>NC_035446.2:70197447-70892447 GCF_002127325.2 Helianthus annuus
ACCTCCAATTCTGCTTCTTTTGTAGATCACTACTGAAATCAGCCACAAAGTCAGCTAGTGCTTGTGATTTAATGGCTGTTCTTGGCTCATATCTTATATCATGGGCACTAAGCTTTACTGCCCACTTAGCCATTCTTCCTGACATCTCTGGTTTCCTGAGGACATTCTTAATTGGAAAGTTAGTTCTAACAACAATAGTATGGGTTTCAAAATAATGCCTTAGCTTAGTTGATGCCATGATTAATGCAAGAATAAGTTTTTCGAGGTGTGAGTACCTGGATTCGGCATCAAGTAAACTCTTACTTACATAGTAGATAGGATATTGTGTACCTTCATGATCCTTAACAAGGACAGCACTTACAGCGGTTTGAGGATACCGCCAAATATAAGGATAACACATCTCCTTTATCAGGCTTTGTTAATGCTGGTGCTGAGGACATATATTCTTTAAGGGCTTGTAAAGCATTCTCATGTTTCTCAGTCCATTCAAACTTCTTGTTCTTCTTAGGATATCGTAAAATTCTTTACATTTTTCTGAGGATTTTGATATGAACCTGTTCAGAGCTGCTATCCTGCCTGTTAGCCTTTGCACATCCTTAGCGTTGGCAGGGGACTTGATGTTCACTAGTGCTTTAATTTGCTCCGGACTTGCTTCAATACCTCTCTGAGTTACCATATATCCTAGGAATTTACCTGCCTTAACGCCAAAGTGGCATTTTGAAGGATTAAGCTTCATGTTATAATTATCAAGGATATCAAATGCTTCTTCCAAATCCCTTAGGTGATCCTCAGCTTTCTTTGATTTGACTACCATATCATCTATGTATACTTCCATAGTTTGTCCAATTTGATCTTTGAACATCATATTTACCAGCCTTTGATATGTTGCACCTGCATTTCTTAATCCAAAAGGCATGGCAATATAACAATACAAACCTGTTGGGGTCATAAAGGCTGTATCCTCTTGTTCAGATGGTTCCATCTGAATTTGTTGGAATCCAGATGATGCATCCATAAAGGTCAACAGTTCATGCCCCGCTGTTGCATCCACCATGGAGTTAATGTGGGGTAATGGGAAAGGATCCTTGGGACATGCCTTATTCAGATTAGTGAAATCGACACATACCCTCCACTTTCCGTTTTTCTTTTGGACAACGACCACATTGGCTAACCATTTTGGATACTTTACCTCTCTGATCATACCTGCTCGAAGTAGTCTCTCTACTTCTTCTTGGATAATGGCATTCCTTTCTGGTGCAAACTTCCTCCTTTTTTGATGGATTGGTTTGATAGACCTGTCAATGCCAAGTTTATGAGTTATGATATCCTTAGATATACCTGTCATATCTTCATGCTTCCATGCAAAGGTAGACTTTCTTCTTTTAAGGAAGGATATCATGTCTTCTTTCATCTTGCCAAGGATCCCTGATCCGATATAGATTTTTGATTCAGGATCACTAGGATCCAAGAGGATTTCATCCACATCTTGTTCCCTTGCCTCCAAGACATTCCTCGGAGGATACTGTAATTGCTATTGCTCCCTTGGCTTCGAGGTTGGCTTCATGGATGATGTATAACAATTCTTAGCCTCCTGCTGATCACTGTCGATCTTGATTATCCCCCATGGGCTAGGGAGTTTCACACATTGATGATAGGTGGATGGGACTGCTTTCATATCATGTATCCAGGGCCTGCCAAGGATAACATTGCAACAAGATAAACAGTCAATAACACAAAATTTTTGATAATTATGTAATCCTTCCACGTAGATTGGGAGTTGGATGTCCCCCAGAGTTTTCTTCGTTTCTCCACTGAATCCTACAAGCACGGAGGATATTGGTGTGATGTCTGATTCTGGAATACCCATTTTCTTCAGAACATCAAGCTGGATAATGTTCATTGAGCTTCCTCCATCGATAAGGATCCTGCGGACAAAATGGTTAGAGATAAAGAGAGTAATAACTAAACTGTCATGATGAGGATCCTGAATGTTAGTGCGATCATCCTCATCAAACGTTATCATCTTCCCTTCTGAGACACTTGATGTTCTAATAGGTCTTTCTCCGTTATCCATTTTTGACTCCTTTGCATGCCTTTTGGCTGCCGAGAAGGATGTACCACAGATGTCTGATCCTCCAGAAATAAAGTTGATCACTTGTGCATTTGCCGGAGGTGCTGGAGCCTTTTCAGGGATCCTTTCAGGATCCTGAGTTTTTTGCTTTTTTCTTCCCAACAATTCTTTTAGGTGCCCCTTGCTTAACAGATATCCAATCTCTTTTCTTAAAGCTATGCATTCTTCGGTTAGATGCCCGAAATCCTCATGGTATGCACACCATTTTGACTTGTCTTTAGTCCCGGATGGTTTATCATTCTTCCTGGGCCACCTTGCTTTTTCACCTAGATTCTGCATTGCAAGGATTAGTTCATGATTATCAACGGAAAAACAGTATTCTGAGATTGGAGGATAATCTTCATCATCCTCTTCTTGGTCAACAGCATGCACATTCTGGTTCTCATTTCTATGGTAGGATTTGAATTTGTTGTTCTTGAAGGAGGATCCTTGCTTCTCCTGTTTTGAGGATCCTACTTGTCTCTCCTGGATCCTCTTGTCATCCTCTAGCCGGATGAACCTGAGTGCCCGAGTTCTTACTTCATCTAGATTCCTGCATGGTGTCATAACAAGATCATCATAGAATAATGAATCCTTAAGCAGTCCCATTTTGAAGGCTTCAACAGCCGTAGCCATATCCAAGTTGGGAATGTCCAAGGATTCTTTACTAAATTTAGTTATATAATCCCTTAATGATTCATTATGACTTTGAGTTACCCTATATAAATCACTGGTTAATCTTTCAAATTTTCTACTACAAGAGAATTGGTTATTGAATAAATTAACTAAATTAGCAAATGAAGTAATAGAGTAAGGGGGAAGACTTAGCAGCCATTTAAGAGCTGATCCAGTAAGAGTGGATCCAAATCCTTTACATAGGCATGCTTCCTTTAGCTTTTCCGGGATTGGATTGATCTCCATCCTCTCCCTGTATTGTGCTATGTGCTCCTCTGGATCCGTTGTACCATCAAACAGCTTCATAGTAGGGATATGGAACCTTTTGGGTACCTCTGCATCACAAATTGGTGGTGCAAAGCGAGATACCTTGTGGCTTCCATCTGTAATCTCTGGGATAGGTTTGACTACCCATGGAACACTTGAGATCATATCTTTTAGCTTCTGCAATTCTCTAGCCATAGCATGATTGACACCTGTATCCTGCATGAATCCATGGTTAGTAGTAAGATGATTATTTAAAGTGTTACCTCCCATTGAGTTCAAGTTAGTGAATCCATATTGCTGGGATTCGGGGATAACGGAGGGACCAGTGGAAGCAATGGTCTGCATTGGAATGAAGTCCCCTTGATGGACATCTAGACTTCCTGTTTGCAAACTTTTTAGGGATCCTGGCATTTGGAAGGATCCTGGTATCTGGGATGATCCTGGAACGAAGGAGGATCCTTGAACCTGGGATGATCCTGGAACGAAGGAGGATCCTTGAACTTGGGATGATCCTGGAATAAAGTAGGATCCTTGAAACTACTGTGCTCCCGGATAGGCTCCCGAATTCATGAAGGATCCCATATGCTGGGGATATGATCATGCCGGCTGAAAGTGTGAGCCTGATGCCTGAGTCATTGCTGTCGATCCGAGGTGCAATCCTCTTGATTCTCCCATAATTTGCACGTCTGGAATTCCTGATGGCTGAGAAGTAATCATTGGAGTATCAAAGCTCAAGGATTTGGGCATCAGTGGGGAATGATCCTCTACCGTTTTCTTTTGTCTTTTGAGATCTCCAATTTCCCTGAGGATCCTTTCATTAGTTTCATCCTGCCGCTGCATACGATCCTTCATCTGCAAAATCAAAGTAAATACATCACTAGTACTGGGAATATAAGAATTCATAGCAGAAGGAGATGGAGTTTTAGAATTAGTAGGAGTTTGTTTCTTCTCAACATTCTTCTGGGATCCTGCCGGTGGTAGAGGCAGAATGTTCTGGGACGAGGTGACTGCAGACATTGCCGTGGACATGTTTTTCAATGATGAAGCCATGTAATTCTTTGAAATGATTTCGAACAAAAGGTTTTCTTATGAATGAAGCACCAATTGCCCCACGGTGGGCGCCAAACTGTTTTGGTCAAAAATCACACAAGGATAATGTAACCAAACTTTATGTAAACAGGGTATGATGCTTGGTTAATTATGAAAGTAAAGGATCACTTTTATGAGAAATATGCAAAGACACAATGATTTATACGAGGAAAAAGCCCATGATCAATGTATGATCTCCGGCATAAAAAACCTCGGGTGATGGCAACTACCGATCACCAACTTCAATATAAGAAAAATATAGTTACAACTTCGGATGATAATGAGCTGAGTACAAGGATCACTATAGTTTCGAGTGTCTAAGCGTGTGAGAATTGTGTTGTGTGTTCTTCCGAATGAGGAAGAGTGGTATTTATACAAGTGTAGGTGACCTATTTTAGGTAAAAAGACTAATAATCAGCTCATTACCCCTTTAGAAATAAAAGACAATCTAGCCTAAATTGCCGCCCTTAAATCAAGCTAAGTTTCCATATCCTTTGCAACGTCTATCTCCGATTAAGCTAATGCCATAATTGTGAAGACGCGTCCCTTGGTTATGATGCTAAGAGCGTATCCTGCTAGATGTTCCTGCAAGATAACATTGTATTAAACGAAGGTAACCGTTAGCATGAGGATCCTATAATGGTCCATGATCCTGATCCTGAAGTCCTGCTGAGGATCACTGTCTGCCAAAGAAACAAGGATCACTGGTTAGGATCACGTGTAAGGATCATGTATAATAAAAATCCAGCCCTAACACTAACCATGGATTCATGCAGGATGCAGGTATCAACCATGCTATGGCTAAAGAACTGCAGAAACTGAAGGATATGATATCAAGTGTTCTAGGGGTGGTCAAACCTATCCCGGAGATTGCAGATGGAAGCCATAAGGTATCTCGTTTTGCACCACCAATTTGTGATGCTGAGATACCCAAAAGATTCCATATTCCAACTATGAAGCTCTATGATGGTACAACGGATCCTGAGAACACATAGCACAATACAGGGAGAGGATGGAGATCAATCCGATTCCAGAAAGGTTAAAGGAATCATGCCTATGCAAGGGATTTGGATCCACTCTTACTGGATCAGCTCTTAAATGGCTGCTAAGTCTTCCCCCTTACTCTATTACTTCGTGTGCTAATTTAGTTAACTTATTGAATAATCAATTTTCTTGTAGCAGAAAATTTGAACGATTGACTAGTGATTTATATAGAATAACTCAGGGTCATAATGAATCATTAAGGGATTATATAACTAAATTTAGTAAAGAATCCTTGGACATTCCCAACTTGAATGTAGCCACAGCTGTCGAGGCCTTCAAAATGGGGTTGCTTATGGATTCATTGTTCTATGATGATCTTGTTATGACACCATGCAGGAACCTAGACGAAGTAAGGACTCGGGCACTCAGGTTCATCCGGCTAGAGGATGACAAGAGGATCCAGGAAAGACAAGTAGGATCCTCAAAACAAGAAAAGCAAGGATCCTCTTTCAAAAGCAAAAAATTCAAATCCTATAACAGAACTGACAACCAGAATGTGCATGCTGTTGACCAAGAAGAAGATGATGAGGATTATCCTCCGATTTCTGAATATTGCTTTTCCGTTGATAACCATGAACTAATCCTTGCAATTCAGAATCTCGGAGAAAAAGCCAGATGCCCCAGCAAAATGACAAACCAGCTGCAACTAAAGACAAATCAAAGTGGTGTGCATACCATGAGGATTTTGGGCATTTAACAGAGGAATGCATCGCATTGAGAAAGGAAATTGGATATCTGCTGAGCAAGGGACATTTAAAAGAGTTGTTGGGAAGAAAAAAGCCAAGGACTCAGGATCCTGAAAGGATCCCTGAAAAAGCTCCAGCTCCTCCGGCAGATGCACAAGTGATAAACTTTATTTCTGGTGGGTCAGACATCTGTGGTACATCATTTTCAGCAGCTAAAAGGCATGCAAAGGAAGCTAAAATGGACAACGGAGAAAGACCTATTCGAACATCAAGTGTCTCGGAAGGAAAAGTGATAACCTTTGATGAAAATGATCGCGTTGATATCCAGGATCCTCATCATGATAGTTTAGTTATTACTCTCTTTATTTCTAACCATTTTGTCCGCAGGATCCTTATTGACGGAGGAAGCTCAGTAAACATTATCCAGCTTGATGTTCTGAAGAAAATGGGTATCCCAGAATCAGATATCACACCAAGATCCTCCGTGCTTGTAGGATTTAGTGGAGAAACTAAGAGAACCCTGGGGGACATCAAACTCCCAATTTATGTGGAAGGATTACATAACTATCAAAAATTTTGTGTTATTGACTGTCTGTCTTGTTGTAACGTTATCCTTGGCAGGCCTTGGATACACGATATGAAGGCAGTCCCATCCACCTACCATCAATGTGTGAAGCTCCCTAGCCCTTGGGGAATAGTCAAGATCGATAGTGATCAGCAGGAGGCTAAGGATTGTTACACATCATCAATGAAACCAGCCTCGAAACCAAGGGAGCAATAGCAATTAAAGTATCCTCCAAGGAGTGTCTTGGAGGCAAGGGAGCAGGATGTGGACGAAATCCTGATGGATCCTGATGATCCTGAATCCAAAATCTATGTCGGATCAGGGATCCTTGGCAAGATGAAAGAAGACCTTGTATCCTTCCTCAAAAGAAGAAAATCTACCTTTACATGGAAACATGAGGATATGACAGGTATATCTAAGGATATTATCACTCATAAACTTGGCATTGACAGGTCATTCAAACCAATCCATCAAAAAAGGAGGAAGTTTGCACCAGAAAGAAATACCATTATCCAGGAAGAGGTAGAGAGATTGCTACGAGCAGGTATGATTAGAGAAGTAAAATATCCAAGATGGCTGGCCAATGTGGTTGTTGTTCAAAAGAAAAATGGAAAGTGGAGGGTATGTGTCGATTTCACGGATTTAAATAAGGCATGTCCCAAGGATCCTTTCCCATTACCCCACATTGACTCCATGGTGGATGCAACGGCGGGTCATGAACTGTTAACCTTTATGGATGCTTCATCTGGATTCCAACAAATTCAGATGGAACCATCTGACCAAGAGGATACGGCTTTTATGACCCCAACCGGTTTATATTGTTATATTGCTATGCCGTTTGGGTTAAGGAATGCAGGTGCAACATATCAAAGACTGGTGAATATGATGTTCAAGGATCAGATTGGAAAGACTATGGAAGTATACATAGATGATATGGTGGTGAAATCCATAAAAGCTGAGGATCACCTAAGAGACTTGGATGAAGCATTTGATATCCTTGACAGATATAACATGAAGCTTAATCCTTCAAAATGTCACTTTGGTGTAAAGGCAGGTAAATTCTTAGGATATATGGTAACCAAGAGGGGCATTGAAGCAAGTCCGGAACAAATCAAAGAATTGGTGAATATCAAATCTCCTGCCAACGCTAAAGATGTGCAAAGGCTAACAGGCAGGATAGCAGCTTTAAACAGATTTATATCTAAATCCTCAGAAAAGTGTAAAGAATTCTATGATATCCTAAGAAAAAACAAGAAATTCGAATGGACTGAGAAGCATGAGAGTGCTTTACAAGCCCTCAAAGAATACCTGTCCTCAGCTCCAGCGTTAATGAAACCAGAAAAAGGAGATGTGTTATCCTTATATCTTGCGGTATCCTCAAAAGCAGTAAGTGCAGTCCTTGTTAAGGATCATGAAGGTACACAATATCCTGTCTATTATGTGAGTAAGAGTTTACTTGATGCTGAATCCAGGTATTCACACCTTGAAAAGCTTATTCTTGCATTAATTATGGCATCTACTAAGTTAAGACATTATTTTGAAACCCATGTCATTATTGTTAAAACTAACTTTCCAATTAAGAATGTCCTCAGGAAACCAGAGATGTCCGGAAGGATGGCTAAGTGGGCAGTAAAGCTTAGTGCCCCTGATATAAGATATGAGCCCAGAACAGCAATCAAATCTCAAGCATTAGCAAACTTTGTGGCTGATTTCAGTAGTGATTTACAAAAGGAAGCTGAACTAGAAGTCCAGCAGCTGGATGAGACCAAGGATCCTTGGATACTACATACTGATGGATCCTCAAATGTTAAAGGCACGGGGCTTGGTATACTACTAAAATCGCCATAGGGGGACATAATACCCCACTCCATAGCATGTGAGTTCCAAGCCACTAACAATGAGGCTGAATATGAAGCCTTGATTGCTGGTTTGCAAATCGCTAAGCATATGGGGATCAGGTATCTTGAGGTATATGTGGACTCATTGCTAATCACTAATCACTTTAATCGATCCTATGCTGTTAAAGGTGAAAAACTAACCAAATATTTAGAGATAGTCAAAGAATTGGCACTCTCCTTTGTTTTCTTTAGTTTAACACAGGTACCAAGGGAAGAAAATACAGAAGCTGATGCATTGGCTAATCTAGGATCATCCTTGAAGATCCCAGAGGATATAAGTATCCCCATCATCCATATCCTAACCCCTGCTATTGAAAATCAACTGACCATGGAAATAGAAGAAGATTCTGCAATGATCCCTAGTGAGGATACTCAATCCTGCCCAGGATCATGTATCTCACCAATCATGAGATACTTACAACACGGGGAGATTCCTATGGGAGAAAACCCTAGGGCTTTCAGAATTAAGGTATCTCAATTCACAATCTTAAATAATATATTGTATAAGCGATCTCTTGCAGGACCATATTTGAGATGTATCGAGGATCCTGAAGTCCAAGAAGTTCTAAAAGACTTCCATGAAGGAGATTGTGGAAACCACACTGGGGGCAGGGCATTGTTCTCAAGGATCTTAAGGACAGGATACTACTGGCCAACTATGAGAAGGGATGCTGTGGAGTGTTAGGGCTGGATTTTTATAATACATGATCCTTACATGTGATCCTAACCAGTGATCCTTGTTTCTTTGGCAGATAGTGATCCTCAGCAGAGTTCCAGGATCAGGATCACGGACCATCATAGGATCCTCATGCTAACAGTTGCTTTCATTGAACTTAATGTCATTTTGCAGGAATGTCTAGCAGGATCCGCTCTTAGCATCACAATCAAGGGACACGTCTTTACAACTTTGGCATATGCTTAATCAGAGATGAACGTTGTGAAGGATATGGAAACTTGGCATGATTTAAGGGCGATAATTTAGGCTAGATTTACTTTTATTTCTAATGGGGTAATGAGCTGATTATTAGTTTGTTTACCTAAAATAGGCCACTCACACTTGTATATATAACACTCTTCCCCATTCGGAAGACACACAACACATTTCTCACACGCTTAGACACTCGATACTATAGTGATCCTTGTACTCAGCTCATTATCATCCGAAGTTGTAACCATTTTTTGTTATATTGAAGTTCGGTGATCGGTAGTTGCCATCACCCGAGTTTTTTTATGCCGGAGATCATACATTGATCAAGGGCTTTTTCCTCGTATAAATCCTTGTGTCACTTGCATATTTCTTACTAAAGTGATCCTTTACTTTTTCAACAAACCAAGCATCATTCCCCGTTTACTTAGAGTTTGGTTGCATTATCCTTGTGTGATTTTTGACCAAAACAGTTTGGCGCCCACCGTGGGGCAATTGGTGCTTCAATTCTGAGAAATTTTGTTCATTTCATTTATTTCGGTTCATTAACTTCAACCACATGGCTTCTCCAGCGAAGAACACTCCAAGCTCTATGTCGGCGGTCACTTTTTCACAGGGCATTCCGCCTTTGCATCATCTGTCCATTGCATTCCAGAAAAATGCTGAGAATTCTCCGAAAAAGACAACCCCCGTTTTCACAAAACCAACTGTTGTTTCTTCCTCTACACTTACTAACGGCGATTTTTATGCTTTGATTGTGCAGATGAAGGATCACATGCAGCAGGTCAAAACTAATGGCAGGATCCTTCGCGAAATTGATAAAATCAGCAGAGGATCACTCCCCTTTGATGTCGTGGTCGCTGAATTTCGACACTCCGGTCATAACTTCCCAGAACTTTGCAGCTCCACATGTCCAATACCAGGGTGGATCAACAGGAATACGTTCTGGATCATCGACAATGTCTCAGATTCAAGGATCCTCGCAGGTTCAAGGATCCTCTCAGGTTCAAGGATCCTCGCAGGTTCAAGGATCCTCTCAGGTTCAAGGATCCTCGCAGGTTCAAGGATCCTCTCAGGCTCAAGGATCCTCGCAGGTTCAAGGATCCTTTCAGGCTCAAGGATCCTCGCAGGTTCAAGGGTCCTCCTTCCAGAGTTTAGGTGACAAGGTTAGGTGGCCAAGGAAGAATGACAAACCGTCTGCCACCGAAGACGAATCGAAATGGTGTGCTTACCATGGGTATTCTGGTCATCTCATAGATGAGTGCATAGCATTTAGAAGGAGATAGGTTATCTTTAGAGCAAAGGATACTTGAAGGAATTGCTTGGAAGGAAAAAGTCAAGGATCAAGTATCCTGAGAAAATTCCTGAAAAAGCTCCTCCTCCACCATCCGATGCTTGAATCATCCATTTCATCTCCGGAGGTTCTTAGCAGCTAAGAGACGTGCAAAGGAAACAAAGATGGAGAATGGGGGCAAACCTGTTCGGACCTCCATCCTTACCCAGAAGAAAGTGATATCATATGATGAGGATAACTGTGCGGACATTCAGGATCCTCATCACAACGGTGTAGTTATAACATTATTTATATCTAACCATTTTGTTCGCAGGATTCTCATTGATGGGAAAAGCTCAGTGAACATAATCCAGTTGGATGTCCTCGATAGAATGGACATCCTTGAATCCGATATTGTCCAAAGAACATCTATCCTTGGAGAGACAAAGATTACATTGGGGGACACCAAACTTCCTATCTACATAGAGGGAGTAAATTATGTTAAAAAAAATCTATGTTATTGATTGCTTATCTTGCTGTAACGTTATCTTTGGCAGGCCATGGATACACGATATGAAGGCAATCCCTCTCAACATATCATCAATATGTCAAGGTCCCAACTCTATGAGATACGGTGAAGATAGAAAGTGATCAGCAGGAGGCAAAAAACTATTACACTTCTTCAAAGAAGCCAGCCTCCAAGGAGCAAGACATCATGGAGGCAAGAGAGCAAGACGTCAAGGATATTATGTTGAACTCAGAGGATCCTGAATCCAAAATTTTTATAGGATCTGGATCCTAGACAGTATTTAGCAGGATTTAGTATCCTTCTTGGAAAGAAGAAAATCTACCATCGCTTGGAAACATGAAGATATGACAGGTATATCTAAGGATAGTATCACTCATAAACTTGGCATTGACAGGTCATTCATACCAATCCACCAAAAAAGGAGAAAGTTTACACTTGAAAGGAATGCCATTATCCAAGAAGAGGTAGACAAATTGCTCAAAGACAAGTTTGAGTGGACTGATAGGCATGAAGCTGCACTTAACGTTCTTAAGGATCATCTATCCTCAGCACCAGCCCTGATGAAACCAGAAAATGGAGAATCGTTATCCTTATACTTAGCTATTTCAGCTAAAGTAGTGAGTGTGATCCTAGTTAAGGATCATGAAGGCTCTCAACATCCGGTATACTATGTAAGTAAAATACTACTTGATGCTGAGGCCAGGTATTCTCATTTGAAGAAATTAATTCTTGATTTAATTATGGCTTCTGCTAAACGTGGACATTATTTTGAGACTCACACCATTATTGTGAAAACTAACATTTCTATCAAGAATGTTCTCAGGAAAACTGAAATAGCAGGTAGAATGGCAAAATGGATAGTCAAGCATAATGCATATGACATTAAGTATGAACCTAGGACCGTCATCAAGTCCGAAGCTTTAGCTGACTTTGTGGCTGATTTCAGTAGTGATCTACAAAGGGATGCTGAATTAGAAGTTCAACAACTTGAGAAGACCCGGGATCCTTGGACACTCTTCATGGATGGAGCTTCAAATGTTAAAGGAACTGGACAAAGCACACTACTAAAATCGCCACAGGGGGACATTATACCCCAATCCATTGCATGTGAATTCCAAACCACTAATCATGAGGCAGAGTATGAGGCCTTGATAGCAGGTTTGCAATTAGCTAATAATATGAGGATCAGGTATCTTCAAGTATATGTAGATTCTCTATCAATTACTAATCATTATAATAGTTCTTACACTATCAAATGTGAAAAGCTAATCAAGTACTTAGAAATAGTCAGGAAACTGGCAGATTCTTTTGCTTTTTCAGTCTACCACAGGTACCCAGGGAAGAAAATAACTAACCATGGATCATTCCTAAAGATGCCAGAAGATGTGAAAAATACTCATTACCCATGTTTTAACTCCTGCAATTGAGGATCACATAGCCATGGAGATAGTGAAGGATTCTGCAATCATACCTGGTGATCCTGCACAGTCGAATTCAGGATCCTGGATTCCTCCAATCCTAAGATATATACAACATGGAGAGATCTCTACAAGACAAAATCCTAAACCTTTCAAAGTCAAGGAGACTGTGGAAACCACACTAGGGGCAAATCACTATTCTCAAGGATCCTTAAAACAGGATACTATTGGCCTACCATGAAGACGTATGCTGTGGAATACACAAAGAAGTGTGATGCTTGTCAAAGACACAGTAATATTCTACACCAACCAACATAACATCTGCATCCTAAGAAGAAGCTTTCGCTCAAAGACAGAAAAAAGGAAATCGCCAGTTATCAACAAAGAATGGTTGGAGCGTACAACAAGAATGTCAGGATTAGAAGATTTCAAGTTGGTGATTTTGTGCTAAGAAAAGCATTCCAGAACACTTCAAATCCTTCTGATGGCGAGCTAGCACCAAAGTGGGAAGACCTCTATCTAATTGAAGCTGAATCAGGAAAGGGGGCATATCATTTGATAACAATGGATGGTGATCTCCTACCAAGAGCTTGGAATGCTGTTCATTTCAAAAAATACTTTAAGTAAGAAGGATCAGGGATCCTCAGCGATACCGGTATTCTGATTAAGGATCCAGGATCCTCAAAGGATATATGATTCTACATTTGGTAACACATTACTTTCATTTTCATTTTCACTCATTTTATACTTATTACTTATCATAAGTTAAAGATGTTAATAAGTTAACATCTATTTTCACAAAGTTTAAGCTTTTGCAGAGTTGTTATCATTGTACAGAAGATCAAAGTGGTTGGCCAACCCTCCAAAGTTTTAGGCGTGTCCCCAGTTTGGGCTTGTCCCCAGTTTCGCCAATAGCGCACGATGATCCTGGTATAGTTCACGTCTTTGGGACCAGTACTCGCTTTAGGGGCTGATAACCTCATCGTACTGGCTATACCTAGGATCCTACGTATAATGGTAGACGTACCATACATCCGTTCCTAAGGTTTCTAACGTTTTCACGTTAGCTAAGGTTTTGGCATTTTCATGTCACTAAGTTTGGATAGTCGCCAGTAAGGGCCATACTCCAGTTTACATACGATCCTTGGGCTTGTCCCCAGTTATCCTTGGGCTTGTCCCCAGTTATCCTTGGGCTTGTCCCCAGTTATCCTTGGCTTGTCCCTAGTTATCCTTTGGGCTTGTCCCCAGTTACTAACTTATATCTTATATTGGCTTAGTCCCAAGTTATATTCTGTTTTCAGGTTTTCAAAGTCAAACAATTAAGGATCCTCAATCCTTATTATCCATTGAAGTTTTTTTTTTATGTTTATCCTGATTAAATGTTAGGATCCTAACTTGGATTCTCAGGTATGATCCTTAACTGTTTTGATTACATTCATTATTTTGAATAACCCTTACACTTTGACAACTAAACCTATGATCCTTAAAATGAACCACTTTGAAAATTTTCAACTATAGGATACTTGATCCTGGATCGTATCCCAAATTTCTTAAACATAATTTGCTTAACTTTTCTTACTCAGACAAATATATATCAAAACAATTGGAAATTAAAGGGATAACAATACAAGATAAGCCAAAAAGATTAGAGTTATTTTATTAACAAAGGTTTAAAACCCTTCAAAGTTGTCAAAATTGCCAACCCACGTTTCTACCAGCAAAACGTGGCCCGTCCACATGGGTTGGCAAAGGGTGTCCATTGTTTGTGCGGTCATAGCATGCAGGAAATTAAAAGGCGGCAGGATCACAATGGCTTCATTCCCCAAACAGAGGATCCCTCCACCATTTGTAATCCTACCTATTGTTCACAGGATCATTGATCCTTACCCTAAAAAACTATTGTTCATAAGTACAGGCCATGAAACTGTTCAAACAACCACCAAACCAACAAACAAAAAATTGGGCTCCGGCTATGTCTAGAAGTTTCCTTCATCGCCCAATCCTGCAGCTCAATCCTTCGCTGCACCATCACCACCGGCTCCACTTGCCTCACCACCCTGATCCTTGCCAGTGCCTCCAGCCTCAAGCGTCAAGACCTCCTCAGCATCTTCATCATCCTCCAATTCAGCCAGCCTAGCCTTCCAGCCTTCGACATCCCAGGTGCTCTTGTCAAAAGCAGGATCCTGAGCCTCCATAGCCATTCGTAGTTGGATCTTGTACATAGCTATTGCAGCAGAGACCTTGGCATCCTGGGTGATCTCATGCTTCTCGTAGTCAAAGTTGATCAGCATCTTGGCAGCATCATCCTTGGTGGCCCGGAGCTCCTTCTCAAGATTAGCTATCTTAAGATCCTTCAGCACACCAACTTGTTGGAGGTCAGCAATCTGGCGATCTTGATCCTCGACTTGGCCAACATACGTCTCTATCTCAGCAAATTTCTGCAAGGAAAACAAGGCATAATATCAGAAACAATCCTCAAAACTATCAGGATACACAAACAGGGGCAGTGATCCTTACCTCATTGAAGTAGTCCAGAAATTGTTGGCG
Source organism: Helianthus annuus (assembly GCF_002127325.2). Taxonomy (NCBI): domain Eukaryota; kingdom Viridiplantae; phylum Streptophyta; class Magnoliopsida; order Asterales; family Asteraceae; genus Helianthus; species Helianthus annuus. Next base: position 70,212,474 of record NC_035446.2, read on the forward strand.
GAGCAGGGGCAGACCTTGAAGATCCTCGGCTTCGGAGGCTTTTCTCTTCTTGCCTCCTTTCCCTTTAACAGGTGCCTTGGGGACAGAAGCACTTGGGCTAGCAGGAGTCTTCTTCCTTGAGGATTTAACATCAGTAAGATCATCGATGCCGAACTTCGAAGCAGACTTAAAGGATTTTCCAGCACCTACACAACCAAAATAAGATAAGTATTCTAACTAAATTTGAAATCCTACACAGAATTACTTTTTAAATGAGGATACTTACTTGACATTGTGACAGAGGCAGAGTATACTTCCTGTGAATCCTGGGTGGCAACTTGAAAACTTCTGATTTCAGGATCAAGCTTTCTGAAGGCTAGAACTCTCTCTCTTGCAGCAGGGGTCAACTTGAGATGAGCAACGGATATAGCTGCACAAAAGACAAAGAAGACATTAGTGATCCTCATCATAAGGAACAAGTCTGATGGTGATCCTTCCAGGATCCTCTATCCTACCATGAGTAGCCCTCTCCTTGGGCAGATCCTTCCCATTAGGGATGGTATCCCTCCTAACAAAGAAGAATCGTCGCTTCCAGTTCGTATCATTTTTGGTAACCTTAAGAACAGGGTGATCCTCCCCAGCTTTCCGTTTCAACAAATATCGACAGGATCCAAACGTTGTGAGATCATACATCTCAGCCAGCTCCGCCATTCCTAAATCAATCCCTTCTTGCTCAATGATCCTTTCCAGGGTATACAAAACCCTCCAGATCATCGGCATGGCTTGAATATAAGACATGCCGGTCAGGGAAAAGAAAGATTGGGTGAAAGTTGGAAAGGGATACGAATATCCTATGGTGAACGGAGTTGCAGGAAAAGCTACCCATGTGTCAGAAACAAAATCTCTTAAAGCAGTGGGAGTGAAAGACTTGAAGATAGCATCCGCCGGAAAACAGTGACGGATCCTATCGATGTGAACATCGGTGAAGCAGCACCTCTCGGTGGGAGAGTCTTTAATGATCCCTTGACCTTTCAAAGGGCTATTCTTCTTGTGATCCTTGTGAGGAGAATTCCGGAGCAACATATTCGCGGTGGAATGAAAAGAGAAAGAAAAACAGAGAAAGAGAAGGAAAGAAGAGAGGAAGAATACCTGATCAATCTTTTGGACGAGATTATAAAGGGAGTAGCTCTTGAATTTAAATGCAAATTGATCCCAACTCTATCTCCTATTTATAATGATGATCTGCAGGATTGTCACTTCAATGACGTAAGGGTTACAACGGCTAGTCCGACTCTAACGGCTAGTTATCCGAGTCGCCCGTTGCAGATAAGATCAAAGCAAAATATAACTCGTCAATTTACAATATAACTCCTTATATTTTGGGGGCAATTGTTAGGGCTGGATTTTTATAATACATGATCCTTACATGTGATCCTAACCAGTGATCCTTGTTTCTTTGGCAGATAGTGATCCTCAGTAGAGTTCCAGGATCAGGATCACGGACCATCATAGGATCCTCATGCTAACAGTTGCTTTCATTGAACTTAATGTCATTTTGCAGGAATGTCTAGCAGGATCCGCTCTTAGCATCACAATCAAGGGACGCGTCTTTACAACTTTGGCGTATGCTTAATCAGAGATGAACGTTGTGAAGGATATGGAAACTTGGCATGATTTAAGGGCGATAATTTAGGCTAGATTTACTTTTATTTCTAAAGGGGTAATGAGCTGATTATTAGTTTGTTTACCTAAAATAGGCCACTCACACTTGTATATATAACACTCTTCCCCATTCGGAAGACACACAACACATTTCTCACACGCTTAGACACTCGATACTATAGTGATCCTTGTACTCAGCTCATTATCATCCGAAGTTGTAACCATTTTTTGTTATATTGAAGTTCGGTGATCGGTAGTTGCCATCACCCGAGGTTTTTTATGCCGGAGATCATACATTGATAAAGGGCTTTTTCCTCGTATAAATCCTTGTGTCACTTGCATATTTCTTACTAAAGTGATCCTTTACTTTTTCAACAAACCAAGCATCATTCCCCGTTTACTTAGAGTTTGGTTGCATTATCCTTGTGTGATTTTTGACCAAAACATGGAGTATGCTAAGAAGTGTGATCCTTGTCAAAGACACAGCAATATCCTTCACCAGCCGGCTGAATTTCTACACCCTATATCCTCTTCTTGGCCATTTATGAGATGGGGGATGGATATAGTTGGCAAGCTCCCTAAGGCACCTGGTGGAAAAGTGTTCATGCTTGCTATGACTGATTACTTCTCCAAGTGGATAGAGGCTGAAGCTTTTGCCCAAGTCAGAGAGAAGGAAGTTATATGCTTTATTAAGAGAAATATTATAACTAGATTTGGCATTCCTTCTGAAATTATATGTGATAACGGTTCCCAATTTATTGGGAGCAGAATTACTAACTTTTGTGACAGCTGGGGGATTAAGATGATAACATCAACACCAGTCCACCCACAAGCCAATGGACAAGCAGAATCATCCAACAAGATCATCATCAACAATCTAAAGAAGAAACTTGGATCTAAGAAGGGGAAATGGGCAGAAGAATTACCTTATGTGCTTTGGGCTGATAGGACAACCCGCAAGAATGCTACTGGTCAAACACCATTCTCTTTGGTATTTGGGGCAGAATCAGTGATCCCAACAGAAATGGTGGTTCCAACTGCTAGAACAAGTACCCGTGATCCTGAGGAGAATGATGCAAACCTGGCTCAAGACTTGGATACTATTGAGGAAATCAGGGATCTGGCTAGGATAAGGATGGCTAGCTACCAACAAAGAATGGCCGGTGCTCACAACAAAAATGTCAGGATAAGGAAATTCCATGTTGGGGATATGGTATTCAGAAAAGCATTCCAGAATACCACCAATCCTGCTGATGGGAAATTGGCACCAAAATGGGAAGGCCCTTATTTGATTGAAGCCGAAGCAGGAAAGGGGGCATATAGATTGCTAACCATGGAAGGTAATTTGTTACCAAAAGCCTGGAATGCTGTCCACTTGAAGAAATATTTCATGTGAGCAGGATCCTCCTGGCACATATGATCCTTACATTAGAAGTATCCTTGAAGGATCCCTGAGGTGTCAATGATCCTTACCCTGGTAATGTCCTAATTTTGAATTATTTCATTTTCTTATTATTTAAGGATAAGGATCATGTATCCTTCATCCTTCTCTCACAAGATTTTGAGTTCTGATAGTCCAGGTATCCTTAGCATATTGTTGATAATCTTCAGAAGCAATTCAGATCCTTGGGTTCAACCCCAGTTGTTTGGGCTTGTCCCCAGTTTCGCCTGTAGCGCACGATGATCCTGGTATAGTTCAAGTCTTTGGGACCAGTACTCGCTTTAGGGGCTGATAATTCCATCGTACTGGCTATACCTAGGATCCTACATATAATGGTAGACGTACCATACATCCGTTCCTAAGGTTTCTAACGTTTTCACGTTAGCTAAGGTTTTGGCATTATCATGTCTCTATGTTTGGATAGTCGCCAGTAAGGGCCATTCTCCAGTTCACCTATGATCCTTGGGCTTGTCCCCAGTTATCCTTTGGGCTTGTCCCCAGTGATCCTTTGGGCTTGTCCCCAGTTATCCTTTGGGCTTGTCCCCAGTTATCCTTTGGGCTTGTCCCCAGTTACCCTTTGAATTGTTGGGCTTGTCCCCAGTTACTAACTTGTCTTTTATATTGGCTCAGTTCCAAGTTATATTCTATTTTCAGGTTTTCGAAGTTTATACAACTAACGATCCTCAATCCTTGTTATCTACTAAGGTTTTTCTTATGTTTACCCTGGTTACAGTATCAACGGTAAGGATCCTAACTTGGATCCTCAGGTATGATCCTTAACTATTTTTAATTTCATTCATTATTCATTTGAATAACCCTTATACCTTGACAACTGAACCTATGATCCTTAAAATGAACTACTTTTTGGAAGTTTTCGACTATAGGATACTTGATCCTGGATCATATCCTAAATTTCTTAAACATAATTTGATTAACTTTTCTTACTCAGACAAGTATAAATCAAAACAATTGAAAGTTTAAAAGATATACAAGGATAACATCACTGGATAAGTCAAAAGTTAAAAGTTTTATTCATTCACAAAATATTTAACCCTTTAAAGTTGTCAAAATTGCCAACCCACGTTTCTACCAGCAAAACGTGGCCCGTCCACATGGGTTGGCAAAGGGTGTCCATTGTTCATGCGGTTATAGCAGTGCAGGAAATAAAGGACGGCAGGATAACAAGTGGCTTCATCCCCCAAACAGAGGATCCCTCCACCACCTATTATCCTACCTATTGTTCAAAGGATCCACGATCCTTACCCTAAAAAACTATTGTTCAAAGTACAAACCATCAAACTATTCAAACAAACAACCACCAAACAAAAAAAAAATTGGGCTCCGGCTAAGTCTCGAAATTTCCATCATCGCCCAATCCTGCATCTCAATCCTTCGTTGCACCATCACCACCAGCTCCGCTTGCCTCACCACCTTGGTCCTTGCCACCACCCTCAAGCATCGGGATCTCCTCATCCTCCTCATCATCCTCCAGCTCAGCCAGCCTAGCCTTCCAGCCTTCAACATCCCAGGTGCTCTTATCAAAAGCAGGATCCTGGGCTTCCATGGCCATTTGCAGCTGGATCTTGTACATAGCTATGGCGGCAGAGACCTTGGCATCCTGGGTGATCTCGTGCTTCTCATAGTCAAAGTTGATCAGCATCTTGGCAGCATCATTCTTGGTGGCCTGGAGCTCCTTCTGAAGATCGGCTATCTTGAGATCCTTCAACACCCCAACCTGTTGAAGGTCAGCAATCTGGCGATCCTGATCCTCAACATGGCCAACATATGTCTCTACCTCAGCAAATTTCTACAAGGAAGACAAGGAATGATGTCAGAAACCAAGTGATCCTTAGACTAGCAGGATACACAAGCAGGACAGTGATCCTTACCTCGTTGATGTAATCCAGACACTGTTGGCGGAGCAGGGGCAGACCTTGCAAATCCTCAGCTTCAGAGGCCTTTCTCTTCTTGCCTCCTTTTCCCCTGATAGGTGCTTTAGGGGCCGAAGCAGTTGGGCTTGCAGCAGGGGTCTTCTTCTTAGAGGATTTGACGTTAGTAAGATCAGTGATGCCGAACTTCGAAGCAGACTTAGAGGATTTTCCAGCACCTACACAACCAAAATAAGATAAGTATTTTAACTTAATTTGAAATCCCACATAGAATTGCTTTTTAATAAGGATACTTACTTGACATTGTGGCAGAAGCGGAGGATACTTCCTGAGAATCCTGGGTGGTAACCTAGAAAGTTCTTATTTCAGGATCAAGCTTCCTAAAGGCCAAGAGTCTCTCTTTTGCAGCAGGAGTCAACCTAAGATGAGAAACGGATATAGCTGCACAATAAGGAAACAAAAGAATGTTAGTGATCCTTACGCTAAAGGATAAGTTCTACGGTGATCCTTCCAGGATCCTCTATCCTACCATGGGTAGCCCACTTCTTGGGCAAATCCTTCCCATCAGGGATGGTATCTCTCCTCACAAAAAAGAACCGCCGCTTCCAGTTCATATCATTTTTGGTAACTTTGAGAACAGGGTGCTCTTCACCAGCTTTTCGTTTGAACAAATATCGGTGGGATCCAAAAGTAGTGAGATCATACATCTCAGCCAACTCCGCCATACCCAGATCAATTCCTTCTTGTTCGATGATCCTTTCAAGGGTGTATAAAACCCTCCAGATCATCGGCATAGCCTGGATATAGCAGATGCCGGTAAGGGAGAAAAAGGACTCGGTGAACTGAGGGAAAGGATACGAGTATCCTATCATGAAAGGAGTGACCGGGAAAGCTACCCAAGTCTCAGAGATGTAATCGCTCAGAGCGGTAGGGCTAAAAGGTTTAAAGAGGGTGTTCGCCGGAAAGCAATGCCGGATTTTGTCAATTTGAGGGTCGGTAAAACAACACCTCTCGGTGGGGGAATCCTTGATGATCCCTTGACCCTTCAAGGGGCTGTTATTCTTAGGATCCTTGCTGGGAGAGTTCCGGAGCAGCATTTTTTGACAGAATGATGGAAAGAGAAAGAAAACAGAGCAAGAGAAGAAAGAAGATGAAGAGAGAATACCTGTTTATCTTCGGATGAGATTATAAAGGGAGTACTTCTGAAATTTAAATGCAAACGATCCTATCTATATCTCCTATTTATAATCATGATTGTGCAGGGTTGTCACTTCCATGACGTCAGGATTGCAACGGATAGTTCGGTCACAGCGGCTATATATCCGTTGAGTTAGTTACAGATAAGATTGGCAAAATATAACCCGTTAATATTATATAATTGACGTCGGGATTGCAACGGATAGTTCGGTCACAACGACTATATATCCGTTGAGTTAGTTACAGATAAGATTGGCAAAATATAACCCGTTAATATTATATAATTACTCCTTATATTTTGGGGGCAATTGTTAGGGCAGGATTTTTAATGACCTGTGATCCTTACATAATATCCTAACAGTGATCCTTGTTCCTGTGGCAGATAGTGATCCTCAGAAGAACTTCAGGATTAGGATAATGGATCATCCTAAGGATCCTCACACTAACCATCGTTCTCTTTGAATTTAATATTGTTTTGCAGGAATTACGAGTTGGACCTGGTCTTGGCAACGTTATTAAGGAATCTTTCACGTAAATCTCGCACATACATCACCAGAAATAGACGTTGTGGAGAATATGGAAACTTAGCACAATTTACGGGTAATTAGTTAGGCTAAATTTACTTCTATTTCTAATGGGGTAACGAGCTAGTAGTTAGGTGACTTGCCTAAAATTCAACCACACACGCTTATATAAATTGCACTCTTGAGCATTTGAAAGGGAGAACACATTTCTTACACGTACTAGCATACTACACCATAGTGATCCTTGTACCTAGCTCGTTACCATCCGAAGTTGTAAACATTGTTTATTATATTGGAGTTTGGTGATCGGTAGTTTCCATCACCCGAGGTTTTTTATGCCGGAGATCATTCATTGATCAAGGGCTTTTTCCTCGTATAAATCTTTGTGTCACTTGTGCAGTTTTCATTTAAGTGATCCTTATCTTTGTTCATCATACCAAGCATCATTCCCCGTTTACAAAGAGTTTGGTTGCATTATCCTTGTGTGATTTTTGACCAAAACAGAATCTATGATGATCCCTTGACTCTTGAAGGGGCTTACTTTCTGGTGATCCTTAGCAGGGGAGTTCCGGAGCAACATTTTGAACGAAATAATTGAAAAGAGAAGAAAAACAGAGCAAGCAAAGAGAGAAGATGAAGAGGAGAATACCTGTTTGATCTTCTAAATGCGGTTATAAAGGGAGTAGCTCTGGATTTTAAATGCAAACGATCATATCTATATCTCCTATTTATAATGATGATTTTGCAGGGGTGTCACTTCTGTGACGTCATAATGCAACGGATAGTTCGATGATAACGGCTATAATTCCGTTGAGTTTGTTGCAGATAAGATCAAGAAAACATAACTCGTTAATTTTACATTTTACTCCTTATATTTTGGGGGCAATTGTTAGGGGAGGATTTTCTCACAATTAGTGATCCTTATTTGCTATCCTAATAGTGATCCTTACTTCTGTGACAGATAGTGATCCTCAGAAGAGCTTCAGGATCAGGATCATGGATCACCCTAAGGATCCTCATACTAATGATTGGCTGTTTGTGTTTAGTATTGTTTTGCAGGAGTATTGAACTTGACTTGGTCTTGGCAACGTTACTATGGAATATTCCACGGGTATTTCGCACACATTTGAATAGAAATGGACGTTGTGGATAACGTGGGAGCATGGCACAAAAGTCGGACAATTAGTTATCTTAGTTAGCTTTCATCTTTAAAGGGGTGACGAGCTAAATTTAGAACACTTAGCCATCTTCATTTACACTCTCGAGCAATCGCAGTCTCAAAGCAATTGTTAAACACTTAACAATTCTCACACTTTCACACGAATAACCATAGTGATCCTTGTACTTAGCTCGTCACTATCCGAAGTTGTAAACTTTTATTGATTTATTTGAGCTTGGTGATCGGTAGTTTCCATCACCCGAGGTTTTTTATGCCGGAGATCATTCATTGATCAAGGGCTTTTTCCTCGTATAAATCCTCGTGTTGTTTGTGCAATTTACATCATAGTGATCCTTATCATTGTTCTTCATTTCAAGCATCATTCCCCGTAATTAAGAGTTTGGTTGCATTATCCTTATTAGATTTTTGACCAAAACAGTATGCTAACGAAAGATCATGAACAGAGAGCTTGGGAATGTGGTCATTCTTGATTCGATCAAGAACAAGCAACACTCGCCAGAGCATTGGCGTGATTTGACTGAAACTGATTTTTGTGATGTGAAAAAACTCGTGATAAAATCAGGGAAAGGAAATCAAAGGCCAAAGTGAATGGAGAAGCGTTAAAACAGAGCCATTCGTTAGAGACTATGTCTGATCGGATCTCCCGATCGAACAGCCAGAATACCGTCCCATCCAGGAAGATGCCGAAGGATTTAGGAGCTGACAGGTGAGCACTGTCAATAGAGCATATCTCATTCTCCGGGTCTTGGAGGATTTTCTGATGAATAAACGGGGGAGCAGAATCACCGGAACTCGACCTAGTTTGCCTCATTAATTGCCTCGATTATCGTTAAAAAATGGAACCGTTAGTCCCAGGATCCTCAACAGTAACATTTATGGGGACAATTGTTATGGGTGAAATTCTGAGCCCATATCCTGGATAGTATCTTGAATTATATCTTGATTACATAATGGATGTTCACAACCAGGAAGCTGGATCAGGATATTGGTAACATCCTGATGTTGTATCCTGAAGATTACTAACGGATTGTTTGTAGGTTACGAGTATATGTCCATAACGTTCAAGAAGACTTCTTCCCCTGAAGACTCGGTTAAGATTGTTAGAAGATGGACGTTGAAGTCGCAATACTTGGTCTTCAACGTTCATATGGGAATATTCCATGGCATCCCCCCATTTTAGGAAATTTTGTTTTCTTTTTGTAACTATAAATAGACGGATAACCAGATCTCATAGGACATCACACTCACTACTCTCGAACACTTATACTTTCTCTCGCAACTCACACACTTTTAGCAAAGCATTGTAACACTTAGCAACGATCTGGTCAACATCATGCACTGTATCCTGACATTTGAAGTAATAAGAAGAACAAGGCAGCTGCGATTGTCAGCTCCCGAGGTTTTGTGCCGGCGATCTAAATTGATCCAGGGCTTTCCTCGTACATCTTGTGCCAACCTTTACTTTTCTGCTCATTGTTTGATTGTAGATATAGCTCGGTATCCTGAGCTATATCCTGAATATTGTTTTTGTTAACAACTTAATCGGCATATTTTTCACAATCACTTCTACCACACTACCTCACTTAATTAATTTGATCACTTAATTGCTTCAGTATTTTTTTACCAAAACACTAACCACCCACGATTTAAACTCCATGATCTTTTGTCACACCCCGACCACGTAAAACATCAAATCGTGACGGAAACGTCGGGGAGTGTTGTAACGGAATTTTTGTTCCACAACCAAGGTAATTAAAATAATATTTTATTCATCACCTAAGGGTGGAATACATCGTTCAAAACAAGAACCAAATGTTACATTGTCTTAAAACTACTGAAATAAAGAGTACATAACGTAATTAAACTAAGTCTAGCTCTGTTTTATGTCACTAAGGCCCGAGTCCACCCTAGCGTGTCACGATCGTCCTATGCATTAGCTCCTGAAACACATGTGAAAATAGGTACGTCAGCATAAAAATGCATGTGAGTAACATAGGTTTTGTGAAAGTAGGATTCATGACTTAAGTTTAAGAAAAGTGTTTAATAAAAGTTAGTCATGAACCTTGTAAAATGTTTTGTTTTGTAAATCATTTGAAAAGCGATAAAATTAGATGATATGTATAAATAAAAGAATTATTTATTGGTTAAAGAATAACCAAGTAAAATAAGTTGTATAAAACAAGTTGTTTTTGTAAAACGAAGCCTTGTGAAAATATGTTATTTGTATAAAAATGTACAAGTTCAAAACTAAATGATTTAAATAACGCTACGGCATGTAATACAATACAAGCACTTATATATAGGAAGTACCAGCGGCGTATCCACCATGCTTGTATCATACTACACACATATCGTTACTTAAGTCATTAAACAAACCACCAATGTATAAAGTCCATGTTTAAACCAACCACCAAATGTTCTTGTTTAAACCATTGTCATATGTTTAAAAAGTCCCAAAATGTAGTCATGTATATGTAACAAATGTCATGTATGTTAAGTAAAATGAGTTTACTTAAACCAAATGTAAGAATGTACAAAACAAAGTATTTTGAGTATATCAAAAAGTTATGTTTTGCAAAGTAGAAGCATGTTTTAAATGATACAAACATTTATGTGGTAAGTTAATGCATACATTCAAGCCTTGAGACAGACGGATAACCTTAAGTAAAGGTTATCAAAAGAAATGTTTTCGGATTCAGTCATTCCTTTCATCCAAACCAACCCAGGATGTCAGGAACGGGATATGTCAAGTCCTATGGTACCATTACTTACTACCGAGCGGCGTAGCTAATGTTAATGAATGTATATAAGTCCCGTTTATGCAAACCAAATGTCATACCAAATGTAAACATGTTATATGAAAACAATGTACTAAGTATGCTGAGTTAACATACAAAGCAGAAAAGTCATGTAAATCAATGTGCTAATATGCCAAGTAAACATATGTAGCAAAGCAACGTAATGTAAATCAATGTGCTAGCATACTCAGTCAACATACATAGCAAAACAATGTAATGAAATCATGTACTATAAGTGTACTAAGGAACATAGCAACATATGATGTGAAAAGCAAGAAAGCACGAAAGTAACAAGTAGGCACATGTGTTTCACCCCAAAATGTTTGGAAAACAGTAAAAGAGGGGACTATGTACTCACTTGTGATTGCTTAGAAGTCGTAGGATAACCACCAAGCAATGCTAGAAGATCCCGGAATCAAACGGCACCTATATAGGTATCTACATTAATAAACGGACCTATCGGAGGATCGGGTAGTACGAGGGTTCGTAAACCAAATAAGTAGGGGAACTTATGTAACATGGTTTAACAAAGCCTACGTACTAAAACAAAACCTATCCTAAGTGCTTTTGACCCGTTACGACTCGTTTAGGTAGCTTATGCTATTTTAACGCGTCGTTCGCGTAAAACGCGTTTGGAATGCCTAACTAGCCCTATGACAAGCAAGATATGCCTTAACATGCTTAATATTGTTGCTAAATCAGTTTAGATGTCAAAAATTATGTTACATAGGTTTAAAATGAATTTTTTGCGCAAAAAGGGTATTTTGGTAATTTACCTAAGGCATAAAAACTACTTATCATACAACTACTTAAACGTTGTGACCATAAGGTATAACCTCGGAAGGTTATTCCCTATACAACTATGGTCACCTAAAATGTTTGGTCGGATCCTAAAGATCGACCAAATGGGTCGGGTTCGAAAGCATAAGCGATTGATTAGATCGCTTACCTTTACGACCCTAAACAAACACAAATCTAAAAGCGACGAGCTAAACATGCTAGAACATGTTTAGTAATGTTAGAAAACAGGTTTGGTATTAAAACAAACGGTTTTAATACCCTAGAGTAGTTTGGTTACAAAATACGCGAGAAAACGCATTTTGGCCGAAACTACGACTCGTCACTGAGCCTAGATAACGTGGTAATCAGTAGGTATAGTTACTAGGGACTATAACCATCGTGATTACGCTCACGTTATAAAGTTCAAACGAACTTCGCGTTGACCAAAAACTGGTCAATACAGAAAGTCAAACAAAGTTTGACTTTCGGACTCGAAAAGCAATAAAAGAACGAAGGAACACTTACAAAGGGTCCCCGCAAGATTGAACTTCCGAGTATTCTCAGGTATGAAGTGTTAAAGCACCCCAACTTAGAGAACAAACTCATAATTCAAGTGGGTTTTGCAATGGAGATGGATGGGTATTTATAGGAAACATGGAACCGTTAAGATCGTTTCTTGTTCCCCAAGCGTTTAATCTCGACCGTACAACACTTACCCACTGATTTACAAACCCATGGGAGCCCATAGGATTGTTAAAAACCATTTGCAAGTGGTTTTTGGGTGCTAAACAGCTGCAAACAGCTGTTTGCAACAAAATTGCATATCTGGGGAGGCCATGCAGCCCGCATCAGGATACACACAAACTCAGGCGGGCCGCCTGAGCTTGTCTGATCAGCACAACTTTCAGAAATGACAGTTTTAGCCCCTACATGCTTTTAAGTCCATTTTCGACACGTTTAAGCCCCGTTAACCTCATTTCAAGGCTCTAAAATGAAGTTAAAGTATAGGGAACTCAAAACATGCTCAAAAATATCTTGGATGTCGGTTCGTTTGGTCGTACGATCGCGATGTTCGCTTAATTACGACGGAATGCGCATAAGCGCGAAAAACGATCCAAATTGCGCGACGAATGGATTTTTCTCACGCCAAACCTTAAAACATAATATTTTAATGTTTACATAAATTTTTGGATGTCCGGATGTATTCAGAACGTAAGTTATGCGCGAAAATGCAAACTTATGCACTTTTTGACGCTTTTAGTCCCTGAATGAGCATAAAGTTTATTTTAGCACACCGAACCCCTCAAAGCCTATTTCTAAGCTATGTAAACGATATTTAGGGTGTGTTTAACTTATGGGCATGTTCCGGAATGTTCGTCACAGTTCAAATCAGCATACTTTCGCAGTTTGTCAATTTTAGTCCCTGTAAGCGAATTAACTTGAATTTTGCCATACCAAAGCCTTCAAAACTTATTTCTAAGTTATGTAAAGGTTATTTAAGGTATGTTAAGAATAAATTGATGTTCCGGAGTATTTGTCACATTAAACTGCTTGCGTTTACGCACCAGTTTGCGTATAATTCTCTAGAAAGCGATATAGAGTTTGAAATCGAATAAAAGTCAAAACATGAAAACATCAAACATTAACAAACAAACATAGGGATCAAATAACTTTATTTCATTGATAACTGAATTGTTTACAATGATTACAAGCACAGATGTCACAGTCTCCCCTACTTGTGGAAATTTCGTCCCGAAATTTGTTTAGAGGAAACTCGTGGGAAAAGATGTTGATATTTCGCCTTCATTTGATCTTCACGTTCCCAAGTAAACTCAGGTCCATGTTTAGATTCCCAGCAAACTTTAACCAGTGGAATGCGCTTGCGTATAATTTCCACAGGTTTCTCAACAAAATGTAGTGTTTTATCAACACGGATTTCGTCAAGTGGTATGTGGAGGTTCTCATCAGCTAGACACTTTTTGAGATTGGATACGTGGAAAGTTGGATGAACATTTCCAAGTTCGGGAGGTAATGCAAGTCTGTAGGCTACCTTACCGATTCTTTTGACGATCTTGAACGGTCCAACGTATCTAGGTGCAAGTTTTCCTGTCTTTCCAAATCTGATCACACCTTTCCAAGGTGAGACCTTAAGTAATACACGATCACCGACCTGGAATTCCAAGGGCTTGCGTCGTCGGTCCGCGTAACTCTTTTGACAGCTTCGAGCTGTCTGTAAGTTATCACGAACTTTCTTAATCTTGTCAGTCGTCTTTAGAATGAGGTCAGGTCCAGTAAGCTGAGCCTCACCTATTTCATTCCAGTAGACTGATGAACGACATTTTCGACCATAGAGAGCCTCGAAAGGAGCCATGTTGATGCTGGAGTGATAACTGTTGTAGGAGAATTCAATCAGTGGAAGATGTGAATCCCAACTACCACCAAAATTGATCACACAAGCTCTAAGCATATCCTCCAAAGTCTGGATTGTTCTTTCAGTTTGGCCATCCGTTTGTGGATGATAGGCTGTGCTCAGATTGAGTTGGGTCCCCATAGCAGATTGCATGGTTCTCCAAAATCGAGAAGAGAAGCGAGCATCCCTATCAGAAATAATGTTCAAAGGAACACCTTTCCACGTAGATTTTGGCCAGTCTTTCAGCAGAAAAATCCTCACGGATTGGCAAGAAATGCGCTGACTCTGTAAGACGATCAACAACTACCCAGATGGCATCGTGACCTTTCTTAGTGCGCGGAAGTTTGGTAACGAGATCCATGGCAATGTTTTCCCATTTCCAAACTGGGATCTCTGGTTGCTCCAAAAGACCATAAGGATGTTGGTGTTCAGCCTTAACCTTAAGGCAAGTAAGGCATTTGGAAACGTACAAGGCAATGTCTTTCTTCATACCATGCCACCAATACTGAGTACAAAGATCCTTATACATCTTATCTGAGCCAGGATGAATAGAATAACGAGACTTATGGGCCTCATCCATAAGCAGAGTGCGGAGATCATCTTGGCTTGGGACCCACAAACGGTCCATTAAATAATACGATCCATCTTCCTTCAGCACAAGATCAGGCTTAATGTGATAGGGTAATTCCTTACCCATTAAGTCTTGTGAAATACAAGCCTGTTGAGCCAGAGTAATGCGTGCTTGGATATCAGATCGAGCTTGAATAGCAGATTGAACACGAACACAATGAAGCACAGTATGCTCCTTACGACTTAATGCGTCAGCCACGACATTCGCCTTACCAGGATGGTAGCGAATTTCGCAATCATAGTCGTTTAGGAGTTCGACCCAACGTCTTTGCCTCATGTTGAGTTCTTTCTGATTGAAGATATGTTGGAGACTTTTGTGGTCAGTGAAAACCACGCATTTTGTGCCGTACAAATAGTGTCTCCAGATTTTGAGAGCAAAGACAACTGCACCCAACTCAAGATCATGAGTGGTGTAGTTTCTCTCATGTACCTTCAATTGTCTAGATGCGTAGGCTATGACTTTGTTCCTTTGCATCAGAACACAGCCAAGACCCAATTTCGATGCATCACAGTAAACAACAAAATCGTCGTTGCCTTCAGGCAAAGTCAGAATAGGTGCATTACAAAGCTTCTGCTTCAAGGTCTGAAACGCTTCTCCTTGCTTAGAACCCCATTCAAAGGGTTTGTTCTTCTGAGTTAGAGCAGTTAGAGGAACTGCAATCTTTGAAAAGTTCTCGATGAAGCGGCGGTAATAACCCGCAAGACCAAGAAAAGAACGAACCTCAGTAGGAGTAGTAGGCGTATCCCAATCCTTAATCGCACTGATCTTGGAGGGATCTACATGAATACCTTGTTCGTTGACAGTATGTCCCAAAAATTAAACTTCCTTAAGCCAAAATTCACACTTGGAGAACTTGGCAAAAAGTTGCTCTTTCTTTAGGAGTTCCAGAGTAAGACGAAGATGTTGCTCATGATCAGCTCGCGTCTTAGAGTAAATCAAGATATCATCAATAAAAACGATGATGAACTTATCCAAATAAGGCTTGCAGACCCTATTCATTAAGTCCATGAAAACAGCAGGAGCATTGGTCAAACCGAATGGCATGACTGTGAACTCATAATGCCCATAACGAGTGCGGAATGCTGTTTTGGGAATATCCTCTTCATGCGCACGAAGTTGATGATACCCAGAACGAAGGTCGATCTTCGAGAAACAAGTAGCACCCTGTAACTGGTCAAAGATATCATCAATGCGAGGTAGGGGATATCGATTCTTGATGGTAAGCTTATTCAGCTCACGATAATCGATACACATTCTGAAGGATCCATCCTTCTTTTTGACAAAAAGAACGGGAGCACCCCAAGGTGAAAAGCTAGGACGGATAAAACCTTTGTCAGAAAGCTCCTGAAGCTGCTTAGCTAGCTCTTGCATCTCAGATGGTGCAAGACGATATGGAGCTCTGGCAATAGGATTTGCACCAGGTACAAGATCAATAAGGAACTCGACTTGGCGTGCTGGAGGTAGACTAGGTAACTCTTCAGGAAACAACTCCGGAAATCCCGAACAACAGGAATATCTTGCATAGACTTACCTTGGTCTTTATCTGCTTTAACATGTGCCAAGAAGGACACATAGTTCTTTCGCAGATACTTCCGAGCTTGAAAACAAGACATAAGCTTGAGGCTACTAGCAGGTTTCTCACCACGAACCTGTAGTATCTCACCTGACGAAAGTGGCACACGAACGATCTTCTCAAAGCAAACTACCTCTGCGCGATGCTTAGCTAACCAATCCATACCCACAATAATGTCGAAGCTTCCAAGTTGCATAGGCGTGAGGTCAATAGGAAAAAGATGGTCGTTAAGGTTCAGCTGGCAGTTGCGAAGAACAGAATCAAGAACAACGGGTTCACCATTCGCAACTTCGACTGTCAAAGGCTTACCTAGTTTCGTTCTAGACACGCGAAGCAAGGGCTCAAAAGATAACGACACAAAACTCTTATCGGCCCCTGAATCGAAAAGAACAGACGCAGGTTGATTATTAACAAAGAATGTACCGTTCACCACCTCGTTGTCTGCTTGCGCTTCAACAGCATTCATGTTAAAAGCTCGTCCATGAGCCTGAGCTTGAACCGGGTTCGCATTCACCAATCTTGGACACTGATTACGGTAGTGGGTCAGATCCCCACAGTTGTAACAAGAACCTGGTGGGAAGTGAGGTCGTGCTGTTTGACCTTGTTGCTGAGCAAGAGGCTGAGCAACCTGTTGAGTCGGGTTCTGAGCTGCCCGATTCAAATTAGCAGGACTACGGCAGGTGGCAGCAAGATGACCAGGTCTTCCGCAGTTAGTGCATTGACGGCACTGAAGATGTGGTTGGTGATGGCCGTTACACCTGTTGCACAATGGTGCGTTGCCAAGATAAGGCCTCTTGGCTGGTTGTTGTGCAGGCTGATTTGTCTGTGTAGTAACGGCAAAATTTTGGGAAGCCTTCCGCTTCCTAGACCCCTTCGAAGAACCCGCATCACTCCCTTTCTTGTTTTTACCTTTCTTGCTATCCTTCTTGTCAGACTCCTGCTTCTTACCCTTCTTGTCACCCTTCATGTGCAACTTACCCTTTCGAATCTGCGACTCAGTCAGCATTGCAGATAGTTCGATTGCCTGACGAACAGTGGTAGGTTTACTACCAGTAACTATGTCTTGCACAGAGTCAGGTAGACCATTGATGTATCTCTCGATAGCCTTATCAAGTGGGGTAACGATTGTTGGGCATAACAAACTCAACTCTTCGTACCTATCAGTATATGCCCGGTGCTCGCCACTAAACTGCTTTAGATCGTCAAACTCCCTTTCCAGTGCTCGTAGTTCATGACGAGGACAAAACTCACTCATCATGAGAGTCCTTAACTCAGCCCACGTTTGTGCTAAAGCGACTTCAGCACCTCGATCTCTCAGAACCCATTCCACCATGTCAACGCCCTCTTTTGAAAAGCACTAGAAGCAAACTCGACTTTGCGATTATCAGGACACTGAACATGACGGAAAGTATTCTCAATGCTCCCAAACCATTGAAGGAGCCCAGTTGCCCCCTCAGTACCACTGAACTTGAGTGGTTTAGCTGAATTGAAGCTCTTGAAGTTACAAGGAGCGTTCTGATTGATGTTGGCTTGGTTAAACTGAGCAATAAGATTCGGGAACGCAACAGCCACATGCTGTGCGATGATTTCTGCCAGTTCGGCATTGGGTAGCTGATTTTCGCGTCGAGGAGGCATGCTAAAAAGAGGAAAACATGAGAGGAAACGAGTGAGATGATTAGATGAAAAGAACGAGACGAAACAAAATCAACAAAGCAAGGATGGTGGTCATTCGTCCGTATCACAAAGCAAATAAATGACACACAGTGACTAATCAAAGTAAATGGGTCCATAAATAATGCTTAGCGAAGACATGCTCGCCTATAAGTGAACACTCACCCCAGGAGTTCCCAGGTAAGAGTGACTGGTCCGATTATGTGGATTTGTACGAACACTCTAGCCTTAGACAGAAAACCCAGGGTACAGGCATTCACTCTTCCAGTTTGCACGTGTTCACACTATTTAGAACCTAAAACTTTGACGAGATTTTGAAAACTTGGAAGGCACAAGGCCAAGAGAATCATTAAAACAAATGATAAATTTTCAAAATCAATTTGAAAAATCAAAAGGGTTCAAAACCATATAATAAATCATTTGAAAACAGAAGATTGTTTTTCAAAAATCGTTTTAGAAAACTGGGTTCTTGTTTTGGTGATCACCTAAGGATAGGTGAAGTGCATGTTTTAGAATCTAAACACAAGACAACTTGTGTTGGGGTCCTAGAAAGGTTATAGTCTAGGTCAAAGCATTACTAATAACTTAATTCCCTATAACCATTGGCTCTGATACCAACTCTTCTGTCACACCCCGACCACGTAAAACATCAAATCGTGTGTTAGTGCACTACATCTGTTGATTGCGTCTAGGTGTCTAGGATCAGTTCTTACATCGTATTGTATAGCATAGGGCACGTAATACGAGAAAACAGGAGTCTGTATAGGTGTTATTTGCTAGGACCGCTCATAGGGACATAGGGATGTTGGGTCGCTTATTTGGCATGTATGGACCGCTTATTTGGACGTGTCTGGACCGCTCATATGAACATGTGACATATGAGCGGACCCAAACCACTATATATAGGGGTCTTTAGGGCGATCCTCATAATAGGAGTCCGAATTCCACGCTGAAGCTCTGCCGGTGTGACGATCGAGCTGTAAAACGTTGCAAATCAATAAAACAAGCAATTAGAAAGAAGAACAAGCTACTTCTACTTGTATTTCTTATTATTCCGCATCTGAAACGCAAAGATAACCTCTGAACGACTCGTTCGGGTCAGCATACGATCCTACATCGTGGCGGAAACGTCGGGGAGTGTTGTAACAGAATTTTTGTTCCAAAACCAAGGTAATTAAAATAATATTTTATTCATCACCCAAGGGTGGAATACATCGTTCAAAACAAGAACCAAATGTTACATTGTCTTAAAACTACTGAAATAAAGAGTACATAACGTAATTAAACTAAGTCTAGCTCTGTTTTATGTCACTAAGGCCCGAGTCCACCCTAGCGTGTCACGATCGTCCTATGCATTAGCTCCTGAAACACATGTGAAAATAGGTATGTCAGCATAAAAAAGCCTGTGAGTAACATAGGTTTTGTGAAATTAGGATTCATGACTTAAGTTTAAGAAAAGTGTTTAATAAAAGTTAGTCATGAACCTTGTAAAATGTTTTGTTTTGTAAATCATTTGAAAAGCGATAAAATTAGATGATATGTATAAATAAAAGAATTATTTATTGGTTAAAGAATAACCAAGTAAAATAAGTTGTATAAAACAAGTTGTTTTTGTAAAACGAAGCCTTGTGAAAATATGTTATTTGTATAAAAATGTACAAGTTCAAAACTAAATGATTTAAATAACGCTACGACATGTAATACAATACAAGCACTTATATATAGGAAGTACTAGCGGCGTATCCACCATGCTTGTATCATACTACACACATATCGTTACTTAAGTCATTAAACAAACCACCAATGTATAAAGTCCATGTTTAAACCAACCACCAAATGTTCTTGTCTAAACCATTGTCATATGTTTAAAAAGTCCCAAAATGTAGTCATGTATATGTAACAAATGTCATGTATGTTAAGTAAAATGAGTTTACTTAAACCAAATGTAAGAATGTACAAAACAAAGTATTTTGAGTATATCAAAAAGTTATGTTTTGCAAAGTAGAAGCATGTTTTAAATGATACAAACATTTATGTGGTAAGTTAACGCATACATTCAAGTCTTGAGACAGACGGATAACCTTAAGTAAAGGTTATCAAAAGAAATGTTTTCGGATTCAGTCATTCCTTTCATCCAAACCAACCAAGGATGTCAGGAACGGGATTTGTCAAGTCCTATGGTACCATTACTTACTACCGAGCGGCGTAGCTAATGTTAATGAATGTATATAAGTCCCGTTTATGCAAACCAAATGTCATACCAAATGTAAACATGTTATATGAAAACAATGTACTAAGTATGCTGAGTTAACATACAAAGCAGAAAAGTCATGTAAATCAATGTGCTAATATGCCAAGTAAACATATGTAGCAAAGCAACGTAATGTAAATCAATGTGCTAGCATGCTCAGTCAACATACATAGCAAAACAATGTAATGAAATCATGTAATATAAGTGTACTAAGGAACATAGCAACATATGATGTGAAAAGAAAGAAAGCACGAAAGTAACAAGTAGGCACATGTGTTTCACCCCAAAATGTTTGGAAAACAGTAAAAGAGGGGACTATGTACTCACTTGTGATTGCTTAGAAGTCGTAGGATAACCACCAAGCAATGCTAGAAGATCACGGAATCAAACAACACCTATATAGGTATCTACATTAATAAACGGACCTATCGGAGGATCGGGTAGTACGAGGGTTCGTAAACCAAATAAGTAGGGGAAATTGTGTAACATGGTTTAACAAAGCCTACGTACTAAAACGAAACCTATCCTAAGTGCTTTTGACCCGTTACGACTCGTTTAGGTAGCTTATGCTATTTTAACGCGTCGTTCGCGTAAAACGCGTTTGGAACGCCTAACTAGCCCTATGACAAGCAAGATATGCCTTAACATGCTTAATATTGTTGCTAAATCAGTTTAGATTTCAAAAATTATGTTACATAGGTTTAAAATGAATTTTTGCGCAAATTGGGTATTTTGGTAATTTACCTAAGGCATAAAAACTACTTATTATACAACTACTGAAACGTTGTGACCATAAGGTATAACCTCGGAAGGTTATTCCCTATACAACTATGGTCACCTAAATGTTTGGTCGGATCCTAAAGATTGACCAAATGGGTCGGGTTCGAAAGCATAAGCGATTGATTAGATTGCTTACCTTTACGACCCTAAACAAACACAAATCTAAAAGCGACGAGCTAAACATGCTAGAACATGTTTAGTAATGTTAGAAAACAGGTTTGGTATTAGAACAAACGGTTTTAATACCCTAGAGTAGTTTGGTTACAAAATACGCGAGAAAACGCATTTTGGCCGAAACTACGACTCGTCACTGAGCCTAGATAACGTGGTAATCAGTAGGTATAGTTACTAGGGACTATAACCATCGTGATTACGCTCACATTATAAAGTTCAAACGAACTTCGCGTTGACCAAAAACTGGTCAATGTAGAAAGTCAAACAAAGTTTGACTTTCGGACTCAAAAAGCAATAAAAGAACGAAGGAACACTTACAAAGGGTCCCCGCAAGATTGAACTTCCGAGTATTCTCAGGTATGAAGTGTTAAAGCACCCCAACTTAGAGAACAAACTCAGAATTCAAGTGGGTTTTGCAATGGAGATGGATGGGTATTTATAGGAAACATGGAACCGTTAAGATCGTTTCTTGTTCCCCAAGCGTTTAATCTCGACCGTACAACACTTACCCACTGATTTACAAACCCATGGGAGCCCATAGGATTGTTAAAAACCATTTGCAAGTGGTTTTTGGGTGCTAAACAGTTGCAAACAGCTGTTTGCAACAAAATTGCATATCTGGGGAGGCCATGCGGCCCGCATCAGGATACACACAAACTCAGGCGGGCCGCCTGAGCTTGTCTGATCAGCACAACTTTCAGAAATGACAGTTTTAGCCCCTGCATGCTTTTAAGTCCATTTTCGACACGTTTAAGCCCCGTTAACCTCATTTCAAGGCTCTAAAATGAAGTTAAAGTATAGGGAACTCAAAACATGCTCAAAAATATCTTGGATGTCGGTTCGTTTGGTCGTAGGATCGCGATGTTCGCTTAATTACGACGGAATGCGCATAAGCGCGAAAAACGATCCAAATTGCGCGACGAATGGATTTTTCTCATGCCAAACCTTAAAACATAATATTTTAATGTTTACATAAATTTTTGGATGTCCGGATGTATTCAGAACGTAAGTTATGCGCGAAAATGCAAACTTATGCACTTTTTGACGCTTTTAGTCCCTGAATGAGCATAAAGTTTATTTTAGCACACTGAACCCCTCAAGCCTATTTCTAAGCTATGTAAAGGATATGTAGGGTGTGTTTAACTTATGGGCATGTTCCGGAATGTTCGTCATAGTTCAAATCGGCATACTTTCGCAGTTTGTCAATTTTAGTCCCTGTAAGCGAATTAACTTGAATTTTGCCATACCAAAGCCTTCAAAACTTATTTCTAAGTTATGTAAAGGTTATTTAAGGTATGTTAAGCATAAATTGATGTTCCGGAGTATTTGTCGCGTTAAACTGCTTGCGTTTACGCACCAGTTTGCGTATAATTCTCTAGAAAGCGATATAGAGTTTGAAATCGAATAAAAGTCAAAACATGAAAAACATCAAACATTAACAAACAAACATAGGGATCAAATAACTTTATTTCATTGATAACTGAATTGTTTACAATAATTACAAGCACAGATGTCACATCTTTGTCTCACAAACCCTATAAATACGTCTTTCAAAAGACAAAGGAAAACCACCTTGAACTTCCGATTTCAAAATCAAGAACCCTAGAAACCTCTTTCAAAGTAAAAATCAATCACAATGGCCGCAATCAACACTGTTAATCTCAACAACCCACCTGTTGAACACTCTGTTCAATTTATCAGCGATCTAGAGTTCCTACCAATGAAGAGCAACAATGAAAAGATGAACACAAGGATTGAAGACTATGATGTGAAGTGTCAAATTTCGATAGAATTCTTGACAAGAAGCCCTCTTGCTCAAGCTTTAATCAAAACCAAAGAAGTGTCGAAGAAGATCATACAACAACTAGTCAAAACCCTCAATTAAACAGGTACAGACGAGTTAACTGCACACTTATGGGGGGACATCTCCATTATAATTACACCCAAAAAGATAAGGGAATGTTTGGAATTACCTATAAGCCATCACTATGATCCATTACCCACAAAAGAAGACATGTTTGAACAACTTGATGCTGTAATAGGCTACAAGGTGAAGATCTCAAAGATTGGTGATTTCAAAAGGAACAAATTACCTGCCTTTTAGCAAGTAATGATGGAAATTTTGAACAAGCGTATATCATCAAATATAGGAGGAACCGATCAGATTAACATGAATGTTCTAACAATCATGTTGTGTCTCATCACTGGGATAAAAATTCACTATGGAACAGAGATATTCAACCTAATGAGAAGATCAGTTTTGACAAAATCTGGGAGGATTGATTCTCACTTACCTTTTCCTAGATTCTGGTCAATACTCATTTTTGATGCTTTTGCTGAAAGGAATGTTGAACTTCCTTTATTAGAAAATATGTGGAAGACTGAAGTCATGAAACCATGGTTTGCAACTGGTTTCTGGAAATCAAATTATGATATACCTGCTTTGCCTGAAAGCATGATGAATCTGATACCAGAGGAATCACCTTTCAAGGCGGAATATTTGGAAATCCTGAACAAAGAACCAGAAGATGTTGTAGTTTATGACAGCACATCCCCAACAAAGCATGATGAATAGTCAACTGCACCACCAACAGAGGAAGAAGAACAAGCAGAACCTGAGGAGGATGATGATCAGAATCAACAGAATCCAAGGGTTGAACAGCATCCTGAGGAGGATGATGATCAGAATTTCACAAGTATTCGTTTGTATTAGTTAATAACCTAACAATCACCTTGTAAACCATTTTGTTTCAAAGTGATATAAACTTGAAAATTCTGTAGTTCTTGTTTGTTAAAAGTTTGATTTCTATTTCCGCACACTATTTTCATATCTGTTGAAATCATTTTTCATATTATGTGAAAAGAAAGTTTTTAACTCCAACTGGGACTAACACACCCTAAGACCTAGGAGGCATTAACAATTACACATCATCTTAGAATAGTAGTAAGTATTATCTTTTTTATTTAATGCTTATTTAATACTATTAATTCAACACAAGAATCGGATACGATATTATTCGCCTATAGTAAATGTTATAAATACCATGTATTCAAGTGTGGAAGTCATAATTTGTTACTTCAGTGTTTGAAATGCAGAAATACATCATGGATTTTATGTTATTCTACCTCGTATTTTCAAATATTATGAATGCTATTGCTAAGCCTGAAGACGAATGCAAGACAGCACATGGTAATACTTTGTTAAAACCTATTTTCTTCAATTATAATATCACATATTTTGTATATTTTTGTGACTAAAAAGACGAATTATCTGTGTATTTAGTTGATAAAATATGTTAATTTTTTTTTGGACAAGCAGGTGATATGTCTTGTGGTTATTCTCTTGACCATACCCCTGGTGTTTGTGACGGTCAGCTGTGTGCAATCGATTGCACGCACCTGGTGCCTAGTAAGCAACAAATAATAGATTCATTTTGTCGTAATCGTGTTTGTATTTGTTGTGCCTTTGGAATGGGATGTCCTAATATTTAAGCACCTCATAATAAAATATCTTAATTTCAGTTATGTTATTATATAAGATGTTTTTCTAAACATAAAGACTAAAAAAGTAATTTACTATTAATTAAATTTGAAATTATACGTTTGATCTCTAACTATATTAATTAATATTATATTATATTTTGTATAAAAATTAATATGTAATATTATTATTAAAAGGGAGGAGGCACCAGAGAGTGACACGTGTACAAAAAGATTTTTGTTTATTAGTATAGGAAGATTTTGCATGTTTCAAAATAAGTGCATAAAAGGGGTAGAAATTGTTTAATCCTTGTTTTACGTTAAATTAATTTATTATTCTAATTAATCTTAATCATATTTCGTTTCTCTTGCAAGTTTAATGTTTGATAAAATTTGAAGTACGTTTTTGTGACATAACTATTTTTTTAACCACAAGGATTAAAAGATGGTAAAAGTATATTTATTTTTAAGTAACAAACTTTAAACTCTGGACTATGGTGTGAAATAAAACATAAATGATGTAAATTGAAAAAAATGGTTAACATTTTCTATTAGCAGAGATATTGTTGGATCGTCGTGTGACCCTAACGAGTCAATCTAAAGAGTTCAGCATCAAAAACAAAGGGGGAATCAATGTAATTGACGTAATACAGTTTGTTCCTTTCTAATTATCTTCTCTTATTGATTTCCTGAGCTTTTTACAATCCTGATAACAATTCGGTAGCACCTCGGCTCTCAAACACACACTGCAATTCCGTATGAAATGATCAGACAAGTTCAGTATTTATAGGGTTGGTAATTCCGCTTGAAACCATCTCAAGCGAAATTAAGAGTTCATGCGGAATTACCTAATTCCGTGTGGAATTAGTAATTCCGTGTGAAACACCTAATTCCGTGCGAAATTACACAAGTGTAATTTCGTGCGGAGTTACCCTAAAATACTGTTTCTCGATTTTCGTGCCCTGATCTATTTGATACAATACAAGACTCTACAAAGACAAAGTTAACAGACATCAGTGCACCAACAGACTCCCCCTTGGATGTTGACGAAGTCTTTAGCATCCTGTCTTCATTCTTTAGTCTTTAGTCTTGATCTATCACTTTTTGCCCTAAATTGTCTTGACATTGTAAAAGCCTCCTTCAATCTTTATCTTCAAACTTTAATCTTCAATCTCCCCTTTGAATGTTGATCCAGAATCTTGACTCTCTCTTTCGAATACTCCCCCTCTCGATAAACTGGGATCTAGGATCGTGATCTGGCTCAAACTTTGACATTTTCTTTGCCATGGGGATCTTGACTCCTGTTTCCTGTTTCTCAAACATATAACATTATAATCTATTCAATCTAAAACTTTTCTTAACTATTCATCAGTTTTAGAAATCCACTTAAGTACTCAGGTCCAAGTTAATGACCTTGGTTGATCTATGACAAAACAACACTGATTTAGTTCATCATTTTTCATACATTTTCTGAAAATAACAAGTTTCAAATTAATGAACTTGATTTTGACATTTCAACAATCAGATTTTATCATGATACACTCTCCTCATCCTCCAGTCCAGAAACTTCCTGCATCTGCGTCAAATTTGAGATTCTGACAATCAACTTTCTACTCTGGTTTGTCAGAAAATAAAGAAGAAATAAAATCTTTTTGGATTTTCAATAAAGTTTCTAAACTAGAAAATGAAATACAGAAATAGAATGCAATGAAAGTAAACTATTTACAAACATATTTTTGATAAGCGTGTTAGGGAATCATATCAGCTATTAGACAAGACACGAGTACCGTTAAGCTTTAATTTCATACTCAGAATTAAACAATTCACTTAGATTGTCGATATGTTGATCCACTTAAATTCTCACACAATTTTCAATCTGTCTAGGATACGAATTAGGTGTATTAAGAACTTAAACTCATTCATGTGTCCCACCTCTTGAATATACTCCCGTATCCAGATCCCAATATTCAGTCTTACAGGTGAGTATACCACAGATGATATCTGTAAGGGGTTAAATGCGAAACCATGAGAGCTCAGGTCAGAACTTCCGTTCAGCAGAGATATGACGGTTTGACTTTTGGTGTGTCCCCTTTAGAGGATCTTTTATTTCAACAGCACATGATTAGCATTTTTCAATGTTTCATCATTTTTTATGCTGAGGGTGGCGCTATATTTCAAGCAATGCAAAAAGTATTATTTGGGGACTAGGCCATTGCTTCCGCATTATCAGAAGTCCTGGAATAATACCCCAGATATCACTGAGTATAAAGACCTAGTATCTCAGAAAGGGGGACCTTTCAAACGAGATTTCAGGGGTTACCTATATATCCAAGTAGTGTTCCCCACGAAATAAGCAAGTTTGAATTTTTATGTTTATATCCTGAACAAACCTACTAAATGTGTAAAAACCTATCGACACATCATCAACGAAACTGTTTAACACTTTTAAACTTTACAAATATTTAGCGTACCGTAACTGTCAAGCCGATGTACTATCATTTTCCCTTTTTACACAAGCTCTTTCTCAGTTTTCTATTGTTTTTGGATTTTGAAATTTTCTCATGTTTTTGTATTTTTGAATTTTTTACTGTTTTTATATTTTCTGAAAATAAACTACTCCCCCTAAATACCAAAACAAGTAAAAAATCGACAAACCATTGCAGATTGCTTCTCATCGTCATCTACAACAGTACCTTCGTCAACGCCAATGATTCCATCCGACACCGATAGAAGCATCATACCATTTAGTTTTAAAAGATATTTAAAACGAGTTTTATCAAATGCTTTGGTATGTAAATCAGCTTTCTGATTGTCATTGTGGATTTTCTCAATTCGTATCAACTTCTTTTCGAAACAATCTCGGATGAAGTGATGACGAATTTCTATGTGCTTAGTTTTAGCGTGATGTACAGGATTTTTTGTAATATTAATCGCTGCCTCAATATCAACAAAGATAGGGGTGTTAAGGAATTGCAAACCGTAGTCGCGCATCTGTTGCTGGATCCACAAGATCTGAGAGTAGCAACTACTAGCAGATACATACTCGGCTTCACATGTGGATATAGCCACAGAGGTCTGCTTCTTACATTGCAAGGTGACCAAACGAGGTCCGAAAAACTGACAACCCGCTGTTGTTGACTTTGCGTTAACTTTGCAGCATCCGAAATCGGAATCGGAATACCCTTCGAGCGTGAAATCGCCTTTTCTTGGATACCACAACCCCAATGATGGAGTTCCTTTCAGATAGCGTAATATCCATTTCACAATCACCATGTGCGAAGCTCTCGGGTTAGATTGAAATCTTGCTGTGAGGCACGTTGGGTACATGATATCGGGTCTTGAAGAAGTCAAATACATTAGCGAACCGATCATGGAAAGATAAAGCGTTTCATCTACCCTGTCTCTGGTGAGATCTGGGTTTATCCCATGGTTCGTTGCTAACGGGGTGGAAGCTGGAGCAGAACCTAACATCCTAAATTTCTCTAGAATATCATGAACGTACTTCGTTTGATGTATGAAAATTCCCTCGGGCAGTTGATCAACTTGAAGTCCCAAGAAGAATTTCATCTCACCCATCGATGACATTTCGAATTTCTGCTTTATAACTCTTTCGAAATCTTTGCACAGATTCTCATTCGTTGACCCAAATATGATGTCATCTACGTATATCTGAACTATCAGAAGATGTCCGTCGACCTCTTTGGTGAAGAGAGTGGCATCCACTTTTCCACGGATGAAGCTGTTGGCTAGCAGGTGTTGAGACAATGTCTCGTACCAAGCTCTCGAGGCCTTGGGTAAACCATACAGCGCTTTGTCTTGCAAGTAGACCTTGTCTTTGTGGATTGGATCGGTGAAGCCCGCTGGCTGTCCGACATATAGCTCCTCTTTTACCTTCCCATAGAGAAACGCCGATTTCACATCTAGCTGATAAACTTTGAAATTTTTCCACAATGCAAATGCTAGGAAGATTCTGATTGCTTCTAGTCGAGCCACGGGAGCATATACTTCGGTGAAATCTATACCCTCCTGTTGACTGAAACCCTGGACTATGAGTCGAGCTTTATTTTGAATAATAACCCCTCGATCATCTCTTTTGCACTTAAACACCCTTTTTGTGTTAATCTTCCTGTGACCATCAGGCAAATCTACTAACTTCCACACTCCTAACTTCTCGAACTGGCTCAGTTCCTCCTGCATCGCGTTGACCCAAGAATCTTCAGTAAGCGCCTCCTTATAAGTTCTCAGTTCAATCTGCGAGATAAAACAACTAAGTGAAAACTCAGTTTGTAACGGAGCAACTGTTGAATAAAAGCAAGTAAGCCCTTGATCAATTTGTTGTCTTGTGCGGACGCCTGATTGCAATTTTCCAAGCTCCTTTGGATGGTATGAAAAAGTTCTTGGCATCACCTCGCCTGGAACATCTACCTCGCGCTCCAGATTTGTAATATTTTGATCTGCACCTTGTTCACTGACTGGGTTTGTTTGACTTGAAATCTGAATTTGCTCCCCCTCAGAATCTGAATCACCACGATCGAATACTGGTCTGTTCTTAGATTCTTGATTATCATTCTGTGTCGTCTGATTATCATGAGCAACTTCATTATGTTGGATATCATCATGTTCTCCAGCATTGCTTGGACCTGCTTCATCGTCATTTGAACTTTGTCGTGGTCGACTTGAATACTCAGCTGGGAACCTTTCCTGCGATGACTCATACTCTCTTAGAATATCCAACTCGTCAAAGAAATCTTGTTGTTCTTCTTCTTCTTCCATGTCAAACGAATCCCATAATTTGTCATAGTGAAAACGCCATGAATCGCCTGGATTCTGCGGTGGCATTGTGTAACCTTGACACTCAACATTTGATGCTTCGATGATCCATTTTAAGCTTGGAACAAAGACTCTTCTTAGGGGGCTTGAGTAACCCACAAATATTCCTTCGATGCTCTTTGGACCAGATTTACCAAAAGGCTCTAGAACAGTGCAGGGAGACCCAAACGGTTCTAAATACTTCAGGTTTGGCTTGCGGTTGTTGATCAGCTCGAAACATGTTTTGTTGAATTTCTTGACAGTGAGAACCCGATTGAGCATATAGCATGCGGCTGATACTGCTTCTGCCCAAAAATTAACAGGTAACTTGGAATCAGCAAGCATCATCCTGGCCGTTTCAATTAGTGTCATGTTCTTTCTTTCAACTACTCCATTCTGTTGTGGAGTGTAAGGAGCACTAAATTCATGAAATATACCTCTTTCATTGCAATACTCTTCCATCTTGATATTATTGAACTCAGTACCATTATCACTGCGTAATCTGTAACACCTGACCTTCACAGGGTGAACACAAGCCCAGATTAACTTCGTTAGCTTATATATTCACTTAGGCATTATGCTTAGGTTCAGATAAATCAGGTGTCCTGAAAATTTCACATACAATCGCGACAAAGTGATCATGAGCAAAATAGATATAACTTATATAATATTCTCTGCTATGTGAAATAAGAATAAACTATGTTAAAATTTTCATGTTATGAGAATTACATGCTACATGACTTTATGTGCTATGTGCTTTGCATGACCCGTTTTGTGAACTTCTGTGAAACTACGTGTATTTACGTATAACATTTAAGGTTATTAACGAATTGTATATCTTGGCATAAATTTCGAGGACGAAATTCCTACAACATGGGGAGAATGTGACAACCCGTACTCTCGACCCTAATCGTCGAGAGGATTATTTTATTGTAATCCTTATTTATTGTTATTATTGTTAGAATAATAATAACCACAGCGAGTAAAACGTGCCATTTATCTAATAACCTGAACTGAGCGTGTTTACCTTATATATATATATGTATATGTATATACGTTTGTCGTTATAGTTAATTATTAATTATAACGAGCATTTGGGCTTAGCCACCTAATATTAAGCGGATCCATACTTATGGGCTAGGTCCCACCTAAGAGAATCAAAACCCTACCCTTTTAAATAAATCCTTAACCACTTTTAAAACCCTAAACTCCCACTTTTATTTACAGCCGAACACCCCTCCTCTACTCTTGTCCGTTTAGAAGCTCCGACGATCGGAGATTAGGTTCCGACGCCCCTTTATCTACTCGGCCAGCCAACATTAAACCTCTTGTTCTTCCGTTTTCATCACATGTACACCCCTTTCTCATACAACAATCTAAACCCCAACGTTCTCTCTATAATTTCACCAAATCTTGCACATGGTAACGAGAGTGACGACGATAAGGGAGAGTAGCAGAGAGAGAGAGAGGGAGAGAGAGAGAGAAAGAGCTGGGAAGGATGGAGAGCCGCAACAGTGGCGGTGCTGGCAACTACAGCCGCGTCGGCGACGGCGTCAATGATCCTAAGCATCATTGGTGGCTTTTGCGGCTGTAACTGGTAACGGATGATGTTCGAGATGATGCGGTTCTTGTTTGGGCAGTGGCAGCGATTGAAGTTGGTGGTGGTGGTCGTCTTGAGCAACAACGGCTAAGATAACGGCTGGGATGGTGATGGTGCGTCGGTAATTAACGAAGGTAGCCTACACCCGATCACTTCATGAGTCTCCAGTTATGAACCAAGCTTTCGACCGAACTCGGATTATTCATAAAGCATGGGAAATGGAACTGGTATGACTATTTCTCCATCTCGTCTTTAGAACTGAAAGTGATTAGTCTTTTCTGTTTACAATTGTGATTATAGGAGGTGATATTGCAACTGTGACTATGTGGCTGAAATGAGAATGGAATGAGGTTAGGAAATAGTAGTGGTTTTTGCACAGTAGGTGATTACGAATTGCATTCTTTATGAGTTGGGGTGTTATATGCATGCTTGTTAACTGATTCAGTATGAATATGAATGAGATTGAAATTTGATCAAGTGTAATATGAAGATATAGGAATCTGATGAATTTATGATACTCCATTCGTTTGAGATATTGTAACAATACTTCGATGTAATATACTGAGTATTTGTTATAATATAATATTTCTTATTAGTATAAGTTATTTTACCATGCTAGGATATGAGCAGTACTCTACGAAGCATGTGTCATAAATTGTGATGTTTCAATGATTAAATGTTTTTAGTGAATAATATATTTTAGGTGTGTGGGTAATAATCAATCAAAAACTAGAATTTATATGTTAAAATATGTTGATGATCCCTTGGACAAATTTGAACGATACAAACTGTTTGATTGAATCATGGCCGTACACTTCCGTATGGTACAACCCCAACTGCGTAGAGTACAAACATGAGATGCACACTCGATCATATGTCACACACCTTTATTCGGGTCGCACACTCTTATTAGGCCGTACTCCCATGGTGGGCCATACACCTATACACTGTCCATTTCAAGTTATGTTTAACTGTATGATGCAAAATATTTATGAATACGTACATGTTCGGAATATTATACGATGGTTGATACTTGTACACTACTCGATGGATACGTGTTAGATACGTGTAGCTTATACGTGATTACTTGTTTACCGTCCTAACAAGTGGTAACCATAATAGGACATGGTTGACCAACTTAGGACAAACACTTTATCTACCGAGCAAACCGAGGTGAGTTCACTACTTTTGAGCATGCGTCCCGGAGGTTGGGACAGTCAGTGGGTATCCCGGGGAGGGATAAGTCTTTTGGGTAAAAACTGGTTTATATTGGTTAATATTCTCACCTCATCATTCTTTTAAGTCACATTTATTGTTACCGGGGAGGTAACGGGTATTAGTTGGTAGCGCTACTTAGGTTTGGCACCCTCACACCGTACCGGGGAGGACGGTTGTGAACTAATGACCCAGTCGGGCCCAATGCTTTGATAGGAGCACTGGGGAACGGGCAAAACATACATCAGGAGCCGTCTTGTTCAGTATCGAGATATTATCAATATTACCTTTGAATTTGTTAATGAACTGGAATAATAACTTGGTAACAAACGTTTTCATAAACTGTGAACTCGCCAGCTTTGTCTGATACACTTGTTGCATGCTCGCAGGTCGTTAGGTTTCATGGATTTGGAGTCTTGCTGTCTAGAGTAGCAAAAGTGATCATGGGTCGATTGGAGAGATTGATGTGATTGAATCCTTGATACTATACTTTGGTTTTAAATAGTTTAACTTTGGTTTATTATTTGCTTCCGCTGAACATGTTGGTTTTCATATAAACTTGTTGATGGTATTTTATTAATGATTGTGAACTTTATTTTGAAACTTGTATGGATTCAATGTAATTAGTGGCTCATTGTCTGTACGTCACACGCCTATCAGGGACACTCCCTAGGTGGTATTTTGGGGGTGTGACAGTTTGGTATCAGAGCCACTGGTTATAGTGAACTTGGTTTTAAAACGTTTTTATAAACCAGACTATAACCGAATAAGTTCTGAATACGACCATGACACTCAGCTCCAGATCGCAAGGTTCGTCTCTCGTATACTTATTGTACTGCATAACTAGTGAACACTTACATATGAAATTGCATGTGATTGCACGCTTAGCACAACAGTATGAATTCATGTATTACTTGCATGTGTTATGTGACTGATAGGGTGGTATTTCCCTAAACATTCATGACTTATGCTTCGTGATGCTCTTTGGTTGCCACTCGAGTTTGAGGAACCATCTCACATGAGTTAAGGGGAGCTGAGATGAGCATGCAAATCACAATATTATTGTGGGTGCACACATAATAATAATGTGGGGTGCATGCGAGTCCTAGTGAGCCTTAACAAGTGGAAAAGGGGTTCCGTTCCGTTATTTGATCAATGTGAAACATAACAAATCTATAAGGGTCATAGTAGTGATTGTCCCCCGTATTCGAACGTGAACTTTTCATTAATCTCTGGATCCTTTCGAATCTCGATGCTATCGAATATTACCTGAACACCCATCTGAACAATTAGCGAAACGTGTAGAACGTTAGGTGCTTATACGAACGTCCCTGAGTTAGACGTCGCAATGTCTAATGAATTGTCGATACCTTTCTTACTCCTCTTCGTTTGCTAGAACTCATGTATCGACGTCTTAGACCCGAAGTGTGATCACTTCTACAAGACTCCCGCAACAGACCATGTATTACTCAAATAACTTGCGACATCGATGGACAGGAGGATGAGCGTAGCACTTTTCCGACCTCGGTACTTTGATGACCCTGATTGCCGGCAACGAGCGCCAACGAATTGGCCTTAAGCGAATCCTTAACCTTTGCCAGCGACTCATGGGAGTCAACTCTTACGAATCAATCGGGGAATAAGTGAGGACAACTGATGGTAGTATGGAATGTGTGACTGCCAGCACAGTGAGTAGCGCTTTAGGACGTAGGACTTCGTTTCGAGCAACGATATTGGGAGCAGCAGTCACAGTGACAACAAGGTATTCGTAACCCTAGTCTACAATATGGAAAGAAAGGTGCCTACAACATGGATAGGCCGTGGTTAAGAAGATAACGACCAAAGGAACAACGACAGTACTTGAAATCCCTGTAATATAAACAACAACACTGGAAATGATGCTCATGGAAGGGCATTTAGGGCTGGCCTGGGTAACGCTAGGATTACATCAGCATGGTGGCCAGGACGACTTTGGAAACTAATCGTTTCGTTCCTCTTCTGTTCAACCCTGATACTTCCTGAGACCAGACCAGTTGTGGAATCGGCTTATGGCAAGACAATTGAAGCATCATATGTTTGTAGGATGCAAATTCAACCGTGAGGGACAAGTTTTCGACATCGACCTTCCTTCTGCTATCCACGAAGGTGTTGATGCAGTAGTCAGTATGGGTTGGTTAACCAGACATCGCGCAGTTATACCCTACGAGTGGAAAAGTTGTCGTCTGTCATAAAATATCCGAGTGGTGCAGAGGTTAGCATCAATTTAGCAGTGAAGGCCAAAAATGTCCACGGAAGGATTACTCCGCCATGATAGCTCCCGTTACTGATGTCAAGACCAAGGAAAAAGGGGATCGAGGATCCACCAATTGTACATAATTTCTCCCTAGGTGCTACTAGAAGAACTGTCACGCTTACCTTCACATCGTCAGGTGGAATACCAGATCGGTATCATGTCAGAAGCAGCCCTCGTTACTAGTATCCCTTATTATCTTACACCAGGAAGGTTGCAGGAACTGCCTAATCAACTTAAGGAATTATTGGACATGAGTTTTAACGGATCTAGTTTTTCGCTTTGGGGAGCCCCAGTTATACCAGAGAAGATAAGCCTTTTCGTGTGTGTACCGATTATCGAGAATGTAACAAGACGACAGTTAGGAACTGCTTGTCTTAACCATGTATTGGCCACCTGTCGACCAGTTGCAAGGAACAGGCTTCCATTCGGGGATTGACTGGCGAACGAACTATCATCAGATGGAAGTCCGAAAGGAGAATGCTCTTAGAACTGCACGTCGAACGCGATGCAGCCATTTCAACTTTGTACACCATGATCGTTGAATTCATCAACACACCAGCAACTTCAAGGACCACATGAGTCAACCGTATTTGTCGACGACGTTCTGAATCATGACAAGGAGGAAGGAACACCATGGGTGGCATATGTATCTTATTTTAGAACTTCTAGGGAAGGAGCCACTCCGCACAAAGTCTTGTTAAATGTAATTTCTAGGTTCGAGAGGTACCTTTTGGACATATAATCAACGAAGTGTGAATACACATGGATCTCGCTAAGACCCATCTTGGTAAAAAAACCGATCGACACCAAAGATTTCTACGGGTACACAACAATTGTTTGGTTTCGCTCAACGCTATCGAAGATTCATCGAGCGATTTATGGAAGTTGCGCTGCTGCAACCTCTTTAGCACAGTAGAGTGCTCTGTTCGTGGAAGACAAACAGGGGGACGTCTTTTCAGCTTTCGAATTCCAACTCTGCAATGTACCGAGCATTGTCTTTACCCGAGGGTGCGGGTGATTTAGTTATATACCATGATGGTCCGAGTCAGAGTCCCAATTACACACCGACACAACACGAGACAGTGATGAATTACGTGATGGAGTTACAAGGGGGAACTGCACGACACATAACTGGCGGTGAAAACCGTGGCCTTGGGATTTTAGATGGAGGCATTACTTGGATGGTACCAGAGGCGTTATTTAGACCGATCACAAGGGCCTCCTGTGTACTTTGGCTTCCACAGAACTAAATCAGATAATGGCATCGCTGGAGGGAACCTTAGGATGATTGCAACTATGAAACTTGAGCGTGCACTAGCTTTGCAGCTCACTATCGACTCTAACTTACCTAATCAGACTCGCTCTGTTCAAACTGGAGAACTGAAGGAGGAGGATTTTCAAGTTGAACCCATGCGGGGCATGGAGAAGCAACCTTTGACAGGCCGAACGATACTCGTTACCTCGTGGAACAAATGTGGGTCTCATTATACGGCAACTGTAGGGAACTTGTGTTGAGCAAAGCACACCGGCTTCGATATTCTAGTCGTCTGGGTTATGATGAGAGGCGTTAGTATTTATAAACCTTGTGCTGGTGATCGGGCATGAAAGCCCACCTAGCTAGGTATGGGAATGATGTTTGACTTGTGGGAAAGTCAAGGCGAAGTGTTAGCAACCAGAAACACCTATATGGAAAGCGAAAACAGACTGCCATAGATTTGGTTGCTAGTCTACTTACAACACGAAATGGAAACAATATCACCTGGATGATCGTTTTTCTACACTTGCAGTCATCTACCTGAAAGAAGTGGTTGCTAGGCACGGGGTGCCAACCTCCATTATCTCTGATCGCGACCCACGATTTGCAGCAGATTTGTGGCAAGCGATGCACAAATACTTCGGCTCACGATCATGCATGAGCACTACTTAACACCCATGAACGAATGGTCGAATCAAACAAACTACTGAAGACATGCTGCAGGAATGTGCTACCGATTTTGTCCACGGCTGGAAACATCACCTGCTTTGTTTACAGTTGATGGAACTCAACCTTATGTGAAACAACCATACCCTAGTACTGGTTACTAAGGACGTGCAAACATTGTTAAGAGTATTTTGGTGATTGTTTGCATACTATACCAGTTCGCGTCGTCGACACAAGACTTTTGATATAACACGCACCCTAAAGTGAGTTAACAACTCTTACTAACGGCATATGTCCATAGTTTGGGATAACATACTAGTTCCTGGTTTGGGAAATACATAAGCTACACACGCGCCTTTAAAATAGAACACATTCCCAGGTATTGGGAACCACTACTGTCCCTGGATTGGGACTGCTTCATATTCTTGGATTGTAATACTACTATCCCTGGATTGGGGATAAATACTTTTAGATGTATTGGCTTAATTTTGATAGTTAGTTGATAAACTCAATTTAATTACTTCATTGAGGAACCAGGTGTGACCAACCCCCCCCCCCCAAGCGTTGTAAGGTATCTATAGATTGAGTTCGTCAGAACTCACTTCAAGCCATCGTTTTAGAACAATTTTCGGGACGAAAATTCTTTCAAGTGGAGGATGATGTAACACCCGACCTTCACAGGGTGAACACAAACCCTGATTAACTTCGTTAGCTTATATATTCACTTAGGCATGATGCTTAGGTTCAGATAAATCAGGTGTCCCGAAAATTTCACATACAATCGCGACACAGTGATCGTGAGCAAAATAGATATAACTTATATAATATTCTCTGCTATGTGAAATAAGAATAAACTATGTTAAAATTTTCATGTTATGAGAATTACATGCTACATGACTTTATGTGCTATGTGCTTTGCATGACCCGTTTTGTGAACTTCTGTGAAACTACGTGTATTTACGTATAATAGTTAAGGTTATTAACGAATTGTATATCTTGGCATAAATTTCGAGGACGAAATTCCTATAACATGGGGAGAATGTGACAACCCGTACTCTCGACCCTAATCGTCGAGAGGATTATTTTATTGTAATCCTTATTTATTGTTATTATTGTTAGAATAATAATAACCACAGCGAGTAAAACGTGCCATTTATCTAATAACCTGAACCGAGCGTGTTTACCTTATATATATGTATATACGTTTGTCGTTATAGTTAATTATTACTTATAACGAGCATTTGGGCTTAGCCACCTAATATTAAGCGGATCCATACTTATGGGCTAGGTCCCACCTAAGAGAACCAAAACCCTACCCTTTTAAATAAATCCTTAACCACTTTTAAAACCCTAAACTCCTACTTTTATTTACAGCCGAACACCCCCTCTTCTCGTGCCCGTTCAGGAGCTCCGACGATCGGAGATTAGGTTCCGACGCCCCTTTATCTACTCGGCCAGCCAACATTAAACCTCTTGATCTTCCGTTTTCATCACCTGTACACCCCTTTCTCATACAACAATCTAAACCCCAACGTTCTCTCTATAATTTCACCAAATCTTGCACATGGTAACGAGTGACGACGATAAGGGAGAGTAGCAGAGAGAGAGAGAGAGAGAGAGAGAGAGAGAAAGAGCTGGGAAGGATGGAGAGCCGCAACAGTGGCGACGCTGGCAACTACAGCCGCGTCGGCGACGGCGTCGATGAGCCTAAGCATCATTGGTGGCTTTTGCGGCTGTAACTGGTAACGGATGATGGTCGAGATGATGCGGTTCTTGTTTGGGCAGTGGCAGCGATTGAAGTTGGTGGTGGTGGTCGTCTTGTGATGTGTGTAAAATGCAACATATAAATTACATCAAATAAGGCATAAAACTAACCCTTTTTAAGTACTAATGTTGGAAAAAGAGTGTTTTTGTCTTCCTTTTGTATTTTCAGGATGAAATGAGCTCAAATTCACAAAAGAAGCAAAAAGACAGCTAATTCTAAAATAAATACAAGAAAAGGAACAAAAGTAGATTGCCCGAACCCTCAACGGCATCCCCCCAAGCAAAGAAAAGAAAACAGAAGCCTGAACACGCCCCGTGCTCAGCCAGCACGGGGCCGTGCCCAAGAAGCAGCAGAAAAGACAAACCTGTAGAAGCTTCTATTGCCCACCACGGGGCCGTGTCCAGTGAGCATGGGGGCGTGGCGAAAGTACAGCAGGCGCATTAATTGTAATTGCGAATTACAATTAATGAAGAGAGAGAGAGTGTCAGACGGGCACGGGGGCGTGTCCAGTGGACACGGGGCCGTGCCCAGCCTTCTGTTCAGCCTATAAATAGGAGTGCTTGGTTTCATTCCAACTCATCCCTTGGCACACCACCTCTCTCACACTTCATCCACCACCCACCACCACCATAACACCATCATCCACCACCATCATCCATTGTCCATCGTAGAGTGTGTGAGTCATCTCGGGATCCAAGATTGATAGTAAGAGTTCTTGACAATCAAGGCCATGTTTGCCTAAGTCTCTTACATCACTTGGTGAAGACAAGTGTTTAGTATAATACTTTTTATTTTTAATCTTTTGCACTTTTTATTTGGTTTTGTATTAATGACTTTAATAACTAGTTGCTTATGTTGAAGGTGATCTTTCCTTATCGTTTGTCCGTGGTGTCTTGGCATTATTTTACCGTCTATATAACATAAAAGATTTTCACCATTCATATCTCCACGGTCTATATGGAGGGATGTTGGCTACCTGGTCGGGGGTTAAGGGAACGGTTTGGTAAGGGTCTTGCCCTTGTTCAGCGTTTAGAGGTCCTGCAAGGGACCTGGGTCAAATTTAGTAGGTTCTCCTTCAATGCCCATAGGTATTGGATGGCGGGGATCCAAACTCTTTGACCCCCTCATAAGTTAACTACTATTAATACTATAACCCGTCTATTTAGGACTGTATCCCTGCTGACTCAGACTACTTAGCCGAGGGTAACGTCATCGCCAAAAGCGGGGCCTACCATAATTTGCATTAATAAGTTAATTCATTATCTTCCAATAATTCAACCCTTTAGGATTGTATCCTTGTTGACTCAAACTACTGGGTTGAGGGTAACGTCGCCTTCAAAAGAGGGGCCTACTAC
The DNA here is from genome assembly GCF_002127325.2 of Helianthus annuus. Taxonomy (NCBI): domain Eukaryota; kingdom Viridiplantae; phylum Streptophyta; class Magnoliopsida; order Asterales; family Asteraceae; genus Helianthus; species Helianthus annuus. Next base: position 70,251,852 of record NC_035446.2, read on the forward strand.
AATAACTAAGATAATCTCTTAAACAAGTGCAAAAGTGCGAAAATAATCAAAGGTTATACTAATACACGAGTCGGATCCAAGTGATTCATCTTGTCTATCTGTTTTTATTTTATTTTTATTTTTCAACATTTAGTTAGTTTTTATTTTCTTAGTTTAAAAACCTTTTCTAACTTTTTGATTTGATTAGACGTTGAGGATAAACCGGTATTAAAAGCTCTTGTGTCCTTGGACGACCTCGGTATCTTACCAACACTATACTACGCACACGATGGGTGCACTTGCCCATATGTGTGTTTAGTGTTAGTAAATATCGTGTTTTATAAATTTAAAACTTGGCTAAAGGTGTAAAAAAGGGCTTAAGTATACATTAAAAATATATTACACTACACACGCACCAAGTTTTTGGCGCCGTTGCCGGGGATACAAGGATTTTAAGAAAGTTAGGAATCAACGGCCTAATCATATTTTTATTTTTATTTTTAATTTTTTAGGATCTTCTTAGTTTTTCAGCTTCTGCAGAGCTCAGCACGGGCCGTGCCCGCTGAACACGCCCCCGTGCTCAATCATTGGAACTGGCAATCCTGTTTTAAGTCAGACAGTAAGCTGAACACGGGGCCGTGCTCACTCAACACGCCCCCGTGCCCAAGATTCTCTTACTGAAAACAGAACCGTTAGATCCCGGCGGTTGGTAATTTCTGACATAAACATGAGTGATAGTAATTCTTTTTACTTTCGGCACTCTTATGGTATGTGGTGTCAATTATGTGGAGGCAAACATGAAGAATTAAAATGTTATTTTCTAAATTATAGGCCCCACTATATAGACCCACCAATCCCTTATAACCTTAAGAGGGGGGAAAGTAAAAATAAGCACTATCTCTCCCTCGAATGCGCCCAGCCAGATATTCTAGGAGAAATGCTCCTTGACGAGTTATTTCAACTAGAAGAACTAATTCTAAATTGGTCAAAAGAACTTAGGAAGGATTTTATTGATCCGCCCCAAGACGATGACCATGAAGAAATGTTGGAACTGCATTCTGACAACCTCGTTGCTCCCGAAAATACTTTCATACCTAGAAAAGACTTGGACGATGGTCGTCCCTGTGCCGATTGTGCCGTGAAGGACTCTCCATCGACTTCGTTCGATGCATACATAGACCTGAGCGATTCGGCATACACCTTCTTTAACGAGAGCCCGTGAAAGGGTTGGACTTGTCCACCTAGAATGAAAATAGGAATTACCCTCACCGACAACCTCTTGCGTTCTCGCCTTAGTATAGGACAATTAAGGTATCTTAGGCACTTTGGGGTTGTTCCATCTAGTAAGGAACCACCCGATATCAATAAGATCCTTAGGGACAACAAAACTCCATAAGACAGCCTCCAGACACGGGGCCGTGTCCGGTCAACACGCCCCCGTGCTCACCTAAAAAGATTCTCTACTGATTATGTCAGAATACGGACAAAATGTGTCAAGATTTTCTCTGCACACGGGGCCGTGTCCAGCGGACACGGGGCCGTGTCCAGCGCGCTGTCGTTTTCTTTAAATGCAGCCTGATTCCTGCTCACTTTTGACCACTTCACTAGACAGAGATTCCTGGGATCTTCACCTATACCATCCTAGGTAAGTGCTAAAAGAAGGTTCCTAAGGACCATCTTGTCCCTTCCACTTTTGTTCATTTCCCCTTCTTTCAAAATTTTTCAACATCTCCTCCATGGAAGCTTGGAAACTCCATGATTCCAACCTTCTATGTGGAGTTTGTAAGATTATTTGCTATGGATTCTTGTTTAAAGTTAGTTGTATAACTTTGTTTTAAATTATCAGTTAAAAAATCATTAAAATAATTTAAAACCCCAAGAATCCTTAGCCAAAAAATCCTGCAGACAACTGAACACGGGGCCGTGCTCAGCGAGCACGGGGCCGTGTTCGAGGTACTGTTTTGCAAAAATTTAGCTATCTTCGGTTTCTTTCACAGAAAATGGCCAGCAGAACAAGCGGATCATCTTCAAGAGGTAACCGAAATGGGAGAAGGTCGTCCACAGCAGAAGACTCCCTAGTGAACTATGTGTACGCCTTAAGGGAGGCCATAGACGAAATAACGGGAGTAGAGGAAGCGTTAGTGGACCGTATTAATCATCTGACGGTGGGGTTGGAGGGCTGTCTTCGAGAAGTGAACCTCTTGCACCAGAGGTTAAACCTTCTCGCTTCCCCGCCTTTGGTTCCCATAATAACCCAAAGAGCGTGGAATGTGGTGCCCGAGGTCATCATTCCGGCCGAATGGTATGCCATGCACCAAGAGCCTCCGCAAAGGGTGGTGCAAGGAGTCCCGGTGAATGTTCCTCCTCAAGCCACTGAGGAAAATGAAGCCGCTTTCTTCCTTCCAAGGGAGATAGAAGAGTGGCTTTGAACAATATCCGAGGAACAATCGACTAAAGGTCTTACTACATCGGGAAACTATTCCCGAAATTTTCTTAAAGAAGTAGAACCCTTTATGATAACCTCGTGTATCTCCTTAGTTATTTAGTTAAGTCTTTAGTTTATTTTGTTTAGAAACTATATGTATCTCTTTATGTTTGCAATGAAATGATGGTTTCTAAAGTTTGATGGTTTATAATAAATAAAACACACTCGTGGTGGTAATGGATGAAAAAGGGAACGAGAAAAATGGCCCCATGCACAAGAACGAGGCAACCCGACACAAATCTCCATTACAGAAGGCTCAACACGGGCCGTGCTCAACCAACACGGCCTCGTGTTGAGCCACCTGCAGAAAAAACGCCCAGTTCAGGTAACTGGACAAGGGCCGTGTTCACCAGACACGCCCCCGTGTCCAGGCTTCTGTCTCATTTCTTTAATTTCTGTTACTGGCACCTGAACACGGGGCCGTGCCCGGTCCCCACGGGGCCGTGTCCAGACTGTCAGTAACATAAATCTTTGCTTTTTAACACCACATTACACATCCAATCAACCTAAAAATTTATTTTTGGGACACATTGAGGACAATGTGTAATTTAAGTGTGGGGGGAAGCTAACACCTTGAAATTTTGCAAGTCCTAACAACAAGCCTTACACAAAACTCTATTGGAACCGCTAAACACCCCAAATTTTTTCAAAAAATTTTTTTTTTTACTTGTCTAAAGTTTAAGTTAGGAATCCCAAGATTAATAAGGTTATATTTTTATAAATTTTACAACCGAGACCGTCGTGATAACAAGAACCAACATAAGAAAATTATGAAACGGCATAACAAATCTAGTTAAAATTTGATTATATATACTTGATCACATTAAAAACCCATTCCCACAAAAGTGAGTTTTGAGCCTTTATTGAACATACAAATTTACATCCTTAGACTAAATGCTCATTTTTCGTTTCTTGTGTGAATAGCCGCTTGGTTCTTACAACTCTAGAACTTGCCACGACGATTCATTCTCGGTCCTTACCAACTTAAACCCAAGTAAGTAAATGATTGAGGCATTAGGACTAACCATTTTTCTTTCCACACCATTATTTTTCAATTTTTTTTACCACCTACCCAAAATCCCCCTAGTTAACCCCTTTGAGCCTAAACCTTTCGTTTCTTTACCCTTTTTACCCACCAAAAACCCTTTTTATTTTTCACCCTTTATTTTAGTAACAAGCTCGGTTTTTCGCAAGCTCGTTCTTTTATGAGACTGGAAAAAAAAATGAAATGATGAAGTTAAAAACAAACAAAGCTATGCAAACAAAAGCTTGTTTGGAGAAATACTTCAAAATAAAAAGTCACTAGAAACAAAGTGTTTTACGAAAAACCGACGCTTTTTACGCTTTTCGCCCTTTTACTAACCACTAATCCAACCACCCACCTTTAGCCCAAGCCTAACCCTTCACCCGAAAAAAGTCCTCTTGATATTTACAAAGGTATAAAGTTAAAAAGGAGGAGGATTGATTGCTTGGCAAGCCTATGGTAGGCGTAAGTTCCATGCCGCTCTCGAGTGATTCACTAAAAATACACCTTCGGCCGAGTGTTGAGTGATTTCTCCCGTGAGGTATGTGAACTTGTATATAAATGAAATTTTAAAAAAGGCATGTTATGCCCAAATAAGTAATTTATCTTATGATACGTTCTAAATAAATCATAACGAATAGGATTGTAAATAAATAAAAATAAAACCCAAAAAAAATTCTTGGATTCCCGACACTCTATGACAAGCCAAAAAACCTTCTCTTCTACCCATTCCATTTGGGAGTGTAAGCCACATTTAAAGAGTTTTGCTTGAGGACAAGCAAAAGTTCAAGTGTGGGGGTATTTGATGTGTGTAAAATGCAACATATAAATTACATCAAATAAGGCATAAAACTAACCCTTTTTAAGTACTAATGTTGGAAAAAGACTGTTTTTGTCTTCCTTTTGTATTTTCAGGATGAAATGAGCTCAAATTCACAAAAGAAGCAAAAAGACAGCTAATTCTAACATAAATACAAGAAAAGGAACAGAAGTAGATTGCCCGAACCCTCAACGGCATCCTCCCAAGCAAAGAAAAGAAAACAGAAGCCTGAACACGCCCCGTGCTCAGCCAGCACGGGGCCGTGCCCAAGAAGCAACAGAAAAGACAAACCTGTAGAAGCTTCTATTGCCCACCACGGGGTCGTGTCCAGTGAGCACGGGGGCGTGGCGAAAGTACAGCAGGCGCATTAATTGTAATTGCGAATTACAATTAATGAAGAGAGAGAGTGTCACACGGGCACGGGGGCGTGTCCAGCGGACACGGGGCCGTGCCCAGCCTTATGTTCAGCCTATAAATAGGAGTGCTTGGTTTCATTCCAACTCATCCCTTGGCACACCACCTCTCTCACACTTCATCCACCACCCACCACCACCATAACACCATCATCCACCACAATCATCCATTGTCCATCGTAGAGTGTGTGAGTCGTCTCGGGATCCAAGATTGATAGTAAGAGTTCTTGACAATCAAGGCCATGTTTGCCTAAGTCTCTTACATCACTTGGTGAAGACAAGTGTTTAGTATAATACTTTTTATTTTTAATCTTTTGCACTTTTTATTTGGTTTTGTATTAATGACTTTAATAACTAGTTGCTTATGTTGAAGGTAATCTTTCCTTATCGTTTGTCCGTGGTGTCTTGGCATTATTTTACCGTCTATATAACATAAAAGATTTTCACCATTCATATCTCCACGGTCTATATGGAGGTATGTTGGCTACCTGGTCGGGGGTTAAGGGAACGGTTTGGTAAGGGTCTTGCCCTTGTTCAGCGTTTAGAGGTCCTGCAAGGGACCTGGGTCAAATTTAGTAGGTTCTCCTTCAATGCCCATAGGTATTGGATGGCGGGGATCCAAACTCTTTGACCCCCTCATAAGTTAACTACTATTAATACTATAACCCGGCTATTTAGGACTGTATCCCTGCTGACTCAGACTACTTAGCCGAGGGTAACGTCACCGCCAAAAGCGGGGCCTACCATAATTTGCATTAATAACTTAATTCATTATCTTCCAATAATCCAACCCTTTAGGATTGTATCCTTGCTGACTCAAACTACTGGGTTGAGGGTAATGTCGCCTTCAAAAGAGGGGCCTACTACAATAACTAAGATAATCTCTTAAACAAGTGCAAAAGTGCGAAAATAATCAAAGGTTATACTAATACACGAGTCGGATCCAAGTGATTCATCTTGTCTATCTGTTTTTATTTTATTTTTATTTTTCAGCATTTAGTTAGTTTTTATTTTCTTAGTTTAAAAACCTTTTCTAACTTTTTGATTTGATTAGACGTTGAGGATAAACCGGTATTAAAAGCTCTTGTGTCCTTGGACGACCTCGGTATCTTACCAACACTATACTACGCCCACGATGGGTCTTGCCCATATGTGTGTTTAGTGTTAGTAAATATCGTGTTTTATAAATTTAAAACTTGGCTAAAGGTGTAAAAAAGGGTTTAATTATACATTAAAAATATATTACACTACACACGCATCATCTTGAGCAACAACGGCTAAGATAACGGTTGGGATGGTGATGGTGCGTCGGTAATTAACGAAGGTAGCCTACACCCGATCACTTCACGAGTCTCCGGTTATGAACCAAGCTTTCGACCGAACTCGGATTATTCATAAAGCATGGGAAATGGAACTGGTATGACTGTTTCTCCGTCTCGTCTTTAGAACAGAAAGTGATTAGTCTTTTCTGTTTACAATTGTGATTATAGGAGGTGATATTGCAACTGTGACTATGTGGCTGAAATGAGAATGGAATGAGGTTAGGAAATAGTAGTGGTTTTTGCACAGTAGGTGATTACGAATTGCATTCTTTATGAGTTGGGGTGTTATATGCATGCTTGTTAACTGATTCAGTATGAATATGAATGAGATTGAAATTTGATCAAGTGTAATATAAAGATATAGGAATCTGATGAATTTGTGATACTCCATTCGTTTGAGATATTGTAACAATACTTCTATGTAATATACTGAGTATTTGTTATAATATAATATTTCTTATTAGTATAAGTTATTTTACCATGCTAGGATATGAGCAGTACTTTACGAAGCATGTGTCATAAATTGTGATGTTTCAATGATTAAATGTTTTTAGTGAATAATATATTTTAGGTGTGTGGGTAATAATCAATCAAAAACTAGAATTTATATGTTAAAAGATGTTGATCATCCTTTGGACAAATTTGAACGATACAAACTGTTTGATTGAATCATGGCCGTACACTTCCGTATGGTACAACCCCAACTGCGTAGAGTACAAACATGAGATGCACACTCGATCATATGTCACACACCTTTATTCGGGCCGCACACTCTTATTGGGCCGTACTCCCATGGTGGGCCATACACCTATACACTGTCCATTTCAAGTTATGTTTATCTGTGTGATGCAAAATATTTATGAATACGTACATGTTCGGTATATTATACGATGGTTGATACTTGTACACTACTCGATGGATACGTGTTAGATACGTGTAGCTTATACGTGATTACTTGTTTACTGTCCTAACAAGTGGTAACCATAATAGGACATGGTTGACCAACTTAGGACAAACACTTTATCTGTCGAGCAAACCGAGGTGAGTTCACTACTTTTGAGCATGCGTCCCGGTGGTTGGGACAGTCAGTGGGTATCCCGGGGAGGGATAAGTCTTTTGGGTAAAAACTGGTTTATATTGGTTAATATTCTCACTCATCATTCTTTTAAGTCCCATTCATTGTTACCGGGGAGGTAACGGGTATTAGTTGGTAGCGCTACTTAGGTTTGGCACCCTCACACCGTACCGGGGAGGACGGTTGTGAACTAATGACACAGTCGGGCCCAGTGCTTTGATAGGAGCACTGGGGAACGGGCAAAACATACATCAGGAGCCGTCTTGTTCAGTATCGAGATATTATCAATATTACCTTTGCATTTGTTAATGAACTGGAAAAATAACTTGGTAACAAACGTTTTCATAAACTGTTAACTCGCCAGCTTTGTCTGATACACTTGTTGCATGCTCGCAGGTCGTTAGGTTTCATGGATTAGGAGTCTTGCTGTCTGGAGTAGCAGAAGTGATCATGGGTCGATTGGAGAGATTGATGTGATTGAATCCTTGATAATATACTTTGGTTTTAAATAGTTTAACTTTGGTTTATTATTTGCTTCCGCTGAACATGTTGGTTTTCATATAAACTTGTTGATGGTATTTTATTAATGATTGAGAACTTTATTTTGAAACTTGTATGGGTTCAATGTAATTAGTGGCTCATTGTCTGTACGTCACACGCCTATCAGGGACACTCCCTAGGTGGTATTTTGGGGGTGTGACATAATCTTCTAATGCGTGTTTAGTACATGTTTTCCATCTTCTTGAAAAGCGTCATCAAACGATCAAACGTCTCATCTTTTGACTTCAGAAATAATACCCAAGAAAATCTTGAATAATCATCTGTGACTACAAGACAATAGAGATCCCCAGTAATGCTTTTGATGTTCACTGGACCAAACAAATCCATATGAAGTCTCTCTAAAGGTCTTGAGATTGAATTTTCTTTCTTCCCGGGGTGAGATTTCTTCTTTTGCTTTCCTTTGATGCAGCTAATGCACTCCCCCTCAAGATGAAAACCTTTCACATGAACACCAGTAACCAAATAATTGTGCACCAGGTAATTCATTTTTCGCAAATGTATATGACCCATCTTTCTGTGCTACAACTGTGATTCTTTCTCCGTTGCTCTAGACATAAAACAACGAGCCTGACCCGTAGTTGTAGTTGCTACACTCATGTCCAACACGTACAGATCATTAACTCTTGATGCTCTCATGATAATCCATTCTTCAGGGACAACAAATCCTGGTTTCAAGATCAAACATTCTTTGTTTGTGAAGTGAGTGGTATACATTCTATCACAAATCTGAGAAATACTCAGAAGATTATTCTCAAGCTCAGCAATGTGGTTAACTCTTTCAAACGTGACAATGCCATTGGATAACGTTCCTTCACCAACTATTCTACCTCCTTGATTTCCTGCGAATCCCACATAACCTCCATTAAAATTTCTAACATCGTACCGCAGGGCTGTTTTCCCCGTCATGTGCCGAGAAGCTCCACTATCCATAATCCATCACGAAACAGATCTTGGAAGCTCCTGCACATATCACAAACACTTAGTTAGATTTTGATGCTACCCAAGCCTCTTTTGACTCAGGTAACTCAACGTTAATGACGGTTCTTTTGAGGATTAAAGGTGGAATATTCTTATCATTCATTTTCAAGCTTTCTTCAGACTCAACCTCAACCTTTTTGTATAGGAAAAACTCATCTTTCTGAGGTTGAACAGATGGTTGGTCTTTCTTTGAAATATTTTTCTTTTCAGAAACCATGGATTTTGATTTTTCATGTTGGTGCACTACATCTGTTGATTACGTCTTGTATCGAGTCACTGTCTTAGAACGTTAGATCTGGGCACGTAATACTAGAAATAGTGAGATTGTATATGTATTAGATAGTTGGATCGCTCTTTTGGTCATGTAATGGGCTGGACCGCTCATTAGGTTAATGGGTTGAACCGCTCGAGTGGTAATAGCTTGGACCGCTCGAACGGCAAACCTTATGGACCGCTTATGAGACATCTTGTATGGGCCGCTTATTGGGCCTGTCCAATAAGCGGTCCCAGATCCCTATATATACCCTAAAGGCGATCTCAGTTGTAGTATTCGCGTAGAAATCGTGCTGAAGCTCTGCCGGTGCGAGAGTTGAGCTGTAAACGTTTGAAATCAATAAAACAAGTAGTTAAAGTGATTTGCCTGTTGTTTCTACCTTAGTTTCTTGTTATTCCGCACCTGAAACCAAGGAGAAAGCCTCTAAACGACTCGTTTGGGTCAGCAAACGATCCTACAATTGGTATCAGAGCTCAGGAGGAGGTTCTCTGCAGAAATTAGCTGGATTTTGTCACTTTTTCTTACTTCTACACCTTCTTTTTCTGATTCAGGAAGATTTCACGGTCGGAATTCGCTCAAATTCTCACAAATTGTGCGCAATAGTACCGAGACAAATCCTTGAAAGTTTCGGATCAAAATTCGAAGTTTTAGTGGGTCAAAATTGGATTTGAGATTGTGGACCGCTCGATCGAACAGTTCTTGGACCGCTCATCAGTACAGATCTTGAACCGCTCATTCGGTCGGATTGCTCTTGAACCGCTCATCCGGACAACTTCTCGAACCGCTTATACGGACGGTTGAGGATCGCTCATTCGGACAGATTGATCTTGGACCGCTCCAAATTCAATTTTTGTGAACCGCTTATTCGGATCAAGTCTGAATCGCTTATTTGGACTAAGTTTGGACCGCTTATCTGGACCGCTTATCAGTCAAAGTCTGATCCAAGTGTACATCGTGCAGTTTCTCTTAACCAAATCATGGGGTTCAATATCTTTAACATGACTCAAGAAGAATGTGATAGAAGAAGAGTACTAACGAAAGAGTTTGATTCATTTTCAGGTTTTCCAGGAGAAAGCACAAGATGTGTAATTGAGAGATACATACATCTTGTTCATTCAATATCCGAAGTTGGTTTAACCAAAGCATCAGAGGAATGGGTCGAAATATTTGTCAGTGCTTTACCTCAAGAGGAATGGGAAAATTATATCTTAAAATTAAAATGTTCTGAAGAATTTTCTAGTCTGGCAATTAGTCAACTCATTGGAAAAATTGAAGAACAGATGAAAATTAACGATGAAAGGAAAGAGGAAGCTTCAGAAATCAGAGAATCTGTAAAGTCTGGATCTTTAAGTTCTATGTTAGGATGCTCTAAATGTGACAACTTGAAGACAAACAATGACAAACTCATGAGAGACACAGAAAGTTTGACATCTGAAGTCAAAAAGTTGAAACACGAGAAGCATGCTGCTGAAAAACAGATTCTTATGGTTCAAAGTATTTATGAGAAACTGAAAGTTGAAAACAACAAACTGTTAAGTAATTTTAACAGTTTGATGTTGAAAAGTCAGAAGTTTGAAGAAAAGGTTAAAAATTGTGAAATTGAAAAATCAAAAATGGAGAAAGATTTTCAAAATCAAATGAAAATTCTTGAAGATGGGAGAAATGTGTTTAGTAGAAACAACATTGAAAAACAAAAAATTATAAATTCCCATCTTCAGAAAATCATTAAACTTGAAAAAGAAGGTGAGTACGCTCAAGGGAAAATCAAAAAGTTGGAAAAAGAGCTTGAAAGCAAACAGAAATCATCAGAAGATGAAGATTTCTGGATCAAGTTGGAAAACAAAAACCTGAAAGCGAATGAATCAAAATTTCAGGAACAGATAAAAGTTTTGATGAATGAAAAATCTGTTCTTGAAAATTTGAAGAATGATAATGAAAAAACAATCAAGTCTCATTTTGGGAGAATATCTCAGCTTGAAAGTGAAGCTGAGAATTCGAGGAACAAAATTGATGAACTTGAGAAGAAATTGATAGGTTTTGTGACTAAATCTGACAGTTTGAATTTTCCCTGTCCAAAACCAATCAATTCTATGCCGATAAGTGAAAAAGTTGAAGATTGTGATGAGAAAACTGATGATGAAAATGAGGAATTTTATTCAGCAGATGAGTCTGAGACAGAATCTGATGCTGAAATTAAGAAAAAGGAAAAATTTTTGAAATTAAAAGGAAAATTACAAAAAACTGTTTTACACTCAACTGAAAAGGGAGAATGCTCTAAGCAGAAACCTGTGAAGAAGATTGTAAAACAGAAACAAAAATTTAAAAATGAAGAAAAAAACTCATCAGTTCAATCATCCAATCGCAATCAAAAATCAAAAAATTTAAAAAATGAAAATTCAAAAATTGTTGGGTGCAGGACAGATCACAGTGCTTCAAAGTCAAATCCAGCAAAGTTGAGGAAGGAGTATCACCAAGCCAAACAATGCTTTGATCTAAGTGTTTGGACTAAAAATGGTGATGGGTATGATAACAGAGTGTGTTACAGCTGCGGCTATCATGGACACATTGCTGTTAACTGCCAGTATTGGAGTTATGAGACCAGGAGGTGCTTTAACTGCAACATCAAAGGTCACATTGCCAGAGATTGCCCAAGGAAATCAAGTGAAAGATTGAGGGTTAATTCTCAGAAAACGGCAAAGATTCCAGTCAAAGTCAAGCCCCAGGAGCAAAAGGTTCTGAAACCTAAAGTTCCAGTACAGTCAATTCAGGAAAAGAAAGTTAAACTTTCACAGGGGCAGAAAGACCGACTGAGGAAGAAGAGGAAGAAAGCGAGAGAATATCTCGAAAAGATTTTGTCCTCGGGTTCACGGGACAAACAGATTAATAGTTCTGATGAATCTACTCCTTCATCTGCAAAGTTGAGCAAAAAGAATTCATCAGATACAAATCTGAGGACAAAAGAGGAGAAGAAGAAGGAAAAGGTCGGCGATGAATCTGACAGATCAAAGTCGGACAAGCCACCTGTAGGCAATGATTCTGGTATGGTAAAACCAGAGGAGCCATTGGTTGAGGTAAAAGTTGAGAATTCTAGTTTAACAATGGATGAGAAAAACTTTCCACCATTGTTGAGCAAGAATTCAAAATCACCCAAGAACAGTCAGGCTTGGGTGAAATTGTTTAAATAGAAAAACCTGACTTGCCGGAGATCCCAAGATGGTATCGTGGATCATGAATCGGCACATTTCTTGAGAAATTTCACATTGGTGATTTTTCGATTTACATGTGGTAAATCAGGGACATTAATTTGTACTTGATTTTCTACTGATGGTTTATGATCAAACTGGAAATGATAAATCTTTAAAATGTTTGAAGAAAACAAGATGAAGAGATAACCCCGAACCTACAAATGGTTTGAACACAAACTAATTTTTCCGGAAAAACCATTTTGATTAAAACAAACTTAAGTGTTTTGAAATCACAATGGGAAAATAGTTTGTTGTGAGGGGGAGTTCTGATTGCTTTGCACGAGAATGGTGAATTGAGGTTATTCACATTATGTTGTCAAGTTTCTTGTATAGTTTGTTTTCAATTTTTCTTTCGGAAAATCAAAATTGAAACATATTTTGATTTTAGGGGGAGTAATAAATTTTGAAAAAATTTAAAAAATTGAAAAATGAAAATGAGTTTTGTTGCAAAAAGAGGAGATGATAGTAAATCAGTAGACAATCACAGCACGCTAAAGAAATGTAATGAAAAATGTTATAAACGGTCTCACTGATGATGTGACGATAGGTTTTTATACATTTAGTAGATTTATTCGGGATATAAACCTAAAATTTCAAACTTGTGAAATTCGTGGGGAACACTACTTGGATATATAGGTAACCCCTGAAATCTCGTTTGAAAGGTCTCGTATTCTGATATACTAGGTGTTAATACTCTATGATGTCTGGGGTATTATTCCGGGACTTCTGCTGAACGGTAGTTCTGACCTAGTCCTTGGCTAATACTTTCCGCAAAATGCTTGAAACATAGCATAAAGCCCTCAGTTGATTAGACTATAAAATTGATAATCATCTGTTGTAGCTAAAAAGATCCTCTAAAGGGGACACACTGCTAAGTCGAAGCTGATATCTCTCTGCTGAATGGAAGTTCTAACCTGAGATCCCTCAGTTCTCGCATCTTTCCCCTAATTTATATACAGACATCATTGTAGTGTTCATACCTGTAAGACTGAATATTGGGATTCTGGATACGGGAGTATATTCAAGAGGTGGGACACATGAATTGAACTAAGTTCATAAAACACCTAAATAGTATCCTGAATAGAATGAAAGTTGTATGAAAATTTAAGAGGACAAATATATCGTCAATCTATGTGAATCGTTTAGAACTTAAAACGATTAAAAGCTTAATGGTGCTTGTGTGATGTCTCAAAAACTGATATGATCCTCTTGCACAATCTCTCAAAAATAGTGTTCATTTCTGTATTTTTCTAAATTCAAAAATCCAAAATTATTGTACTTTTATTTGATATTTGAAAAGTACAAAAAGATTTTCGACAACAGAGTGTGAAGAACTGATATTTGACATTTCAAGTGCTAAACATGTTGAACTTGTGGTTTGAGAAAGAGTGTAAAATTGTGAAGATTTAAAATGCAAATTTGGTTCATTAACTTGATGAATAAGTTGAATGGTAACCTACAGTTTGATCTTCATAATTTTTCTTATATGATTTGCTGATTCATTAAGTTGAATTCCAAATTGTATTAGTTTGTAATAGTATGGTTGAGTTTTGCAGGTTTCTGATCCTGTTGCTACGAATAGCCAGGAGACACATCAAAACCAGAGGAGAGCTTAAACAGAGAAAGCCAGGAGTTGATTTCAATGGTGATTACGATTTCCAGACAGAGATCCCATCATTATGATAGGGGGAGTCTGATGAAAGTTAGAGCCAGAGAATGATCCAGGCATATGATTCCAGGAAGGAATTCCTGAAGAAGATATTATTCTAGGCTGAGTTCCTGAAGAAGGCCGAACAAGATTGAAGAGTTGTGAATGTTTGAAGACTCTCACTAAAGATTCCGTCAACATTCAAGGGGGAGTCTGTTGGTGCAGTTGTCTGTCGACTACATCTTAGTTCGTGTCTTAGAATGATAGAATGATAAAGAGAGAGAAGCCCAAAGACTGATCAAGACTGAAGATCTGAAGACAACATTGTTGTGACTCGATAGTCGACTCCATCAACATCTGAGGGGGAGTCTGTTGGTGCACTACATCTGCTGATTACGTCTTGTATCGAGTCACTGTCTTAGAACGTTAGATCTGGGCACGTAATACTAGAAATAGTGAGATTGTATATGTATTAGATAGTTGGATCGCTCTTTTGGTCATGTAATGGGCTGGACCGCTCATTAGGTTAATGGGTTGAACCGCTCGAGTGGTAATAGCTTGGACCGCTCGAACGGCAAACCTTATGGACCGCTTATGAGACATCTTGTATGGGCCGCTTATTGGGCCTGTCCAATAAGCGGTCCCAGATCCCTATATATACCCTAAAGGCGATCTCAGTTGTAATATTCGCGTAGAAATCGTGCCGAAGCTCTGCCGGTGCGAGAGTTGAGCTGTAAACGCTTGAAATCAATAAAACAAGTAGTTAAAGTGATTTGCCTGTTGTTTCTACCTTAGTTTCTTGTTATTCCGCACCTGAAACCAAGGAGAAAGCCTCTGAACGACTCGTTTGGGTCAGCAAACGATCCTACATTTCAAGTTTCTCATAGTAATCCAAAGGTACATCCATCTTTACTAGTGTGGTAGAAGATGATTGTTTTTCCGACTCTGAAACCTTTGGTTTTGGAGAACTTGTATTCTTTTCTACAACTTTTGGCTTCCATGTTTGTTGAGATGACGCAACCCGTTTACCCGTTTGTAAAACTTGTCATTTTTAGTTACCGCATTCTTTACAGGTTCAGTTTTGATCTTGGTGTTATCATTTTTCAAAACCTTTTTCTCAACAATCAATGGTGCTTTGCCTTTCACATCAACTTTCTTTTTCTGAATCTCGACAACTTCAGTCTTAGGCTTCAAGTTGGTACACTTTCATGCAATATGTCCAACTTGATTGCATTTGAAGCAAGTTCGAGTATCAACTACCCGACTAGTGCCTTCGGACTGAGGCTGTGAAGCCTTCTTCTCAAAGAATTCTTTGTTAGATTTTGAAAAGATTTTAGATTCTTCATCAGAAAGTGAACTTGAACTTGTCACAAACACCTTTTTCTCAGCAAACCTTCTGTTTTGAACATTCTCTTTCTGATAATTCTTACCACCCTGATACCCACCCGACCATTTGTTTCGATTGTTGTTATAAAAACGTGGTAGAACAACAGGCTTCTTGTAGTAAGCTTTATCGTATTCAAAATTCATTTGCCTCTTTGTCTGGTTCAAACCTTCTACGTCAGATAGATCAATTTCAACCAGTTTGAAAATATTTTTCAATTTGTCCACACTAACATTCTCCAGAGGAAACTCAGAATCCGAATACAACTTATCCGATCCTAACATTTTCTACATGACAAGATTATATTCTTCATTTAAGTTGTTTTTGGATTTTGGTTTCGGAATGTAATTGTTCAAAAAACACTCTTTATCCTCAACTGAACCACTATCAGACTTCAAAACACTTTCAGCCATGCCTTTAACAATCTCAGTTTGAACACTATCATCAGATGAAGAAAATGTAACATCAATTGACTCTGGAAGTTTTTTTTCATTCGTTTCATCTTCATCATTAACCAACCCGGACTTTTTTTTAAATAATTGCTTAAAACTTGTGGTGGAACTTGATGATACCCCACCCCTGTTCCATCCGAAAAAACATCTTCACCTGCTTTGTTTTTCCCAATGGGTTTTGGAACAATGTGTTGTAAAACAAAGCTTGCGGAGTTGTAACTGGTTAATTTCAGCTGGATACGTTCATTTTCAATTTTAGCTTCTTGGAATTGAAGCTTCAAATTAGCAATTTCATCCAACTGTTGGTTGATTAACTCCTCTTTCACTCTAAGAACACCAGTCAGCTGAAGATTTTCTTTGTCTGTCTTACCATCTCTTTCGTCGGAATCTTTAACCGTTCGTTTTAGCTTCTCAAAATTTTCTGAGATTTGACGATTTTCAAGAATCAATTTTTCATTTTCTTTCCTAATTCTTTCTACGTCATTTTTATCGTTTTCGATATTCTCAGTTAATTCTTTTAATTTTTCGTTTGAATCTTTTAACAACTTATCACAGTTTAAGATCTGATCTTCAACACTTCTGACTCTACTAGTTAGATCTTCAACCTTCTTACCACTGAGGTAAGCATTTGTACTACAAACTTTGCACTCTTTCATGCAATTTTTGCAGTTGTTCTCAGATTTAGCTTTCTTACCTGACTCATGTGTTTCATTTGAACTGACCTTGTTTTTGGACTCAATTCCAGAACCAGAAACTACCTCTAGTTCTTTTGCAGCTAGAACTTTGTCAGCCATCTTCTTCAAGTTTCCAGCGGTGAATTCTTGTGATGTATCCATAATTCCATCGTCAATCTTCTTTGGCTGCAGTTTTTTTTCTGTCTCTTTTTCTTTCTCATTAGATTCTCCTCCTCCCCACCATTCTCTCTGTCTGGCTTCTTCTTCATTAGCAAGTTGTTTGGTGAGAACTTCAACATCAACAGTATCTGGATCCAGATCTATATTTCCATTTGGATCAAGATAACATTCTCTATCAGGATCCCATCGCCTTGCTTTCTTTGCTTCCATCCATGTACGATAGATTTTGCCTTTCATGACTTGAGCTGTTGCCTTCCTGTTCACATACTTCACTTCTTTAGATCTGTTATCTTTAAACGGAACAATCTTTGCTGCTGTAAAGGCATAACTAACTGCGTCTTCCTCAGGCAAAACGTCACTCCAATCATAAACTTCATCGTCATGAAAAACTGCAAGTGCCCTAGATTTCTCTTTGGGTGCCTCCTCTATCTGCTTCATCCTGGGAGGTTCTGCTTTATTTTGATGATAAATTTCTCTTTTGTAATAATCCTCTCGAAAAGGATTTGCAGTATCATCAGTGTAAGCATTTCTGCACTCTCTTTTAAAATGACCTTTCTGTTTACATTTAAAGCATGTGACTTTTGACTTATCAAAGCCTAACTTGGTAGAAGGTCCACCAATCGACTGTCTTCCCGTAATCTCCATGAATCATTGCGCTCTTCTCACTGCACTCGCCATACACCACCTTATATCGTCAACTCCATCTCCTCAGGGTCGATCTGATCGTAGTCTTCCTTTGTTAGGTTGGTGTTGCCTATCTTTCCTGCAACGAGACTTTCGTACGATTCTAACACAGAGGCTAAGAACACCATCTGTTGTTTAGCAGATTATTCATTGAAATTCTGACCATTCTTCAGATCCACAGCAATATTGCATTGAAATAGATTCTTTGATGCAGATTGTCTTGAAGTATTTGACGAAGAACCACCATGATAGCCACTGCTAGGAGTTTCTTGATTCATTGAGTTTGAGCTTTCTGCTGAAACGGCTGTCTTAGGAGATGCAGTCTTTGGGATCATACTGCCTCTATAATATAGCTCCACATTCTGCTGATAAGAGGTGATATTGACTTTATTGGATTTTATGATCTCCAATTCATGGCTTTCCAGTCTTTCAATAAGCAGATCAACCTTCAAATCAGCTGGCTTTATCGTATTCTTCAGCATCAATGCAAAATACTGCCAGTCTTGCTCATTCGGTAGTGCGTCAAACAATTTGTCTACCAGCTCTTCTTGAGTGTAAATGATGTCATGTCTAGCAAGCTCCATCTTCAGATGCCCGAATCTTTCAATCATCTTGGAAACAGACTCGTTCTTTAAATAACCAAACAAATCAAACTCTTTTCGTAACAGTTTCTTTTTGTTCTTAACTATTTCAGCACTACCAATACATTTTATTTTTAATTTTTCCCAAAGATCTCTCGAATCTTTGTACTCGATCAGTGCGATAATGTCATCTCGGACAGATTGGTGAAGCAGAGCAATACACTTTTGTTCAACAACATATCTTCCATTTGATTTTCTTCCAAGTTTTCATAATCTGTTCTCCCCAAATCAAAGCCATTTTTCAAACTTCTCCAACTGGGATAAGCAAACGCCTTAAGCCATTCCTCAAATCTTGTAGCCCACCTGTTGTAATCTTCAATTGCCATCAACTTGGGCGGCTTGTTATATGTTCCATACGCACTGTCTACACTCAAAGCATCCGAAAGAATTTTCTTCGCACTCGGTGTTGGTGTAGTTTCACTCGTGTTGTTTGATGTAGCATCTCCAGAACCACCAGTAAAAGCAAACATATCACTGAAAGGATTCATGAAATCATCCATCTTTCAAGTACCTGAAACACTCAACAAACACTTAGAAAAATTTTTGAAATTTTGGAAAAACAGTTTCAAACGGAATCAGTTGAAGCGGAATTGCTTCAAACGAAATTACTGATTCAAACGAAATAACCTTTTCAAACGGAAATAGGTATTTCAAACGAAATTACCAAACGATATCTAGTTCCGTGCGAAATTAGATCAATCTCAAACGGAATTAAGTATCTTGGTGCGGAATTAGCTACTTTGAAGCGAAATTAGTAATTCCGTTTGAAAGTTTCAAACGAAATTATATCCCGTGTGAAATTGTCTGCACTTTTCAAGCAAAATTAGGTCAAATGTGTAATTCCGTGTGGAATTACAATGATGATTTCAAACGGAATAGTGATGACTTCAGCAAGTCTGGTCTGATTTTCAAACGAAATTAACCATTTTTATTAGAATTTGTTCGAATTAAGGTTCAATTCTTTCAAGGATTGTTTAGAACTATGTTTTGCTTGATATGTGTGAAAATCAGGTCATTTTAACCGTTCAATCTTGTTCAAATCAGAAAAGAAGGAGTAGAAGTGAGAGAATCCGATGAAATCAAGCTGAATTGGTATGAACACCTCGTCCTGTGCTCTGATACCACTTGTTGGATCGTCATGTGACCCTAACGAGTCAATCTAAAGAGTTCAGCATAAAAAACAAAGGCGGAATCAATGATAACAATTCGGCAGCACCTCGGCTTTCTAATTATCTTCTCTTATTGATTTCCTGAGCTTTTCACAATCCTGATAACAATTCGGCAGCACCTCGGCTCTCAAACACACACTGTAATTCCGTATGAAATGATCAGACAAGTTCAGTATTTATAGGGTTGGTAATTCCGCTTGAAACCATCTCAAGCGAAATTAAGAGTTCATGCGGAATTACCTAGTTCCTTGTGGAATTAGTAATTCCGTGTGAAACACCTAATTCCGTGCGAAATTACACAAGTGTAATTTCGTGCGGAATTACCCTAAAATACTGTTTCTCGATTTCCATGCCCTGATCTATTTGATACAATACAAGACTCTATAAAGACGAAGTTAACATACATCAGTGCACCAACAGATATATGATATCACGTAAAACATAAGATAAATATTTAAATACTTTTTTCGATAATTTCAATTTTAAATATCATGATTAACGGGTTGGTTACATTTTCTTAAATTGGTATAATTAGTTAGATGTTGGATCCTGTACAAGACACAACCTCTATGAAGTATACGCGATAAGAGGGGGAGGACAAGTTTCATTGGCTTGAATGGTAATTTGGTCATTTCTCACTTAAACAACTTCCCCTGACTTTCAAACGCCTATAACATTTTCATACATTTATATTTAAAAAAACTACACCGTATTAACGAGCATTTCATTCCCTGTAATTAAAATCACAAGATTTTAAATACCCATTAGTACATTACGTGATTTTGAATACCAAGCATATGATTACGTGTTTTTGAATATTCGTTACGTGATTACACATTCAACTTAAACCATTACGTGATTACAAATTTAATATAAATTCATTACTTGATAACACATTCAATATAATTTGTTATAACTTATCTTATTACAATTATGCTTATTACGTGATTGCATATTCAATGATAAAAACTTGATTGTTTATGCTTTCTTACGTGATTAAATCTCTGATATACGACATTATATGGTTATTATAGGTTGATTTTGCTAATGTGTTGTATATAATTTATCCTTAATACGTGATTAGAACTTAAAAATTAGGTATTCCATATGAAATATTATGTAATCCATGTTTTTGTTTTTACGTAATCACTTAGTGTGGTTTCACATAAAATACTATAATGAAATCATGTAATCACGAAGTGGGTATTCAGAATCACGTAGTCACCTAATAATACATAGTCAACTATTGTTACATAATGATGTAATCACTAATTGTGGTTTCACATACTATAATGAAATAATACAATCATGTAATGGGTATTCAAAATCACGTTGTCATGTGCTGGATATTCAAAATCACGTAATTATGTAACGGGTATTCAAAATCATGTAATTTTTTAAGAAAACTATAGCAATAGGCTGCTCGAATTAAAGAGTATGAAATGCCCGTTAATACAATGTATTTTTTTTAATATTAACATATGAAAAAGTTATAGCCGTTTGAAAATCAGGGAGGTGGAGTTCAAGTGAGAAAAGACTAGAATACCCTTTCCTCTATTTGTTTCTTCATTTGTTTGAAACTGAGATTTATGAAAATGCCTAGCCTAGTTTTGAGCCATTGATCTTAAAAGATCAATGGCTGTGAATGTCACGTATAATTTGTTGGAAATTTGGTGAATGGATATTAAATATATTTATAATTTAATGAAATTATAAATATTAATTAGAATATTCATGTGGTAAGTTAAAGAGTAACTCTTGAGTATTTAATTAGTTTTATTAGAGTTTTTAAGTCTCAAATTAAGTGACTAATTAAGTGAATAATTAAGTGAAACCTTTCACTACTCTTGTACAAATAGTAGGTTATGTGCTTTCTTTTGTGATAAGAGAATAGGGTATTGCTTTATACATGAAGAATACTAGAAGTAGGATAAACACTTGAAGACCAACTAGAGAGATGAGTATTCTCTACTTGTTTTCCACCACCTGAGTTCAAACACTACAATTATCGGATGTAACCTTGGGCTGGTGAGCCATCTCCGGCGGTACAGACTGCTTCGGCTGTTGTACCCTGGGAGATAGACGCGTCGTCTTTAGTAGAGGCGCGAAATCTGTTTTAAGGGAAGCGTGTTGAACACGTGCCTCAACCAAAATCGTCAACGTTTTAGTGTGCTCTTTGTTGCAGTCAAGGAGTATTTTTCAAGATTCAAGATGATGAATACTCGAGTCTTGGATGCTATCAAGTGCGCGTGAAGGACCCACCAGAGATGCGGCTTGAATCAAGATTGGTATATATAATTATATTTATATTCTTTTTATTTAGTTATTGCAACCGGTATTGTACTATGATATTTCCTACGAATAACGAGAGTCTCGTTATGACATATTTTTTAATTATATTTTACAAAAGGTGAACCTATTTCCTACAAACTTAAAACAGATTTAGTGAGATTGTTGGTACAATCTTAAAAACCTTATTTATAAGGATTTTGGGTTTACGAAAGAATTTATAATAGAATAAAAAATATTTTTAGAGGTTATGATCTTATAAATATTTTTTGGGAAATATGTATGTAGTACAACTTGTTGTGTTTGGATTTTTTGAGATTGAGATAAAATCTTAAATCCTATACCGTGGTACAAAACGAATTGTTTTGGTTCCAACGTTTGGTTTTTGAAACGATTTTGGGAATCGTTAATTTTTCTAACTTTTGTGTTAGATCGGGTTTATTAGTGTAAACCATACGTTTTTTTTTTTTTTTGTAAACGTTAAATTATCTAACATGTGTGTTAGACCAGAATTATTGGTGTAAACTATACGTTTTTTGTAAACGTTAAATTCTCTTCAGTAGAGTTTTTTTTATGTCTTTAAATAAGAGTTTTATGTTACTTGATTAGAGTTTTATGTCTCTAATTAAGTCTCTATTTAAAGTAGACTTTTCATCCATCAATGGATTGATATGAACAAATAAGTCTTATAATAATTTTTGTAATCATTTGTCTTCTAACATGTGTGTTAGAAACGCTCATGAAACGCGTTAGTTTGGAAGCAATTTTAAATTGTTTAGTTTCTAACGTGGGTATTAGAAATGACTTATTTATTTGAACCATATATGTGCTTTTAGCAAGTCGAATTAACATTTTGTGAAAATGTTAATATTTCTAACGTGCGCGTTAGAATTTCTTAAATTTTAACATGATTGTTAAAAATGGTTAAAATACAAATGCTTTGAAATGTTTTATGTAGACATTTTATATAAGCAATTTGTTGTGCACTGTTTTAATGCTTTGTATGATTTAGAAATAAGATGCCATACATTGAAGTTGATGTTTGATTGGCTTCAAGGAATTAAATCACCATAAAGTGATGGTGTGGTATTTATATGAATTTAATGAAATTAAAATCATTTAGTAGACTCTTCATATGGAAGATAAACTCTTAAGGAGAGTTTCAAGTCAATTTATTAGAGTTTTTTTTCTCTAATAAAATCTCTAATAAAGTGAGACTTTTAGTAGAGTATGTATGTCAATTTATTAGTTTTTATTAGAGTTTATGTCTCTTATAAAATCTCTAATATGGTGAAACTCTTGAGTAGAGTTTTAATGATGACATTTGATGAGTTTTATTAGAGTTTAAATTTATAATTATTGAGACTCTTAACTCTTCATATGGTGAAACTCTTGAGTAGAGTTTTAATGATGACATTTGATAAGTTTTATTAGAGTTTAAGTCTATAACTATTGAGACTCTTAACTCTTCATATGGTGAAACTCTTTAGTAGAGTTTTAATGATGACATTTGATGAGTTTTATTAGAGTTTAAGTATATAATTATTGAGAGTGTTGGTGGAACTCTTGAGTAAAGTTTTAATGATGACATTTGATGAGTTTTAATAATGATATTTAATGCTCTAATTTGGTCATGTTTGGTACATATAAAATGACTTAAATTTTCTAACACGTGTGTTAGAAAATGTGTATCAATAATACGAGGTTAGAGATTGTTCATAATGAACAGAAATGTTTTATGTAAACATTTAATTGCCTAGGTGAGCATTAAAGATGATGAGAAATGGTTTATTTTATAAACTATATCTTTGGAAAACGTTTTATGTAAACGTTCGATTCTATAATGTGCTTGTTATAACTTTTTTTTAACATGCGTGTTAGAAAATGTTATTTGGTGAAAAACAACTTGGTGTTGTTGTGAACAAAATTAATTGTTCAAGTTTACTACGTAAATGTAGTATTTGTAACAACTTGGTGTTGTTTTGAGCATAATTGTCCAAGTTTAAAGTTTAAACATGAAATAGGAAACTTGTACTTACAAGTGCATGGAGTCTTATTGAGGGAGTACCTCAAGACATGCCATGAGACGATATTATTGAGAAGATTTCGGTCAGATTTTAAAGTATTGAAAATAAAAGCACTTTACTACTTGATGTCTACGAATTGTCTATGTTCCGTTTAAATTTCAAAAGTGATTGGCACTTATGATTTAGTTTCCAATGTATTTTATTGTTTTGTGTTCAATATCTGCGGATAACACATGCAATTTTTTACCAAGAAATAAATCACAAATGGTTGTGACATATAAATTATTTTTGTGGAAAATAATTATAACGTCGGTTATACATTGTTTAAAAGAATATGATTTTAAACGGATAGTACATGAAAATACTTGGACATAAATAACTTTAGAGTTGTTACATTGACTAAAAGTCCAAAACAAAACATCAAATGTATAACCACATCATGAGTGAGTAATGAAAGAACGTAGTGAGTGTATTGAGATGAAATACACTAACGACATTCATGTCGACATACTTCATTAGAAGTCGTTGGAAAATTCACAAGTGTGAATTCTAACATATGAAAGTAAAAGTACTATATGTTATTGTATACCTTTAATAAATCTTGCGAGATTTATAAGTAGCCACCGTAAGTTACGGTAGCCTCTGGGCATTCAGGGGGGCTGGCGTAATGCAGTATAAAACCACCGTAACAACTTTAGTGGCTACCGTAAGTTACGGTAGCTATCGTAACTTACGGTAGCTGCCGCATGTTCTTTATGCTTTGCTGTTTTGACCCATTCATGTATAATTCCAACAAAAACAGGTTTGTATGCCCCCCCTAACTTATGAATAACTTACTTAGCGGCTTAGTCGATATGGTCAAAGTGTGATATTTTCACCTTTTGACCCGTTTGGTCTAAATGACCGATTATATTGGCGAGATGAGGCTTATTGCCATCTCGTCTACACGACTCGCTCCGGTTTACACCACATGGTCGTTTTAATTATGAATCACCTCTTAACGCTTTTTGGCCTATTAAGGCTTACGAAATAAGTATCTTTCAAAACCAACAATTATTGTCAACGAGTGACCAAATTAAAATTTTACCCTTATTGGTTATCATGATTTACCTTATATGGTAACTTTTAAAAGTACATGTTTCATTCGTCATAACATGATCGAATTACCGATTTAACTCATTTTTTAACCATCAATACGGTTTCTTATCCTATTTGGATATCTTGTTCTGTATGACTACACGCCGGAACACCATATCTCAATTAAGCATTTGTCTTATTCTTAATTAATACAACAAAGAACATTCTAAAACATATAACTAGTGTAAGATATACTTACCTTGCATCCGAATTATGCTTTTCCTCCATTCTTGATTTGTTTGACCCGCTTCCTTTCCCAAGCCTCCACCTAGCTCGTTAGGCGTCAAACTTATGATCATTTTACTGAGGTGATCAATAATCCATGCTTGGATTTCAATTTGGGTGTGATTTGCCCTTCCAATTGCTTGTAGTTTAGCTTGTTAGGGTTTGAAAGATGAGAGCTCCTGGCTCCTCTAGAATTGTCGACCAGAACACACACTCCAGGTGTGTGTTTTGGTGTTTCATGTTTCATTTTATTAAAACTTGTTTCAAGTTTATCACATTTGGCCCCTATACTTAACCCAAGTTGCATATAGTGTGTTTTAACAAATTTTCTTATTACTATAAGGCTTATGACTAACTAGGTTATTTATTCCTAGTTGCTTTATCCTGTTCATAACCCGTTTTATTTTAAGTCCCATTAACTCAGACCTTTTATATACTTTGTTTTATCAAAGTAGTTTTTTTCCTTTTAATTAATATTAGGATGATTTGTTTAAGTCATAATATATATTGGGTTAAATTTTTACCACTAACGGTATCTTACCCGTCTTTTAGTACTAACGTGGTTTGATTACCAAACCCGTTTTCGGGATGTTACAAAAAGACATGTAACTTTTAAGAGTTTGTTCGAAAAGCTTATGAGGAGAACTCATTATCTAAGCTTATTCTAGATGTTAAATTAGAATTATTCTAAGTTGGTGACAAACTTATGACAATGGCAAGTGTTGCTTTGGTTAGCTCAGAAGCTTATGTAAGCTAATGCAGTATGAGTTGAATTCACTGATACAATGAGGTTGATCTTGTTCAATCATATGTGTATAAATGTCGTCCTAAGTGAAGTTACGGAAATGTTGATCAAATGGCAAGAAATGTGGGGGAGGATCCATTTAGAAACAACCCTATAAGGGTATGTAGAAATGGTTTTCATTACCCATCTGGATGATATCCTATAACACTTAAATGTGGGGGTGTCTTGCATTTGTATCATAAAAGTTTGGCAATAAGGATTTTGTAATCTAACATTGCAAACATACGACTATGTGGAGGACACAAAGGTCGCAGTGCATAATGGAGATGTGTTTGCCTTAAATGATAAGCGTAGCTTACAAAGACATATATTATAACCAGATTCAGATGGCCACTGAGGTTATAGTCTTAGAAGTTGACAATAGGCCAAATTAACTTATGAGTTAATAACACATCATGACAACTGATCTCAAATACGCAAAGTTATTTGCTAATGTTATGGATCCAACAATCTGAGGGTTTATTAGAGATCAAGTTGTGGAATGGGACTGAAGCCCTTGAAAAATGAAGTTCATATGATGGAAACCTAACTCAGTAGACTGGAGATCCCAAGAATTGAGTTCAATAGGAAAACCTAATTGTATGAATAAGCGAGGTCACTGTGGGGGAATAACCCTACGCATTTAATAAGGTAGTTTATTATAAAAATTAATAAACTTCCTAGTCCATTCCTAAAAGTGACAAGCGTGAGGCTAAGCATAATATGTGGTAAATGATTTGGATAAATCACGATACCACAATGCTTTTAATGATCTAAGGAGAATCACCTATGTTAGAGAGAAGTGGGGTCGCTTCGAATGGAATTGAGGGCACAATTCCTAGAGCTCTCGCAGAACCAGGAAAGTGTTCCACGACCATTATTGGACACGACTATAAGGAGATGACCCGGCTTGGGAGAGTCTTGTGTGAAGTGTATTGTCGTCTACACAAACGGCAGACGAGTTCAAAGACATCGAGATCTACTCAGAGCTAGTGGGCTAAGTACATTTCATGAGCGAAGGTTCAAAGGGTAACACCAACTTATCGTATGCAAAACTCAACTGTCGAGGTTACATTGGAAATTTTAAGTGTTTTGAATGATCTCCGTTCATGTGGGGGATTGTTGGAAATTTGGTGAATGAATATTAAATATATTTATAATTTAATGAAATTATAGATATTAATTAGAATATTCATGTGGTAAGTTAAAGAGTAACTCTTGAGTATTTAATTAGTTTTATTAGAGTTTTTAAGTCTTTAATTAAGTGACTAATTAAGTGAATAATTAAGTGAAACCTTTCACTAGTCTTGTACAAATAGTAGGCTATGTGCTTTCTTTTGTGATTAGAGAATAGGGTATTACTTTATACATGAAGAATACTAAAAGTAGGATAAACACTTGAAGACCAACTAGAGAGATGAGTATTCTCTACTTGTTTTCCACCACATGAGTTCAAACGCTACAATTACCGGATGTAACCTTGGGCCGGTGAGCCATCTCCGGCAGTACAGACTGCTTCGGCTGTTGTACCCTGGGAGACAGACGCGTCGTCTTTAGTAGAGGCGCGAAATCTGTTTTAAGGGAAGCGTGTTGAACACGTGCCTCAACCAAAATCGTCAACGTTTTAGTGTGCTCTTTGTTGCAGTCAAGGAGTATTTTTCAAGACTCAAGATGATGAATACTCGAGTCTAGGATGCTATCAAGTGCGCGTGAAGGATCCACCAGAGATGCGGCTTGAATCAAGATTGGTATATATAATTATATTTATATTCTTTTGATTTGGTTATTGCAACCGGTACTGTACTATGATATTTCCTACGAATAACGACTCGTTATGATATATTTTGTAATTATATTTTACAAAAGGTGAATCTATTTCCTACATAGTTTGTATAAGAGAATTCTGTTGTACGTGATCCGTGATCTATTTAGGTATTTACATATATCTATCTATATAGGTGAATTAACTTAAAATGGGTAAATTCTTAAGAAGCGAGGAAACCACGTTTCTCAAATGATGATTGGTAATGCATACAAAATATCAAGGCGAGAAAACACATAATCCTAATACAATGTTTAAGATTCTTAAGCCATTATTATACACATCGAATTCAACACTAAGCTAGTTATACACATCGAATTCAACTCTAATCATCTGGAAATCCTTCATCATATCGTTTACGAGGAATGTACAGTTTGCGCATAACCAAGCCGAGTACCTGAACATATGCTTAAAATTGAAATTTTCAACAAAAGGTTGGTGAGTTCGTTAGTTTATTATGTGTCTGCGATAACTCTTTTCGTATTATTATCAAACAATTTAAAATTTAAATACTAGTAACACTACTAGAAAAGTGGCCATTTTGTTAAGGAAATTTCTGACACAAAAAAATGCGTCGCAAATTTAGACACATGTGCAACACATTTCACAAAAAAATAAAACCTTAACGTTTGGACAAATTTGTGACATCATAGCGACATAGATTAAAAACCCTAATTATTTCACAAATTTATCATAAACTAGTATCAAGCCCCCCCCCCCCAACCATGCGTTGTGGCGGGGGGCGTAAACCGTGCCAAGTAGCACCAATGCTACACCACTGCTAGCGACTACTAACATCGAAAAAACTCTTAAAACAATATAAATAAAAAGGTAAAAATAACATTGAACGAAAAGAAGACGTAAAATCGTTGAACCATGCACGTCTATTGTGGCATGTGAATGCGAAGAAATTAGACTGAAACGTAGAACGTAGACAAATAGGACCCGCACGTTGCGACAAACCTGTCAAGCAGGGAAAAATAGACGTGTTGCGACGGGTCTGTCAAACAAGAATATGTAGACACGAAATAACGTTGAACCCCACACCCACGTTGTGACGTGTTAACTCATAAAATTTAGTACGAAACGTAAAATGGAAAATTTGAAAAAGATAAAAAGTATTGGGGATCAAAGTAAAAAAAAGTGATGGGGTTAAATTGCAAAAGATGAAAAACTTTGGGTTAAAAATAAAAAAAAATCAAATGGGTTAAAATGTAAAGGATGAAAGTCTTTGGGTTAGAAATGAAAAATCAACTTTTTTATTTTGTAAAACTCCCCTTGCTTGGAGTACAACTTCCCGAAACACCAAAATGTTACTTATTTATAGTTTGGAAATGTGGTAAACCTTAAATTATTAACTTAATTAGTTTTCTATTATGAAATACAAATTACTATATTAACCTTATTACAAATACTAATTTGAAGTATTGCGTGGGAAACATATTTTATTAAGTTATCTAGTAATATTCATATTAACATATTTTTTTTTGAAAGGTGAGAGTCTACTTTGGTTGTGAGAGCAACTCCCACACCCCCTAAACCAGGGGGCCCTAGCCAAGTCTGCCTAGACTACGTTGTCTTAACCGGGCCCGCGCTGGTAATCAGACTTGGTTACTTTGAGTCTTTAATATACACTACTTTTATTGAGTGGAAATGTTGTATATTTTTAGATTTGCTACATGACAGTTTTATAACATACATGGGAATACTATTTTGACGATTGCACAACTGGTTTTCATACACATACGCATGGGGTACACCTGGTTATAAAAAAAAAGTTATTTTTACTTAGATACAACTTCAATGAGATCGTTGGGTATTAGAATAGATAAAAGTTATTGTTGGTGTTGTTGATTTATGATCCGAACCTGAAGGCTGCAACAAAATTCATAAACGTTGATGGTGTAGTGGAGACTATACTAAGACATTTTAGGAAATCATAAGCATAACTCGAGGAGGTTAATGTTGGAGGTGCTAAATGGGTCATTATATTGTTCACTTTTGTTGTTTGAAAACAAGTTAGGCATGGAATAATAGTCTTATATGCGTTTTGAATGTCTATCAGACCATATGCATGAAAGTTGCTATTAGTTTTTTATTAGAATTACTATTATTTAATACATGGCATGTGCAGGGAGGTCTCATGGTTCAACAAACAGTGAGTCAATGGACCGGTAAATGTTTGTCGGTAACTGGTCATTCGATGCACCAAATTTATCAATTGAAGAAAGCATCACGTTGGCTCTTACAATAGTTCCAACTGGTAACACGTCTTTTCTCCAAATAAGTGTTAATTTAAGTTTTTATTTCAGAATTTGACCAGAAATTAGTGGTCACGATTTTGACCTGTTTGGTTATAAATAGCTTGATATAAGTTATATTTTATCTCTAACTAGTTAGATTGATGAAATCAAATAATTTGAATGTGAACCGATATGATCTATTTTGCTTGCTCAAATTTAGAGCTAACGATTTTGACCTATTCACTTTAGAAATGTAGGAACGGTTTTTTGTTGCACTTGATGTAACAAGACATGAAAAAAGTGCAAATGAATATCTATGACATTTGTATTGATTTTGGCAGCAAATCGTTACAATTAGGTTCCTTGTTCAAAAGCTTGGAAATCAAAATTATGAGCTCATGCGCATGAGACCACCTATTTATAGGGCTTGGTCATGCGTGTGCATAACTCCTGTGTTTGTTGGTACTCATATATGCGTAGGACTCTTGCGCACATATGAATCCTTACATTTCAAAATCAAACGTTAAACTAACTTAACATGTTGCACAATACATACTGACACGTACAAAAGATGCAGACATTAGACATAAAGTACATTAAAATACTCCTTCTTGGATATTGCCACAGTCTTGTCTCTTGACGGTCTTCTGTCTTTTACTTGTTCATCTCGAACACTCTCTTCCCGTGTTCTCTTCTATGTTCTTCAAAACTTTTCTTGACTGTCTGATCAGTTTTTGGAGGTCTTCTGTATTGATACTTTGAGATCGACGCTCCTTTTCTCTTTTTCTCTATTCTCTCGTCTTTCTTCTTTTCTTTGTTGTCTTCCTTCTCTTCTAACACTCTCCATTTACTTTCCCACATTCTACCCTAATGTATCTCATACGCAAAACAAATATGCATTACTCTCTGAAATTGTAGCGCTTGTTCTTTATCTTGTAGAGTAGAAAATATTCTATTGAAGAATAAAACTTCGATATCTTGTTCAACATGTTCACCAACCACATCGGATCATATATTGTTAGACCATAATGTCTTATGCCTACACCTTAGTCAAAGTTTGTTTAGTTTAAGTTTAGAATTAAAGTTAATCTTGAAATGTAATGGACTCGTACGTGCGTATGAGTCATACGTAGATATGAGAACCAGCGTAGGAGTCATGCGCTCAGGATAGATTGTCTATATTGAACTTTGGAGATTTTGAAGAGCTTATTAAAAATCTTTGTAAAC
Source organism: Helianthus annuus (assembly GCF_002127325.2). Taxonomy (NCBI): domain Eukaryota; kingdom Viridiplantae; phylum Streptophyta; class Magnoliopsida; order Asterales; family Asteraceae; genus Helianthus; species Helianthus annuus. Next base: position 70,282,614 of record NC_035446.2, read on the forward strand.
AAAATGTTATGCTGCCAAAATTTCTAAAGAAAGAATGATTATGGATAACAAGTGTTCACTAACTAAGTAAATTCGATTCCGCACTTTCTACTTATTCTTAGATATCAAATTGATGTATTTCAAGTCATATCCACACCAAACATGATCCTACAACTGGTATCAGAGCTAGAGATCAGATATCTACTGGTGATTTACTTGGATTCGAAGAAATTTGGCACAAAATCATCTTTCTACTACATTTTTCATGTTTTTGTTTTGTTCTCACAGTTGAAAAGCTTTCATTTTCTCAGAATATTTACTATCTTCATTTCTAAACAACATGTTGAAAGAACATGGCTGAATTCATCCATTTTGACCATCAAATTGCAAAATTTCATAAAATAATGGACTTAAGCAAAGGAGCCAGTGTCTAACACAGAAGATTGTTTTCACATGTAGGAGTATAGCGCATGAGCACATACACACGTAGGAGCACATCTGTTTGGATCATCCGCGCGCAGAAGGTCATAGGCTATATTGTCATCCGCTTGGAGTGTAGTTATACGCGAAGAAGTGGTCAACCGTTCGTGTGTTCTACGCTTGAATGAGTAATACGTTGGGGTTTATAGGCTTGAATCCCAGTCCGTTTGAGTATCCATACACTTGATATTGTCATACTCGTGTATTGTCTACAAAATTTTGCTAAGTGTGAAGATGGATTTCGAATTGATGAACTCATTTGTCGCTACCCCGGCTAGTATAGTTCAAAATCTAAACCTTGAGAATGACATGGGAACAACAAACAAGCCACCAAAGTTGTTCAAGATGGAAGATTATCCCAGATGAGCTGAACGTTTTGAAAATTATGTTCAAGATAATCATGTTGATGCTTGGATGTCCATTCAAGAAGAATATGTTATCCGAAAGAATGAACAAGCAGAATTACGCAAATTCCCGAAAATGAAAGAGATGCTTACATTAAAGAGAAGAAAATGATGAACTTGCTTCAACAATCAATTAAAGAAGAAATATGACAACTAATCATACATACCGGATCCTCTAAGTCACTAAGGTTTGCTTTATACAAAAGATATCGGGGAAATGATAAGAAGAGAAATAGTAAGAAAAGTTTAATAAAGAAGGAATTCGAAATTTTTACCGCACTGAAGGGAGAAAGTTTTCAACAGCTTGTGGAAATATTTTGTCATTTAGTTGCAGAGATGAAAATAGTCGGATTTGTAAAAGATGATATTGATCTAGTAGATAGATTGGCTGAAGCTCTACCGGATTGTTTTGATCAAAAATTGGTTTAAGGATAATGTAACCAAATTTGTAATGTGAGTTAGAGTGCTTAGGTGATCAAAATGATTGCAAGGCTCAAAATGTAAGTGGACACATAGATTTATACCAGGAAAAGTCATTGATCTCTAAAAGGTCGCTGACATAAAAACCTCGGGCCCTAACAATTGCCTTAATATGGCGGGTGTGATAGTGATCACATAGTGATCACAACTGGCATATTGTACTTAAATTTAAACTAGTCGTTCAAACTACTCATTGCGCTCTTTTCCCTTGTTTTCTTTTCTTTTTTGAATCAATGGCAAAGGTAAACACTCGATCCTCGCCGGGTTTCAGCCCTAGTAAGGTAGATGAGGGTCTCAAATCACAAAATCTGCTGAACTTCATCGGCTGCAAGTTCAATGATTGTAACGGCCGACTTGTTAAAAACAATATTAAAATACTTTGCGGAAATAGGCCCAGATTTTTTTTAGCTTAGTTAATAAAGTTATCATTCCATAAATATATTAATCCACATATTCGGATTAATAAAAACATTTACAAATGCTCATTTAGAAAATTTCGCCATGACCTGTTTGCAAAACGACCATTCCTTACGAAAACAAAACCTATTTAATAACCAAAGTTTTTTTTATAAAACAAACATAACCAACTACTACATTGACATACTTGCGCTTAGCTAAAACAAACATTAAAGTTAAACTCAAAAATGAAAATAACTAGATCAATTTGACCCAATAGAAAACCCATATACTTAGGGAACAAAACATCACTAAATCTTTCCGTAGTTGACCAGCTTCCAAGACTTGATCACTTTCGCCTTTCTACCACCTGAATCTGTCATATAACATTATCGTATCATTAGCCTCGAACGAGAAATTATATATATGTATATATATATATGTATATATGTATGTATATTCCTAACGGTAAACATAACAATGACAAATATATTGAGTGAACCGGATTATTGGTGAATGACCTGTGAGTTCTTTCTTCTTCTATGTTACCGGTTCAAGCCACCCTGTTGTTTCTCATGACTTATCTTTCCGTTCATTATTCTCAAACATATCACCTACATTGAAGTCAACACAAAAATTAGCTTTTGCTAAGTGAGGAATCTTAATATTTTTTTTTTTTGTATCAAACATAAAGGAGTTTTCAATGCTCATGACGCCCAATGAAATAACATCAGGCCACTACTTCATTATCTCGAGTCATGCATTTTGTGACCTTTTCCATTTTAATTCGAGAGCCCTTTTTTTTCCACGTCTCATATATATCCCTGCTAATACAGAGTCAAGGATGCTTCAAAGTAAACCATTATGAAAGCAATTCACTCAATATAAATAAAATGCTAAACCGCCACATAACTATGTTGTAATTCATTAAACAACATATACAATTATCAATGACCGTTATTACTTAATATACTCTTAATAATTCATATATGCATTCAAAACCTACACAATTAGGTTATATAATTTTAATGACACAAGTGTCATTCATTCATAAGCACTACACAATGAACACATGCATTTGCACATACGAGTCACAACGCCCATGACTTTTTAGTTTAGCTTACACATCCCATATTCGTGGAATCACTCACTTCAACTCATGTAAATATATATAATTACGTTGAGGTTTACAACAATAATAAAATCACTTTCGACGGGTCTTTATAAAATCCCCAAGATTATGCAAGTGTTATAAAATTATGCTTTTTTCACTTAGCTTTGCGCAGCTGTAGTAATTCAGTATATTCCCCTTGTTACAAAGAATATTTCTATTCAAACTAAAATTCTTACTGACGGCATCTCAGAGACCTTTCCGTGGATATAAGATACGCCCTGAATGGACATTCGATTGATTTACTATAAATTTTTAAAGACTAGCACAAATCTGGAAATAAGCTGAATTTTCAGCACTTGGGTCTCTCGACCCATTAACAATTTCCATTCTTTCTTAATGGGTTTAAACTCCAAAAACATCACAAAAACAATACATTATTGTTAAATCAAACCCTGTTCAATAATTTGTATTAAACCATCCACCGTAACTATAAAATTTCAAGTCAACAAGAATACTATTTAATTCAATACAATTCAAACACATTCGAGTCACACACCTTCGCCCGTAGGAGTGTTGTTGCTTTATCATTTGTTTGACTTGTTGCCATCCAAACGCTACCTCACCTATCTTAACAATAAATCACCTTGCAAATCATTAGAACACATAACATATGTATTCATCTCATAATATCTAAGTATTTATTCACCCATCGTTAATCATGCGTTCTAAATCATTCTTTTACCCCCAAACTTGCAATTGATTTATTACCACCCATTTGACCCGTTATCACTCATTTATTTTTAATCATAACTAAGGGTCAAATTTACCAATGCAACATACCCATTAAAAAACAAGCCATGGTCCTTTGGCTGTAAACAAACCAAGTTAAACCCACATATCCGTTTGACTCGTTTTGGTAATTAAGTAAAAATAACATCTACATATTTACTTTATTTAATCACATTCACCATTAGATTCATCGAAGCATTATGTTTACTAAACACCAACTGATTATTAGCAAATCATTTTAAATTAAGTAAACATTATAAGATCCCCAAAGTTCCACTATTTATATAGTTTAGCTATGATTCCATCAACAATCTTCAACCCTACAAGTCCTTAGGCGATTCCTAAGCGAACACCATCTCTTGCGATTGACCATTGTGATGTTATCCTCCCTTCCTTCTCGGTATCTTTTTCTCTTTCTTGGGCAATCTCTGAACCCAATGTCTTTAACTGTATGAGAATTCGGGATCAGCTTCTCGGGAGACTTATTAACTAGTGATTTCCATGAACGAAGGATGGCTTCCCCTGCGCGTAATGTTTACCTTTTCTGTCGCCCGACCACTCTTTCCTCCATTCAGACCCGCACCAACATGTTTGGTTCGCCCGATGATTTCCTGCCTTCCCTCAGATGATTCTTTCGAACCGCGAAACCCTTGCCTTGATTGAAGAATTGAACCCATGATCTTTATTCTTTAAGCCTTGGCTCTGATAGCAATATAGATCCGAGGAGACCATGAATTCAACCCATCAATCAAGAACAAAATAACAATCGAACAAGAACAAGAAGAAAGGGATAAACCCTTTTATGAAATTGTATTGAAACTGAACAATTGAATCTGATTGATACAAGATGCAATATACAATCTGAAAACCAAATCTATATGTAGACCTCAATGGGTGAGTGTATAGACGTGTCCTTTCACGAATAGTCGTGTCTCTAGGATCTTGTGGTTGTAATTGAATATGAAGAGGTATGTTGATTCTTGTCCAAAGTTCAAACCAAGGTGTCTCTTCCTTTTTCCCTTGAAGCCGACGATCCAACAGGTGCGACCCATGGGGTTTCGCAACCCTTGGGGTGGTGGTTATCATATTCTGGTTTGCCACCTTTAGTCCATGTATTTTGTAACCGCCACCTAAACTAACTTTAAACTATTTACACTTTTGACCCGTATCTTCTAATTAAACTTTGATAAAACAATTAAGGCCAATATCACCTGCCCAACCACCACTTTATCACCACCGCACCACTCCACTACCACCATCACCACCACTGATATAACCCGTAAGTGGGTGAAACTCTAAGAACAAGATACGAGAGAATACTTTTTTTTCTTCTAATTCTTACTTGCTTTCATTAATGCAAAACGATGTCTTTATAAGGCTTACAAGCATGAAAATATAACAAACTAAAATACGAAAAGGTGAAAGTGAACAACTGGAAATATGGGAAATGTCACACCCCAACCGATGGTGGAAACATCGGGGTAAGGCACTGAGCGAAACAGATTGTCCAAGAGAATCCATGACTACTAAAATTACCATATATTTAACGTTACGTCCCATACCATAACATATCAAATAAAAGTAGTTATTACAGACATAGATGTTCTCAAAGACAAATCATAGTGTAGACAACTCATAAATTATTTAGTTCGTTTCTAGACTCCCCTAGCTTGATTCCACAAAAGCAAGGCATAGCACAGTATCCTAAACACCTGTCACATACGTTAAAATAGGTCAATACACATAGTGTAAAGGTGAGCATACAAGTTTAGTAGTATAATAGTAGCAAAAGCGTTTTACGCATAACCAGCATGTAACATGTTGAAAAGTGAAGCATGTAAGCTATCGACAATGAAATATGGACACACATGACTGCGAGTTGTAGAATGCGCAACAAATATCACCATTGTGACACGTGAAGAAATACCCTTAACAACCCATGTCCACGACAGGTGCTGAGTCCAAACTATAGTACTATCATTGCCTAAGGTGTCAGGCAACAATCACTGTGTAAACATAATAAACAAGCATTCATCGGATAACATGTATAACATGTCGAGACGATTAGCGTATAAAAAGTGTTTTGCGTTATGTGATCGATGTGATTTAAAATAGGTAACGTATGTAACACCCAAAAGTGCGTTAAGCGAAAATGGAGCGAGTATACTCACAGTTCGTGTTTAAATGAATAAACACAAGCTTGGATTGAAGGGAGCGCTGGAGAGTTAGCCTGATCAGATAATGACAGTATAAGCGTTGAAAGGTGCGTGAAATAGCGTGTCGGTGGAATAAGTGACGAAGGGTGATCCGATCGGATGACCTTCCGGACGGATGGCCATCCAGACGGATGGTTATCCGGACGGATGGTCGTTCGGTCGGAGGGTCGTCCGTCTAGGATGGATGTTTTTGTGTATGAACTTTGAATTTTTCTTTGTAGCATTTTAAAAGATGAGAAGTATCTCTACCTATCAGGTCATCAAGTCGAACGGTCATCCGGACGGATGGTCGTTCGCTCGGATGGCGATCCGTTCAAGTTAGATATTTCAAAGATTTAAGTCTCCTGGTAGGATAGTCATTCGATCGGATGGTCATCTGATCAGATGACTATTCGTTGGAAACTATTATTTTATTTTTAAAGTTCGCAAAATTTGGTTAAGTGTTGGAAAATATCACAACTCACTGATCGGGTCGTCGCTCGATCGGATGGCGATCCAATCGGACGGCAGTTCGTCCAGCAACCTGTTCGTTATGAAACTTGTAAAACTTGCTAAGTTTAGAAAGTTTTGCGGTTAAACCGAGACGGTATGACAACGCGTCAAAAACGGGAACCCCATCAAGTACAAGTCATCCGATCGGATGGGAATCACCCCATCCAATCAGTTACTTGTTCTTGACGGAACTTCATGTTCAACCCGTTAAGTCGGTCCTCTCTTCGATAGTAATCCGTTCTCAGGCCAGCACTTCACTATAGGACAAGTAGAAGGCCTGAACGAGCTTAGATTTTATTGGTTTTTGCGTGAAAGTTAAGAACATTGAAGAAAGGTGGAAATCAGTTGGAAAATGTTTAGTTTTAAGAGAAATCAGTGTTTAAACATTGTAGAAATCCTTTAGATCTGAGTTGTTCTTGGTGGAATGAGGTCACACTTTGGTGTTCATGAGAACCCATAATAACATCATCCTAGAGCAGCCCAAATCCACAGATTTCATGGTGAAAAGTAAAGATCTGATGGTGAAATCGATGGGAAAGTGTGTGTAGATCAAAGAAGTACAAGATTTGAGATGAAAACTTACAAGAATCGCGAGGAATCGAGAGAAAATGGCCGAGAATGCGAAGGGTCAGAGGAGAACTGTCACATGACGTGAACAGTGATGTGACAGGTGGGTATTTATAGGGGAAGGAGGAGAAAGGCGGTGTGAGCTAGTGGGTCGGATGGCCTTTCGATCGGATGGCTATCCGATCAGATGGCTCGAGTGAGTTGGTTTTCTGATTTTCGTTTCGTGCATTGAGCGTTGCGATGTGTTTAAGCGAGTGTCGAATAAGCCATGCGATAGTATTAAAAAATAGTTACCCAAATAACATAAGTAACATACAACAACATAAGTAAACTTGCGTTTTCAGTTCGCGATGAGATTGTGTTGCGATAGAGTTGCGATTGCGTTTGCGATTAATCACCTCAAAACATATAACAAACATGCACAAGTAACACATAATCTAGAATAATATCCAGAACAACGATTCAAGTTGTGATGCGATTGCGATGAGATAGCATTAAGTAGATCAGCATTTAATAGCGTTTATTGCATTGATACTCCACTTAATACAACTAAAATAACGTAAACGAAAGTATTGATTATCAAGTCAAAGAGTACAAGTAATAATTAAGCAAGGAATGACAAATCGAATTAGCAATCTTTTCTTCCTTTGACTTTGACTTTGACTTGTACTTTGACTTCAAAAATTCGGGTTGTTACAGCCTCCCCTACTTTAGGGAATTTCGTTCCGAAATTAAGGCGCAGGTATAACGAATAGCTGTGGATACTTAGCCTTCATGTCACTTTCGAGTTCCCAGGTGAACTCGGTGCCGCATTTGCCTTCCCAGCGAACCTTCACTATAGGAATGCGTGAGCGTCGATGGTTCTTGGTTTCTCGATCGATGATCTCGACTGGCTTTTCCAGGAAGTGTAATGTTTCATCCACTTGTAGATCCTCAAGTGGTACATGTTGGTCCCTGTGACGGGATCTTTCTGTTCGTAAACGTAGTTGAATCGTAAAGTGATCACTGTGCGGAATCCAGATAATCACATAGTAGATACACAAAGACAAAGTACTTCCATGAATCACCGTCTGAGATTCTAATAATACTGATGTGAAAGTGTACAAGAATCGAATGAACTCAGACTAGTTTCTAGCTATGAAAGTGTCAAAGGTGCAAAAGTTATAAACAAGCTGGCCGAACAGCTATTTATAGGCAAAGTCAGGTTATGAGAGAGTGCTGGCCGATCGGCTGGGCTAGCCGATCGGCTGACCATGCTAACCGATCGAACAGCCTAGTCGATCGGTTGGGCTGTTCGATCGGCTGGGCTAGCCGATCGGCTGGCAGCTTAGCACTTAACATAAACTACGCCGTAACCTGACTTGCTTTACATACAAAAACATATACAACTGTACAAAATACGACTACATGCTGACGGAAGCTACAGACGTTATGCACTAACAGACTCCCCCTCGGATGTAGCTGTAGTTCCTTCCAGCATAGTCTTCATTTTCTCCTGTTGTGTCTTCTTTCACGAGCTTTTTGCCTTCTGTGTTCAGCTCTTTCTTCTAACATTCTTCTTCTTTTATGCCTTCCCTCTGTTAACCACCAATTTCTATACACAGGATCGCCATCACGCTTCCTATCCCACTTTGGTATCTTGATGTAACAACTGTCACTAAAACCCGTAATTAGGATAACAATTATCAATTAAGAAAACCCTAATTAAGACACCCAAGTAATTTGGCATAAACCCTGAAATTTCCGGAACAATCGGAATCAGGATCAGGGCCCCTAAAACTCGAGGGGGAAAAATCTAATTGATAATTTTCTAATTTAATTCGTTGCTAGATGCTGATTGGTTGAAATTTTTGATTCACCAAGGCTACAACCGAACTCAGCTAGGCTAGGAAGTAGGCTGCACCCTTTACGGACCGTAAAGGTTGGTCCTTACGGACCGTAAGCTAACCAGGTTCCCTTACGGACCGTAAGGGTTAGGCATACGGTCCGTAAGCGAGTCGAATTTCTGGCTATAAATAGCCGACCTTGGCACTTAACTGTTGAAACAAAAGCGACATAGAATCGCTGTCTGTACGTCGAGTTAGATCGATTACAGTCCACAACACACACACACGATCACGAGGTGCTGCCGCAATCAGGGTAATAACTCGATCGCTATTACGATTCAACGTCCGATCGATTATAACTATCCAACGATAGTCCGGGTGCTGCTCAAATTGAGCTTGTACTTTCATTATTCGTCGTGATTTCGACTTGAATATTTGAGTGCTGTTCGAATTCGGACTATGCTCTGTTATTCGTTGTGAATCCGATTGAATTATCGAGTATCGCACTGATTAATCATTGTGAGGGTTTAATCTCGTGAATTGACGTAACTGCTGCATTAGTTACTAACCTGCCTGTGTGTGTATTGTGTTAAACTAGGTTTAATCAAGGCTAATCAGTAGGCTTATATCTTGCTCGTTAATCTGCAATGTGAGTCATTCTCTTTTTATCAACTGTTTTACAAAACTCCAAGTTATTTTCAAAGTTATAATTACAGGGATTAAGTCTTTGTAATCACCAAGTTACAGCCGGTATGTGGGGTTTTGTATACATTACTTATTTCCCGTCACACTTAGACAAACGGGTGGCCAAGGGGTGATCTGACCACAGTCACAGACACCATTGGACAAATGGGCTAGCCAATGGTTGGTCGAGTGACAAATACTGTGGGTAGTTGGTTTGATATCAGAAACATTGTAATCCGCTTAATACTGTAATTTATAACTAACGGGTCATTTTAGAAAAACTGAATGATTCACTCAGTATTTCCCGCTGACAAAACCTTTTTCAAACATGTTTCAGGTGATCTGTGTGATCCAGGAAAAGTGTCGTAAAGCACTACAAGCTCAGAGAAGTGGCTCATTATGAATAAATAAATAAAACATGTTTTGGCAAATAATGATTTCTGTGTGAAATCAATTGATTGTAAATTATGGGAATTTATCCCTAAAACTTTTTGTAATATATTAAACGAGCATTTCACGGTGAAAAGATCCTGTAATAAAAGACTTCCGCTGTCGCATAGATCAGATACCACGGGATTTCTGTCCCGCGGCCCCTGGAACGGGTCAAACCGGGCCGGGGGCCGTGACAGAAATAAGGTGGTATCAGAGCTAATTAATAACTATTGAGCCACTGATCGAGCCACTGATTTAAGCCTATTACTAAATTAAGTATTTGACAAAATACTTAATTCTATCAGTTGTCATTTTGTGATTATCTGTTTTATTAACTGATTATTTGTTAGTTACAGTATGGGTAAACAAAAGCTTTCTGCTATCTACCACAAATTAGATATTGCATCTTCTTCTAAAAACCCAGTAAACCTAGAAGAAGGAATCTTTGTCCGCAAAGCAAACTATGAGAATCCTCTTTCCCCAGAGAAAAGGGATTCGATACTTAAAAAGAGTCAGGAGAAAAAGAAACCCCGAACCAAGAGAGTTAGGTTTAACCCAGAAGTCCAAGAATTGGGTAATAGTACACCTTGGGAAGATAAAATAAACAAGAAATGGGCAAATCTCTATATGCTAGCCACTGTAGCAGAAAATGCAAACCTCTAAATATCTGATAAGTTAGGCTAGTAAGAAAAATCACTATCCAGTAAATAAATAAAATCCTAGTGTGTTTATTTCTGTTGTCCTCTGTATAAATTGGTATGCAATAAAACTTCAGTGTTTGTTTGTTAAACTTTGTTCCAAAGTTTTAACATTGCATTCTTGTATTGTGCATATATGCTATGCAGCATGAATGAGATATCAGAAGCATTTCAGAATCTCAACTTATATCCAGTGCCTATCGAAGTCTCTTACGACTTTACTGGTTACATTGCTGACATAGAAGAACCTGTGGAATTCCAAGCTCCACCGCTGGAAAAAGCTAAACCTAAAAAGAAGAGAAGATACGTAGGGTGGAGGAAAGTACGCCGTAGGAAACCAGCCACTAGGAGACTTCCTAAAATAGAAAATCCTGTGAGCATGAGCAAGGGAAAGGAAATAGAAACTGGAGAAAGTTCAAAACCACCAGAAAAGGAAATAGGGATAGATCTTAAGCAAAAGGGAATAGAAATTGGCGAAAGCTCAAAACAACCAGAAGAAATCACGTTTCAAGATGAAATAGACCGTCTACTAGAAAACTGTGAGGTCATAAGCCCGATTCGCGATAATTTGTACCCTTACCCGGCTACAGTCCATTTCCATTAAACGTAGCGCCATCTGTTCCAGAACCTTTAATCCACACCCGACCACTAGGCGAGCTGGAGGAATCGTGGACAAATGACTGGCAATTCCAAAGCATAGTTAACAGTCCTTATAGTTTCCTTCCACAATTCGATCCAGAACCAATCCCTAATCCTCCCATGAGTAATGAAAACCTAGCCGAACTTCGTCAGTTCGGTGAAGAACTGATAGGTACAGGTAATAGGATCAGGGAAATGGGGGAGCAACTATCTTGGAAATATGATGAGAGGGAGCATCGTTACTAGAACTGTCAGTCAAACCCACGAAAAAGTTAGGAAGCAATATTATATAATAGTGTAAATAAGTGTAACAACTGTCACTAAAATCCATAATTAGGATGGTAATTAGGTATTAAGGAAACCCTAATTGAAAAACCCACGTGATTCTGCATAAACCCTAAAATTTCCAGAACAATCGGAATCAGGATCAGGGCCCCTAAAACTCAAGGGGGGATAAACCCTAGCCAACGATTATCCTCATAACTAATTGTAAAATTCGAAAATTGAAAAACTGTCGACACAGCAAGCCTACACGCACGAAGGGCAACTCTATGAAAGTAGGGTGACCACTCGCGTAGCGCGACGCCTATAGGGGTACCCCCTCGCGCTACGCGACGGTGTCAAATTTTCAGTATAAATAGCAGGGGTTGGGACTTGAAATTTGGCACTTGAACGACGTTAAAATTCATAATATACGTCGAGTTATAAGCAAAACAGTCCAACACACACACACAAATTATCGAAACGCTGCCGCAATCAGGGTAATAACTCGATCGCTATTACGATTCAACGTCCGATCGATTATAACTATCCAACAATAGTCCAGGTGCTGCTCAATTGAGCTTGTACTTTGATTATTCGTCGTGATTTCGACTTGAATATTAGAGTGCTGTTCGAATTCGGACTATGCTCTGTTATTCGTTGTGAATCCGATTGAATTATCAAGTATTGCACTGATTAATCGTTGTGAAGGTTTAATCTCGTGAATTAACGTAATTGCTATATTAGTTACTAACCTGTGTGTGTGCATTGTGTAAAACCTAGGTGTAATCAAGGCTAATCAGTAGGCTTATATCTATTGCTCGTTAATCTACAATGTGAGTCATTCTTCTTTTTAACTGTTTTCTCACAGTTTGTGAGTAAGTATTACAATACCTCAAATTATTTTCAAGGTTATAATTACAGGGATTAAGTCTTTGTAATCACCAAATTACAGCTGGTATGTGGGGTATTGTGCACATTACTGTTATTATCACTCTATGTGAGTGAATATTACTCTATGTGAGTTATTATTACTCTGTGTGAGTACACCGTCACTATTTGGGCAACGGGACCCAATAGTGGTATGACCACAGTCACAGAAATGAATCGAGTGACAAATACCCATTCTTGATAATTGGTTGATAGAAACATTGTAATCGCTCTTAATACTGTAAATTATAACTAACGGGTCGTTTTAGAAAACAGAATGATTCACTCAGTATTTCCCCGCTGACAAAACCTTTTTCAAACATGTTTCAGGTGATCTGTGTGATCCAGGAAAAGTGCAGTAAAGCACTATCAAGCTCAGAAAAGTGGCTCAGTGTAAATAAACCAATAAAACGTGTTTTGGAAAATAAAGATTTCTGTGTGAAATCAACTTATTGTACATTATGGGATTATTCCCTTAGACTTTGTATAATATATTAAACGAGCATTTTACGGATAAAAGATCCTGTTATAAAAAGACTTCCGCTGCCGCATAAATTAAATACCACGGGAACTGCCTCGCGGGCCCCGACTCCGTCCAGGGTGGGTCGGGGGCCGTGACAGCGAAGGTGGTATCAGAGCTAATAATTAAATTGAGCCACTGATCGAGCCACTGATTAAGCCTAAATTAAGTATTTGGACAAAGCTTAATTTTACTAATTGTTATTCGGTGATTATATGCTTTATTAACTGGCTATTTTTAGTTACAGTATGGGTAAGCAAAAGCTGTCTGCTATCTACCACAAACTAGATGTGGCATCTTCTTCTAGAAACCCAGTAAACCTAGAAGAAGGAATCTTTGTCCGCAAGGCAAACTATGAGAATCCACTTTCCCCAGAGAAAAGGGATTCGATACTTAAAAAGAGTCAGGAGACAAAGAAACCCCGAACCAAGAGAGTTAGGTTTAACCCAGAAGTCCAAGAATTGGGTAATAGTACACCTTGGGAAGATAAAATAGACGGGAAATGGGCAAATCTCTATATGCTAGCTACTGTAGCAGAAAATGCTAATCTCTAAATATCCGATAAGTTGGGTCTAGTAAGAGAAATCATAATCCCGTAAATAAATAAAGTCCTAAGTGTGTTTATTTCTGTTGTTCTTTGTATAAATTAGTATGCAATAAAACTTCAGTGTTTTGTTTGTTAAACTTTGTTCCAAAGTTTTAACATTGCATTTTGCATATATGCTATGCAGCATGAATGAGATGTCGGAAACATTCCAGAATCTCAACTTATATCCAGTGCCTATCGAAGTCTCTCACGACTTTACTGGTTACATTGCTGACATAGAAGAACCTGTGGAATTCAAAGCTCCACCGCTGGAAAAAGCTAAACCTAAAAAGAAGAGAAGATACGTAGGGTGGAGGAAAGTACGCCGTAGGAAACCTGCCACTAGGAAACTCCCTAAAATAGAAAATCCTGTGAGTATGAGCAAGGGAAAGGAAATAGAAACTGGAGAAAGTTCAAAACCACCTGAAAAAGAAATAGGAATAGATCTGAAACAAAAGGGAATAGAAATTGGCGAAAGCTCTAAACAGTCTGAGGAAATCACGTTCGAGGACGAAATAGATCGCCTACTGGAGAATTGTGATGTTTTAGAGCCTATCAACGATAATCTCTTTTCTTACCCGGCTACAGTTCAATTCCCACTAAACCTAGGACCAGCTATTCCAGACCCACTAGTTCATACCAGACCATTAGGCCAAATGGAGGAATGGTAGACCAATGACTGGCAATTCCAAAATATAGTTAACAGTCCTTATAGCTTCCTTCCACAATTTGACCCAGAACCACTCCCAAATCCTCCCATGAGTAATGAAAACCTAGCTGAACTTCGTCAGTTCGGTGAAGAACTGATAGGTACAGGCAATAGGATCAGGGAAATGGGGGAGCATCTAACTTGGAAGTACGATGAGAGGGAGCATCGTTACTAGAACAGTCAGTTAAACCACAGAAAGCCGTATTGTATGATAGTAACTTAAAATTCTGTAAAATGGGCAATAAAACTCTGTAAAATATGGTGTGTATGGATACATATACAATTTACCATAACAAAGTAAAAGTCGAGAAATCGACAATTTTGGTTATAATTGTATGTTGTGATAATCTATGTGTATCTATGTGAATTTGGTCATTGATAAGTTAGACACTAATAATTTTACTAATTAGCAGATGGAAAATGCTAACAATGAACCAATTAATGAAGTAAATCAATATGAGCAAGAACAGGAAGATCAATATATAACTCGACAAGATATCGAGCATTTTATCGCCCAAGGGATAGCTCATGCTATTCCAGAAATTGTAGCTGCTGTTCGAAAACCTGCCGAACCACAATTAATTCCTAGTAAACGTATTCCAGAAGATAACGGCAGTAACAGCATAAATGGAGGCGGTAATCATGACGATCATGATCCGCAACAGGCCCCACTCCCTAAAAGAATGAAAGCTGCAACGCCTGGTTGCACTTATAAAGAATTTCTTGCTTGCAAACCCGCTGAATTTGCAGGTAACGAAGGGGCAACTGCAACACTGTGTTGGTTAGAGAAAACCGAAGCAGTAATTGCAATAAGCAAATGTGCCGATGGAGACCAGGTGATGTATGCATCAAATCTGTTCAAAGAAGGAGCACTCGAATGGTGGAACACGGTCCTCCAGGCAAAAGGAAGAAGGATAGCCTACGACATAGGTTGGGAAGAATTTAAGAGTTTGGTAGAAAGAAAATTCCGTCCCGAATACGAGAAGGAACAAATGGCAAACAAGTTCCTAAGTCATCGTATGCTAGGAGTAGATTGTCGGGGATATACTTCGACATTCTTTGAATACGCAAGGGTAGTGCCATCACTGGCTTCGCCAGAACCGGTACTTATCTCTCGTTACATCTGGGGGTTAATTAGTGAAATCCGAAACATCGTTAAAGCTGCGAGACCTCGTACTATTGACGATGCTGTAGAATTAGCTAATACCCTAACCGATGAATTGGTACGCACAAGAGAGGAAGATCGCAAGAAGGAATTAGCTCACAAGATTACCCAAGGATTTCGTGTGGGTAATACCAAGAAAAGAGGAACCGGACAATCCTCATCATCTCCTTTCTGCAAAATTTGCAAAAAGAAGCATTATGGACAATGCAACATGGTTTGCAATTTTTGCAAAATGAAAGGACATAGGGAAGAAGACTGCAGGAAGAAAACAAAAGTTTGTTATAATTGCAGAGAAAGGGGACACTTTCAATCTGAATGTCCTAAGTTAGCTAAACCTGTAGTTAACCAAGCCAAACCCACAGAAGGAGCAACCAAGAGAAATGCACGTGCATTCCAGCTAACCACTCAAGAGGCCGAACTCATTCCAGATGTGATAGCTGGTACGTTCTTAGGTCACAACGTCTTTGCAAAAGTATTATTTGACTCTGGTGCGAACCAAAGTTTTATAAATACTTTATTTTGCCAAGATCTTAAGTTACCATTAACCACTCTTAGGCAAAACTTCACAGTAGAAACCGCAGAAGGAAATTCTGTAAAAATAGATAAAATCTGGCAAGAAGGAAAAATAGAATTATTAGGCCATAAGTTTTCTGCAAATTTGTTACCAATGAATTTAGCAGGATTCGATGTAGTATTAGGAATGGATTGGTTAATAGCCAACCATGCACGGATCCTATGTGACAAAAATGCTGTAGAAATTCAAACACCTTCAGGAGAAATAATTTTAATTACTGGAGATAAACCTCGAAAGCCACTGAAATTTATCTCAGTAATGAAATTGGCTAGTTATTCGAGAAAACAGGAAATGGTGTATATGATTTCAGGAATCGTTAGCACTAAGGATAAGGAACTTCAAGACATCCCGGTAGTGTCAGAATACCCAGACGTTTTTCCAGAAGAATTACCTGGATTACCACCTGATAGGGAAGTAGAGTTTAGAATTCATTTAATTCCAAGTACTGTACCAATAGCTAAAGCACCATATAGATTAGCACCTACCGAAATGCTAGAATTGAAAAAGCAATTAGATGAATTATTAAGCAAAGGATTCATACAACCTAGTTCATCCCCTTGGGGTGCACCAGTATTATTTGTGAAAAAGAAAGATGGATCGATGAGAATGTGTATCGATTATAGAGAGTTGAATAAGGTTACGATTAAGAATCGATACCCACTACCTAGGATTGATGATCTTTTTGATCAATTGCAAGGAGCTAGGTATTTCTCTAAGATAGATTTAAGATCCGGATACCATCAGTTGAAAGTACAAGAAGAGGACATACCTAAAACTGCTTTCAGAACTAGGTATGGTCATTATGAGTTTACAGTCATGCCCTTTGGATTAACGAATGCCCCAGCAGCATTCATGGACATGATGAATCGCATCTGTAAACCATACTTGGATAAATTTGTAATCGTTTTCATCGACGATATACTTATTTACTTCAAAAGCCAAAAAGAACATTGTGAGCATTTACATGTTCTCTTAACTTTGTTAAGAAAAGAAAGGCTTTATGCCAAATTCTCGAAATGTGAATTTTGGCTACAAGAAGTACAATTCTTAGGTCATGTGGTAAATCACGAAGGTATCCATGTAGATCCTGCTAAGATAGACGCAATTACGAAGTGGAAAGTTCCACAAACAGCTATGGAGATAAGAAGTTTTCTAGGCTTAGCTGGATACTATAGACGATTTATCAAAGATTTTTCCAAGATAGCCATACCATTAACTAAGTTAACCTGTAAAGCTGCTAAGTTTGAATGGGGGCCTAGACAAGAAGAAGCCTTTAAGATTTTAAAGCATAGGTTGACGAATGCACCAATCTTAGCTTTACCCGAAGGAACAGAAGACTTTGAAGTATATTGTGATGCTTCAAAATTAGGATACGGATGTGTGTTAATGCAACGCAAGAAGATAATTGCGTATGCTTCTAGACAATTGAAAAAGCACGAAGAAAATTATACGACTCATGATCTAGAATTAGGAGCCATAATTTTTGCCCTTAAGATATGGAGACATTATCTGTATGGAAGTAAGTTTACTGTTTATACAGATCATAAAAGTTTAAGATATATATTTGGGCAAAAAGAATTAAACATGAGGCAAAGAAGATGGATGGAGATGCTAAGCGATTACGACTGTGATATCCAATATCACGAAGGAAAGGCAAATGTAGTTGCAGATGCCTTAAGTCGTAAGTACCATGAGAAACAGAAACGAGTCCGTGCTCTGAGGTTAAATCTACAAGTAGATTTAATGGCACAAATTAAAGAAGTTCAGAAAACAGCAATCCAAGACGATGCTGAAGGAATGAAAGGTTACCTAAAAGAATTAGAACAAGGAAATGATGGAATTTGGAAATTCCATAAGAAACGAATTTGGGTACCTAAGCAAGGAGAGTTAAGAAATAAGATTTTAGAAGAAGCTCATAAATCTAGGTATACCATGCACCCAGGAAACAATAAGATGTACCAAGATTTAAGAAATAATTTCTGGTGGATAGGAATGAAAAAGGATATAGCCGAATACGTATCCAAGTGCTTAACTTGTTCACAAGTTAAAGCTGAACACCAGAAACCTTCAGGACTACTACAACAGTTAGAAATGCCTGTATGGAAATGGGAACTCATAACAATGGATTTTGTTACAAAGTTACCCAAAACCAAAAGAGGTAATGATGCGATTTGGGTAATTGTAGACCGATTAACCAAATCAGCTCATTTCTTACCAATGAAAGAAACCTTTAGCATGGAAAGGTTAGCACAACTCTACGTGGACGAGGTAGTATCCCTACATGGAGTCCCGCTCTCCATTTTATCGGATAGAGATAGTCGTTTTACATCTCATTTCTGGATAAGTTTTCAGAAAGCAATGGGAACTCGACTAAATCTAAGTACTGCTTATCATCCACAAACAGACGGACAAAGTGAAAGGACAATACAAACTCTAGAAGACATGCTCCGAGCATGTGTAATTGACTTTGGTGGTAATTGGGATAGCCATTTGCCATTAATTGAATTCTTCTATAACAATAGTTATCATTCAAGCATCGAAGCTGCACCATTCGAAGCACTGTACGGACGTAAGTGGAGAACTCCAGTATGTTGGGCAGAAATCGGAGAAAGTCAATTATCAGGTCCTGAAATTGTACAAGAAACTACTGACAAGATAACTCAGATTAAGGAAAGATTGAAAACGGCTCGAGATCGTCAAAAGAGCTATGCAGACAATCGTCGTAAGCCTTTAGAATTTCAAGTAGGAGATAAAGTACTTTTAAAAGTTTCTCCTTGGAAAGGAGTAGTACGATTCGGAAAGAAAGGAAAGCTAAGTCCAAGGTACGTTGGACCATTCCCAGTGATTCAACGAATAGGACCAGTTGCTTATCGTTTACAACTACCAGAAGAATTGGCTGGAATACATGATGTATTTCATGTATCCAATCTCAAGAAATGTTTAGCAGATGAATCCCTGGTAGTACCTCTTCAAGATGTAGAGGTGAACGAAAAGTTGAAGTTTATAGAGAAACCACTACAGATCGAAGATAGAAAAGTCAAGTTTCTCAAACACAAACGACTGGTGTTGGTCAAAGTCAAATGGAATTCAAGAAGAGGACCAGAATACACTTGGGAACTGGAATCGGAAATTAAGAGAAAGTACCCTCATCTATTCCAGTAAATCTCGAGGACGAGATTTTTCTTAAGGTGGGGAGGATGTAACAACTGTCACTAAAATCCAGAATTAGGATGGTAATTAGGTATTAAGGAAACCCTAATTGAAAAACCCACGTGATTCTGCATAAACCCTAAAATTTCCAGAACAATCGGAATCAGGATCAGGGCCCCTAAAACTCAGGGGGGGATAAATCCTAGCCAACGATTATCCTCATAACTAATTGTAAAATTCGAAAATTGAAAAACTGTCGACACAGCAAGCCTACACGCACGAAGGGCTACTCTATGAAAGTAGGGTGACCATTCGCGTAGCGTGTGACACTTCGGATTTTCCCGGGAAACCTTTTGATGTAACTTACGTGTATATGTGTTTTTGAATGAAAATTTGATCTATTGTTGTTCATGTTATGTGTATGTATGTATACGCGTATATAGATATATATGTGTGTTATATATATAGGAGCCGAAACCCGACTCGAGACCCGGGATGGTCTCGAGTAAACAGTAACAGTTGGGCCGGTTGGGCCGACCACCAAGAACAACATTTGTGAACCCTTGACCCACTCGATATATATACCGGCCACCCCTCACCATTTTACCATTTTGCAACATTTTCTCTCACACTCTCACACTCTCTACCTCTCACTAAAAAAAAAAACCCTAAAACCCTAACCAAGATCACCTCCCTCTCCTCTCCTTTTCCCTCTCGGATCAACCAACAACAAGAACACCTCGGCTCTAGCTCGGAATCACCAACCGGAAGCTCACTCATCGATCCATCATACCCTCACACCTTGAATCTCTATTGGTTAGTGTTTTTATGATGTTTGTTATTGTATGCAAGTTGATGTTACATTATGTGAATTCAATATGTGTAAAGTGAGTAATCGGCTAACATGTGTACATTTCGGATAGATATCATTGTTGCGTGACATATAATGATGGTTGTTGATTCTTGTTCCGGTTTGTAATAAGGGTTGGTTAGAGAAAATTGCATGATTCTTAGGTTTGTAGGTATAATGGAAATGATTTATGTTAGATTCGGTATTACAACCTTTGTTAATAAGGATGCACTGTTTTATATGTTGCCTAATTTGATTCGGATCTATTTCGAGGGTTCATATGTATGATGAATGTGTTTGAATGTGGTTGATGATAAATGAAGAACACTTTGAAGGTTGCTTAAAATATTTCAAATATGCTTTGTTTGATCTGTTTTGTGCACATTTTAGACAAGAAAACATGTTTAGTGGGCATAGTACACTGTTACATGAAAATGCAATTCTATTGGTCAGTACATTGCAGGTTCTAGAAGATTTGCTGCACGTAATCACGGTTGCGAGTCGTAACCTTTGGTTGCGACTCAAGACCACATCAAGTCTTGTCGAGATCTCCCGGTTGCGAGTCGCAATCAGCACGTATCGAATCCGGTTGCGAGTCGTAACCAGTGCTGCTAAGTCGTAACCAAAACGTGATGAACCGTGACCTCGGTTGCGAGTCGTAACCTCGGTTGCGAGTCGCAACCACCCTTGTCTCGACTGGGCTACTTTGTTGTTATTGGGCTTTGACTGTTGGGCTTTCTGTTGACTGGGCTACATGTTGTTACTGCTGATTGTATGTTTAGGGCTGGCCCAATAACCCAACTGTTTGTTGTTCCGCATGTTATACGTGTTTGCTATATGTGTTTGCCGTACGTGTTCGCTATGTGTTTATTTGTACCCAACTTGACCCATACTTGGTAACCATGCTAGGACGTGGTGACCAACATACTTGACCGGGTAAAATAATCTACCGAGCAACCCAAGGTGAGTTCACAACTTAAAAGCATGCGTCCCGGTGGTTTGGGACACGAGACTAAAACAACCCTATCCCCTTGTAAAGGGGATACCATTTACATTCCTTCCCTAGTTACTGGGAACAAACTTACTTTTCCTTCCCTTGTATTGGGAAACCTTTTAGTTAATTACTGTTTATACGGAATGCAACCAAACGGCACTAAACGCAACTCTATCACTCAAGTCCCTACTACATAATACCGATTAGTCGCCGGGTGTTAGGTCCGGTTTCGCTCCGATTCGATTGCGTAACGACACGTTCGACGTGCGGAATCCGTGAACGTGTGTGACCGAACAGACGAGATCGTACTAATGTCGTGATTCTATATATGATGTAACCAATACAAGCTCCGTGAATCACGTTTTGCCACTTTCTCTCTCTAGTTTCTCTCTCTAAGCACCTAGCTTCTCCAAGCTCTAATGTGGCAAAAGTCTTCAACTCTAAACCTAAGGCTCCTATTTATAGGCACAAGGTTATAAGGGATTTCCCCTTATTTACAAGTTTGCCACCTTGCCTATTTCTTATAATTACAATATAAAGCCTATTTTACTACAGTTTCAGCTACGGTTCTGATTGACGCAGGCGATAGACATCACTGCACTAACAGTCTCCCCCTTGGATATTGCCGCAGTCAATCTGTATTCAAACTCGTAGCGACTTGTTTTTCTCTCTCTCTCTCTGAGTCTTCTTGAAGGTTTGACGGTATCAGCAACCATAGACTCCCTCTTTCTCGAACAAAATCCCCGTGGATCTGTTTTTGAGCTTCCGTTGCTCCCCCTCTCGCTTAAACTCTTTTTCTTCAGGCTCCCCCTTTCATCAAGCTTCCGTGCTTTTGGGATCGACACCTGCTTTCCGATTACAAGCTCTTCCAGGAACGATACCTGTCTCTTTGAATCCACGCTTTCGTTTGCGTTGAGCTCGTCTTCAGACTCCCCCTTAGACTCGGCTGTCGGGATCGTAGTCTGGCTTTCATTGGTTCACAAGTTCAGGATCAATTCCTGGCTTTGTTATGCATCTGCTCAGGATTTGAAACCTGGTTAACCTGCATATCCTCTACCTCACAATAAGTTTCACAAATTTATAACCAATTAATTCCCGTAAACTTACTGGTAGATATCATTTTCAACAAACATATTAGTTACATCAAGTTCAAATAAATGACCTTGATTAACCAATATACACAATCTTTTAAAATATTTGTATATGACATTCAAAGTTTTCAACATATTCTCCCAAACCTGTTCATCATGATTAGCGCTCAAATTTTGAATATCAGCTCTTCAATATCAGTTGTCGAAAATCTTTTTGACTTTTCAAAAATTTATGCTAAAACACTCCGAAAATCTTTTTGGGTTTTTGATTTTGAATGAAATGCAGTAAACAAATATGTACAAGTAATATTTTTGTGAGTTTGTGTAAGAGGATCATATCAGTTCTTGAGACAAATTACTAGCACCGTTAAGCTTTAATCATTTTAAGTTCTAAACGATTCACCTCGATTGACGATATAGTTGTCCTCTTAAATTTTCACACAATTTTCAATCTATTCAGGATACGATTTTAGATGTTTTTAGGAACTTAGCTCAATTCATGTGTCCCACCTCTTGAATATACTCCCGTATCCAGAATCTCAATATTCAGTCTTACAGGCAAGAATACTACAATGATGTCTGTACATAATTTAGGGGTTAAATGCGAGAACTGAGGGATCTCAGGTCAGAACTTCCGTTCAGCAGAGAGATATCAGCTTCGACTTAGCAGTGTGTCCCCTTTAGAGGATCTTTTCAGCTACAACAGATGATTATCAATTTTATTGTCTAATCATTCTGAGGGCTATAATGCTATGTTTCAAGCATTTTGGTGAAAGTATTAGCCAGGGACTAGGTCAGAACTACCGTCCAGCAGAAGTCCCGGAATAATACCCCAGACATCATAGAGTACAAGCACCTAGTATATCAGAATACGAGACCTTTCAAACAAGATTTCAGGGGTTACCTATATATCCAAGTAGTGTTCCCCACAAATTTCGCAAGTTTGAAATTTTAGGTTTATATCCCGAATAAATCTACTAAATGTACGAAAACCTATCGTCACATCATCAGTGAGACCGTTTATCACATTTGACATTACATTTCTTTAGCATGCTGTGATAGTCCACTGATGTACTATCATTTCCTCTTTTATCAACAAAACTCATTTTTGCTTTTTTTTTAATGTTTTTGGAATTTTCAAATTTTCTAATTTTTTTTTTAAAATTTTTCTCCCCCTAAAATCAAAATATGTTTCAATTTTGATTTTCTGGAAAATTTGAAAACTGTACAAATAAAATGACAAAATGATATCGAATCACTTCAATTCGCCATTCATTTGGCATAAACAATCAGAACTCCCCCTCACAACAAACTATTTTCCCATTGTGATTTCAAAACACTTAAGTTTGTTTTAATCAATATGGTTTTTCCAGAAAATTAGTTTTGTGTGACATTTTATAAACTTGGGGTTTCATCACATTGTTTTTCATATTATCACTTGTAGGAAAGATGAATCAAGTACAACTTAATGTCCCTGATTTATCTTTTGAAAGACGAAAAATCACCATAGTGAAATTTCTCAAGAAATGTGCCGATTCATGTTCCACGCTTACCAACCTGGGAACTCCGGCAAGTCAGGGTTTTTCACTTGAAAAGATCCACCCAAGCCTGACCAGCCTTGGGTTTGGTAGTTTTTACCTCAACAACTGGCTCTTCTGGTTTTGTCGAACCAGAATCATTGCCTGAGTGTGGCTTGTCTGACTTTGACCTGTCAGATTCATCGCCGACACGTTTCTTTTTCTCCTTTTTCTCTGTTGTCCTCAAATTTGTAACTGATGAACTCGGCTTGTTTGACTTTGCAGTCAATTGAAGCGATTCATCAGTACTTTTATTCTTACCAAATGAAGAACCTGGGGACAAAATCCTTTCCAGATATTCTCTGGCCTTCTTCCTCTTCTTACGCAGTCTGTCTTTCTGCCCCTGAGAAAGTTTTACTTTTGTTTCCTGAACTTTCTGTTCTTGAACTTTTGGTTCTTGAACTTTCTGTCCTTTGGGCTTGACTTTGACTGGTTTCTTTGCCTTACTTTGAGATTCAGCCCTCGATATTCCCATTGATCTCCTTGGGCAATCTCTGGCAATGTGTCCTTGAATTTGGCAGTTAAAGCATCTTCGCGTTTCATAACTCCAATTCTGGCAGTTAACAGCAATGTGACCTCTAACTCCACAAGAGTAACACACTCTGTTATCATACCATATATCACCTTCACTCCAAACGCTCAGATCATAACACTGTCTGGCTTTGTAGTAATCTGCACTCCTCCTCAATGTTGGATTTGGCTTTGAAGCACTGTGGTCAAACCTGCACCACTTATTAACAACATTTTGTGAGTTTTCATTTTTAACCTTTTGTGATTTTTGAAAATGATTGGATGATTGATCTGATGAGCTTTTATTTTCCTTTTTAGGATTTTTCAGATTTTTATCTTTTTGTTTCTGTTCCACACTCTTCTTTACAGGTTTTTGCGTTGAGCATTCACCTTTCTCAGTAGATTGCAAAACAGTATTTTTAAACATTTCATTTAATTTCAAAAATGTTTTTCTTTTTTCTTCCTTTTCTTTTTCATCATCAGATTTGTCATCACAATCTTCAATTTTGACTTTGTCAAAATTTGTGACCTTGTCACTTATTGGAACAGAATTGATCGGTTTTGGACAAGGAAAATTCAACCTGTCTGATGAAGTTACAAAACCTTTCAATTTCGTTTCAAGTTCATCAATCTTGATCCTTGAATTCTCAGCTTCATTTTCAAGCTGTGATATTCTCTCAAGATAAGACTTGATTGATTTTTCATTTTCAATTTTAAGATTTTCAAGAACAGATTTTTCATTTTCCAAGACTTTTAACTGTTCTTGAAATCTTGTTTCATTCTCTTTTATATTTTTGTTTTCCAGTTTAATCCAGAAATCTTCAGATTCTGAAGATTTGCTTTTGCTTTCAAAATCTTTTTCAAAAACAGCAATTTTCTTTTGAGCATCTACAGCTTCATGCTCAAGTCGAATAATTTTAGCAAGATGAGAGTTTATTTCGCTTTGGTTTTCCAAATTATTCTTGCCAAAAATATCTCTCTCATCTTGTAAAATCTTCAATTGACTTTTGAAATCATTTTCCAATTTTTTAAAATTGTTGTTTTCCAATAACAAACTCTCAAGACTCTTTAAGAGTTTGTCATTATCAGATCTCAATTTTTCACAGCTTGAACGTAAACCCTGAATCTGTTCGTCATCAGCTTTCTTCTCGTTTTTCAGAGTATTGTTTTCCAATGTCAAGCTCTCTACATCCTTCAGAAGTTTGACACTGTCTGTTTCTGATTTTTCGCATTTCAAACCTTCTTCAATCATCTTTTCATATGTACCTGCACAAAAAAGTTTAACAAAATCAAGAGGATTCGAATCTTTATCAATATAACAACCCCTCTTAATATCGTATCTCATATTCCATTTTGCTGCAAGACACTCATCAATTCGTTCTTTTATTTCATCAATCACATTCAAATCTATATTTTCTAAGTTCTTTTCTAACTTCACTATCAACTCTTTCTTTTTCTTTTCAATTTCACAATTCTGTGTTCTAAGTTCTCTAATGAACTCTCTTGAACTAAATTTTGAGAACCTAGAATCCTTTTTCACCTTACACACAAATTCATCCCACTCTAAAGGTAATGCATCTTCAAACTTAGATTTCAGTTCAGCGTCTGATATCGTTACATAATACATTCCCAGACCATCAAGTAAATCATTATATCGCTTTTCCAGATCAATAAATTTCTCATATTTCCTACGCAAAAAATATTTAAATCTTTCAATCACGACCTCCTTTGACGTAAAATAACTACCACAATACCAATTGTTTGCTCTTTCAAGTTTAATGTTTTCTTGTTCATCAAACATTTTTTTTTAAATTTTGAATAATTGTGATTTGATAAAAAATGTTTTTCACTCAAAGTTCACACAATTTCAACTTCTTGTAATTTGCCCCTTGTAAAAATCCCTTGATTCACCTGCAAACACACAAACAATCAGTTTGAAAATATAAAACTCTCAAAATGATCAACCAACAAAGAATATACTTGTGAAAAGGCCTTTGTAATAAAAATGGATAGTGATCAAAAATGTGATTGGGTATTATGGGCGGTGGATCTTAAAGATTTTTGATAGGGCCAATTCTATGTAGTGGGGGCGGTGGGTAAAAAATGGATTGGTCACAAATAGTTAGTGGGGCGGTGGACTAGAAACAATTTATGTAAATCGCCGACACTTTGTTTTCTAAACTCTTATTTATTTGACCAAAGTGGACAGTGGGACGATGGGATTAAAAGAATGTGATTTGATATTAACTAGAAATAAGACCCGCGCGTGTTGCGGCGCGGGTACATTGCAAACGTCGAACGTATTAGTCCAAGCGTTATGTGATATGCTAACCTTATGAAAGCACGCGTTTTGACGTATCCGGTTGAATTCAATGTAACATATAGCTGCACTGCGATTGGATCAAAACATAACGCAAATCGAATTTATACCGTATAATCATAACGTATTATATGCGACCCGCCTAACTTGAATTTATCAAAAACTCTCGAGGGGTGAAAGTGACATTTTAGAAAGTTCGTAAAAAGTTATGGGGTTAAAAATTACATTTCCTAAACTTAAAGGCTAAGAGAGGATAATAATAAGATTTGACAAAGTTAGAGGTAAAAAGAAAACTATGAAAAAACTGAAGGGTAAAAAGTTGTATAAAAAATATTATTTTTTTTAACGGCCAACAAACTCAATGTCGAGCACTCTCGGGGCACCCACTGGACAAACGGAGTACTCCGAGAGTAACCCGAGTCCACCACCAATTCCAGGAAAAACCCGGTAACCCACCCGCCCATAGGCACGACGGTGAAATTACCGGTAAAACCCGTTTGGCTAAAGGATCCAACCCAGGTTTCCCTGGGTCTCCTATCACTGCCCACCAGTGCCTCACTCTGCATCAAGTGAGAGTCGAACCTGCATCTCTCAAAAGAAATGCAAGTCCTCCACCACTTGATCTAGAGATCAGGCTATAAAAAAGATTTATTTATGTTTGAAAAAAGTGGAGCAAACTTATAAAAGTCAACATTGGCGGCTCCCTCTAGTCCCTTTGAATCTTTGATTCAAGAAAGTAAAACCGAGAGAACTTGGTCGGTCGTAGGCACCGACTTTCTAATTTAAGATAGTATAGAATTTGTTAGTGGGGCGGTGGACTTGAATGTTCACGTGGAAGACAACTGCAACACTGATCAGAAGTTGCAGTGTTGACTGTGATGTGTTGTGTTGTTATTTGCTAACCGATCGGTGATACTATTCTATTGGAAGATTCCTAGCCGATCGGCTAGGGTCAACAAGTCAAAGTTTGAAAGTGATTTTAGTGATGCTTCTGTTCGAACGGTTTGGAGGTGCTAGTTGTTCGATTGGTTGAGTATAGAGGTGAGTCCTAGCCGTTCGAGTGGTCTAGCCGATCGAGTGGCCTAGCCGATCGAGTGGCCTAGCCGATCGAGTGGCCTAACCGAACGAGTGTCCTAACCGAACGAGTGTCCTAACCGAACGAGTGGCCTAGCCGATTGATGAAACTTCCTAGCCGATCGATTAGCACTTTGATAGCCGTTCGAGTAGGCTACTCGATTGAGGACACAACACAAACAAATCACTTCACGACAAAACTCGATTAAAGTGCTATATCCAACACTTTCTGATTTTGATATCCGCTATTATATATATGAACTTTTAAAGGGGCGGCAAACCTCAACGATTGGTTATCTAATGATAGTGGGGCGGCACCGTTTTGATATAAAAAGATGTATTTGACTTTTATTCAACCCCAAATAGTGTGCTTTTAACAGAGATAGATTCGTTATGACATCAGATCACATGCCCCTAAGATATTGTAATTAATGAAAACTGATAATGAATGATGTGCTGTGAAACAATTAGCTTGTTCGATTGAGATGTGTTGACACGTATTACTGACACCTTTCAAATTATCACAATTTCATTTGACCGTTCCATTCATCACATGCATTTCTGAAAATTTTCACTGAATTATGTTGTTCGATTGAGTAAATATGACGGTGTCACGCTGTTCGATTCAAGTTGTGAGTGATGCAAATCGTGCAGGTTACACGTGCTATTCGATCGAACAGGGTCAAAGTCAACAATGTCAGATGATGTTGCTGTTCGATTGGTTATATGAAACGGTGAATGGATTCCTATTCGATCGAGGCAGCTAACCGATCGACTAGGTCAATAAGTCAACCTTTTTGCTGTTCGATTGGTTGACAAAGACGGTGATTCCTAGCCGTTCGGCTAGGTCAACCAGTCAACGTTTTTTTTTTTAATGAATGTTATGCTTTGGATCGAGTAGCCTAGCCGATCGGTTAGGCTAACCGATCGGTTGGCATTCATCATGAACAAATGCAGCAACAGTCACCATATCCCAAATTTTTTCGAACAGAAAATCCAAGATTTCTCTCAAACGGCTTGGAATTTTGATCTGAAAATTTGTAGGCTTGTAGATCAATCACTTTCGCACAACATATCCGAAAATCAGCAATTTTCGACCGTGAAAACCTGTTCAAATCGTCAAAATTCAGTTAATAACGTGAAGAACAAGTAAAAATGAAGAAAATTGACAAATCTGAATGAAATTCGAATCTGTTTCTGATGAAATCCAGTACGAATCTGTGCGTTTGATCTTCGCAACCGAGCACCTGCTCTGATACCACTTGTTAGGTCCGGTTTCGCTCCGATTCGATTGCGTAACGACACGTTCGACGTGCGGAATCCGTGAACGTGTGTGACCGAACAGACGAGATCGTACTAATGTCGTGATTCTATATATGATGTAACCAATACAAGCTCCGTGAATCACGTTTTGCCACTTTCTCTCTCTAGTTTCTCTCTCTAAGCACCTAGCTTCTCCAAGCTCTAATGTGGCAAAAGTCTTCAACTCTAAACCTAAGGCTCCTATTTATAGGCACAAGGTTATAAGGGATTTCCCCTTATTTACAAGTTTGCCACCTTGCCTATTTCTTATAATTACAATATAAAGCCTATTTTACTACAGTTTCAGCTACGGTTCTGATTGACGCAGGCGATAGACATCACCGCACTAACACCGGGGCCAGGCGAACGGGTTATTAGTTGATAGCGCTATTTAGGTCTTACCAACCTCACACCGTGCCATGGTATGGGATCGGTCGTGAACTAATGTACTCAGGCATCCGTCAATGATGATAGAACATTGACATCGGGGCATCCTGTGGAAACGCAAACGGTTACCTAGTGTTCGGTATTGGAAAAACAGTTTAGTCGCTAACTTTTGGGGTAGCTCCCCATGGCATGTATAAACGGATAAATTAACTGGTGAAACAAGTTTTTGGTAATTAAAACTGGACAACTAGTGAACTCACTCAGCATTATTGTTGACCCCCCCCCCTTACTGCATGCTTTGCAGGTAACCAGTGACTGAGGAGCTGCTGCTTGGGAATGTGTAGTGATCGTCAAAACCCGTGTGTTGGGTTTTATTTATCTTGAACCATGAACTATCTTTTAAAAACTATTTGGTTTATGCTTCCGCTGTTTTGTTTAAACTTACTATCAAACTTAAACTACGATGTTGCTAACTACTTTAGATAGCAATTACTTTAATATTAACCAATGCTTAGTATAATTGGTGGCTGGATCCTGGTCAGTCACGCCCTCAAAGCGGGTGTTATCCGCAGGTGGATTTTGGGGGTGTGACAGATTGGTATCAGAGCCATTGGTTATAGTGAACTTGGTTTTAAAAAGGGGAAAATCTTTTTGAGAAAACCAGACTATAACCCGTGACTCGTGACGACACTACACACCAAGTGCAAGGCTCGACTTATCTGACCTCCTAGCTCGGACCCATATTTACTTGCTTAATTGTCTTATGCTTTCTGCTTTACTATACGTACTAGTTTGCCTGATTAGATAGATACGCCTCCTCTCTTCTATCTCATTCTCGCTATGTTACGACACCACACTCATACTATGTTTTCTGGTTATGAAGACAATGATTGGGCGCGGACGAGGAAACGTCAACATGACTCAGGCACAGTTCACTAACCTGCTCAACACGGTGGCTGCAGCTTTCGCAGCTCATCCTATAGGTAAGCTCGTTGTTTTAGGATGTTTAGATCCTACCACCACATCGTCTTTTCGCCTCTAAACCTATTTCGCTTCACTCCTCACAACAGGTCAGCCTGCGCCTGTGCAACCACGTGTCTGTACCTTCAAGACCTTCATGGATTGCAAGCCTCTTCCATTCAGTGGCACTGAGGGTTCCATAGGTCTCCTGCACTGGATCGAGAAGGTCGAAGCTGTCTTCGCTGTCTGCGAGTGTCCCCCTGCTAATTGGGTGAAGTTTGCTACTGGTACTCTTGAGGGAAGCGCACTTTCATGGTGGAAGGCGCAAATTCAAATGCTTGGTTTGGAGACTGCTAAAGCTACTGCATGGGAAGATTTCAAGGATATGATCAAGGAAGAGTACTGTCACAGGGATGACATCCACAAACTCGAGGACGAGTACTATGAACTCAAGATGGTTGGGTCAGAGATTGAGACCTACACCAAGCTGTCCAACGACTATGCTGCTCTTTGCCCAAACATGTCCCGACCCATGTACCGAAGGATCGAATTGTACATCAAAGGCTTAGTCCCAGAAATCAGGAGCCATGTTGTAACAACTGCCACTAAAATCCATAATTAGGATGGTAATTAGCTATTAAGAAAACCCTAATTGAGAAACCCAAGTAAATCTGCACTAACCCTAAAATTTCCAGAACAATCAGAATCAGGATCAGGGCCCCTAAAACTCAGGGGGGGCAAAACCCTTGTTACGATTATCTAAATAACTTGCTGGCCGTTTTGAATTTTACAATTTTATCAACTCAACTAAGTTACTTAGACACGAAGCTACCTATAGAAAATAGGTGACCACTCGCGTAGCGCGACACCTATAGGGGTTACCCCTCGCGCTACGCTACAGGGACAAATTCGCGTAACATAGGTTACCACTCGCGTAGCGCGACGCGTATAGTGATACCCCTCGCGCTACGCGACGGTGTCAAATTTTAGGTATAAATAGAGGAGTCTGGGACTTGATTTCTAGCACAAAAACGACGAAGAAATTCATTGTACACGCTAAGTTATAGCCAAAATACTACACAAACACACACTAATCTCGAAACGCTGCCGCAATCAGGGTAATAACTCGATCGCTATTACGATTCAACGTCCGATCGATTATAACTATCCAACGATAGTCCAGGTGCTGCTCAATTGAGCTTGTACTTTGATTGTTCGTCGTGATTTCGGCTTGAATATTAGAGTGCTGTTCGAATTCGGACTATGCTCTGTTATTCGTTGTGAATCCGATTGAATTATCGAGTATTGCACTGATTAATCGCTGTGAAGGTTTAATCTCGTGAATTGACGTAACTGCTGTATTAAGTTACCTACCTAGTTGTGTGCACTAGATTACAAAGCTAACTCAATAGGCTAAGCTCTACCTGTATAAATCTGCAATATATCAAGGCTTATCTGTAGACTAAACTTTGGCCGTATGAATCTGCATGATTATAATGTGAGTCATTCCTCTTTTACAAACTCTTTTCTCACAGTTTGTGAGTCATTCTTCTTTTTAAACTGTTTTCTCACAGTTTGTGAGTAAGTATTACAAAACTCCAAGTTATTTTCAAAGGTTATAATTACAGGGATTAAGTCTTTGTAATCACCAAATTACAGCTGGTATGTGGGGTAATTGTGCACATTACTGTTATTATCACTCTATGTGAGTGAATATTACTCTATGTGAGTTATTATTACTCTGTGTGAGTACACCGTCACTATTTGGGCAACGAGACCCAATAGTGGTATGACCACAGTCACAGAAATGAATCGAGTGACAAATACCCATTCTTGATAATTGGTTGATAGAAACATTGTAATCGCTCTTAATACTGTGAATTATAACAAATCTGTTTTTGCATAAAACCTGAATGAACTCACTCAGTATTTCCCGCTGACAAAACCTTTTTAAAACGCATTTCAGGTAATTACAGTATATCGGAGTAAGAATTGGATCCGGCACCGAAGGCATCAAGAAGTGGCTTATTTCATTAATTAAATCAAATTAAGAAATATCGTTTTTTTTTATATTAAAAGCTACCTTTGTAAAACATGGGTTTATCCCATCTATTTAATAAATAAAATCCGGTGTTTTTAAACTCTGATATTTTTCCTAACTCACGGTCCTGATGAAATTTCCGCTGCAATGTTTTTCAAAATAAAAATAATCACCGGTACCACGGGACTGCTCACGGCACCCGACTCCGTCCAGGGTGGGTCGGGGGTCGTGACAGAAGGTGGTATCAGAGCTAAGCCACTGCTTTAAGCCTATAAGTGTTGTGATAATAATACTTAAACTTAAATAAAAAGAGTTAGGAAATTTCTATTAAATGGTAGCACAGCTGATAGCAGTTAGACTTGAATATAAGAAAAGATGCCTTAGTATAAGCTAAGCCACTGGTTTACACAATTAGGTGTTATAATAATACCTAAGTGAAACGGAGAATTAGAAATTTAATATTATCTGATAGCACTCCGGATGATATTTAGACTTGAACTTAAGAATTTTGCCTTAAAATAAACTTTAAGGTAAATTACTTATATAAGGTAATGGATACTGGTATAACGGTTAGCAGGCAATAGCACTTACTTACTATTTATTCTTGCTTATTGAGATTATTTGGTCTAGAATAAGATATGTTATGGGAATACAAATTTCCTTGATAAAAGCCCTAATAAAAGAGGCACTTCTTGAAAAGATACTATTTATGGGAAATAGAAAATTTTCTCCGGCAAAACTGGGTATAGAGTAGCAGACTCTCCAGCTTGCCCGGACATATTGAGATTACCGCTCCGGCGCGAACCGGATAAGACGGGGTAAATGATATGTCAAATCAGTGACAAGATTTCCCTAAATAGTATCATGACCAAATACCTGAGTGGTTCTTGGAAATATGAATCTGTTAAATATATTGACCTGACAAATGGTATGTTTATTTCAGCATGTGAAATATGTGATTATATAGATAGGTATATCTATAAGGAAATTCCAAAAACCCATAAGGATTGACAAATTGAAATAAAGTACAAGCATCCGTGTCTAGAATTCTTTATCAGGAATCTCTTTTCCAATATCAAACATTATTTTGTTTGATCATTTACCTCGTAACTCATACAATGAGAACCCTTTAAAGAAGGGATATCATCGAAGGTATAAAATTTACAATGCACAAGTAAGAAACATATAAAGTTGTGCTAACGCACAAGAAAACACATGAAACTTAAAATATACGTCCACAGACGTTGAAATATATCACACACGACTTTCCAAGGCAAGAACTTTGAAAAGTATAAATTGGGCACAATGACACCAATACTAATTCTGTCAGTAGAAAACTACTAATTAGGAAGAAACACTCTTGCCATACGATTCTACCAACGACACAGATCTCGCTAAGGTACGTTATAACGAGATTTCACAAACATCGGTGCACAGTCTAACTATAATCACACTGCAAAAAGGAATCACATACCTTTGTAAATTCTCTATTTTATTTTTTCAACATTCCATAATAACATCACACTAGTTATCACACGGAAATCCAAGTAAAGTTTTTATATTATTGAAATTCTGACTTCTGCCTATAGTAAGTTAACTCTCATAGGCATCATACCATGAGGATTTCCCTCATAGTAGCAAAATTTTTACATTTCTTGGTAAATCCACATGATTGTACTTATGGTTCATTCAAATTAAGGAAGACCATAGGAGGACATTATACTAATTGTTGTTTAATCAAAAGTTCAAATATCATTTCAATATAGTTGATCTTTGCATAGTAAAACCTCGTTTTACAAAGCAATGACTCTTTAATATCAAATCAATGAATTTCTTGCAAAACTCGATTTTCCATGGTATTTGTTATAAAGATGTCCGAACTTCCTTATTTCCACTCGTTTTGTTCAAACCCAGTTAAATTGTTCACAACTCGTATTCAATTCCAGGTCCCATATGATATTTTAAGCTATCATATTCAAATTCAAAATAATCCCAATAAGCACTTTGATTCTCTTGAAACTATAACATGTTTTTGGCCTTCGATTTCACTAAAATATTTCTTTAATCACAATCACCCTCTGTTGACATCTCCACAAAATCTGAAGATTTCGCTAATCTCGGATTTAAAATTATTTATATTAAATTTGCCTTATTAATTTATTCAATAAAAGTAATCTTAAAACAATCATATACTCATATAATGATACACAAATTCACCTCCTATTCCGATTTAGGTTTATGATAATATATCAGTATTTTAATACCCTGGTTATTGTCAGGAGCAGATATTGAGTAGCCTAGCCTTAGTTAGGCATGGACTGATCACCTATGCTTAAACAAGGCAGCACTAACCAATATCCAACCATAATAATAACCATTTAATGTATATAAATTAAGTTATCATACTTATTTATTCCAACAGTCAAAAAGAACATTGTAAGCATTTGTATGCACTCTTAACTTTGTTAAGAAAAAGAAAAATTGTACGCCAAGATCTCGAAGTATGAATTCTGGCTACAGGAAGTGCAATTCTTAGGTCATGTAAAAAAATCACGAAGGTATCCATGTGAATCCTTCTAAACTAGAAACAATTACTAAATAGAGGGTTCCGCAAACAGCCATAAAAGTTTGAAGTTTTCTAGGTTTAACTGGATACTATAGACAATGTATTTAAGATTGTTCCAAGATAACTAAACCCTTAACTAAGCTAAAACCTGTAAAATAGTTAAGTTTGAGTGAGGACCTAGACAAGAAGAAGCTCTTAAGATATTAAATCAAAGGTTAACAAGTGCTTTAATTTTAGCATTGCCAAAAGAAACTGAAGTATATGGTGATACTTCAAAATTAGGAATAGAATATGTGTTGATGTAACGCAAAAAGGTAATTGCGTATGCCTTCAGGCACTTGAAAAAGCACAAGGAAAATTTTACAACCCATGATTGAGAATTAGGAACTATAATTTTGCCCTTAAGATTTAGAGACATTATCTGTAGATACAGATCACAAAAAGATAAAGGTACGTATTTGGGCAAAACAAACTAAACATGAGGCAAAGAAGATGGATGGAAACCCTAAATGAGTACAACTGTGATATCCAGTATCACGAAGAAAAGCAAATGTAGTTGCAGATGCTTTAAGTCATAAGTATCATGAAAAGCAAAGAGTGAGTCCATGCTCTTAGATTAAGATCTACGGTTAGATTTAATAGCACAAATTAAAGAAAGTTCAAGAAATAGCAATCGAAGACGATGCTGAAAGAATGAAAGGACAAGCCAAAGAATTAAAACAAGGAAGTAATAAGAATTTGGAGATTCCCTAAGAAAACAATTGGGTACCTAAGCAGGGTAAATTAAGAAATAAGATTCTAGATAAATCTAGGTATACCATGTACCCAGGTAACAATCAGATATACCAAGATTTAAGAAATAACTTTTGGTGGATAGGAATAAAAATGGACATAGCCAGTCATGTATCTAAGTGTCTCACATGTTCACAAGTTTAGGCAGAGCACTAGAAACCTTTAGGATTACTCAAACAATTAAAAATGCCTATATGAAAATAGGAACTCTTAACAATAGATTTTGTTACTAAGTTACCCAAAACCAGAAAAGGTAATAAAACGATTTGAGTAATCATGGATCGATTTACCCAAATCAGCTCATCTTCTAAAACTACGAAAGAAACCTTTAGCATAGAAAGATTAACCCAGTTGTACATAGATAAAACAGTATCCTTACATAAAGTTCCACTCTCCGTTGTATCGGACAGAAATAGTCGTTTCACTTTTCATTTCTGAAACAAGTTTCCAAATAGCAATGAAAACACGACTAAATTTAAGTACAACTTATCATCCCCAAACAGACAGACAAAGTAAAAGAACCATTCAAAACCTTGGAAGACATGCTGCGAGCATGTGTGATAAC
Source organism: Helianthus annuus (assembly GCF_002127325.2). NCBI lineage: Eukaryota > Viridiplantae > Streptophyta > Magnoliopsida > Asterales > Asteraceae > Helianthus > Helianthus annuus. The sequence goes on from NC_035446.2 coordinate 70,318,734, forward strand.
CATTCAAGTAGGATAACCACTTACCCTTAATTAAATTCTCCTATAGCAATAATTATCATTCAAGTATCGAAACTGTCCCATTCGAAGCACTGTACAGACGCAAGTGCAAAACCCCAGTTTGTTAAGCAGAAATAGGAGAAAGTTAATTATCAGATCCTAAAATTTTACAAGAAACCCCTGACGAAATAACTCAAATCAAGAAAAGACTGAAAACAGCTCGAGATCGTCAGAAAGACTATGCAGATAATCGTCGTAAACCTTTAGAATTTCATGTAGGAGATAAGGTACTTTTAAAAGTTTCTCCTTGGAAAGGTATAGTGCGATTCGGTAAGAAAAGAAAGCTAAGTCCGAGATACGTTGGACCATTCCCTATGATTCAACGAATAGGACCAGTAGCTTATCAGTTACAACTACCAGAAGAATTGGCTGGAGTACATGATGTATTTCATGTATCCAATCTCAAGAAATGTCTATCAGACAAATCCCTAGTAGTACCTCTTCAAAATATAGAGATAAAAAAAAAATTAAAAATTAAAAAATTCATAAAGAAACCATTGGCTATCGAAGATCGAAAAGTCAAATTTCTCAAAGCATAAACGACTGGGTTGGTCAAAATCAAGTGGAATTCAAAGAGAGGGCCAGAACACAATTGGGAGCTGGAGTCCGAAATAAAGCGAAAATATCCACATCCTTTCCAGTAAATCTCGAGGACGAGATTTTTCTTAAGGTGGGGAGGATGTAACAACTGCCACTAAAATCCATAATTAGGATGGTAATTAGCTATTAAGAAAACCCTAATTGAGAAACCCAAGTAAATCTGCACTAACCCTAAAATTTCCAGAACAATCAGAATCAGGATCAGGGCCCCTAAAACTCAGGGGGGCAAAACCCTTGTTACGATTATCTAAATAACTTGCTGGCCGTTTTGAATTTTACAATTTTATCAACTCAACTAAGTTACTTAGACACGAAGCTACCTATAGAAAATAGGTGACCACTCGCGTAGCGCGACACCTATAGGGGTTACCCCTCGCGCTACGCTACAGGGACAAATTCGCGTAACATAGGTTACCACTCGCGTAGCGCGACGCGTATAGTGATACCCCTCGCGCTACGCGACGGTGTCAAATTTTAGGTATAAATAGAGGAGTCTGGGACTTGATTTCTAGCACAAAAACGACGAAGAAATTCATTGTACACGCTAAGTTATAGCCAAAATACTACACAAACACACACTAATCTCGAAACGCTGCCGCAATCAGGGTAATAACTCGATCGCTATTACGATTCAACGTCCGATCGATTATAACTATCCAACGATAGTCCAGGTGCTGCTCAATTGAGCTTGTACTTTGATTGTTCGTCGTGATTTCGGCTTGAATATTAGAGTGCTGTTCGAATTCGGACTATGCTCTGTTATTCGTTGTGAATCCGATTGAATTATCGAGTATTGCACTGATTAATCGCTGTGAAGGTTTAATCTCGTGAATTGACGTAACTGCTGTATTAAGTTACCTACCTAGTTGTGTGCACTAGATTACAAAGCTAACTCAATAGGCTAAGCTCTACCTGTATAAATCTGCAATATATCAAGGCTTATCTGTAGACTAAACTTTGGCCGTATGAATCTGCATGATTATAATGTGAGTCATTCCTCTTTTACAAACTCTTTTCTCACAGTTTGTGAGTCATTCTTCTTTTTAAACTGTTTTCTCACAGTTTGTGAGTAAGTATTACAAAACTCCAAGTTATTTTCAAAGGTTATAATTACAGGGATTAAGTCTTTGTAATCACCAAATTACAGCTGGTATGTGGGGTAATTGTGCACATTACTGTTATTATCACTCTATGTGAGTGAATATTACTCTATGTGAGTTATTATTACTCTGTGTGAGTACACCGTCACTATTTGGGCAACGAGACCCAATAGTGGTATGACCACAGTCACAGAAATGAATCGAGTGACAAATACCCATTCTTGATAATTGGTTGATAGAAACATTGTAATCGCTCTTAATACTGTGAATTATAACAAATCTGTTTTTGCATAAAACCTGAATGAACTCACTCAGTATTTCCCGCTGACAAAACCTTTTTAAAACGCATTTCAGGTAATTACAGTATATCGGAGTAAGAATTGGATCCGGCACCGAAGGCATCAAGAAGTGGCTTATTTCATTAATTAAATCAAATTAAGAAATATCGTTTTTTTTTATATTAAAAGCTACCTTTGTAAAACATGGGTTTATCCCATCTATTTAATAAATAAAATCCGGTGTTTTTAAACTCTGATATTTTTCCTAACTCACGGTCCTGATGAAATTTCCGCTGCAATGTTTTTCAAAATAAAAATAATCACCGGTACCACGGGACTGCTCACGGCACCCGACTCCGTCCAGGGTGGGTCGGGGGTCGTGACACATGTAACCTCGGCCAACCTCACTACCATACAGCCTGTGGTTCGTCTTGCCCACAAACTCACCAACCAGGCTGTGGAGGAGGGCAGGTTGCCCAAAAGGATCAGTGCTGCGGAAGGAACTTCTAGTGATGGTAAACGAAAGTGGGATGGAAATCAGGGCAAAGATGCTAACTCTACTCAGGCCCCAGCTCAGCAAAGGAAAACTGACAACAACAAAGGCACTCAGCAACAGGGTGGCTACCGGGGAAACTACCCTAAGTGCAACAAGTGTAACAGGCACCACAATGGGGCATGTAACAAGGGTCAGTGTCAGCGATGCCACAAGATGGGGCACGAAGCCAAGGATTGTAGGAGTCAGTTCCCAGCAAGGCAGAATCAGCAACAACCCCAACAGCAACAGCAGCAGGGAAACAACCGGGCATGTTTTAAATGTGGGGCAACAGGGCACATGCGAAAGGATTGCCCTGAACTGAATCTGAATCGCAACAACAATCAGGGAGCTGGGAACAATGAGCAAAACAACAACGCTGGGAATGGTGCAAGGGGAAGAGCTTTCGTGATTGGAGCTGGAGAAGCAAGGAACGACCCCAACGTCGTGGCGGGTAAGTTCCTACTTGATGATCGTTATGTTTCTGTGTTATTTGATTCCGGTGCCGATGCCAGTTATGTATCCCTTCGCATTAGTAAGAAACTTAAGCACCCGCCTGCATTATTAAGTTCTAAGCACGTCGTCGAGATAGCTAATGGTAGGAACATCGAGGCCACGCATGTGATCCACGATTGCACACTAGAATTGTCTGGCCACACGTTTAGTATCGATCTTTTCCCTGTCAAACTTGGAAGCTTCGACGTCGTCATTGGTATGGATTGGTTATCCAAACATCGCGCTGAGATCCTCTGTCAAGAGAAAGCAGTTCGTATACCTCGTTGGTCTGGCCAACCCCTCATCATCAAAGGAAACAAAGGTGGAGAAATCACAGGCATTATCTCGCTCCTGAAAGCCCAGAAGTGTTTGCAGAAAGGGCACACCGCTATCCTAGCACTCGTCACCGACACCCACGAAAAGGAAAAGAGGATTGAAGATTTCCCTGTAGTACGCGACTATCCCGAGGTATTTCCTGAGGAACTACCTGGACTCCCTCCCCACCGTCAGGTCGAATTCCAAATCGAGCTAGCTCCCGGAGCAGCACCCATAGCTCGTGCACCGTACCGTCTAGCCCCTGCAGAGCTGAAGGAACTCTCCACGCAATTACAGGAACTATTGGATAAAGGATTTATCCGTCCTAGTTCATCACCCTGGGGAGCCCCAGTACTCTTTGTCAAGAAGAAGGATGGCACGTTCCGAATGTGCATCGACTATCGTGAGCTGAACAAGGTTACCATCAAGAATCGTTACCCTCTCCCGCGCATCGACGACCTATTCGATCAGCTGCAAGGATCGAGCTACCATTCTAAGATCGACCTACGGTCAGGTTATCATCAGCTGAGAGTTCGTAATGAAGATATCTCCAAGACTGCGTTCAGGACCCGTTATGGTCACTATGAATTTCTCGTTATGCCTTTCGGAATGACCAACGCGCCGGCAGTGTTCATGGATCTTATGAACCGCGTATGTAAGCCTTACCTCGACAAATTCGTGATTGTGTTTATCGACGACATCCTGATTTATTCGAAAAGTCAAGAGGAGCATGAACAACACCTACGCCTTATCCTCGAACTCTTACGCAAGGAGCGATTGTACGCCAAATTCTCTAAATGTGACTTCTGGCTTCGAGAAGTCCATTTCCTCGGCCATGTAGTTAATGAGAACGGAATTCATGTTGACCCAGCCAAGATCGAATCGATAAAGAACTGGCCTACGCCTAAGACTCCCACTGAAGTTCGCCAATTCTTGAGATTGGCAGGATACTACCGCAGATTCATCAAAGGATTCTCAAAGATCGCACAACCCCTCACGACTCTTACTCAGAAAGGCATTGTTTACAAGTGGAATGAAGCTCAGGAGTCGGCCTTTCGAAGGCTAAAGGATAACCTCTGTAGTGCTCCTATTCTCTCGTTGCCTGAAGGCACTGACGACTTTGTGGTTTACTGCGATGCGTCTATCCATGGGCTCGGTTGCGTGTTAATGCAACGCGAGAAGGTTATTGCCTACGCCTCTCGACAACTTAAGACACACGAAAGGAACTACACAACGCATGATTTAGAACTGGGAGCAGTGATCTTTGCTCTTAAGATATGGAGACATTACCTGTACGGTACCAAGTGCATTATTTACACTGATCACAGGAGTCTCGAGCATATCTTTAGGCAAAAGGAATTAAACATGCGACAACGTCGATGGGTCGAACTCTTGAATGACTACGAATGCGCCATCAAGTACCATCCGGGCAAAGCCAATGTTGTGGCAGACGCCCTCAGCCGAAAGGACACTATACCAAAGCGCGTGCGAGCATTGCAACTTACCATCTAGTCTAACCTCCCTACCCAGATCCGATATGCTCAAGTCGAAGCATTGAAACCGGAAAACATCAGGGCTGAGTCCTTGCGAGGATCGAGACAGCGACTAGAACAGAAAGAGGATGGCGCTTACTATGTAACAGGGCGCATTTGGGTTCCACTCTTAGGAGGTTTACGTGAACTCGTGATGGATGAAGCCCACAAATCCCGCTACTCAGTACATCCTGGTTCGGACAAGATGTACCACGACTTGAAGACTACATATTGGTGGCCTGGCATGAAGGCCCACATAGCAACATACGTCAGCAAATGTTTGACTTGCGCAAGAGTCAAGACAGAATACCAGAAGCCGGCAGGCCTACTCCAACAACCAGAAATCCCGAAATGGAAATGGGAGCAAATTTCCATGGATTTTGTTACAGGGCTACCTAGATCTCAACGCGGAAATGACACTATTTGGGTAATAGTAGATCTATTGACCAAGTCCGCATACTTTCTGGCTATTAAGGAAACAGACAAGTTTTCTACCTTGGCAGAGATTTACTTAAAGGAAGTAGTTTCGAGGCACGGAGTGCCAACCTCAATTATTTCCGACCGAGACGCTCGTTTTACTTCGGAATTGTGGCAAGCTATGCACAAATCCTTTGGCTCACGTTTGGACATGAGCACCGCTTATCACCCGCAAACGGATGGACAGTCCGAACGCACCATCCAGACTCTAGAAGACATGCTTAGAGCGTGTGTGATCGATTTTGGCAAGAATTGGGAGAAGCATCTACCGCTGGTAGAGTTCTCTTATAACAACAGCTACCACACTAGTATTCAGGCAGCACCATTTGAGGCATTGTACGGTCGTAAATGCCGGTCACCTCTCTGCTGGGCGGAAGTTGGTGATAGTCAAATCACGGGCCCAGAGATGGTGGTGGACACAACGGAAAATATTGCCCAGATCAGACAACGCATGGCGGCAGCTCGTGACCGTCAGAAGAGTTACGCTGATAAGCGTAGGAAACCACTAGAATTCCAGGTCGGTGACTGGGTTCTACTTAAAGTCTCACCCTGGAAGGGTGTGGTTCGCTTTGGTAAACGGGGCAAGCTAAATCCGCGATATATCGGGCCATTCGAAATTACCGAGAAAGTCGGTAAAGTTGCTTATAGATTGAACCTGCCTGAGGAACTGAGTGCGGTACACAACGTTTTTCATGTATCCAATCTGAAGAAATGTCTGTCAGATGAAACGCTCGTGATTCCTTTCAAGGAACTAACTATTGACGAACAGCTACACTTTACTGAGGAACCGATTGAAATCACTGATCGAGAGATCAAAACCCTCAAACGTAGCCAGATACCTCTTGTACGAGTCCGTTGGAACTCGCGGCGTGGCCCAGAGTATACCTGGGAGCGGGAAGACCAGATGAAGCACAAGTATCCCCAGTTGTTCCCAAACGAAAACCCCAGCACTGAAGCTACAACCGAATTTCGGGACGAAATTCCAAACTAACGGGGGGATGATGTGACACCCCGTTGAAACGCTTTTACTTACACTAGCTTGACAGTGGCTGCCTTAACTTTCGGGACGAAAGTTCTTAAAACTTGGGGATAATGTGACACTTCGGATTTTCCCGGGAAACCTTTTGATGTAACTTACGTGTATATGTGTTTTTGAATGAAAATTTGATCTATTGTTGTTCATGTTATGTGTATGTATGTATACGCGTATATAGATATATATGTGTGTTATATATATAGGAGCCGAAACCCGACTCGAGACCCGGGATGGTCTCGAGTAAACAGTAACAGTTGGGCCGGTTGGGCCGACCACCAAGAACAACATTTGTGAACCCTTGACCCACTCGATATATATACCGGCCACCCCTCACCATTTTACCATTTTGCAACATTTTCTCTCACACTCTCACACTCTCTACCTCTCACTAAAAAAAAACCCTAAAACCCTAACCAAGATCACCTCCCTCTCCTCTCCTTTTCCCTCTCGGATCAACCAACAACAAGAACACCTCGGCTCTAGCTCGGAATCACCAACCGGAAGCTCACTCATCGATCCATCATACCCTCACACCTTGAATCTCTATTGGTTAGTGTTTTTATGATGTTTGTTATTGTATGCAAGTTGATGTTACATTATGTGAATTCAATATGTATAAAGTGAGTAATCGGCTAACATGTGTACATTTCGGATAGATATCATTGTTGCGTGACATATAATGATGGTTGTTGATTCTTGTTCCGGTTTGTAATAAGGGTTGGTTAGAGAAAATTGCATGATTCTTAGGTTTGTAGGTATAATGGAAATGATTTATGTTAGATTCGGTATTACAACCTTTGTTAATAAGGATGCACTGTTTTATATGTTGCCTAATTTGATTCGGATCTATTTAGAGGGTTCATATGTATGATGAATGTGTTTGAATGTGGTTGTTGATAAATGAAGAACACTTTGAAGGTTGCTTAAAATATTTCAAATATGCTTTGTTTGATCTGTTTTGTGCACATTTTAGACAAGAAAACATGTTTAGTGGGCATAGTACACTGTTACATGAAAATTCAATTCTATTGGTCAGTACATTGCAGGTTCTAGAAGATTTGCTGCACGTAATCACGGTTGCGAGTCGTAACCTTTGGTTGCGACTCGAGACCACATCAAGTCTTGTCGAGATCTCCCGGTTGCGAGTCGCAATCAGCGCGTATCGAATCCGGTTGCGAGTCGTAACCACTGCTGCTAAGTCGTAACCAAAACGTGATGAACCGTGACCTCGGTTGCGAGTCGTAACCTCGGTTGCGAGTCGCAACCACCCTTGTCTCGACTGGGCTACTTTGTTGTTATTGGGCTTTGACTGTTGGGCTTTCTGTTGACTGGGCTACATGTTGTTACTGCTGATTGTATGTTTAGGGCTGGCCCAATAACCCAACTGTTTGTTGTTCCGCATGTTATACGTGTTTGCTATATGTGTTTGCCGTACGTGTTCGCTATGTGTTTATTTGTACCCAACTTGACCCATACTTGGTAACCATGCTAGGACGTGGTGACCAACATACTTGACCGGGTAAAATAATCTACCGAGCAACCCAAGGTGAGTTCACAACTTAAAAGCATGCGTCCCGGTGGTTTGGGACACGAGACTAAAACAACCCTATCCCCTTGTAAAGGGGATACCATTTACATTCCTTCCCTAGTTACTGGGAACAAACTTACTTTTCCTTCCCTTGTATTGGGAAACCTTTTAGTTAATTACTGTTTATACGGAATGCAACCAAACGGCACTAAACGCAACTCTATCACTCAAGTCCCTACTACATAATACCGATTAGTCGCCGGGGCCAGGCGAACGGGTTATTAGTTGATAGCGCTATTTAGGTCTTACCAACCTCACACCGTGCCATGGTATGGGATCGGTCGTGAACTAATGTACTCAGGCATCCGTCAATGATGATAGAACATTGACATCGGGGCATCCTGCGGAAACGCAAACGGTTACCTAGTGTTCGGTATTGGAAAAACAGTTTAGTCGCTAACTTTTGGGGTAGCTCCCCATGGCATGTATAAACGGATAAATTAACTGGTGAAACAAGTTTTTGGTAATTAAAACTGGACAACTAGTGAACTCACTCAGCATTATTGTTGACCCCCCCCCTTACTGCATGCTTTGCAGGTAACCAGTGACTGAGGAGCTGCTGCTTGGGAATGTGTAGTGATCGTCAAAACCCGTGTGTTGGGTTTTATTTATCTTGAACCATGAACTATCTTTTAAAAACTATTTGGTTTATGCTTCCGCTGTTTTGTTTAAACTTACTATCGAACTAAAACTACGATGTTGCTAACTACTTTAGATAGCAATTACTTTAATATTAACCAATGCTTAGTATAATTGGTGGCTGGATCCTGGTCAGTCACGCCCTCAAAGCGGGTGTTATCCGCAGGTGGATTTTGGGGGTGTGACATAGCGCGACGCCTATAGGGGTACCTCCTCGCGCTATGCGACGGTGTCAAATTTTCAGTATAAATAGCAGGGGTTGGGACTTGAAATTTGGCACTTGAACGACGTTAAAATTCATAATATACGTCGAGTTATAAGCAAAACAGTCCAACACACACACACAAATTATCGAAACGCTGCCGCAATCAGGGTAATAACTCGATCGCTATTACGATTCAACGTCCGATCGATTATAACTATCCAACGATAGTCCAGGTGCTGCTCAATTGAGCTTGTACTTTGATTATTCGTCGTGATTTCGACTTGAATATTAGAGTGCTGTTCGAATTCGGACTATGCTCTGTTATTCGTTGTGAATCCGATTGAATTATCGAGTATTGCACTGATTAATCGTTGTGAAGGTTTAATCTCGTGAATTAACGTAATTGCTGTATTAGTTACTAACCTGTGTGTGTGCATTGTGTTAAAACTAGGTGTAATCAAGGCTAATCAGTAGGCTTATATCTATTGCTCGTTAATCTGCAATGTGAGTCATTCTTCTTTTTAACTGTTTTCTCACAGTTTGTGAGTAAGTATTACAATACCTCAAATTATTTTCAAGGTTATAATTACAGGGATTAAGTCTTTGTAATCACCAAATTACAGCTGGTATGTGGGGTATTGTGCACATTACTGTTATTATCACTCTATGTCAGTGAATATTACTCTATGTGAGTTATTATTACTCTGTGTGAGTACACCGTCACTATTTGGGCAACGGGACCCAATAGTGGTATGACCACAGTCACAGAAATGAATCGAGTGACAAATACCCATTCTTGATAATTGGTTGATAGAAACATTGTAATCGCTCTTAATACTGTAAATTATAACTAACGGGTCGTTTTAGAAAACAGAATGATTCACTCAGTATTTCCCCGCTGACAAAACCTTTTTCAAACATGTTTCAGGTGATCTGTGTGATCCAGGAAAAGTGCAGTAAAGCACTATCAAGCTCAGAAAAGTGGCTCAGTGTAAATAAACCAATAAAACGTGTTTTGGAAAATAAAGATTTCTGTGTGAAATCAACTTATTGTACATTATGGGATTATTCCCTTAGACTTTGTATAATATATTAAACGAGCATTTTATGGATAAAAGATCATGTTATAAAAAGACTTCCGCTGCCGCATAAATTAAATACCACGGGAACTGCCTCGCGGGCCCCGACTCCGTCCAGGGTGGGTCGGGGGCCGTGACAATAAGTAACCTAAAACTTTGTAAAATGGGCAATAAAACTCTGTAAGATACAGTGTGTACGGATGCATATACAATATACAATAACAAAATGAAAGTCGAGAAATCGACAATTTTGGTTATGTTTGTATGTTGTAGTAATTTATGTGTTCATCTGTGCTAAAAAGTTAGACACTAATAATTCCTACTAAATTAGCAGATGGAAAACGCTAACAATGAACCAATTAATGAAGTAAATCAATCTGAGCAAGAACAGGAAGATCAATATATAACCCGACAAGATATCGAACACTTTATCGCCCAAGGGATAGCCCATGCTATTCCAGAAATTGTGGCTGCTATTCACAAACCTGCCGAACCACAACAATTAAATCATAGTAAACGTACTCTGGAAGATAACGGCAGTAACAGCATAAATGGAGGCGGCAATCATAACAATCATGATCCGCAACAAGTCCCACTTCTAAAAAGAATAAAAGCTGCAACGCCTGGTTGCACTTACAAAGAGTTTCTTGCTTGCTAACCCACTGAATTTGCAGGTATCGAAGGGGCAACTGCAACACTGCGCTGGTTAGAGAAAACCGAAGCAGTAATTGCAATAAGCAAATGTGCCGAAGAGGATCAAGTGATGTATGCATCAAATCTGTTCAAAGAAGGAGCACTAGAATGGTGGAACACGATCCTCCAGGCAAAAGGAAGAAGGATAGCCTATGCCATGAGTTGGGAAGAATTTAAGAATCTTGTAGAAAGAAAATTCTGTCCCGAATATGAAAAAGATCAAATGGCAAACAAATTCCTAAGTCACCGCATGACAGGGGTAGATTGTCGGGGCTATACTTCGACATTCTTTGAATACGCAAGGGTAGTGCCAACACTGGCTTCGCCAGAACCGGTACTCATTTCCCGTTACATCTGGGGGTTAATTAGTGAAATCCGAAACATCGTTAAAGCTGCGAGACCTCGTACCATTGACGATGCTGTAGAATTAGCTAATACCCTAACGGATGAATTGGTGCGCACAAGAGAGGAAGATCGTAAGAAGGAAATAGCTCAAAAGATTACCCAAGGATTTCGTGTGGGTAATACTAAGAAAAGAGGAACAGGGCAATCCTCATCACCTCCTTTCTGCAGAAATTGCAAAAAGAAGCATTATGGACAATGCAATATAGTTTGCAACTTTTGCAAAGCAAAAGGACATCGTGAAGAAGACTGCAGGAAGAAAACAAGAATTTGTTATAACTGCAGAGAAAGGGGACATTTCCAATCCGAATGTCCTAAGCTAGCTAAACCAGTAGACAACAAAGCTAAACCAACTGAAGGAGCAACCAAGAAAAATGTACGTGCATTCCAGCTAACCACTCAAGAAGCCGAACTCATTCCAGATGTGATAGCTGGTACGTTCCTAGTACATGACGTATTTGCAAAAGTATTATTTGACTCTGGTGCGAACCAAAGTTTTATTAATACTTCATTTTGTCAAGCTCTTAAGTTACCTTTAACCACTCTTAGGCAGATCTTCACAGTCGAAACAGCAGAAGGAAATTCTGTGAAAATAGATAAAGTCTGGCAAGAAGGAAAAATAGAACTATTAGGCCATAAGTTTTCTGCAAATATGTTACCAATGAATTTAGCCGGATTTGATGTAGTATTAGGAATGGATTGGTTAATAGCCAACCATGCTCGAATCCTATGTGATAAAAATGCCGTAGAAATTCAAACCCCTTCAGGAGAGGTAATTTTAATTACTGGAGATAAACCTCGAAAGCCACTGAAATTCATTTCAATAATGAAATTGGCTAGTTATTCGAGAAAGCATGAAATGGTGTATTTGATTTCAGTAATCATTAACACTAAAAATAAGGAGCTTCAGGATATCCCGATAGTCTCAGAATACCCAGATGTTTTTCCAGAAGAATTACCTAGGTTACCACCTGATAGAGAAGTAGAGTTTAGAATTCATTTAATTCCTGGTACTGCACCAATAGCTAAAGCACCTTACAGATTAGCACCTACCGAAATGCTAGAATTGAAAAAGCAATTAGATGAATTATTAAGCAAGGGATTCATACAACCTAGTTCATCCCCTTGGGGTGCACCAGTGTTGTTTGTGAAAAAGAAAGATGGATCAATGAGAATGTGTATCGATTATAGAGAATTCAATAAGGTTACGATTAAGAATCGATACCCACTACCTAGAATTGATGATCTTTTTGATCAATTGCAAGGAGCTAGGTACTTCTCAAAGATAGATTTAAGATCCGGATACCATCAGTTAAAAGTACAAGAAGAAGATATACCTAAAACTGCTTTCAGAACTAGGTATGGTCATTATGAGTTTACAGTCATGCCATTTGGATTAACAAATGCCCCAGCAGCATTCATGGACATGATGAATCGAATCTGTAAACCATACTTGGATAAATTTGTAATCGTCTTCATCGACGATATACTTATTTACTCCAAAAGCCAAAAAGAACATTGTGAACACTTACATGTTCTCTTAACTTTGTTAAGAAAAGAAAGGCTTTATGCCAAATTCTCGAAGTGTGAATTTTGGCTGCAAGAAGTACAATTCTTAGGTCATGTGGTAAATCACGAAGGTATCCATGTAGATCCTGCTAAGATAGAAGCAATTACAAAGTGGAAAGTCCCACAAACAGCAATGGAAATCAGAAGTTTTCTAGGATTAGCTGGATACTATAGACGATTTATCAAAGATTTTTCTAAGATAGCCGTACCTTTAACTAAGTTAACCTGTAAAGCTGCTAAGTTTGAATGGGGACCTAGACAAGAAGAAGCATTTAAGATTTTAAAGCATAGATTAACGAATGCACCAATCTTAGCCTTACCAGAAGGAACAGAAGATTTTGAAGTATATTGTGATGCTTCAAAATTAGGATATGGATGTGTGTTAATGCAACGCAAGAAGGTAATTGCGTACGCTTCTAGGCAATTGAAAAAGCACGAAGAGAATTATACAACGCATGATCTAGAATTAGGAGCCATAATTTTTGCCCTTAAGATCTGGAGACATTATCTGTATGAAAGTAAGTTTACTGTCTATACAGATCATAAAAGTTTAAGATATATATTTGGGCAAAAAGAATTAAACATGAGGCAAAGAAGATGGATGGAGATGCTGAGTGATTATGACTGTAATATTCAATATCACGAAGGAAAGGCAAATGTAGTTGCAGATGCCTTAAGTCGTAAGTACCATGATAAACAGAAACGAGTCCGTGCTCTGAGGTTAAATCTACAAGTAGATTTAATGGCACAAATCAAAGAAGTTCAGAAAACAACAATCAAAGATGATGCTGAAAGAATGAAGGGTTACCTAAAAGAACTAGAACAAGGAAATGATGGAATTTGGAAATTCCATAAGAAACGAATTTGGGTACCTAAGAAAGGAGAATTAAGAAATAAGATTTTAGAAGAAGCTCATAAATCTAGGTATACCATGCACCCAGGAAATAATAAGGTGTACCAAGATTTAAGAAATAATTTCTGGTGGATAGGAATGAAAAAGGATATAGCCGAATACGTATCCAAGTGCTTAACTTGTTCACAACTTAAGGCTGAACATCAGAAACCTTCAGATTACTTCAACAACTAGAAATGCCTATATGGAAATGGGAACTCATAACAATGGATTTTGTTACCAAGTTACCCAAAACCAAAAGGGGTAATGATGCAATTTGGGTAATCGTAGACCGATTAACCAAGTCAGCTCATTTCCTACCAATGAAAGAAACCTTTAACATGGAAAGGTTAGCACAACTGTACGTGGACGAAGTAGTATCCCTACATGGAGTCCCACTCTCCATTGTATAGGGTAGAGATAGTCGTTTTACTTCTCATTTCTGGACAAGTTTTCAGAAAGCAATGGGAACTCGACTAAATTTAAGTACTGCTTATCATCCACAAACAGACGGACAGAGTGAAAGGATAATACAAACTTTAGAAGACATGCTCCGAGCATGTGTAATTGATTTTGGTGGTAATTGGGATAGCCATTTGCCATTAATAGAATTCTCCTATAACAATAGTTATCATTCAAGCATCGAAGCTGCACCATTCGAAGCACTGTATGGACGCAAATGCAGAACTCCAGTATGTTGGGCAGAAATCGGAGAAAGTCAATTATCAGGCCCTGAAATTGTACAAGAAACTACTGACAAGATAACCCAGATCAAGGAAAGATTGAAAACAGCTCGAGATCGTCAGAAGAGCTATGCAGACAATCGTCGCAAGCCTTTAGAATTTCAAGCCGGAGACAAAGTACTTTTAAAAGTTTCTCCTTGGAAAGGAGTAGTACGATTCGGTAAGAAAGGAAAGCTAAGTCCAAGGTATGTTGGACCATTCCCCGTGATTCAACGAATAGGACCAGTAGCTTATCGTTTACAACTACCAGAAGAATTAGCTGGAGTACATGATGTATTCCATGTATCCAATCTCAAGAAATGTTTATCAGACGAATCCCTGGTAGTCCCTCTTCAAGATGTAGAGGTAAATGAAAAGCTGAAATTCATAGAGAAACCATTAGAGATCGAAGATCGAAAAGTCAAATTCCTCAAGCATAAGCGACTGGTATTGGTCAAAGTCAAGTGGAATTCAAAGAGAGGACCAGAATACACTTGGGAGCTGGAATCAGAAATGAAGCGAAAATATCCTCATCTATTCCAATAAATCTCGAGGACGAGATTTTTCTTAAGGTGGGGAGGATGTAACAACTGTCACTAAAACCCGTAATTAGGATAACAATTATCCAATAAGAAAACCCTAATTAAGACACCCAAGTAATTTGGCATAAACCCTGAAATTTCCGGAACAATCGGAATCAGGATCAGGGCCCCTAAAACTCGAGGGGGAAAAATCTAATTGATAATTATCTAATTTAATTCGTTGCTAGATGCTGATTGGTTGAAATTTTTGATTCACCAAGGCTACAACCGAACTCAGCTAGGCTAGGAAGTAGGCTGCACCCTTTACGGACCGTAAAGGTTGGTCCTTACGGACCGTAAGCTAACCAGGTTCCCTTACGGACCGTAAGGGGTTAGGCATACGGTCCGTAAGCGAGTCGAATTTCTGACTATAAATAGCCGACCTTGGCACTTAACTGTTGAAACAAAAGCGACATAGAATCGCTGTCTGTACGTCGAGTTAGATCGATTACAGTCCACAACACACACACGATCCCGAGGTGCTGCCGCAATCAGGGTAATAACTCGATCGCTATTACGATTCAACGTCCGATCGATTATAACTATCCAACGATAGTCCGGGTGCTGCTCAAATTGAGCTTGTACTTTGATTATTCGTCGTGATTTCGACTTGAATATTTGAGTGCTGTTCGAATTCGGACTATGCTCTGTTATTCGTTGTGAATCCGATTGAATTATCGAGTATCGCACTGATTAATCGTTGTGAGGGTTTAATCTCGTGAATTGACGTAACTGCTGTATTAGTTACAAACCTGCCTGTGTGTGTATTGTGTTAAACTAGGTTTAATCAAGGCTAATCAGTAGGCTTATATCTTGCTCGTTAATCTGCAATGTGAGTCATTCTCTTTTTATAAAATGTTTTACAAAACTCCAAGTTATTTTCAAAGTTATAATTACAGGGATTAAGTCTTTGTAATCACCAAGTTACAGCCGATATGTGGGGTTTTGTATACATTACTTATTTCCCGTCACACTTGGACAAACGGGTGGCCAAGGGGTGATCTGACCACAGTCACAGACACCATTGGACAAATGGGCTAGCCAATGGTTGGTCGAGTGACAAATACTTTGGGTAGTTGGTTTGATATCAGAAACATTGTAATCCCCTTAATACTGTAATTTATAACTAACGGGTCATAACGGACAAAACCTTTTTTAAACATGTTTCAGGTGATCTGTGTGATCCAGGAAAAGTGCCGTAAAGCACTACAAGCTCAGAGAAGTGGCTCATTGTGAATAAATAAATAAAACATGTTTTGGCAAATAATGATTTCTGTGTGAAATCAATTGATTGTAAATTATGGGAATTTATCCCTAAAACTTTGTGTAATATATTAAACGAGCATTTCACGGTGAAAAGATCCTGTAATAAAAGACTTCCGCTGTCGCATAGATCAGATACCACATGATTTCTGTCCCGCGGCCCCTGGAACGGGTCAAACCGGGCCTATCCCACTTTGGTATCTTGTTTTCTTCTGATTCAATCGGTGTTTGATCAGTAGGCGACACATATCCAAGATTCCTTTTCCCTAGCTCTGCAGCTCTTTTAGCTATCTCTTTAGATCTCTGACTTCGCTTATAAGACTTTAGGAACTCATCAATTTCAAGATCTCTCCATTTTGTCTTCCAGTTTCTTCCTGAATTGATCTCTTTTGCGAAGCAAACATCTACTACTCCTTGATATTGCATAGCTATCTCTTTGTCTTTCTTATCATAGATTATCTTGTTGACAAACAGACAATCTATATCTTTCTTCGAACAGTTGACCAGCCACATAGGATCCAAGATACTTATTCTTCGAGCTTCTCCAGTGGTTTTGTCATACAAAGAAATAACTGCTTCAGCTGTAGAGGGATTGTATAGCCATGCTTGGAATAGATCATAGAAATCTTGTTCAATGGCTCTGAGCGGCATATTCTTTAAGCACCTGGGAGGCCTTACATCCAACGTAATGTCTTTCTCTCCGCTTTCCAGGTAAGTAACAATTTGTTTTGGATACTGTGGCTTCCAATCTGGATAATTATTCTTTGCTTGTAACTTGATATAATTCCACAGATCCTGATCACGCTCACGAACTTCTTGACCGTAGTAGAACTGTTTGATGTTCTTCGTTACCACCAATTCGTCTACGTCCCACCAGGGTAAAGTAGCTATATCAGCTAAGAATTCAAAGTACTGTACACCCTACTCCCTTCTGATTGCATAAACTTTCAAATCTTCCAAATAACCCCAAGATAGAATGTCTCCCCAAGAAATATCTTTGCTATGTGTGAAGTATTGAAGAGCCCTCAGAGTCTTTCTTTCCTTGGGCATATTCTTGAACTATCTTTTTCTTTCTTCTGCTGTAATCTCTCTAGGAACCGGTTCAGGAATATCTGCGGTAGAAATCCTTTCTTCAATCTTTCTCCTTAACTCATCTTCATTCTTATCTTGAAACATTTCAGTAAATGTAAGGAATGAAGCATCTTCCCCTTCATAGTGAAAATCTACCCCATCTTCCTCTAAATCAGACGCACTTTCAACAATCACGTCATCATAATGATCAGCTTCATGAGGGTATCTGGGCTCAAAATCTTTTGCAGGTGACTGAGGAATTTCATCTTCAATATCGAATTTGAATTTTTCATCTTCCAATCCCAATTCCTCTAGTATTTCAGCCCGTGTTCTTCTAACCTCTACCTCTCCTTGTTGTTTACCAGATAAGTAAATGACAGTAGGATTAGAAAGAAGTACCTGATCAACAGGTTGTTTTCCAGATGATGATGCTTCAAAACTTCATCCTCCTGCTCATTGATTTCATTGTTCATCAACTCATTCACCTTTTCTTGAATAGCAGGATCATTGATTAACAAACCAGAAGCACCCTGATCATTGTCGTCATTGTCTTTACCATCTTTGTTAGATTTATCATCAGCTTTATCATCTTTGTCATCATCTTCTTCCCCTTCATCTTTATCTCCAAACATTTCAAAGATTTAAGTCTTCTGGTAGGATAGTCATTCGATCGGATGGTCATCTGATCAGATGACTATTCGTTGGAAACTATTATTTTATTTTTGAAGTTTGCAAAATTTGGTTAAGTGTTGGAAAATATCACAACTCACTGATCGGATCGTCGCTCGATCGGATGGCGATCCAATCGGACGGCAGTTCGTCCAGCAACCTGTTCGTTATGAAACTTGTAAAATTTGCTAAGTTTAGAAAGTTTTGCGGTTAAACCGAGACGGTATGACAACGCATCAAAAACGGGAACCCCATCAAGTACAAGTCATCCGATCGGATGGGAATCACCCCGTCCAATCAGTTACTTGTTCTTGACGGAACTTCATGTTCAACCCGTTAAGTCGGTCCTCTCTTCGATAGTAATCCGTTCTCAGGCCGGCACTTCACTATAGGACAAGTAGAAGGCCTAAACGAGCTCAGATTTTATTGGTTTTTGCGTGAAAGTTAAGAACGTTGAAGAAAGGTGGAAATCAGTTGGAAAATGTTTAGTTTCAAGAGAAATCAGTGTTTAAACATTGTAGAAATCCTTTAGATCTGAGTTGTTCTTGGTGGAATGAGGTCACACTTTGGTGTTCATGAGAACCCATAATAACATCATCCTAGAGCAGCCCAAATCCACAGATTTCATGGTGAAAAGTAAAGATTTGATGGTGAAATCGATGGGAAAGTGTGTGTAGATCAAAGAAGTACAAGATTTGAGATGAAAACTTACAAGAATCGCGAGGAATCGAGAGAAAATGGCCGAGAATGCGAAGGGTCAGAGGAGAGGTGTCACATGACGTGAACAGTCATGTGACAGGTGGGTATTTATAGGGGAAGGAGGAGAAAGGCGGTGTGAGCTAGTGGGTCGGATGGCCTTTCGATCGGATGGCCATCCCATCAGATGGCTCGAGTGAGTTGCTTTTCTGATTTTTGTTTCGTGCATTGAGCGTTGCGATGTGTTTAAGCGAGTGTCGAATAAGCCATGCGATAGTATTAAAAAAAATAGTTACCCAAATAACATAACTAACATACAACAACATAACTAAACTTGCGTTTTCAGTTCGCGATGAGATTGCGTTGCGATAGAGTTGCGATTGCGTTTGCGATTAATCACCTCAAAACATATAACAAACATTCACAAGTAACACATAATCTAGAACAATATCCAGAACAACGATTCAAGTTGTGATGCGATTGCGATGAGATAGCGTTAAGTAGATCAGCATTTAATAGCGTTTACTGCATTGATACTCCACTTAATACAACTAAAATAACGTAAACGAAAGTATTGATTATCAAGTCAAAGAGTACAAGTAATAATTAAGCAAGGAATAACAAATCGAATTAGCAATCTTTTCTTCCTTTGACTTTCACTTTGACTTGTACTTTGACTTCAAAAATTCGGGTTGTTACAGCCTCCCCTACTTTAGGGAATTTCGTTCCGAAATTAAGGCGCAGGTATAACGAATAGCTGTGGATACTTAGCCTTCATGTCACTTTCGAGTTCCCAAGTGAACTCGGCGCCGCGTTTGCCTTCCCAGCGAACCTTCACTATAGGAATGCGTGAGCGTCGATGGTTCTTGGTTTCTCGATCGATGATCTCGACTGGCTTTTCCAGGAAGTGTAATGTTTCGTCCACTTGTAGATCCTCAAGTGGTACATGTTGGTCCCTGTGACGGGATCTTCCTGTTCGTAAACGTAGTTGAATCGTAAAGTGATCACTGTGCGGAATCCAGATAATCACATAGTAGATACACAAAGACAAAGTACTTCCATAAATCACCGTCTGAGATTCTATTAATACTGATGTGAAAGTGTACAAGAACCGAATGAACTCAGACTAGTTTCTAGCTATGAAAGTGTCAAAGGTGCAAAAGTTATAAACAACCTGGTCGAACAGCTATTTATAGGCAAAGTCAGGTTATGAGAGAGTGCTGGCCGATCGGCTGGGCTAGCCGATCGGCTGACCATGCTAACCGATCGAACAGCCTAGTCGATCGGTTGGGCTGTTCGATCGGCTGGGCTAGCCGATCAGCTGGCAGCTTAGCACTTAACATAAACTACGCCGTAACCTGACTTGCTTTACATACAAAAACATATACAATTGTACAAAATCCGACTACATGCTGACGGAAGCTACAGACGTTATGCACTAACAGACTCCCCCTCGGATGTAGCTGTAGTTCCTTCCAGCATAGTCTTCATTTTCTCCTGTTGTGTCTTCTTTCACGAGCTTTTTGCCTTCTGTGTTTAGCTCTTTCTTCTAACATTCTTCTTCTTTCATGCCTTCCCTCTGTTAACCACCAATTTCTATACACAGGATCGCCATCACGCTTCCTATCCCACTTTGGTATCTTGTTTTCTTCTGATTCAATCGGTGTTTGATCAGTAGGCGACACATATCCAAGATTCCTTTTCCCTAGCTCTGCAGCTCTTTTAGCTATCTCTTTAGATCTCTGACTTCGCTTATAAGACTTTAGGAACTCATCAATTTCAAGATCTCTCCATTTTGTCTTCCAGTTTCTTCCTGAATTGATCTCTTTTGCGAAGCAAACATCTACTACTCCTTGATATTGCATAGCTATCTCTTTGTCTTTCTTATCATAGATTATCTTGTTGACAAACAGACAATCTATATCTTTCTTCGAACAGTCGACCAGCCACATAGGATCCAAGATACTTATTCTTTGAGCTTCTCTAGTGGTTTTGTCATACAAAGAAATAACTGCTTCAGCTGTAGAGGGATTGTATAGCCATGCTTGGAATAGATCATAGAAATCTTGTTCAATGGCTCTGAGCGGCATATTCTTTAAGCACCTGGGAGGCCTTACATCCAACGTAATGTCTTTCTCTCCGCTTTCCAGGTAAGTAACAATTTGTTTCGGATACTGTGGCTTCCAATCTGGATAATTATTCTTTGCTTGCAACTTGATATAATTCCACAGATCCTGATCACGCTCACGAACTTCTGGACCATAGTAGAACTGTTTGATGTTCTTCGTTACCACCAATTCGTCTACGTCCCACCAGGATAAAGTAGCTATATCAGCTAAGAATTCAAAGTACTGTACACCCTACTCCCTTCTGATTGCATAAACTTTCAAATCTTCCAAATAACCCCAAGATAGAATGTCTCCCCAAGAAATATCTTTGCTATGTGTGAAGTATTGAAGAGCCCTCAGAGTCTTTCTTTCCTTGGGCATATTCTTGAACCATCTTTTTCTTTCTTCTGCTGTAATCTCTCTAGGAACCGGTTCAGGAATATCTGCGGTAGAAATCCTTTGTTCAATCTTTCTCCTTAACTCATCTTCATTCTTATCTTGAAACATTTCAGTAAATGTAGGGAATGAAGCATCTTCCCCTTCATAGTGAAAATCTACCCCATCTTCCTCTGAATCAGACGCACTTTCAACAATCACCTCATCATAATGATCTGCTTCATGAGGGTATCTGGGCTCAAAATCTTTTGCAGGTGACTGAGGAATTTCATCTTCAATGTCGAATTTGAATTTTTCATCTTCCAATCCCAATTCCTCTAGTATTTTAGCCCGTGTTCTTCTAACCTCTACCTCTCCTTGTTGTTTATCAGATAAGTAAATGACAGTAGGATTAGAAAGAAGTACCTGATCAACAGGTTGTTTTCCAGATGATGATGCTTCAAATTTAACTTCATCCTCCTGCTCATTGATTTCATTGTTCATCAACTCATTCACCTTTTCTTGAACAGCAGGATCATTGATTAACAAACCAAGAGCACCCTGATCATTGTCGTCATTGTCTTTATCATCTTTGTTAGATTTATCATCAGCTTTATCATCTTTGTCATCATCTTCTTCCTCTTCATCTTCATCTCCAAACATTTCTACATCTGATTCTTCATCTACAATCTCACCACGAGCTATTCTACCCTTTCTCTTTAGATCGAAGAATTTCACTAGTTTTGCTACCTCTTTTGCATTATATGGCACAGGGTAAGCATCGCCAACTAACACAAATTTGTCAGTCGTATACTCAAGCAGTAGTACTTCCCTGGCTCTTCTTCTTCTTTAAATAACTTCAACTCTTCGAAGAACATTTTCAATAATAAGAGGCTCGATAGGCTCACCAACAATCAAGTATTCTGGTTCATTAGGCTCTTCAGCTTCAGCTTTAACCATCTCTTGATCATTTTCAACTACTTCAATCATTTCTTGATCATCTTCAACAATTTCTTCTTGCATTACAACCACTTCAACCATATCAACATCAGGTTGTGAAGAAGAACCTCCCACATCTGGTTGACTCGAAGACCCATCAATCACTTCAACTTCTTCAACTATACCTTTGTTCTTTTGGTTTGCTTCTTCAGCCATTTGACGTTCACGCTCCATTCTTCTTTCGTTTTCTCTTATCACATCAATTTCGTCAAAAGCAGCATGAATGTTCATCTTTAAATGACTTTCAACCACAGCAACCAGCATCTGAAGTTGTTGATCTTTCATTACTTTATCAGCTTTCATAGCCTCCATCTCTAACTTCATTGCCTTCATCTCATTAGAAGAAGCTTCACTCATCTCACTGAGAAGCTGATTTAATGTTTGGTTCACGTTCTCCAGTTCTTTTATCTTGGCATTCAAGGAAGATATCTCACGTGTCAAAGAATCAAACACTTTAGAACTATCATCGACATCATCCTTCATTTTGTTCATTCTTTTCTCCTTTTCAACCAATGCTGCAACTATTTTATTGTGAGCTCCCATCAAATCATCAACTTGACTTTTCAGAAAATTGCGTGCCATTTCTGCTTTTGCTTTCTCTTTCTCTAGTTCTTTGACCTTCTGAATTAGTTCTTTGACCGCTTGATCATTGAACATATCACTGTCACCTTCAGGCATATCTTCAGAGAAAATACCAGTAGCAGTACCAAGATCATCAAAATTAAAGCTGAAATCTTCTTCTCTCTGATGTGAAGACTCAGGAATCTCTTGTTGAGCAGGTTTAGGACTAGCTGGTTTATATCCTGTGATCTCGACATAATCATCATCATCATCTGTCTTCTTTGCCTCAACAACTGGAACTTCTTTTGTTTTCAACTCTGGTTCTTTAGGAACATCAACAATAGGAGTCTTTTCAACTTGTTGTTCTTTCTTTCCCTCCTTATCCTTTTGAGACTCAGCTCCCGATTTCTTAGCCCTGACATTTCTTTGGATAATACCAGCTGGAGCTGCTTTTCTTTTCTTTCTTTTCTTCTTTGACTGATCAGGATCATATGGAGAATCTTCTTCATCTGAATCCTTTTGTTTCTTTGAAGGCCTTTTCTTTAATTGTGCTTTTCCTCTTCCAAGTGTTTCAGTAATCAACTCAGACTCAGATTGTGTGGCTTCAGAATCTTCATCACTGGAACTATTCTGGGCTTCTGTTTCTAGTTCTACTCTTGAAGCTTTTTCAGCCTGAGCACTTGTTCCTTGAGCTTGTTGAGCAGCAACTTCTTCATTCTTTTTCAGTAAACTCTCCAAAGATTTCTTTAACAGCTCAGTTCCTTGCTCAATCACCACTGATGGTTCCACCACAGTCTCATCAACCAACTTGTATTGTGGCTCTCCAGAAGACCCTACAAGACAAACATAGATAACAAGATTAGTAACATTTAAAGTATATATTATCTAAGTGTCTTAATGCTCCCCCTTTCACTATACCCTTTTCTGCATCTTTCGGAATAACAACCGCAGGGGATGACTTAGGTGTCCTTTTTCTTTTTCCATCTCTGACATACCACCATCTAGTCTTCTTCTCAACCATTTCATTTATTCTTGCATCTTCATTATCTGAGTCACTGTTGTCATGCCTCCATTTATCATTCTCAGGAGCAACATACTCTTTGTTTTTTATTCTTCAAATCATCTGTTTGGTTTTCTCATCTTTATCTTTGGTAATTCTTCCAATTATGATCTTGTTTACAATGCTCAACTCCATCACATCCTCACTGTCCTTAGGAAGATCTTTGATTTTGTCATTCAATATCATCATGATGAATCTGGGATACATGATGTATTTATCTCCTTCAGCTTGACAGTTTTCCTTCAAATACTCAAAGATCACTTAAGAGATGTTTTATTTTCTATTCAATACCAGACTTGTAACTATATTCATAATATAGTCAGACACCTCATCATAAGCTCCTTTCCTGTGAGATAGAGAGTGTACCAAGCAATGCATCAAATATCGATATGCTTTTGAGAAACATCTTTTATACATCTTTCCGTTTATGTGCCCGGTGAAACCCACTCTGCACCATAAACCTTTTACAAGACGTTATGACATAATCGTTGGATCATTATCAGAATCTTGTAGATCAAGTACCCTTCTCACATTTGCAACCCCAAACTCAATTCCAACATCTATATCCTTTCCATTCTCGTCCTTCTTTCTTAAAACAACATGAATCATCTTGTCTGCTTCATCGAACCTTGCTGTATTCCAGAATGATCTAACATGCGATTCATAAACCACAGTTCTATTTGATATAGCTTTTGGGATTCTGCTCTCTCTCAAAAATGTTGCCATTTTTTCTACTACAGAACCAGTTGTCGACTCAGCATCAATTGTACAAGGTACATTGTGACCCTTGTCTGTATCCTTACCACGTCCCTGCAAGAATATTCAGAATAAATCATTTGGACAAGTATGTATAACAAAATTTGAAAATTTTTCTAACACTTGAAAATTTTCTATGTGATAACACAGAAAATCGAATGGCCTGTTCGATCGAGGAACATTTGCTATTCGATCGGTTGGAAATGAATAGAGTGACAATTGGTGTTCGATCGGTTAGCAATTTGCTGTTCGATCGGTTTGCAGGTTGCTGTTCGATCGGTTTGCAAAATGCTATTCGATCGGCTAGCACTATGATCAAGAACAAGATGTAGTGACATGCTGATCGATCGGCTAGCAATTGCTATTCGATCCGCTGGGCTAGCCGATCGGCTGGCAAAGCTATCTGATCAATTTGCATTCATTAAAATATTCTAACACCTACAATTTCATAACATATATGGCACAAATTTCAAGGCATTAACAGATACACTATCCTATGCATCAATACAAACACATGTACATCTTTGCTATTCGATCGGCTGGTCTAGCCGATCGGCTAGCAACTGACACTGAAACGGCTAGGGACACACTTATCAGATGTTTCAAAAATTTTATCCTCAAAAGTACAAATTGAGCACAGATCTAAAATCCTAATGTTGTCGAGATCAAAACCCTATGCTTTTCTTTGTCTAACACATCCTACCAGGTGTCCAATTTCTCAAAATATGTACCGACTGCCGAACGTCATTATCTTAGATCTAACACATTTAAACAAGATTTTTCAAAAATTGAAACGGTAATCTTGTAGATCTAGACATTGCGAACATAACCCAATAATCAGATTTCATCAATGATTCCTAAATCTTCCTAAATCTGAGTTTAAAGGGCCGACAGATGAAGAACATGAAGAACAGTGAAGAGCAAGATCAATTTCAAAGATTTGAAAGTGAAAAACATACCTTTGCCATTGAATATGATGAGCACACCAAAAAATCAATAAAAATATGCAAAGAGAATCAAATAAATTAGTGAAGAAAGTGAATCGGCTGAGAGAGCTCCTGTTCGATCGAAGTGCGTAAATGAATGAATGAAGCAAGAACTCCTATTTATAGGATGACTTTGGAACGGCTAGGCCCTTCGATCGGCTGGTCTAGCCGATCGGTTAGCCTGTTCGATCCAAAGTACTTTGACTTTTCTAACCGATTTGACTTTTTGAACTTTTTCACATTATCTGACCCTTGTTCCCATTATCAGTGTTCAAGAAATCCACTTAAGCATCTAGGTCCAAGTTAATGACCCTAGGAGCTTAATTTGTCTACCAAGTTCAACTTAATGACCTTGGTTGACCCGCAGCAAAAACACACTGATGATTTGTTCAACATTTTTCTGAAAATTTACAAGTTTCAATTTAATGATCTTGCATTTTGACTTTTCTTTTCTCTGATTGTATCAAGATTAGCTCCCAACCCGTCTTTCAGCTCAGAACAACTTCCTACATCTGCATCTGACTGTGAATCTGGTTTCAAGTACCGTTAAGCTTGAAAGCATTGTAAGCTTTAAACAATTTGCTTTGATTGTCAATATACTGATCCATCTTAAATTTTTATACAAGTTTCAACTTGTTCAGGATACGAATTATGTGAATTAAGAAACTTAAACTTATTCATGTGTCCCACTTCTTGAATATACTCCCGTATCCAAATCCCAGTATTTAGTCTTACAGGTGAATACACTACAATGATATCTGTCCATAATTTAGGGGTTAAATGCGAGGGCTGAGGGATCTCAGGTCGATACTTCCGTATGCGTAGAGAGATATCAGCTTCGACTTATCGGTATGTCCCCTTTAGAGGATCTTTTAGCTACAACAGCAATGATTATCAATTTTATTGTTTAATCAGCTGAGGGCTTTATGCTGTATTTCAAGCATTTGAGCAAAGTATTATCCAAGGACTAGGTCAGAACTTCCGTTCAGCAGAAGTCCCGAAATAATACCCCAGACATCATTGAGTATAAAGACCTAGTATGTCAGAATAAGAGACTTTTCAAACGAGATTTCAGGGGTTACCTATATATCCAAGTAGTGTTCCCCACAAAATAAGTAAGTTTGAATTATTATGTTTATATCCTAAACAAATCTATTAATTGTATAAAAACCTATTGACACATCATCAGCAAGACTGTTTAAAAGCTATATTCTTTACAAATCTTTAGCATACAGAAACCATCTAGCTGATGTACTATCATTTTCCCTCTTTACACAAACTCTTTTTCATTTTTTATTGTTTTTGGATTTTGTAATTTTATCATGTTTTTGGCTTTTTGATTTTTAATGTTTTTGGATTTTCTAAAAGTATATACAAATATACGTATCTCCCCGTAAAGACCAAAACAGGTAAAAAATCGACAAACCATTGCAGATTGTTTATCAACATCATCTACAGTGGTATCCTCATCCACGCTAATGGTTCCATCCGCCACCGAACAGAGCATCATACCATTTAGTTTTAAAAGATATTTAAAACGTGTTCTATCAAATGCTTTGGTATGAAGATCAGCTTTTTGCTCGTCAGTGTGGATTTTCTCAATTCGTATCAACTTTTTCTCGAAACAATCGCGAATAAAGTGATGACGAATTTCTATATGTTTGGTTTTAGCGTGATGTACCGGATTTTTTGTTATGTTTATTGCGGCCTCATTATCAACAAAAAGAGGAGTGTTAAGAAACTGCAAACCGTAGTCGCGCATCTGTTGCTGTATTCACAGGATCTGAGAGCAGCAATTGCTGGCAGATATGTACTCTGCTTCACATGTGGATAGCGCCACAGATGTTTGTTTCTTACATTGCCAGGTGACCAAGCGAGGTCCAAAGAACTGGCATCCTGCAGTTGTTGATTTGGCATTGACTTTGCAGCATCCGAAATCCGAGTCGGAATACCCTTCGAGCGTAAAGTCGCCTTTTCTAGGATACCACAACCCCAACGATAGAGTTCCCTTCAGTAGCGTAATATCCTTTTCACAATGATCAAGTGCGAGGCTCTCGGGTTAGATTGAAATCTTGCTGCGAGGCACGTCGGGTACATAATATCAGGCCTTGAAGCAGTTAGATACATCAAAGAACCAATCATGGAACGATAGACTGTTTCATCTGCCCTGTCTCCGGTGAGATATGGGTGGATCCCATGATTTGTTGCTAATGGGGTTGCCGCAGGAGTAGAACCTGACATTCCAAATTTCTCTAGAATATCATTAACGTACTTCGTCTGGTGAATGAAGATCCCCTCAGGAAGTTGATCAACTTGGAGTCCCAAAATGAACTTCATTTCCCCCTTTGATGACATTTCGAACTTTTGCTTCATCACTTGCTCAAAATCTTTGCACAAGTTCTCGTTTGTTGACCCGAAAATTATGTCATCCACATAAATTTGTACTATCAGCAAGTGACCGTCGACTATTTTTGTGAAGAGAGTAGCGTCAATTGTTCCCCGGATGAAGTGATTGGCTATCAGATGCTGAGATAATGTCTCATACAAGGCTCTCGGGGCCTGATGTAAGCCATATAGCGCTTTATCCAAGAGATAAACTTTGTTTGAATGATGTGGATCGACAAAACCCGGTGGTTGTCCCACATACACTTCCTCCTTCACTTTACCATAGAGAAAGGCCGACTTCACATCAAGCTGATAAACTTTAAAGTTCTTCCATGATGCAAATGCTAGGAAAATTCTGATCGCTTCTAGTCGTGCTACAGGAGCATATACTTCAGTAAAATCGATTCCTTCCTGTTGACTGAAGCCCTGAACAACGAGTCGAGCTTTATTTCTCGCAACTACGCCTCTGTCGTCTCTCTTACACTTGAACACCCATTTGGTGTTGATTTTCCTATGGCCCTCAGGTAGATCCACCAGTTTCCAGACTCCCAATTTTTCAAACTGGTTCAGCTCTTCTTGCATCGCGTTGACCCACGAATCTTCAGTAAGAGCCTCTTTGTAAGTTCGAGGTTCGATCTGCGAGATAAAACAACATAGTGAAAATTCAGTTTGTAAAGGTGCTACTGAGGAATAAAAACTTGTAAGCCCTTGGTCAATTTGATGTCTGGTGCGAACTCCTGATTGAAGCTCTCCGATGATCAGCTCTTCTGGATGATATGAAAGAGTTCTGGGCATCACTTCACTTGGAACATCTATATCGCTTTCCAGATTAGTGACATTTTGATTTGCACCTTCTTCACGGATAGGATCTGCTTGATCTAAAATCTGGATTTGCTCCCCCTCAGATTCTGAATCACCATGATCAAATGTTGGACCGATATCAGATGTTGTATCATTATTTGTTGCCGTCTGATTATCGTGAGACTGTGGAGTATCATCTTGTTCATCAGCGTTACTAGGACCTGCTTCATCATCATTTGAAGTTCTCTGAGATTGCCTAGAATACTTGTCTGGAAATCTTCCCTCTGATGACTCATAGTCTCTAAGAATGTCCAACTCATCAAAGAACTCTTCTTCATCTTCAGGTTCGTCCATCACATCAAACGAATCCCACAGAGTGTCGTAATGATATCGCCATTAATCTCCTGGGTTCTGAGGCGGCATTGTATGACTTTGGCATTCAACATTTGCAGCTTCAATAATCCGCTTTTCTCTTGGCACGAAGACACGACGCAAAGGACTTGCATATCCAACGAATATACCCTCGATGCACTTCGGTCCAAACTTTCCAAAAGGTTCTATCACCGTATAGGGGACCCAAACGGTTCAAGATACTTCAAGTTAGGCTTGCGGTTATTGATCAATTCAAAGCATGTTTTGTTGAATTTCTTGACGGTGAGAACTCTGTTGAGAGTATAGCATGCGGCGGAAACAGCTTCAGCCCAGAAATTTGTTGGAAGTTTTGAATCTGCGAGCATTGTTCTGGCTGTCTCGATTAGCGTCCGATTTTTGCGTTCTGCTACTCCATTCTGCTGCGGAGTGTACGGAGCACTAAACTCATGCAATATACCTCTTTCTTCACAAAATTCCTCCATCTTGTTGTTTTTGAATTCAGTACCATTATCGCTTCTAATTCTTCGGATACGCCTCTGGTACAAATTCTCGATCTTTTTGAATAGCGCCATCAGACTGTCAAATGTTTCATCCTTTGTCTTCAAGAAAGATACCCAAGAAAATCTGGAGTAATCATCAGTGATGACCAAGCAGTAGTAATCTCCTGTAATGCTTTTGACATTCACAGGACCAAATAAATCCATGTGAAGTCTCTCCAAAGGTCGTGATACTGAATTGGCTTGCTTTTTGGGGTGCGACTTTTTCTTCTGTTTGCCTTTAATGCAACTTATGCACTCCCCTTCCAGATGAAAACCCTTGATGTGAACTCCTGTCACCAGATCATTGTGCACCAAGTAATTCATTTTTCTAAGATGTATATGCCCCATCTTTTGGTGCCACAATCTTGACTCTTTCTCGGTTGCTCTAGACACGAAACAATGAGCCTGACCCGTAGTTGTCGTTGCTATGCTCATATCCAAGATATACAGATCGTTGACTCTTTGTGCCCTCATGATGACCCATTCTTCGGGTACAACAAATCCTGGCTTTAGAATCAAACACTCTTTGTCAGTGAAGTGAGTGGTATAGTTTCTGTCACAGATCTGAGAAATGCTTAGTAGGTTATTCTCTAGCTCAGCAATGTAATTGACTCTTTCAAACGTTACAATCCCATTTGTTAAAGTTCCTTCACCAATAATCCGACCACCTTGATTACCAGCGAATCCAACGTATCCTCCATTTATATTCCTTACATCATATGTCTGGAAGCTCCACTATCCATGATCCATCTTGAAACAAGTTGTGGAAGATCCTGCACGAAAACCAATCATGATTAAAACATTTCAATAAAGATGCCGATTCATGCTTTACGATCAAGGAAGCTCCGGCAAATCAAATACAATCAAACAGATTTTGCTACCCAAGCCTCTTTAGACTTAGGCAACTCAAGTTTGATGTAAGATTTTGTTGTGTAGAGTGGCGGAAAGTTTTTATCATTTAATTTCAAGCTTTCTTTGGACTCAACCTCAACCTCCTTTTGTGTAAACAGTTTATCCTTTTTAGGTTGACCAGATGGTTGGTCTTTCTTTGCCACCCATTTTTCTGAAATTGATTTTACTTTTTCAAGCTTTTCATAATGATCCAAAGGAGCACTCATCTTTACCGATGTGGTAGAAGATGATTGTTTTTCCATCTTAGAAACCTTTGGTTCCGCAACTTTCGGCTTCCATGTTTGTTGAGTTGTTGCGACCCGTTTGTAAAATTTGTCAATTTTAGTTACCAACTTCTTTACGGGTTCAATTTTGACTTTGGTGTTTTCCTTTTTTACAACCTTTTTCTCAACAATCAATGGAGCTTTTCCTTTCACAACATCTTTCTTCCTTTGGCTCTCAACTACTTCAGTCTTAGGCTTCAAGTTGGTACACTTTCGTGCAATATGCCCAACATGATTGCATCTGAAACATGTTCGGGTGTCAGCTACCCGACTTGTACCTTCAGACTGAGGTTGTGAGGCCTTTTCCTCAAAGAACTCTTTGTTTGATTTTGAAAAGATCTTAGGTTCTTCATTGGAGAATGAACTTGAGCTGTTCACAAACACTTTCTTTTCAACAATCTTTTTGTTTTGAACATTTTTCTTTTGATAAGACTTACTCCCCTGATATCCACCCGACCAATTGTTTCGTTTGTTATTAGAAAAACGTGGTGGAACTACAGGTTTCTTGTAGTAAGTTTTATCTTTTTCAAAATTCATTTGTCTTATTGTTTGGTTCAGATTGTTTACTTCTGACAGCTCAACTTCGATCAATTTGTAAACATTTTTCAATTTGTTCAAATTTACATTCTCGATTGGAAACTCAGAATCCGAAAACAACTTATCTGAACCTAACATCCTGTACATGACAAGATTTGGTTTATCATTTAAGTTGTTCTTGGATTTTTGATTTGGAATGTATTTATCCAAGAAACATCCATCATCTTCATTTGAATCAGACTCTAAGACACTTTCTGCCATGCTTTTGACAATATCAGTCTGAACACTATCATCAGATGATGATGATGACGAGAATGTAACATCAATTGATTCTGGAAGTTTTATTTCATTTAACTCTTCTTCATCATTAACCTGTCCGGACTTTTTCTTTGAGAAATTGTTTAAAACAGGTGGTGGAACTTGATGATATCCCACCCCAGTTCCGTCCGAAAAGACATCTTCGCCAGCTTTGTTTTTCCCGATAGGTTTAGGAACAATGTGTTGTAAAAAAAAGCTTGCGGAGTTGTAACTGGTTAATTTTAATTGGATGCGTTCGTTCTCAATTTTTGCTTCTTGAAATTGAAGCTTCAGATTCGCAATTTCATCCAATTGTTAGTTTATTAACTCTTCTTTTACCCTTAACACACCCGACAGTTGCACATTTTCGTTTGTTGTTTTGCCATTTCGATCATCCGAATCTTTAACCGTTCGCTTAAGCTTCTCAAAGTTTTCAGTGATGTGACGATTTTCAAGAATGAGTTTTTCATTTTCTTTCTTAGTTCTTTCTAAGTCACTTTTATCACTTTGAATTTTTTCAGTTAACTCTTTTGCATGATCATTTGAAGCTTTTAGCAATTTATCTCGGTTTAAGATTTGATTCTCTACTTCTCTGACCCTTTTTGTTAGGTCTTCAACCTTTTTATTATTGAGGTAAGCGATAGTGCTACATTCTTTGCA
The DNA here is from genome assembly GCF_002127325.2 of Helianthus annuus. Lineage (NCBI taxonomy): Eukaryota > Viridiplantae > Streptophyta > Magnoliopsida > Asterales > Asteraceae > Helianthus > Helianthus annuus. Next base: position 70,350,836 of record NC_035446.2, read on the forward strand.
GTTTTTCTTGCAATTCTTGCAGTCACTTTCGCTTACTTCTTTCTTACCTGACACTTCTTTATTAATCTGACTGACCTGGCCATTTGACTTAGTTCCAGAACTAGAATCTACCTCCATCTTCATCAGATTTTCGGCTGTGAGCTCTTGAGATGTATCTATCAATCCATCATCAATCTTCTTTTCTGCCGACTTCACATTTTCTTCTTTCTCTTCCACTTTCTTTTCAGTTCCACCCCACCATTCTCTTTGTCTAGCCTCCTCTTCTTCAGCATACTGCTGAATGATTGCATCAACACTCAGTGAGCTTGGATCGATTGTAATATTACCTTGAGGATCAAGGTAGCATTCTCGGTCTGGATCCCAGCGTCTAGCTAATTTTGCTTCTTTGTAAATGGTATAGATTCGGCTTACTTTTGTTTGGGCTTTCATTCTTCTGTTCACAAACTTTTCTTCTTCTGTTCTTGTGTCTTTAAACGGAACAATCTTTCCTGCTGCGAACGCGTAACCAACTGCGTCTTCTTCAGGCAATATCTCACTCCAGTCATATCCTTCATCGTCGTGAATGACCGCTAGAGCTCTTGACTTTTCCTTACCTTTTTCTTCAATCTGCTTCAACCTAGGAGGTTCCGATTTATTCTGATGGTAAATGGCTTTCTTATAGTAATCTTCACGAAACGGATTATCAGATTCGTCAGCATACTCGTTTCTGCACTCACGTTTAAAGTGACCTTTTTGTTTGCATTTGAAGCATGTCACGAAACCTGTAGGATCGTGTTTGCCCTTCTGATGAGACAATCGGAGCTAGTACCAACCAAACATGTAGCGGAAATACATGTATGGCTTGAATCAAAGCAAATCAGATAAAGAAATGAGTAGAAAACAGATAGAAATCACTTTAAACTTGCTTTCACATTAATTCTTCAAGAAAAACACGGTCAGCAGTTCGGCCTTCCGATGACATGAAAGTTACAAATGTGAAAGACTGAAGGGGTATATATATATATATACTAGTGGTAGTTTCGCTTGAAAGGACATGACCATACAAGCGAAACCTTATCAAGTAGTTTCGCTTGTATGGCATATGATCATTCAAGCGAAACCTTTACATGAAAATCAAACTTTTACATCTATAACCCCTGTAAAATACATAATTAACCAGAACAGACCCTATACATTGATTAACTACAACTAAGACGCAGGCTTTAGACATTATGCACCAAAAAACTCCCCCTTGGATAAAGCCGCAGTCTTCGTCTAGTCTTCGGGTCTTCAAACTGCTCTATACATCTCTTCCCTTGGTTTTGGCTTTCTGCTCAGCGCAACCCTTATTTTTTCATTCTCTTTCTTTCTCGCTTTCTCTTCTTCAGCTTGCATCTTCATAAACGTGCCTTTCTTTTCTGCAAGCTTCTGACGTTCATGATTAGCTTTCCTTTTCATCTTCTCGTCCAGCGACCACCAGGATGATTTCCATTTACTTTCAGAATTTATGCTTTTCTGAAAACAAAGAGAAACTACACGGTGAAATTGTTGCGCTTGTTCTCTATCTGCTGGTTGATAGTGAATCTTGTTAATGAAAAGACATTCTATATCCTTCGCCGAGCAATTAACCAGCCACATTGGATCACACACATGTATCTCACGAATCTCTTCACCAGCTCTGTAAGTAATGATTGCTTCTGTTGTAATACAACTGTACACCCAGCCAATGAAGCCTTTATAGAATTCTTGTTCCATCTGAGGCATTGGAATTGTCTTCATTGTTCTTGGTGGCTTGACATTCAAGATAGTTTCTTCAACTCCAGTTTCAGGATTAATTCTCTACACACGCTTTGGATGATGTGGCTTCCATTTACGAAATTCTTTCAACGATTCAAATTTAATGTAGCCCCACATAGCAACATCATTCTTCCGAACAGGATAATCCCAACATTTTACCTTCGCCAGTTCATCTACATCCCACCAAAGTAATGACATGATGTCATATAAACGTGCAAAGTACTGGACTCCATACTCTCTTCGGATTGCATATGCATTCACCTGCGGTAAAAATCCCCAACTGATAATATCACCAAGAGAAACACTTTGATCACGTTGAAAATACTTCAAAGGTCTTTTAAATTTTCTCTCGTGACTCTTCTTGAACCACTTCGACCTATCTTCTTTTTCCATCTCCTTTTGAGTACTGTCGAAGGTTTTATCTTTCACTGCCTCAGCTACTTTCTGTCTTAACTCTTCTCTGTTTTCTTCAGCAAAGAATTCCATGAGGGTAGGATACTTAGAAGTACCTTCAGCTACATCTTCATCATCTGTACAATCTTCAATCTCAACTCGATCATACTTATCAGCCTCTTCAACATACTTGTACGAGTATTCAGGCTGTTGATTTATATCGAAAGACACTAACTCTTCTTCAGAATCAATCTTGAAATCAGGATTCACATTTTGCAACATTTCTCTGTAAACATCTAAACTTAAGAACAACGTCTCAGAATGTTCAACAATTTGAGACTTACTAGACTCCCCCTTTCCACTAGCTTCTCCTGACTCTTCATTTACAGTGTCATTCATCAGATTATCAACATCTTGTTCAGAAGAACCTTCAGTAACTTTTAAACCAGTACCACCTGCAGCATCATCATCATTATCAGAACTGTGACTGCTAGCAGAAAATACTTTTTCATCTTTATCCTCTTTCTCTTCTTCCTCCTCTTCTTCATCATCATCATCACTACTAGATCCCTCTAACTCAGCAAGGTGAGTTTCATCTTCAAAGAGACCAGATATTGCAGAAATAGGTTTGGGATTCTCAACCACCATTTAAGGAATTATTGATCTTTCTGTGACAGCTGAACTACTTCAACTCCCTTACCTTTGTCTTTCATTTGTCTTTCAATTTCTGCTTGACGTTCAGCTCTAATCTCCTCTACTTGCAGCTCTTCGAATTTTTGTTCTACTGAAGTTCCAAGCATGCTTTCAACGACTTTACTCAGCATGTAGAACTCATGATCTCTTGATTTTTTAGCTGCTTCCAGTTCTTTGTTCTTTAGCTTGAAGTATTCATTCTGATTATCTTTTCTAGACTTTTCTTCTTCAAGCTCCGCAACACGTACTTTCAATATATCAATTTCAGATTGATCAGCATCAATCTTTTTCACTAACACTTGATTTTCATCCTCTAACTTCTTCACACGAATTTCAAGAAGTCTTTCTCTATCAGAAACTTTCTTATTTTCAGCTACCAGCCTTTTGTTTTCAGCAACAACTTCTTCAACTCTCTTTTCAACATTTCTGACTTGTGAAGTGTTCGCAAAGTCAAAGTCTCCAACATCTAAAAGATTATCCTGTGGAGTATAAAGACCTCTGCTAGACAAACCAGGTTGCGTTTGGGTGAGTGGAGGTGTTTGAAATATATCTTGTGAGGTAACAAGAGGTTGTTGTGGTGGTGTTTGATGAATAGGTGATGGTTGTCTTGGAGGTGTTGGTTGTTTAGGTGGTGAGGATTGTTGTGGAGGAGTAGGTTGTCTGGGTGGTGATTGATGAACAGGTGATTGTGGTGGTGTTGGTTCGAGTGGTGGTGTGGGAGGCTTTTTACTTTCTTTTGATGGTTTCTTCTTTAGCACGATCTTCGGAGATTTCTTTGGATTGACTTTGCGTATTTTTGGAGAAACTACTTTCTTGCAACCTCCCGCTTTCTTTCTAGCTTTTGGAGAACACTGTGATCCTGAGACATGCTCCGGAGAAGGCACATAAACATCATCATCATCTTTCTCCTGTCTCTTTCTCTTTCTTAAAATCTTCTCTTTCTCTATTTCTACTTGAATTCTTTTCCGACTTTCAATCTCATCAATACCATCATCTGAAGAACTTGATGAACTTGTTGTACTTTTATCTACATCGTCACCTTCAATATCATCAGCAACTTTTTCTTTCTCTTTCTGACTTTCAACATCTACAACTTGTTCAATATTAGCAACAACTTCTGGCCCTGTTTCTAAAACATCAGTATCAAACAATACATCAGTATTAAATGGATTATCTTCAGTAGCTGTCACTTGTTCTTTTTTCTGCAGTTACCACTGGAATATCTTCTTCCGGTTCATCAACCAAAGACATTGTTGCTGCTTTCTTTTGCTTCTTTCTTGGGTTTGATGACGAACCTTCACCTTCTTTAACAACAGGAGTGGCTTTCCTGCGTCTTCTTCCAGATTCCTTCACATACCACTCATTCTTTGTATTTTTGAACTCTGCAAGTACTTTCAACTCCTCAGCATATGCTGCTTCTTTCATCTCAGCTTCTGTTGGTGCACTACATCTGCTGATTACGTCTTGTATCGAGTCATTAGTCTTAAATGTTAGATCTGGGCACAATATACGAGAAATAGTGAGATTGTATAAGTTTTAGAGTTATGGATCGCTCAAAGGAACAAGTAGATAGTTGGGCCGCTCATTAGTCAACATGATGGACCGCTTATGTGTCAAACATGTTGGACCGCGTATATGTCATGTATATGGACCGCTTATTGGGCCTGTCCAATAAGCGGTTCCAGTCGCTTATAAATACCCTTAGAGCGATCTCATTTGTAATAGTTCCTGATTTTCTTGTAGGATCGTTTGGTGACCCGAACGAGTCGTTCAGAGGTGTTTTCGTCAAGTACAGGTGCGGAAAACAAGTAAATGACGTAGGAATAGCTTGTATATCACTTTAAACTCCTTTTCTATTGATATGACGATGAGTACAACCTGTTTTCGATCCGGCAGCACTTCGGTACGAAAATCAGGAACTCCTTTTAAATGAATCCGCTCATAAGGTATATATAGGAAACTGGAACCGCTTATTGGACAGGCCCAATAAGCGGTCCAGGTACATGTCATAAAAGCGGTCCACATGTTGACACATGAGCGATCCACATCCTTGACACATAAGCGGCCCACAATCACCATGTACCTATGAGCGGTCCAAACCCTATAAACCTATACAATCTCACTATTTCTCGTATATTGTGCCCAGATCTAACATTTAAGACTAATGACTCGATACAAGACGTAATCAGCAGATGTAGTGCACCAACAAACTCCCCCTCAGATGTTGATGGAGTCGACTATCGAGTCACACCATGCTGTATCTTCACATCTTCTGTCTTGATCAGTCTTCGAGCTTTTCTTTCTCACTATCTACAGACTCCCCCTCACGATTTACTGGTATTAACATCTTCAGTAACATCTTCAGGATCGTTGTCTGATCTGCACAAGCCTTCAGAATCAAATATCCTGGCTCTAAAAACACTTTAGTTCTCTTGATCAGATCTCTTGATTCCTGCACAATCTTAACCCAGAAATAAATTTTCTAGATTCATCACATATCAACAACCTGTGCTCCAACACATGACTCTCTCAACAATCTATGATGAACCATTTGAAGAAGGTTAGAATTAATGAAAACAATTAAATTTACACAAACACTCCCTCTCAAATGCTGTTCATCATGTTTAGCACACGGAATTTTGAAAATCAGTTTTCCAACATCAGTTGTCGAAAATCTTTTTGACTTTTTCAAAATTTATGCTAAAACACACTAAAATCTTTTTGGATTTTTCAATATGAGAAAATAAAATGCAGAAATAAACTATTTACAATCAATATTTTTGTGAGTTCGTGCAAGAGGATCATATCAGTTTATGAAACCTATCACCAACACCGTTAAGCTTGATTTCATTTTAAGCTTTAAACAATTTACCTAGATTGTCAGTATGTTTGTCCTCTTAAATTTTCAACACAAATTTCAATTGATTCAAGATACAATATTAATGTTTTAGAGACTTAAACTTAATTGTGTATCACTCCACTTGAATATACTCCCGTATCCAGATCCCAAATATTCAGTCTTACAGGTGAGTATACCACAGCTGATATCTGTAAAGGGTAGATGCGAAACCGTGAGAGCTCAGGTCAGAACTTCCGTTCAGCAGAGAGATGACGGCTCGACTTTTGGTGAGTCCCCTTTGATGGACCGTTCTATGACCCGAAAAGTCAGTCGAAGTAGTTCATCTTTACATATGAAGGCGGAATCAACGTAAGTAAAGTAACAACAGCTAATCCTTTCAATTCCTTGTGTTTGTATTGCTTTCTGATAAAATTTCAGCAGAGTTTCGGCACCTCAGCACATACATACACTGTTACAAATGATAAACCGCTCAACCTATTTATAGACAACCTGGGTCGCTTATGTGACAGTCCAAATAAGCGATCCAGCACCAATGTCACATAAGCGATCCACACTCTAATGTCCTAAAAGCGGTCCAGGCTTCATGACACAAAAGCGGTTCACCTTACAACATTGACACATAAGCGGTCCTAAGTCTATATTACACAATATTTACACTTTGACCCCCTATAGACCATTCTTGACTTCAGACTTCAAGTAGACGTAGTCAACAGACATTCCGTGCATCAACAGACTCCCCCTTGGATGTTGACGTAGTCTTTTTAGCATCTTCAGATCCGTAGTCTTTAGTCTTTGACTTTTCACCAACTCTGTCTGTCACCTCAAACAATCTTCACAGGTTCCCGGACTGATTTCTAGCTTTATCTATAAGCTTCCCATTAGCTCTTGATCCAGACTCCCCCTCTCACTGATTCCCCCTCTTATTATGCTGGAATCTTGAGATATCTGGTTCAAGCTTTTGCAATTTGCCTCCGTTGGGAACTATCGTCCAAACCTGTTACTCAACCGATAACATTACATTCTATCTTGTCAAACAATAAACACAACTTCAATCAGTTTTAGAAATCCTCTCAAGTTTTCAAGTTCAAATTAATGACCCTGAATACTTGATTAATCTACCAAGTTCAATTTAATGACCCTGGTTGATCTTTTGACGAAACAAACTGATTTAGTGAAACAATTTTCCAATTTTCTGAAAAATAACAAGTATCAATTTAATGAACTTGTTTATAACTTTGAAAACAAACATTCTCCAACAATATAAGCTCTCCTCGATCTTCATCTCAGAATCTCCTGCATCTGCTTCATTTTGCTAGAATCCGACAATCAACTTTCCACTCTGGTTTGTCTAAAATAAAGCAGAAATAAAATCTTTTTGGATTTTAGGATGATCTAAACTAAGAAATGAAATAACAGAAAACTTAAATTGCAGAAAATAAACTATATACAAATTTTGTTTTTGGCGAGCGTGTCAGGGAATCATATCAGCTTTTCAGACAGATTACAAGTACCGTTAAGCTATATTACATACTCAGATTTAAACAATTCACCTCGATTGTCGATATACTGATCCATCTTAAATTTTCATACAAACTTCAATCTATTCAGGATACTGTTTTAAGTTTTTTAAGAACATAGATCAATTCATGTGTCCCACCTCTTGAATATACTCCCGTATCCAGAATCCCAATATTCAGTCTTACAGGCAAAGATACTACAATGATATCTGTACATAAATTAGGGTATGCGAGAACTGAGGGATCTCAGGTCAGAACTTCCGTTCAGCAGAGAGATATCAGCTTCGACTTTGCAATGTGTTCCCTTTAGAGAATTTTTTAGCTACAACAACTGATTATCAATTTTATCGTCTAATCAGCTGAGGGCTTTATGCTATGTTTCAAGCATTTTGGTGAAAGTATTAGCCAGGGACTAGGTCAGAACCACCGTTCAGCAGAAGTCCCGGAATAATACCCCAGACATCATAGAGTATAACCGCCTAGTATATCAGAATACGAGACCTTTCAAACGAGATTTCAGGGGTTACCTATATATCCAAGTAGTGTTCCCCACGAATTTCACCAGTTTGAAATTTTAGGTTTATATCCCGAATAAATCTACTAAATGTACGAAAACCTATCGACACATCATTAGTGAGACTGTTTAACTCATTTTATCTTTCCAAAACTTTAGCATACTGTAATTGTCTAGCTGATGTACTATCATTTTCCCTATATACATAAGCTCTTTTTCAATTTTATCATGTTTTTGGATTTTTTCATTTTTTACTGTTTTTGTATTTTTCTGAAAATAAAATATGTACAACTATCTATCTCCCCCTAAATACCAAAACACATAAAAAATCGACAAACCATCGCAGATTGTTTCTCATCTTCATCCGCAACAGTACTCTCATCAACGCTCACAACCCCATCCGACACCGAAAGCAATTTCATACCATTAAGTTTTAACAAATATTGAAACCTATTTTTATCAAAAGCTTTGGTATGCAAATCAGCTTTTTGTTCGTCAGTGTGGATTTTCTCAATTCGTATCAACTTTTTCTCGAAGCAATCGCGAATAAAGTGATGACAAATCTCAATATGTTTAGTTTTAGCGTGATGTACTGGATTTTTAGTTATATTAATCGCGGCCTCATTATCAACAAACAGAGGTGTGTTAAGAAACTGCAAACCGTAATCGCGCATCTGTTGCTGTATCCACAGTATCTGAGAGCAGCAACTGCTAGCAGAAACATACTCCGCTTCACATGTAGATAGCGCCACAGATGTTTGTTTCTTACACTGCCAAGTAACCAATCTCGGACCAAAAAACTGGCATCCTGCAGTTGTTGATTTCGCGTTGATTTTGCAGCATCCGAAATCCGAATCGGAAAACCCTTCGAGTGTAAAATCGCCTTTGCGAGGATACCACAACCCCAATGTGGGTGTGCCTTTCAAGTAACGTAAAATCCTCTTCACAATAATCATGTGCGATTCTCTCGGGTTAGACTGAAATCTTGCTGCGAGGCACGTTGGGTACATGATGTCAGGACGTGAAGCAGTTAGGTACATCAAAGAACCTATCATGGATCGATAAAGTGTCTCATCAACCCTGTCTCCGGTGAGATCTGGGTGAATACCATGATTTGTCGCAAGTGGGGTAGCAGCTGGAGTAGAACTTGACATTCCAAATTTCTCCAGAATATCATGCACGTACTTTGTTTGATGAATGAAAATACCTTCAGGAAGTTGTTCAACTTGTAATCCCAGAAAGAATTTCATCTCCCCCATTGAAGACATTTCAAATTTCTGCTTCATCACCTGTTCGAAATCTTTGCATAATTTCTCATTCGTCGACCCAAAAATAATATCGTCTACATAAATTTGTACTATCAACAGATGACCATCAACGACTTTAGTGAAGAGAGTGGCATCCACTTTTCCACGTATGAACTGGTTAGCGAGTAGATGTTGAGACAAAGTCTCGTACCAGGCTCTCGGCGCCTGATGTAGACCGTACAACGCTTTGTCCAGCAGATAAACTTTGTTCTTGTGGATTGGGTCAGTAAAGCCCGGCGGCTGACCAACATAAACCTCCTCTTTGACCTTCCCATAAAGAAACGCTGATTTAACATCTAACTGAAATACTTTGAAATTCTTCCAAGACGCAAATGCTAGGAAAATTCTGATAGCCTCTAGTCGTGCGACAGGAGCATAGACTTCGGTAAAATCAATCCCCTCCTGTTGACTAAAGCCCTGAACAACGAGTCGAGCTTTGTTCCTTACAACCACTCCTCTGCCGTCCCTCTTACATTTGAAAACCCATTTTGTATTGATTTTTCTTTGACCATCTGGTAGATCAACCAACTTCCACACACCTAACTTCTCAAACTGACTTAATTCTTCTTGCATCGCTATGACCCAAGAGTCTTCAGTAAGCGCCTCTTTGTATGTCCGCGGTTCGACCTGCGAAATAAAACAACTTAATGAAAATTCAGTTTATAAAGGTGCTACTGTAGAATAAAAACATGTTAAGCCCTGATCAATTTGACGTCTCGTCCGAACGCCTGAGTGCAATTCTCCTATTATCAACTCCTCTGGATGATAAGAAAGAGTTCGCGGGATCACTTCGCTTGGAACTTCTACATTTCCCTCCAGATTAGTAACATTCTGCTCTGCATCTTGTTCACCAACTTGGTTTGTTTGACTTGACAACTGGATCTGCTCCCCCTCAAGATCTGAATCACCATGGTCAAAAACTGGCATGTTTTCAGCTTCTTGATCATCATTCACCTCCGACTGATTACCAGGAGCAACTTCATCATCATGTTCACCAGCGTTACTAGGACCTGCTTCATCATCATTTGAAGTCTCCCGAGGTCTGCAAGAATACTCTGCTGGAAACCTGAGCGACGATTCATATTCTCGTAAAATATCCAGCTCATCAAAGAAATCTTCCTCTTCCTCTGATTCTTCTCTCATGTCAAACGACTCCCAAAGTTTGTCATAATTAAAACGCCAAGAATCACCAGGATTCTGAGGCGGCATAGTATAACCCTGACATTCAACATTTGCTGCTTCAATAATACGCTTTTCGCTTGGAACAAAGACACGCCGTGTAGGACCTGAATATCCAAAAAATATTCCTTCAAAGTTCTTCGGACCAAGCTTGCCCTTCGGCTCTATTACCGTACAGGGTGACCCAAACGGTTCTAGATACTTCAAATTCGACTTGCGTTTATTGATTAGCTCAAAACACGTCTTGTTGAACTTCTTCACAGTAAGAACTCTATTGAGAGTATAGCATGCAGCAGAAACAGCTTCAGCCCAGAAATTGATTGGTAACTTGGAATCTGCAAGCATCGTTCTGGCTGTCTTGATTAGCGTCCGGTTCTTGCGTTCTGCAACTCCATTTTGCTGAGGAGTGTACGGAGCACTAAACTCATGCAGTATACCTCTTTCATCACAGTATTCCTCCATCTTACTGTTTTTGAACTCAGTACCATTGTCACTTCGAATTCTACAAATCGGTCTCTGGTACAGATTCTCAATTTTCTTAAACAAAACTACCAAACTATCAAAGGTTTCGTCTTTCGTTTTCAAGAACATGACCCACGAAAATCTGGAGTAGTCATCAGTCACGACCAAACAGTAGGAATCTCCTGTTATACTCTTAACATTCACTGGACCGAACAAATCCATGTGAAGTCTTTCCAAAGGCCTCGAAACTGAATTGACTTGTTTTGTAGGGTGAGACTTTTTCTTCTGTTTACCTCTGACACAACTTATGCACTCCCCTTCCAGATGAAAACCTTTAATATTCACTCCGGTGACCAAGTCGTTATGCACTAAATGATTCATTTTCCTTAGATGAATATGCCCCATCTTTCTGTGCCATAACCTTGACTCCTTCTCCGTTGCTCTGGACACAAAACAATGAGCCTGACCCGTGGTTGTAGTAGCAACGCTCATGTCCAACACGTACAGATCGTTGACTCTTGGTGCCCTCATGATGATCCACTCTTCAGGTATCACAAATCCCGGTTTCAAGATCAAACATTCTTTGTCGGTGAAATGAGTAGTATACATCCTGTCACAGATCTGGGAGATACTCAGCAGGTTGTTCTCCAGCTCAGCGATGTAGTTTACTCTCTCAAACGTGATAATGCCATTTGATAGTGTTCCTTCACCTATGATCCTGCCTCCTTGATTACCCGCAAAACCCACATAACCACCATTAATGTCATTCACATCATACAGCAATGCGGTCTTCCCTGTCATATGCCTTGAAGCTCCACTATCCATTATCCACCTGGATACAAGTTTTGGAAGATCCTGCACATAACAAATCATCATTTAAACAACTTCAAGAAAGATGCCGATTTATGCTTCGCAATCCAGGAAGCTCCGGCAATTCAAACTGTTTAGTCAAACATAGAGTCCACCCAGGCCTCATCAGCCTTAGGTGCAACCTTGACTCTTGCAATTTGAATTTTGAAATTTTCAGCCTTTAGAGGCGGAAAATTTGCATCATAATCAACAATAATTGGCTCTTCAGCCTTTTTCTCCTCAGAATTTGAAACTATCTTCTCAACTTTTGATTCAATTTTTGGTTTCCACACCTGTTGAGTTACTGCAACCCTTTTATCAAATTTATCATTTTGAGTTACCAACTTATTTACGGGTTCAGTTTTTGCTTTTACGTTGTCAATTTTAACGTTTTTCTTCCCAACAACTTTCTTCTCAACATACATCGGTGTTTTACCCTTCACATCAACTTTCTTTTGTTGAACCTTCACAGCTTCAGTCTTAGGCTTCACATATGTACACTTTCATGCAATATGACCAACCTGGTCACATCTAAAACAAGTACGAGTATCAACTACCCTACTCGTGCCTTCAGACTGAGCCTGTGAAACTCTCTTCTCAAAAAATTCTTTGTTTGATTTTGTAAAAATTTCTTTTTCTTCATCAGCAAGTGAACTTGAACCATTCACAAACTTTTTCTTTTCGACATACCTTTTGTTTGAAACATTTCTTTTATGAAAAGGTTTACCCCCCTGATAACCACCCGACCAATTGTTTCTGTTGTTATTGTAAAAACGTGGTGGATAAACAGCTTTATTGTGGTAAACCCTCTCTTTCTTTCGACTCAGATTGTTCACTGCTGACAACTCAACTTCGACCAGTTTGAAAACATTTGTCAATTTGTTCAGATTAACATTCTCTAATGGAAACTCAGAATCCGAAAACAACTTATCCGATCCCGACATCTTGTACATGACAAGATCAGATTCATCATATAAGTTGTTTTTGGACTTTTGCTTTGGAATGTATTTATCTAGAAAACACCCATCCTCCTCAGAAGTGTCACAATCCGGCTTAAGCACTTTGTCTATCACACTTTTCACCACATCATTTTGGACACCCTCTTCATTGGAAGATGTGAACGTGACATCAATGTTCTCAGGAAGTGTAACATCACTTTCTTCCTCAATTTCCACCAAACTAGACTGCTTTTTCGTGTAGTTGTCTAAAATTGGCGGTGGAACTTTGTGAAACCCTACACCCGTTCCATCAGAAAACACGTCCTCACCAGCTTTGTTTTTTCCTATAGGTTTGGGAACGATGTGCTGCAAAACAAAGCTAGCTAAGCTATAACTATTTAATTTCAACCGAATTCTTTCATTTTCAATCTCAATTTCTTTAACCTTAAGTTTTAAATTTGCAATCTCATCCAGTTGTTCATTAATTGATTTTTCTTTTAATTGCAACACAGCTCTTAGATGTTCGTTTTCTTTGAATGTTTTTCCGTTTCGATCATCACTGTCTTTCACAACACTTTTAAGTTTCTCAAATTTTTCTGAGATCTGACGAATTTCCAGAATTAACTTTTCATTTTCAGTTGTAATTTTGTCACATTTAGTGGTTAATTCATTAAACCGTTCAGTTGAAACTTTTAACTCTGTGTCACGATCGAGAATCTGATCTTCAAAAGTTTTAACTTTTGATTTCAGATTTTTCAATTTCTCATCATTCAAATACGTGACAGTACTACAAAAATTGCATTGTTTGTTGCAATTTTTGCAGTCAACATTTCCATCGACTTTATTACCTGACCTGGATGTTGACACACTTTGACTGACCTTCTCTTTTGACTCAGAAACAGAAATAGAATCTACCTCAAGTGCTTTCGCAGCTAGCACTTGGTCAGCCACTTTCTCTGAATTCTCCGTATCAACCATCTTTGATCTCTCAGTCTCTGCGTTTTCTTTCTTCTCTCTCTCTTCTTTTTCCTTTCTCTCTTTTTCTTTCTCCTCCTCAATCATCTTCGAAGTTGGTGTTCCCCACCACTTATGCTGCCAGTATTCATCATCTTCTTTGTACTCCTGAATGATGGCTTCAATATCTAGCGTTTTGTCATCAACTGCCATATTGCCATACCGATCAAGATAACACTCTCTGTCTGGATCCCAACGATTTGCTCTTCTTGCTTCCAAGTATACACCAGAAAGTCTGATAATCTTTGTTTCAGCAATCAACTTCCTATATTGATACTTCTGTTCCTCTGTACGATCATCCTTCCAAGGAATCGGTTCATCTTGACTTGCCATGAAAGCATAACCAATGGCATCATCTTCCGGCAAAACCTCTTTGCTCCAATCGTAACCCTCATCATCATAGATCACAGCTAAAGCCCTTGACTTTTCTCTTTGCTCTTCAGCCTGCTTTAGTCTGGGCGGCTCCGATTTATTTTGATGATAGATTGCCTTCTTGTAATAATCGTCACGAAATGGATTTTCAGATTCATCAACGTATGCATTCCGACATTCTCGCTTGAAATGGCCCTTTTGTTTGCACTTAAAACACGTCACTTTTGACTTATCGAACCCAAGCTTTGTTGACGGACCACCAATTAATTTCCTCCCGGTAATTTCCATAAAACGTTGCGCACGTCGAACAGCACTTGCCATTGCCCAACGAATGTCAATAAGCTCCATTTCCTCGGGATCTATCTGATCGTAGTCTTCTTTGGTCAAATTTGTATTTCCGATCTTCCCGGCTACCAAACCTTCATAGGACTCCAAAACAGACGCTAGAAAAACCATCTGTTGCTTGGCCGATTCTTCGTCAAAGTTTTGTGCATTCTTCAAATCGATTGCAATGTGGCACGAAAATTTCGCATCAGAACGATTTGTAGAAGACGTAGATCCACTGTGATAACCACTGTGGCTTCCGCTGCTTGAATTGCTTTGACTTTCTTTGTTTGTTGAAGAAACATTCTCAGCAGAAAATGCAGTTTTCGGAGAAGTAGCTTTCGGCATCATGTTTTTCGGATAATACAGATCCAGATTCTGCTGATAGGATGAGTGATTAACTTTGTATGTTTTCTTCAACTCTAGCTCATGACTTTCAAGTTTTTCAATCACAATATCTGGTTTCAAGTTGTCAGGAGCAATAGTGTTCTTTAACATCAATGCATAATATCTCCAATCCATCTCATCAGGTAGTGAATCAAACAATTTATCAACTATCTCATCATCAGGATAATTGATCCCATGTCGAACAAGTTCCAGCTTAAGATGACCAAACCGTTCAATCATTTTACCCACTGATTCATTTTTCATACACCCAAACATATCAAATTCTTTCCGAAGAAGTTTCTTCTTATTCTTTAGAATTTCCTCGCTTCCTATACATTTTGCTTTCAGTTTTTTCCACAAATCTTGTGCATTTGAGTAATCGATCAAGGAAATGATGTCTTCTCGGACGGATTGGAAAAGCAATGCTACACACTTTTGTTCTGCCACAAAAGCATCAATTTCTTCAGTTGATCTCAAAGCTTCACCATTCTTCTTGCCATTTGCATAGCCATTTTTCATGCTTTTCCAGCTTGGAAATGCAAATGCCATCATCCAGTCTTCAAACTTTGTTGCCCACCTACTATAATCCTCTATAGCCATAAGCTTTGGGGGTTTGTTGAATGTTCCGAATGCGCTCTCGGACTCCCATGCTTCTTTCTTTCTTTCTTTCGGTGGACTTTTATCTTTATTGCTTGATGACGTATCGTTGTTGTCCGTACTACCCGAGAATGCGTACATATCACTGAACGGATTTAAGAAAATATCATCCATTTTGATTGTACCTGCAAAATCAAACAACACTTAGCAAAATTTTTGATTTTGAAAATTATCAGAACCACAAAAGCGGTCCAGAGTATTTTCAGAAAAGCGATCCAGAAAATGTCCAGAAAAGCGAGTCACAACTTGTTTGTTCGAGCGGACCAGAATGTGTCCGTTCGAGCGGTTCAGTATATGTCAAATGAGCGATCCAAAGTGTGATCTTTCGAGCGATTCACAATATGATCGTTCGAGCGGTCCAAGATACGTCCGTTCGAGCGATCCTAGCAGTCAAAATGTTTGAAAAAGAGGTTCAGAATGTTCAGAAAAGCGGTCCTGAAAGGTAATTTCGAGCGATCCTAGACTTGATTTCGAGCGGTCCTCAATGTTCGAAAAAGCGAATCACACTTTTTAGCATGTTTTTATCATTTTTAGTCCGTATTTTCACCTGATTCTTTCTAGGGTTTGTTAATATTGTATTTTACACGTTATACTCGAAATTCAGACCATTTTGACCGTTGGAACCACTGGAAACTGAAAAAGTGTGAGAGAAAGTGAGTAGAAAAGAGATATTTCTGCCGATTTGTGCTGTTGTAGTATGAACTCCTCGTCCTGAGCTCTGATACCACTTGATGGACCGTTCTATGACCCAAAAAGTCAGTCGAAGTAGTTCATCTTTACATATGAAGGCGGAATCAACGTAAGTAAAGTAACAACAGCTAATCCTTTCAATTCCTTGTGTTTGTATTGCTTTCTGATAAAATTTCAGCAGAGTTTCGGCACCTCAGCACATACATACACTGTTACAAATGATAAACCGCTCAACCTATTTATAGACAACCTGGGTCGCTTATGTGACAGTCCAAATAAGCGATCCAGCACCAATGTCACATAAGCGATCCACACTCTAATGTCCTAAAAGCGGTCCAGGCTTCATGACACAAAAGCGGTTCACCTTACAACATTGACACATAAGCGGTCCTAAGTCTATATTACACAATATTTACACTTTGACCCCCTATAGACCATTCTTGACTTCAGACTTCAAGTAGACGTAGTCAACAGACATTCCGTGCATCAACACCCTTTAGAGGATCTTTTTGCATTTCAACAGCAGCGACTATCAATTTTATTGTTTCATCAGCATGCTGAGGGCGAAGCTTATGTTTTAAAGCTTTAGCAAAAAGTATTATCCGGGGACTAGGTCAGAACTTCCATTCAGCAGAAGTCCCGGGATAATACTCCAGATATCACTGAGTATAAAGACCTAGTATCTCAGAATACGGGACCTTTCAAACAAGATTTCGGGGGTTACCCATATATCCAAGAATAGTTACCCACGAATTAAGCAAGTTTGATTTAGGTTTATATCTCGTTTCAATTTACTAAATGTGCGAAAATCTACTGACACATCCGCAGTAAGATTGTTTAACACTTTTTAACTTTACATTTCTTTAGCGTGCCGTGATAGTCCACTGATGTACTATCATTTCCTCTTTTTTGCAACAAAACTCAATTTTGAATTTTATCATGTTTTTGGCTTTTTCAAATTTTCAAATGTTTTTGGATTTTCTGAAATTTCCCTACTCCCCCTAAAATGCAAACACATTTTAAAGAAAATTTGAAAACTTCTAAACTTTTGACCTACTAGAAATATACAAAGCAACAACAAACTGTACAGAGACTTGACAACTGACACTGAATCACATCAAATCGCCATTCACTAGGCATAAACAATCTGAACTCCCCCTATCACAAACCATTTTCTCATTTAGATTTCAAAACACTTAAGTTTATTTTAATCAAAATGATTTTTCCGGAAAATGAATTTGTGTTGATAACAACCACTTGTAGGTTAATCAATTTTAAAAACGGGGATGTGGTTCATCATCTTGTCTATCTTTTGTCATGAATAGTAAATCAAGTACAATTTAATGTCCCTGATTTACCATTTTCATCTAAGAACCTTCTGAACCACTTGTAAATGTAAACACTTCAAAGTATACAAACATCTCAAAACTTAACCACAAATACCACCTGTGGAATCAAGATTACCACTTGTAGATACCCAACAACTACCCATTGTAGGAATATTACATCTACATCACCATTATATCAATCAAAATGCCGATTCCTGCTTCGCAATTACCCACCTGGAAGCTCCGGCATAGTCCTTTCACCTGCAAAACATCCAAACATGAATCACAATCATTCAAACAAACACATCAAAAACTAGAATGATGCCGATTCCTGATCCACGATATAAACTTGGGATCTCCGGCGTAGTCCTTTAACTATCATGGAAAACAGACATCCATCCAAGTCTTCTCAGACTTGATGGATTTCAACTCCTGAGCAGTCGGGTTGTATGTAGCCTTTTTTGTGGCGTAAAAATCTTTGACCCCCTTTGCTCTTCCACTCAACATTTTCCCAAAAATTTTCTTAACATTCCCGTTGAATGTTTTCTCGACATCAAAATCATTCTTTTCTTTGTAGAACTGATTTGAAATCTCAGTTTTTCCCACTTTCTTCTTTACTTCGTCAAACTTCAATGATGGAAACTCCGCACCTGTACTTGACGAAAACACCTCTGAACGACTCGTTTGGGTCAGCAAACGATCCTACAGCTTCACTCCTCCAGTTCTGGTGTTTAACTGGATCTAGATCGACATAATTTGCATCTTTAATGGCACCAAAGAATACAATATCAATTTTTGGTTCTGGATGGTTCGGATGATATCTCACAAGCTGTTTGATAGACACTTCATTCATGTGAGATTGCACTAATAAATCATCCTTGATGTTTCTGTCTATCTCAGGATACGCATGATCTATCAGCATCTGTACAAATCTCGGATACGTCCAAGACTTGACCTTTGTTGTGATGTTCTCGTCCATGTAATGAAATATGATGTGTGAAAAGTTATACTTCTTGTTTAACACCAATGTAGTCACCATATTCATTTGATAATCTCTCATTGCATCATAACTACCTTTAGTGTGACTTAACGACAACAGAACACAATGAATCAAAAACTTGAAAGGCTTGGTAAACTTTGACTTCAAATAATTTGCGGCATTCAATGCTCCTTGATATCCCATCCTCAACATACATCCCTTCACCATTCATTCTGGAGATCTCATCGGAGAATCTGCGTCATCAGGAAAGTTGATCACTTCACGTATGAGAGCTTCAGTCACCTGAATATTTTCCAACTTCCCATGTACTTCTACCACTGAAGAGATAACTTTGTTCTGCTCATCGTATACGGCATTCTTCCAGAATCGTTCAATATAAGATCTATACACCGGTCTCTGATCAGTCAATGCCTTTCAAATTGGAATACGCCCCATGAACTCCAAAATTCCACTAAAATTTACCAGATCCGGATACTTTTGAACATCCAAATCACAACAACTGTTGTGAAGAGGATCAAATACCACATTAGACACCTGCAAATCATAAACACACTAAATCAGTCACTTAGAAATTTTTCAAACATTTAAGTTCTTCAAGCGAAACCATGTGTTGGTTCATATAAGCGGAACATGATATTGTTCAATCAAGCGAAACATAAACAAACAGAACATGTGAAGGTACTTATAAGCGAAATACACATTGTTCAAACAAGCGGAACATATCCCTGTTCATTCAAGCGAAACACCTTGATGAACTATGAAAAACATACAAGCGGAACATGACTGTGTACACTCAAGCGGAACATGACTGTGTACACTCAAGCGGAACATGTGCCTGTTCAGATAAACGAAACATCTGAAATATGTATGTTTAAGAGAAACACTCAATACACACTTCTAAACTGATCAAATCCAACATTTGAACTTACCCACCTGTTAATTAGACAAAACCGAATCTAGGTATATGATTTAATTTCAATTTTCACATTTCTAAAACCCTAGATCTACAGCTGTAGCAATTAGAAAACACCAAACAACATCATACATCAAAACTGAAACAATTAAAGTATACTATCATGATTTAGACATCAAAGCGACTGCAAATGATCACTATCAATCTTCAATTTCACATGTACACTCCTAAATCTATGAACAGTTGTAAAGCAGATGCCGACAAGTCAAATAAGGCATGAAATTGACCAAATTGAACAAAGACTTACCTTGCCCATGATAGATACACTACTAAAGCAATAGAAACAGATGAAAAACGGGCAGCACAACGATTGAAAATGGCCGGAATAGAGGTTCGCTTCAAATCGCCGATGAGAGGTTGTCAAATAAGCGAAAGGTGAAAGTGACCAACAAGCGGAACCTCTAACCTTATATAGGTGATGAGGTTTCGCTTTTGTGACCTTTGACACTCAAGCGGAACCTCATTTGTAGCTTCAAGCGGAATACATGAAACAGCCATTCAAGCGAAACCTCTGTTTAGGTGACACATAAGCGAAACCTATTGGCTTGTTTTCAAAAGTTTAACTTTTTTACATCATTCAGATTGACCACAATCACACACAGTTGACCAAGTCCAAGTCAATGACCTTGGTCAACTGTTTGACCCACCAAGTCCAAGTTAATGGCCTTGGATGATCAGAATTATGAAGTTTGCTGACGTTTCTTTCTGAAAACAGTTCAACTGAATGAACTTTTGACCAATTTGAACTTCCAAACACATTTTAACTTTCACAACAATATACCAATCACTGTTACCAATCTACAGCTTACCCATCCCTAATCAAAACACTGACATGTTTTGCACTTCGGCTTTGATCTTCCAATTCCCAACATCGGTTGTCGAAAAATAAAATGAGAAAAGAAAATCTTTTTGGATTTTAACAGGATAAACTGAAACTATGTACACACAATATTTTTGCGAGTGTGTTAGGGGATCATATCAGCTGCCGACCAGACATGAGCACCGTTAAGCTGTTTGTTTCATACTCAGCTTTTAAACAATTCGCGTAGATTGCTGATATACTGATCCACTTAAATTTTCACAAAATTTTCAATCTGTTCGGGATACGTGATTAGTGTTTTAAGACTTAAACATTTACATGTGTCCCACCTCAGTATATACTCCCGTATCCGGATCCCAGTATTCAGTCTTACAGGTGAGTATACCACAGCTGATATCTGTTAAGGGGTAATATGCGAGGGCCGTGAGAGCTCAGGTCGATACTTCCGCATACGCAGAGAGATGACGGCTTCGACTTTTGGTGGGTCCCCTTTAGAGGATCTTTTGTTACAACAGCAGTGACTATCAATTTTATTGTTTCATCAGCATGCTGTGGGCGAGCTTATATTTCAAGGCTTTTGCAGAAAGTATTATCCGAGGACTAGGTCAGTATTTCCATACAGCAGAAGTCCCGGGATAATACCCCAGATATCACTGAGTATAAAGACCTAGTATCTCAGAATACGGGACCTTTCAAACAGGATTTCAGGGGTTACCTATATATCCTGGAGGTGTTCCCCACGTAAACGCAAGTGAATTTTATTGTTTATATCCCAAACTGATCTACTAATTTTGCAAAAACCTATCAGCACATCTTTAGCAAGACTGCTTAAACGCATTTTAAACACTACAAATCTTTAGCGTACTGTGTCCGTCTAGCTGATGTACTATCATTTCCCCTATTCTACACAACTCTTTTTGAAATTTTCTAATGTTTTTGGAATTTATGGTTTTCTATTGTTTTTGTATTTTTATGATTTTATCATGTTTTTGTATTTTTCTGCGAATATCTCCCCCTAAAACTAAAACATATTTTTGTGTTTTTGTTTTTATCGAAAAGCAGAAAATACAACTGTACAAAAGAAATTTGACAACATGACACAGGTTCATGTCAGATCGCCGCCCAACTCGGCTTCACATTCGATTACCCTCCCAGATTGCAGATTCTTCATCCCGTTTAATCTCAAAAGATAATAAAATCTCTTTTTGTCGAAAGGTTTAGTGTAAAAATCCGCTTTCTGATCATCGGTGTTAATGTGTTCAATCCGAATTAACTTTTTCTCGTGACAATCACGGATAAAGTGATGACGGATTTCAATGTGTTTAGTTTTCGAATGGTGAACCAGATTTTTAGTAACATTAATTACTGCTTCATTGTCCACGAAAATTGGTGTATCCAAGAATTGCAAACCGAAGTCGCGCATCTGCTGTTGGATCCAAAGGATCTGCGAGCAACAGCTAGAAGCTGAGACGTACTCAGCCTCACATGTAGAGAGCGCAACTTCAGTTTGTTTCTTGCATTGCCAGGTAACAAGCCGAGTTCCAAAGAACTGGCACCCAGCAGTGGTGGACTTAGCATTCTGTTTACAGCTACCAAAATCAGAATCAGCGAAACCGGACAAAGTAAAGTCACCCGAGCGAGGGTACCACAAGCCGATGCTTTGGCAACCCTTCAAATACCGTAAAATACATTTCACTATCGTCAGGTGTGACTGCTTCGGATTCGACTGATATCTGGCGCAGAGACACGTCGGGTACATGATATCCGGACGGGAACCCGTGAGATACATCAACGATCCGATGATTGATCGGTATAATGTCTCGTCCATCTTCACACCTTGCTCGTCGGGACAAATTCCATGATTCTGCGTGAGGGGTGTGGATGCAGGACTGCAATCTGTCATGTCGAACTTATCGAGCACGTCCTTTACATACTTTGACTGGTGAATGAAGATTCCGTCGGGCATTTGTTCCACCTGCAGCCCGAGGAAGAACTTCATCTCCCCCATCGAACTCATTTTGAACTTCTTCTTCATTACCTTCTCAGATTCTTTGCAAAGATCGTCGTTAGTGGATCCAAAAATGATATCGTCCACATAAATTTGCACGATCAACAAGTGGCCTGCTTCTTCTTTGGTGAACAACGTGCTGTCTACTGTGCCTCTTGTGAACCCGTTGTCCAGCAAGTATGTCGAAAGCGTCTCGTACCAGGCTCTCGGGGCCTGGTGCAGTCCGTATAGCGCTTTGTCCAGTAGATACACCTTGTTTCTGTGTAGTGGGTCTGTGAACCCCGGTGGTTGCCCCACGTACACTTCTTCTCTGATTGTGCCGTACAGGAAAGCAGATTTGACGTCAAGTTGATAGACTTTAAAATCTTTCCAAGATGCAAAAGCTAGAAAATACGAATTGCTTCAAGCCTTGCAACCGGTGCGTAAACTTCATCTTAATCTATTCCTTCCTGTTGGCTGAAGCCTTGAACCACAAGTCGTGCCTTGTTTCTCACCACGACACCTCTGTCATCACGCTTACACTTAAAGACCCATTTCGTGTTGATTAACTTCTGATTCTTAGGCAGATCGACAAGTCTCCAGACACCCAGCTTCTCAAACTGTTGCAGCTCCTCCTGCATTGCATTTACCCAGCTATCTTCGGTCAATGCTTCTTTGTAGGTTCTGGGATCTATCTGCGAAATAAAACATTTAAATGAGACTTCTTTCTACATATCAGCAATAGAAGAGTAAAAACAAGTAAAAGCTTGGTCTATTTGATGTCGGGTCTTGACACCACTTTGTAGGTCACCAATGATCTGTTCTGAAGGGTGGTAAGACAACGTCCGTGGCATAACCGTGTCAGGCACATCTACTTCCGATTCCAAATTCGAAATGTCAAGATCAACGATTTGATCCACAACATCCTCCAAAGTATCATTTGGCTCCTCGTCAAAGGTAGGAGCGGGTTCCTCCTCTGAGTCGTCAGAAACGTCAAATGACGGAGCTGGTTCCTCTGGTGGTTCATGAGTAGTTCCACTTGGCCCTGCTTCATTGTCGTGAGTACCCACGGTGGGTTGAGAAACTTCTAGCTGACTAGACACAGGCTCTTGTGAAGTATATAGCTGATACTGGTACAGAAAAGCTAGTTCCTCATCACTCGACTCGACAGGCAGTTGAAACGACTCCCATAGTTTGTCGTAGTCGAATAGGAATCTTTGTCCGGGAAGTTGCGGCGATGGAGTGTGCTTCTGACAATCCGCGTGTTGGACTTGAATCACCTTCCCCAGACATGGTACGAACACCCTCTTCAGCGGGCTTGCGTAACCTACAAAGAAACCCTCATTAGCTTTTGCTCCAAATTTACCATTTTCATCTATAAATGTGCAAGGTGAGCCAAAAGGTTCTAAAAACTCAAGATTTGGCTTGTAGCGGTGCAGCAACTCAAAGCAAGTTTTCTTGTATTTCTTGATAGTGAGAACCCTATTCAAGGTGTAACAGGCTGCTGAAACTGCTTCACTCCAGAAGTAGATTGGAAGCTTGGAATCGGCTAACATCGTACGGACTGTCTCGATCAGGGTCCGGTTTTTTCGTTCAGCTACGCCGTTTTGCTGTGGTGTATATGGCGCACTAAACTCATGAAGAATTCCCTTCTCGTTGCAGAACTCGTACATCTTATTGTTCTTGAATTCCGTTCCGTTGTCACTCCTAATCCTCCGGATGGGCAGTTTGTACACCGTTTCCATTTTCTTAAAAAGCATCATCAACGACTCGAATGTTTGATCTTTTCGTTCTAAGCACACAACCCACGAAAACCTCGTATAGTCGTCTGTCACCACCAAATAGTATAAATCTCCGCTAATGCTCTTGACGTTTACAGGCCCGAAGAGATCCATGTGCAATCTCTCAAGAGGTAACCTGATAGAGTTGAGCATCTTTGGTGGATGTGACTTTCGAGTCTGCTTCCCCTTTTTACAAGCAATACAATCATCAGTCAAATGGAAGTTTTTTACATTAACACCATCAACTAAATCGTTGTGCACCAAAAAAATCATTTTTCGCACGTGAATGTGACCCATTTTCCGGTGCCACATTACTGACTCCTTTTCAGTAGCTTTAGACTTGGTGACTAAGCACTGTTTTTGATGAGTTGTTGGCGTTGCGGCACTCATGTCCAAAATATAAAGATCATTTACCCGCGGAGCGCGCAACAACACCAACTCATCAGGGATTTTAAACCCTGGTTTCAACACTAAACATTCAGATTTAGTAAAATGAACACTGAAATCTTTATCACAAATTTGTGATATACTCAGTAAGTTGTTCGTTAACTCTACGATATAGTTCACTTTGTCAAATGAGATCACTCCGTTTGTAAGCGTTCCTTGGCCGACAATTCTTCCTCCTTAATTCCCTGCGAACCCAACATAGCTTCCATTGATCGACTTAACATCATAAAGAAGAGCTAAAGACCCAGTCATATGTCGTGATGCTCCACTGTCCATAATCCATCTTGATAGAATTGACTTGGGCAGCACCTGCAACCAACAAAAACAATTTATTCAAACAATGACGCCCAAGATTTCTTTACTTCCGACACAGTCCCAAATACAACATCACACTTTTCATTTGTTTTTGGAAAATCGAATATGACATTTGGAACCTCTCTTTTTACGATTGTTTTAACTTTGCTGGTTATTGGAGGAAATTCATCAAGAAACTTATCTACTTCATTTTCAAAATCAACCACATCATCTTTAAAAAGATTTTGTTGGGATTGAACCCTACCAGAGGAACAGATAATGTAAAGCCAAAACCTGGTCACAACAGTGGATTCACAATAAGCAGAAGTTTACACTAAGCTCTCCCCTTGATAGTGGCTATCTATCTGCTGATACACTCTAAACACTGCTCAGAAGAACAACTGATGAACCAAACACTGATGGAACAACTAAAGACTGCTAGAAGGCAAACACTGAGCTCTATCTACTGTTGTCTCTTAAGTACTACTGAAGATCCAAGCACTACTCATTCAAAGACTGATCACCTTTTGAAGAAAGCACTGATGAATCAAGTAATCAGTGCTTAGGCTACAAAAGTGGAACGTGAACAGTGTTAGACTTGTTTTATATTGTATCATCTATCAGTTGTTAGACATCAGTAGTTTTGTATAGATCAGTGTCTATAGGTTGTTAGGCTGTTAGAAGTCACTATCATGGTGACGTCAGCTGAAGTACATCAGTAGTTTGGTTTGCCTATAAATATAACAGTACTCTGTACTGTTATATTTGATTTGTTTTTGAGTGAGTTCTTCTCCTCAATTCAATCCTTTCATCTTGTGCAACCAACTCTGAAGTATCAGGCTGAGGGGGAGTTTTAGTCTGTAAGCTTGCATTGTAACCTTTTGATTTTCATTGTAATCATTCGACTCAAGGTGAAACAAGTGTTTAAACATACTATTCTCTTCTATGTTGGTGTTTATAAAGTTTGTTTTCATTTCTGCTGCACTTTACATCATTTCATATATTCTGAATGTTTAATTCATACAAACGAGCACAATCATGAGAGCCTTGGATCCTAACAATTGGTATCAGAGCCTGGACAGTCAAATTCGATCTAACAATCAATTTGACATAACAGTTCAGCTCACAATTCATTGATACTGAGGTTGATTGTATTCAGTTGAAAAACAGAGTAACAAGTGAATCATGATCAAAATGATTATTCGGAAACTCTGTAAAACAACCAAGATGTCATATGACACACAAACTTCACGCAACAAGTGATATCTTGCACAAGTCACTCATAGTTTTCAGATCTGAAAAATATCTGTTAAATTATGGGATCGTTTGATATTTTCAAAATTGATTTCAACTGTTGTTACGTAATTTTTTATGTTTTTACATTTTACACTAAAGTATGCACCTCTGTTCAGCTAAACCTATGTTCATCTAAACACTAGTGTTCTGCTAACAAAGAAAGAGGGAATTAAAACTTTAGTCAAAATTCTTATGTGTTCAAAGGCAGGTTGAGAATCCTCAAAAGGACCAAAACAACTTTGTTAAAACACATTAAGAAAATAAGGTGTCAAAACTGTCCTAATCATATGTGATGTGAGATCTGGTAATAAAACATGGACAAATGTGGCCAGATTTCTCAAAACATTACTTCAAAATGATTCTGGATTAAGTTTCCTCTCAGTGAGTATTTCTATACTTGTGAATGGGAAGGGCAAAAAGGGAAAAATAAACAAATCTCAAAGTGTGGTTATCTCAAAAAACCTTTGAATCCAAAAGGAAATGAGTATAAGCACAAAACACTTCTGAGGTCAAAATTGGGTAAACAGTGGTCATCATGCAACTGAGTGCTTTCATCAATCCAGGAATTGTTCAGGTAACTACGGCATCTCCAATGATTGTCCTTAAAAGAAGAATTTACAATCAATTGACAAGAAAATGACCCCAAACAATGGTCAAAATAACTTGAGAATGATATGATCATGAACATATTTGTAAAGCTGTCAGATCCTTTTGTTGATTTTCAAAACTTCCTTTAATTTTTCTAAGGTGTTTTTCTTCTTAATAAAACCAGATATATATTACTTTTTATAGTATATTCTGTACTTTTACTCATTTTTTTGATAGTAAAAGTTCATCTCTGGTCAGGATGTAATTTACTTGTTTTTGTGTAAAATTACCATCCTAAATCTGGTTAAAAGGAAATGGCACATATATCAAGGTCATGTTAAGCTCAAGTTTGATTATCACAGATCATAAATTGATTGCAAATTAATTTTGAACTACTAAGATACTCATGTTCTAGTTCAAGTAATTAAACACAAAATGAGCAGCTCTAGTAGAAATGTTTTCATCATATGGGATGCTAAACCACTGTCTGGAATAATGGACATTTGGCAAAACCTTGAACAAAATTTCTGTAGACAACTGCTGGCAATTTAATCTTGATAATGTACATCTAAAATGTATTTTGTTAAGAATAGCATCTCTGGTGCTCAACAGATGTTAGATAAGATAATGTGCTTTCACAAGACAAAATAAATTTCTACATCTGAACAAGCAGATGCTAACATTATTTTTCAAAAGTTAAAACACTGCTGCACTATCAGTTGTTGCAATAAAAGTCTTCATTCTATTTTCTACCACTGTTGTACCTAAAATGTTGTTGTGTCTCAACATCTGCTCTCTAAAGTCTGTCCACTGCTGATAGTCAACCTCTGCTCTTCAAAAACACTGATGTTTAAAGTCATTGTTCCATCCACTGATACACCCACTGCATCATTTCATTACCGTTGTAACTACTGATGCCTGATCCATCAGTGGTTGTCAAAACAACTGTCCTCCATTATTTATCATTCCATCAGGGGTTGGCACGTGGTCAGTTTTTAGCCGTCAGATCATTATAACCGCTGCCACATCAGCATTCACCTTTTTCCCTAAATAAAACCCTGGTTATATCCAAACAGGGTTTTACTATCGAATTGAATTCCAAATATTCTCTTCTCAAAGCAGTTTCCAACCCTTCCTCTCAAAACATTCTCCAATTCTTCTTCATCAAAATGACAAAGTCAAAATCAAAATCAAAATCTAAACCAAAATCACCATCATCTTCAAAAGAGGTCGCTCAAACGACTGAAGAAATCTTTGAAATCCCATACAAATCACCTCATAACTACGTGGGTCTCCTCACAAAACCTACCGATAACCACACCTTCGACTCCATCATTGATACAATATCTGCATCAGATGCTCCCATATACTTGCAAGCCCAGAATGAGTTTTGGAAAAATGCAAATCTTGAAAAACAAGACAAGAAAGTAGTAGCCATTAACTCTTCGATACAGGGTAAAGCATTTCGAATCACCCCACAATCAATCTCAGAGGTCTTCAAACTCGATGATCTGAAAGGAAAAACTTCTTTTGATAAAACCGAGTTAAAAGCTGATTTTCTGAAAAGAGGGTATGCAGAACAATCAAAGGTAGATACCTTACAAAAAGGTTATTTTCCATCTGCACCCAGATTTTTATTCCCACACTTTTAAGTTGTGTTTCTAATAAAACAACAGCGTTTAATGAAATACCATTGAAGATTCAATGCCTGGGATATGCTATTTTAAACAATAAAGATTACAACTATTCCCAGGAGATCTTCAATGACATGGTAAAGAATGTTGACAGCAAATCATTTCTTCTTTTTCCAAGATTTCTGAGCTATTACTTTAAACAAAAATTTGAAAAAGAGGATGAAAATTTGCCCAAACAAGGTGTCCATTTTCAAATAAAAAGTTTAACAATTGAAACATTTTCAAGAATAATGGCACCAATAAAATTAAAAGCAAAGGTGCCTGAGCAGACTTTAGAAACTGACACTGATCCTCAGGCAACTTCTGCTGAGCCCACTGCTCCAGGTGATCAGAGCAGCACAGCCACTGCTCTGAAACCCACACCTGACATTACCAAAAAGACCAAAAGAAAAACATCCAGAAAACCCACCAAACCCAAATCAAAGGCATCTCTGGAAGATGAGGTCCCAGAGACAATGCCAGTGACAGCACAAAAGTCACCAATAACCACTGCTGCGACTTCCTCACAGCAGGTGGAAGAAAGATCTCAACCCCAGCCTCAAACTCCTCCTGCATCCTCACAAAAGGATCAGGTTGTAACCACAGGGACACCAAATTATGAAGCTCTGGATCCACTCGGATCTATCTTCCACAGTCCTGATCCCAAGGACATCTCTCTTTCAACACCCATACCCTCACCAATCATAATGCCACAATCAATAATACCCCTGTTGCATGCAGTTGATATTGCACAGACACAAATCAGTTCCTCTCTATCACCCATCACTGAGAGTATACCTCCACAAGTGACTGGGTCTGATGCTTATACCTCTGTTATCCCAGCAACAGCTGAGGAGGTTACACCCCCTGAGTTACAAGTAACTCTCGGTGGTAGTTCAAGTGGAGCAGCAACTACAACTGGTGGATCAACAGATCTTTAGTTGGACAGTTGTTACATCAATAAGACTCCCTTGAAGGCAATTTCTTCAATGGCAACATTGGTAACCACCAGTGAGTTGATTCTAACCACCGGTACCATCAAAGGTTTATCGAGTGCTGAAGAAAGAAGTCCCCAGTACCAAGAACAAGGGGCATCAATGGATGATTTTTGGGACTCTGTTCCAAAGTCACACATTGGTACAACCACCACTGGTGGGGATTCAGATGATCCTACAAATGTAGGTGATGATTCAAAATATCAGGAATTGACGAAAAGAGTTGACAAACTTGAAGATTCAGTTGCTGAGATTAAAGATATGGTGCAAGAGATTTTGAAAGCTCAGAAAGCACAGGCTACTACTATTCCTGCTCAAGCACCTGCACAACATGCATTTGCTACAAATGAGCTTTGGAATATTTTCCAACCAATGCTTGAAAAACAGCAACACATGGCTGATCAAAAGCATGCTATTCAAGTACAAATGCTGACCAACATAGTGGAATCAAGGTTTAAAGACACTCAAGCAGATATCAAGGCTATAAAGGCCTGTATACAAAAGACTGCCCATGGTGAAAAAGTTCCATCTACCATCCTCTTCATGGATACACCCCTTGCAGATAATGCCAAAAAGGGGGAGAAAATCAAGTTGAGAAAGAAAGGAATTGAAGATGGGCTGTATATTGAACCAGAAGATACATCAGTAGTTACAAAAACAGCTGATACATCAGTAGTTACAAAAACTGCTGTCAGTAGCCAAACAACTGCCTTATCATCAACACACACACCTCCAACACACACCACACCATAACATGCCATCACAACCACTGTTCCACCTCCAGCATCTACAATCATATCACCACCACTGCCTCCTGCCATAAAGCAGAAGACAGCAGATGTTACAACATCTGCTGTAATGAGAACAGTGATTGAAACACCAGTTGTCTCAACCACTGTCAGTCAATCACAATCACAAACCACTGCTATCCAATCTCAAACCACTGATCCACCCAAAACGTCATCAGCCTCCCCTACGTTAAAAAGGAGAAGGGTTTTCATTCCTAATGATGAGTCACCACCACCATCACCACCATCAAATACTATGTCACACCCTCCATCCCCTGCTCAAAAGCAGAAGACATCTGCTGACATATCAGCAGTTGTAATGACGACAGAGGTTGTAACACCAGTTGTTTCAACCACTGTTAGTCAAACATCCACCACTGATCTCATCATTCCAACACCACAACCTCCAAAGTCTCACAAAAGAAAAAGAGAAACAACACAGGCTACTGATGAAAAGTATGATCCTGTTGCTGCTAAATATCCATTGGAATTAGATGCTGTGAAAAATAAGATGAAACAGTTTTACACTGAAGATGATCCTACAAAAAGGAAATTTCCTTCTCTCATAGGCTTCATAATTCCAGAAAACATGGATGAATATATCGAAATGAAAGCAAGACAAGCAAGGATAAGAGCCAAAGTTGAGTGCAAGGATCAAGGTGATGAAGCCATTTTGGACAGAAGGGAATTCCTGCTCAACAAAGTCAAACAAATGGAAGAATATGCAAGTGATCTGAACAAAGAAATATCAAGTTTATTCCCGGAAGAACAAAGAAATGAATTGAGAAAAGAATATCTTGCATACATAATGAAAGAAAAGTTCTATCCTGCTGAAGAAACAAAATTCAGAGACTGGCCAATCATTGCACTAAAGCATGAGGCTAAAAGAATTGAAAAGATTATACTTGATCCACGGAAGAAAAAGACAGCTCCAAATTGGAACAAATACAACAAATTCATAGCTGATCTTATTTCCGAGCATAAAAGAAAGAAGCAGGAGTTGGTGGATGCAAAGGTGGATACTGCGGATGCTATAGCAAAATGGTTAAAGCAGTAAACGGATGAAGCTTATGAAAGGCTTGAGAAGCAGAGGTTGAAAGCCTCTGACACTCCTAAAAATTCCAACTACAAAAAGCTACAGGAGCAAGTCAAGACCTTTGAAACACAGATCAGCACAGCAGAAGCTTTTGTCACAGAGTTAAGAAAAGAAAGGAAGAAAATGTTGTCTGCTGGAGAAGAAGAGAACAAAGAAGCTGATCAGATTGAAGAAGCTATCAAGAAAATAGCTTCAGACAAAGAAAGATTAGCAAAACTACAAAACCTTGCCAAAAGGGTCAAAGTAGTAAGTCAAAAGTCATCAGCAGATGTCACAAACAGTGAGCTGTATGACAAAGAAGTTGAAGCAGATCTAGCTGCAGCAAATGAGATTATTGAAAAAGCATTCACACGAGTGTCTGAAGCTCATGATACTGCTCTACACTTCTTATCTATGCCAAACACTTTAAGTTCATCAGTCAATAAACCTCTCCCAAGAAACCCATTTGGTTTTAAAATACTAAAGTGGCTCTCTGATCAAAAGACCCACGTATTGACTCTGATCAGAACCAATGGAGAAGTGAGGCATATATCAAGGAATCAAGCACTAGGCCTAAGTGTTGAAGATCTACAAGATCTCCTTGAGCTTACACTGTGCAGGGATGAGGCTGATTTAAGTTCCAAAGAGTTTGAAGAAGATTTTAAAAGAAAAGCAAAGGAACTTCTGATGAAGAATAAAGATCCAGAATAATGACAGGTTTTGGCATTATCTGTTCCAGGGGGAGATTGTTGGGATTGAACCCTACCAGAGGAACAGATAATGTAAAGCCAAAACCTGGTCACAACAGTGGATTCACAATAAGAAGAAGTTTACACTAAGCTCTCCCCTTGATAGTGGTTATCTATCTGCTGATGCACTCTAAACACTGCTCAGAAGAACAACTGATGAACCAAACACTGATGGAACAACTAAAGACTGCTAGAAGGCAAACACTGAGCTCTATCTACTGCTGTCTCTTAAGTACCGCTGAAGATCCAAGCACTGCTCATTCAAAGACTGATCACCTTTTGAAGAAAGAACTGATGAATCAAGTAATCAGTGCTTCGGCTACAACAGTGGAACGTGAACAGTGTTAGACTTGTTTTGTATTGTATCATCTATCAGTTGTTAGACATCAGTAGTTTTGTATAGATCAGTGTCTATAGGTTGTTAGGCTGTTAGAAGTCACTATCATGGTGACGTCAACTGAAGTACATCAATAGTTTGGTTTGCCTATAAATATAACAGTACTCTGTACTGTTATATTTGATTTGTTTTTGAGTGAGTTCTTCTCCTCAATTCAATCCTTTCATCTTGTGCAACCAACTCTGAAGTATCAGGCTGAGGGGGAGTTTTAGTCTGTAAGCTTGCATTGTAACCTTTTGATTTTCATTGTAATCATTCGACTCAAGGTAAAACAAGTGTTTAAACATACTATTCTCTTCTATGTTTGTGTTTATAAAGTTTGTATTCATTTCCGCTGCACTTTACATCATTTCATATATTCTGAATGTTTAATTCATACAAACGAGCACAATCATGAGAGCCTTGGATCCTAACAGATTTGAATCGATTTTCAAAGCGTTCTCCATTTTCTTAACCTCAACTGACGGTTTTGATTTCACGATCCAAGACTAATTTTCGAAAGTTTTCGTTTTAGGGTAAAACTTTGAAGTCTTGCTAGTCTTAGAAGATTCGCCAATCTCGAAAATCGATTTCGGCTTATCCTCCGACTTCAACGATTCACGTCTTTTCAGAATACGGATCAGAGAAACCATTTCCTTTTTACCTTTTGAAACAACTGGTGATTTAGGTCGAGATTTTTGAACCATTTATTTTTGAACATTTTGTTTTTGAACATTTGATTTTTCAACCTTTGATTTCTCAACCATTTGTTTTTGAACTGGTTTCTCAACAACATGTTTCTTAAACACTTTTTGACACCGTTTTGCCATATGTCCAATTTCATTGCAGCGATAGCACACTCTTTTATCATACTCGACAAAAGTAGTATTAACCGTTTCCTCTTTAAGCTTCTGTTCTGCATTGAAATCGTCTACAGCTTTTTGACTAAAAATATATTACTTTTCAACCTCAGTACTAGAACCAGCAACAAAAACATCATTTATTTTTTCTTTTGGTTTAAACACTTGTTTTGCCAATTTCTTTTCAAACCCAATACCTTTGTTTTTAAGCTGATTTTTCTTGTTTTGACCTTTACCAACCCCATCTTTCTTTTACGAACTAGTGGGACGTGAAGTACCAAAAGATTTTTTCAGTTTCGAAAAGAAATCTTTGTTATTGATTTCGTTAACGTTCAATTCAACCAGTTTGAAAACTTTCTCGACATTTTCGATCTTGACATTCTGAAGTGGGTACTCGACGTCGGAATAAAGCTTGTCAGTTCCAACCATAGTGTATACCACCATGATCGGATCATCATTCGTGCTCTTTTCCGATTTCGGTACATATCGGTCTAAGAAATTTCCTTCGTCTTCAGAATCACTGACAGTCTTTTCAGAATGAACCTTTTCAGATTTCTCACTTTCATCATCCAACACCTGATCGATAACATTTTTGATAACCTGAGATTCGTTATCAGTGTCAGATGCAGTAAAAGTGATATCAATGCTGTCAGGTAAATCACTCTCAATCGTTTTCAGCTTAAGATTTAAAGCAGCTTCCACCCCATCTGGATATTTCTGAGTGTAGTGATTCCACATTGGGGGTGCAACGCTTTTGAAAACAGGTGTAGCATGTGGCTGTTGAGGGACGATTTGTTCCAAAACATAAGACGAAGCCACATAGCTCATTAACTTTTTATCAATCCTGTCATTCTCTATCTTGGCCAATTCAAGTTCTTTTCTTAGTGACGCAATTGTATCAAGATGATAATTGACTTCTCTTTGTTTATCAAACAATGTAGCTTGTGCCAATTTAGTAGCTTTATCATTTTCAACGCTTTCTTTTTGAATCATCTTAATTGATCTGGCTAAGGTATCATAAGCTTCTTTTAATTGTTCAAGATCAAACTTAATCATATCTGTATGATGTTTCAATTCCCGATACTTAGTATCCTTTTCAAGACACTCCACGCACGGTTGTAAACAACGTTGGCATGGCGTTTCGGAAATTGGAACAATTTTTTCATCAACCTTTTCATCACAATCAGTTTTAGCGACATGCTTTGACTCAAACACAGACTGTTTGACAGATTCGACCTCCTGAATTCTAGTTTCCTCTCTGTTAACTGACACCTTATCGACAGACTGTGACTCCTTGGGTTCTGAATCTACCTCTTTAAGCTTTCCCATTAAAGCTTTGTCTGCAATGTCTTTCAGAACTTCTCCGGTCATCTCTTTAGTCACATCAATCACTTCTTCAATAGCTTCTTTCTTCTCCTCAAATCTAGGACAAGATCCGGTTCTTGGTTCCTCGAAATAACCTGCAAAAGAATTAAACACATTAGGAGGCATAACTGATTTCATAGTATAAACTAACTCCTCCTGTTGTGATTGATAGTAGTAAGCTTCAGCTGCTATTTCCTCAACATCTATAACATTTTCCGTAGGAATCTTCTCAACAACTTCAGAAACAACTTCATCAACAACCTCCGGTTCAGTCACTACCTCAGAAATCTCAACAACTTCTGCCATCATTGCCTGATCATCTTTACCAGGGATATATTTATCCCAGCTAAAACCTGCAGCTACTTGTTCATCATCTTGGTTCACAATCAATGCCTTTTCAGGTTTGTTTTCTATCTGTGGCCTTTGAACAGTTTGCTGTTGGTTCGGTCGATGGTAGATTGCCTGTCGATAGTAATCATTGGTGAACGGGTTTTGGTGATTGTTGACTTCACGGTTTGGGCATTCACGTTTAAAATGACCGCGTTCTTTACACTTGAAACACGTTACTTTCGACTTATCAAATCCCAACTTCTGATCCAAACCTGATAAACTGTTTCTTCCCATGATTTCCATGAACCTTTGAGCACGACGAACTAGACTTGCCATACCCCATTTAATGTCAATCAGTTCAAGCTCCTCGGGGTCTATTTGATCATAGTCCTCCTTTATCATGTCCGGATTTTCAATTTTCCCCGCAACTAGACCTTCATATGCCTCGAGAACGGAAGCGAGTAGTGCAATATGTTGCTTCGCAGCAGTTTCCGTTATCTCGTTTCCATTTTTGATGTTCACTGCGATATTACACTGTACTCCAGAAACATACGCCTGATGATTAGATCCGGTAGAGCTTTGAGGCGAAGACTGTTCCTGAACTTTGACATTCGGTTCAAAACTCGCGAAAGGTGTAGAACTGCTTGATTGATGAGAACTTGATGCAGCATTTGAAGTGTTATCAACACTGAATCCTGTATGTATCTTTGGACTTTGAAGATTTGCAACTGAAGGACTGCCTTTGTAATATAAAGATACATCTTGTTGCATGCTAGCAGAATTCATCTTCTTTATCTTCAACAACTCAAGCTCGTGAGCTTCGATCTTTTCAATAAACTCACTCAGATTGTAATTCACAAAATCAGAACTGTTTTTCAGCATCATAAGATAAGTTCCCCACTCGTCATATGGAAGTGCATCACAAAGTTTATCAATCCATTCTTCATTTGTTTTTTTAATTTCTAATCTTCTCATTTCAACTACAAGGTGACAATATCTTTCGATTAACTGTTTCGTTGACTCTCCTTTGATTCCAGTAAAAATATCGAATTCTATCTTGATAAGCGCCTTTTTGCTCTTGATCATAGAAGCACTTCCTTTAAACTTCAGTTCAAGCGCTTGCCAGATTGACTGTGAACTTTCGTCATGTTGTAGCAATACGAGGATGTCTTCTTTAATGGCTTGCTGCAAGATGCTCACCATTTACTTTTCAGCTTTAAAATTTGTCTGTTCAGTATCTGTAAAACTTCCAATATTTTTAACCATCCTGAGCCCATCAATTGGAGGTACGTATTTCTTTTCGATCTTCATCCAACACTCGAAATGGTTGGCCTGAACCCAGTTTTTAAGCCTTCCGGACCATCCAGAATATTCATCTAAGCTCATCAGTTTGGGTGGCTTTTGCATTGTTCCCAATTCATTTTCTAAGTTGACATTCTGCATGATACTAGCTGGACTTTGGACAGCCCCACCACTTCCCGCAAACATGTTGTAGAAATCTTGACTATCCATTTTTAGTAACAATCTAAAACACACACTAAGTTTCCAATACTTGATCGCGTACAAGACGGACTAACACAGATTTTTCACCAACACAGGTCAACTAAGCGAAACCTAACACCAAATGTATGTAGAAGCGAAACCACTCAGATGAACAAATAAGCGAAACCCAGATGATGTACAACCAAGCGGAACCACACAATGACTTCACAAGCGAAACTACTCCAGAACTAACAAGCGAAACCCTTCAAGCGAAACCCTTAGCAATGACATTTGAAGCGGAACCTTTGAGCGAAACCTTGTATTATGTCACAATAAGCGGAACCTCACAAGCGAAACTTCTGAAAATGGCACTTGAAGCGGAACACTATAAGCGAAATCTCTGAATTCCAGGTCCAAACAAGCGAAACCACTAGGGTGTCATACAAGCGAAACCTACTTTTGAGCTGTTTTTGGTTACTTTTAGGTTGTTTTAAGGTCTGAGCTTTTCAAGGGTTTATTATTAGGTACTTTTACACAGGATGTCCAATTTTTAGTCCATTTAGACCGGCAGAACTGTCTGAAACTCACAAAGTGCTTGAAAAATGCCTTGATTCTGATCAACTACCTCACAACTGGCTCTGATACCAATTGTAGGATCGTGTTTGCCATTCCTATGAGACAATCGGAGCTAGTACCAACCAAACATGTAGCGGAAATACATGTATGGCTTGAATCAAAGCAAATCAGATAAAGAAATGAGTAGAAAACAGATAGAAATCACTTTAAACTTGCTTTCACATTAATTCTTCAAGAAAAACACGGTCAGCAGTTCGGCCTTCCGATGACATGAAAGTTACAAATGTGAAAGACTGAAGGGGTATATATACTAG
The DNA here is from genome assembly GCF_002127325.2 of Helianthus annuus. NCBI lineage: Eukaryota > Viridiplantae > Streptophyta > Magnoliopsida > Asterales > Asteraceae > Helianthus > Helianthus annuus. Next base: position 70,387,865 of record NC_035446.2, read on the forward strand.
TGGTAGTTTCGCTTGAAAGGACATGACCATACAAGCGAAACCTTACCAAGTAGTTTCACTTGTATGGCATATGATCATTCAAGCGAAACCTTTACATGAAAATCAAACTTTTACATCTATAACCCCTGTAAAATACATAATTAACCAGAACAGACCCTATACATTGATTAACTACAACTAAGACGCAGGCTTTAGACATTATGCACCAACAAAACCCAATTTGGTAGATGGACCACCAATTGTTTTCCTTCCAGTAATTTCCATAAAACGCTGTGCTCGACGAACAGCACTAGCCATGGCCCAACGAATATCGATTAGCTCCATTTCTTCGGGGTCTATCTGGTCATAGTCTTCCTTTGTCAGATTGGTGTTACCAATCTTCCCTGCTACTAACCCTTCATATGACTCCAATACAGATGCTAAGAAAACCATCTGTTGTTTTGCTGACTCCTCATTGAAATTTTGACCATTTTTCAAATCAACAGCAATGTTACATTGAAAAACATTTTTTGGTGATTATTGCTATTGGTTTAAAGTGCTTGAAGATGGTCCTTGACTTGTGGGACTAGAAGATATTCCTCCGTGAAAACCACTGTGTGAGGTCTCTTGATTCTTTGGTTGTGAACTTTCTGCAGTGAAGGCCGTTTTCGGAGATCCTGTCTTTTGATTCAAGCTCTTTGGATAATAAAGATCCACATTTTGTTGATACAACGAGTGATTGACTTTATGTGTGTTCTTTATTTCGAGCTCATGACTCTCAAGTTTCTCTATCAGCAAATCAACTGTTAGTTCATATGGCTGGATTGTATTCTTGATCATCAATGTGAAGTATTGCCAATCCATTTCGACTGGCAGAGAGTCAAATAACTTGTCAACAAGTTCTTCTTGAGAGTATAAGACTCCATGTCTCGCCAATTCCTGCTTCAGATGTCCGAAACGTTCAATCATTTTTGGACCAGACTCATTCTTAAGGCATCCGAATAGATCAAATTCCTTCTTTAGAAGTTTCTTCTTGTTTTTGATGATCTCTGCAGTACCCACACATTTCTTTTGTAGTTTTTCCCAAAGATCTTTTGCGTTTGAATACTCAATCAGTGAGATTATATCTTCTCTTACTGACTGGTTAATCAACGCTTTACATTTCTGTTCAGCTATAAAATATTCAATCTCTTCATTTTCAGACATGTTTTCAAAATCCACTCTTCCATTGTTAAAGCCGTTTTTTAGGCTTTTCCAGCTGGGATACGCAAAGGCTTTCAACCATTCCTCGAATCTTTTTGCCCATCGGTTATAATCCTCGATTGCTAACAGCTTTGGTGGCTTATTATAAGTTCCATAAGCGCTTTCCACACTAAGTGCATCAGTCAATGTCTTTCTCGCGCTTGGAGCATTTTCGTTTGAACGGCTTGTTGAATCATCTCCATCGTTTCCAGCAAAAGCATACATTTCACTGAATGGGTTCATGAATTCTTCCATTGTTAAGTACCTGAGATGTTTTTCAAACACTTAGAAAATTTTTGAATTTCAAAGATGTAATCACAAAGACACTTGGATCGAATGGTTCATTCGATCGAGCAGCACACCCTTGAATCGGTTGGCTCGTTCGATCGATTAGCTCGTTCGATCGACTGACAAACAAAAGTATGTAATCAGCAAACAATTACTGTCCGATCGATTGGCGTAGTTGATCGGCTAGCAATTTTGATGTCAGCAAAAATATCAAATCTCAACAATGTCGTCTGATCGATTTACTCGTTCGATCGGCTAACACTGATGATGTCAGCAACACTTTCTAACAAAAAATATCTGAACGGTTATGCAACAAAACTTGATGACATCAGCTAGTGTATGAATCGACTATGTGGTTCGACCGGCTGACATCAGCAAATATGAACAGTTTTCCATAGATTTTGATCAATTTGAACAAGTTTTAGGTTGAATTTGATTATGAAAACTTGTAGGATTGTAATTCTTATGATTGCGATTCGATCAATAGCAAATTTATCAATTTTTAACCGTAAAATCTCTCTGAATTTTAAGTTTTTCCAGTTTTACGGTGACAAAATGACAAACAAAACTAGATCTGAGAAAGAGTAGAAGAATCGGTCAGATTTCCGGCGAAATCTGAGTCGGATCGGTAGAAATAACAAATTTCCGGTGAAATTTGTCTCTGAAACGGCAAACTCGGCTTGAATTCTGGTGAATTCCTCTCTAAATCAACAAGAACGGCTCGAATTCCAGTGAATTCGTCTTTGAATATCTCGATTCAGCTTCCTAATGCTCTGATACCACTTGTTGGTCCCTGTGACGGGATCTTCCTGTTCGTAAACGTAGTTGAATCGTAAAGTGATCACTGTGCGGAATCCAGATAATCACATAGTAGATACACAAAGACAAAGTACTTCCATGAATCACCATCTGAGATTCTATTAATACTGATGTGAAAGTGTACAAGAACCGAATGAACTCAGACTAGTTTCTAGCTATGAAAGTGTCAAAGGTGCAAAAGTTATAAACAAGCTGGTCGAACAGCTATTTATAGGCAAAGTCAGGTTATGAGAGAGTGCTGGCCGATCGGCTGGGCTAGCCGATCGGCTGGCCATGCTAACCGATCGAACAGCCTAGTCGATCGGTTGGGCTGTCCGATCGGCTGGCAGCTTAGCACTTAACATTAACTACGTCGTAACCTGACTTGCTTTACATACAAAAACATATACAACTGTACAAAATACGACTACATGCTGACGGAAGCTACAGACGTTATTCACTAACAGTACATGTAAATTCTGCCTGGCAAGACACTTTTTGAGGTTCGAAACATGGAAATTCGGGTGGACGTTGCTAAGTTCCTCCGGAAGTTCGAGTCTGTAGGCCACCTTGCCAATCCTTTCCAGGATTTTAAAGGGTCCAACATATCGAGGCGCGAGCTTTCCTTTCTTGCCGAATCTGATCACCCCCTTCCAAGGTGAAACCTTTAGGAGTAAGTGATCGCCAACGTCAAATTCAAGGGGCTTGCGGCGTCTATCGGCGTAACTTTTCTAACAACTCTGAGTTTTCAGTAGGTTGTCTCGAATTTGCAGGATCTTGTCAGTCATTTCTTGCAGCAGCTCAGGACCGGTAATTTGCGCATCTCCGATCTCGTGCCATACAATAGGCGATCGACATTTGCTTCCATACAATGCCTCAAATGGTGCCATTTGAATGCTAGAATGATAACTATTATTGAACGAGAATTTGACCAAAGGTAAATGCGCGTCCCAATTACTACCGAAATCTATGACACACGAGCGAAGCATGTCTTCAAGGGTACGTATTATGCGTTTAGTCTAATCGTTGGTTTAGGGATGGAAAGCGGTACTTAGATTAAGAGTAGTACTGAGAGCAGATTGAAACGTTTCGCAAAGATGCGAGGTAAACCGACCATCGCGGTCAGAGATGATATCGCGAGGCGTCCCGTGTCGACAGATGATTTCGTCAGTGTAGATCCGTGCTAATCGTTCTACCTTAAAGTCTTTTCGTATCGGCAGAAAATGAGCAGATTTTGTAAGACAATCAATGATAACCTAGATGCTATCGTGACCTGATGGCGTGCGCGGAAGTTTTGTTATGAAGTTCGTCGCTATACTCTCACATTTCCACATAGGGATCTCGGGTTGCAGGAGTAAGCCAGAGGGTCTTTGCTGTTCAGCCTTGACTTTCGAACAAGTCAGGCATTTCGTAACATAGACAACGATATCCTTCTTCATTCCAGACCACCAATACCGAAGATGAAGGTCATGATACATTTTGTCAGCCACTAGGATGAATGGAATATCGAGACTTGTGAGCTTCAGTATACAGTATATCTCGAAGGTTATTGCGACTTGGAATCCAGATGTGATCTAGATAGTAATAGATACCATTTGATTTGGTGACAAAATGAGATTCAGCACCACACTTCTTCATTTCCTCTCGCAAGGTATTCTCAATGAAGCAGACGTGCTGAGCGTCATGAATTAAGGCTTCGAGGTCATGTTGTGCATGAGTATTACGAACGCTATGCAACTAGCTTCGTCGACTTAGAGCATCGTCAAAGACATTTGCTTTGCCAGGATGGTAACGAATCTCACAGTGGTAATCGTTGAGGAGTTCAACCCATCAGCGTTGGCGCATGTTTAGTTTCTTTTGATTCAAGATATGTTGTAGGCTCTTATGGTCTGTGAAGACCGTACACTTAGTACCGTAAAGGTAGTGTCGCAAGATCTTTAACGCAAAAACAACTACACCAAGCTGTAACATCTCGAAAAATTACGTCCAATAATGCATTGACACGTGTCATAGGCTTTGCATATGCGAAAACATACTTTAGAGGGACTAAAAATGACAAACAGTGAAAACTATGGAACGTAAGGGTCCAAAGTGTCAACAATGGATAAATAGACTCTATAATAACCCTACATGGTGTTTATAACCCTAAACGGATAGATCATGGATCATACGAAGCGGGAAATGCACGAAAGTGAGGAATTACAAACTACAGGGACTAAAAGTGTCAACATGTTGAATTTATACCTCTGAGTGATCTTTTAGCAGCCCCGAAGCTTTGTAATGCTAGAATATACTCACTAGGATATGTGGTAAAAATTTCATGAAGTTTCGTTATCGTATGAGAAAGTTATGGCCAAAACCGTACTTGAAGGGTTAAAAGCGTCAACGTCGAATTTCATGACTTTTCGGGTGAGCGCAAAGTTAACCGAGGACATTACCATGTTGGTAAATGTCCCAAGGTTCTTAAAAATCAGATTTGAGGGTCTAGGGGTCGAAATAAATGGCCAAAACCTCGTAACCAAAGTGCAGGGACCAAAACTGCAACATTTGACAAAAGTTTGGAAGCTGCAGACCCCAGGCGGCCCGCCTGGGCTGCCTTACGTGGGCCGTGACCCACTGCCAGATGCAGAAACTCGCGAACTGAAGTGTTTGGGTCCGAATTTTGAGTTGTATACAGCTATCAACACCTCCAAAACTCACCAATCATCTTACATGCAAGTATGGACACCTGTTGCACTCTCCAAACATCTGAAACACCCTTATAATCAGATCAATTCATCACTTTTGAGGACTTGTGATAGTAACCAAGAGCACACACAACATTCAAAAATTCACAAGGCAACTTCTGGAGCTTCCTGGACGACAAGGCACCTCATAGTGATTCCTAAGCTTCATTAGGACTCTTGTAAGCATTCATAACCTTCTCTAATTCGTTTTAGCTTTGATTATTAGCCGAAAGTCAATCCGTAGTAAATATAGTTTGACTTTTCGATTAAACAAAGATGGCTCTGTCATTTCTCAAATTGAAACTACTTACATGTTGGTATTTATGTGGGAAACAAACCCTCAAAAGGGTATTCTCTGATTCCCATTCTAAGCATGCTATTTGTCGAGTCAAAGTTGTTCTTAAAAAGTCAACAGGAAGTGTTTTTTGCAAAATCTAGTATAAATGGTAATGTAGATGACATGCAATCAGTTTGATCATCAAAAATAACTTTATAATGAATGTAAGAATATGTTTTACCATGATCAACTCGACAATCTTTAGTATAAGCCCGGATTGGAACCGAAAGTCTTACAAAACGACTTTTTCTTTGACTCTCGATTCGGATCCGTGCATGCATGTTTGAGATCTGCATTAGAGCTTATTTTTTGACCATTTATATTTATGTGTAACTCTCTGGAAATTTACAAATTGAATCAATGCTTAACCGATTCATATGCATGTTTCCAATTTATGCTTAAAGTTGACTATTTTGCCCTTTTTGATATAAAACGTGATTTTTGGAAAAGTGAAAGAGTAGAAATCTTTATTACTGATTTATAAACTTGCACCGAAAATTTGATATCAGTTGGAGGTCCAGATTTCGAGTTATGTCCGATATCGTAAAACTATAGCTTTATGTTAAATAAACGGCACATTTAGCGTATTACCTATTTAAGGCCACTTTTTGATATAAAACTTTTTACCCACTGAGGTTATATAATATTTTGGGATTTTTGAAGATTTTTATTTAATTTTTGGCTGATCGTATCATAGGTCGCTAAAGTTGATTCGGTTAATACCGGTTTTGACCTTTTAAGCCATAAAATGAGTTTTATGCATCCTTTTGACCCCAAACCTTTTTCTACTGATTTTATTTATTAAATAAATTATTTTGAGCATTCTGGAAATATAAAAATCTCAGCTTTCTTTTGAAAACCCGGAAACGGCTCTAAATCGCATTTCTAAGCGTTTTTAACGCATAGTATGCGTTATAACCATATTTAACATATAAGGATTATACCTACTGATGTATTTAGCATATTTTTATAAAATAACAGTAAGTATAAATTTTTGAACTCAGGTTTCCAGTTTTGAAATTTTTAGCCCTTGTGAAATTACTAAAATACCCCTACGGTGCATAGTTTGATTTTAAATGATAAGTTTTGTATATGGGTCATACCCTACTGTTATAATATGTCAAAATAAGTATATTCACTGTATAAATCAGACCTGTAACACAGATTTCCAATTTAACCCGTTTATAATCTTTTAAATGACCAAAATGCCCTTATAAGGCATAAATTGAGATTAAATTCATTCGGGGCATAATAGAACGTAACTTGCTGATATTATAACATATTTAAAGCATATTATCTCAGGGAACTTGCATATGACTCTTTTGGCTACCCGTAACGCTCTTTTAGCGCTCGGTTCGGTTTATGTAACTAGTTTGCATAAATTGACCGAAACGGGTCAAACGTTATCATTTTTGTCTCAAAATCCAGAATGTATTTAGTATACCCATATTATACAAGTATTCAAACTTGTCGGGTCTAAATCACATTCTATCCGGTCTTCGCTTAATCGTGCGCTTGAACCGTATCGTCCTTAAAACTAACCGGTCAAGCTTAGGCTTAAATAAAAGACCCGTTAGGAATCTAATAGGTTATTATAAACCTTTGTTCCAGAATAGGAGGCCCAGTAAAGCTACCCTCACTTGCCAATTGTGATTCATACTTACTCAGGTAAATACTATTAACTTATTTTCCCTATACGGGCTTGGGTTACGGTATATAGAATACCGCTTGATCGAGCGTACAAAATCTTGCACCCTTGGGTGTTCAATTGAATAATTTTGATCGGCTCGTTTAAACAGTCTTGTTTTACTTTAAGCCTTTGGGGGGTTAATGACCATGTCCCGGATATCCTTGGCATCATCTTACCAGATGGCCACGACCAGAGCACGGGGTGTAGGCGTACACCCGTCAGTGTATAACTCTATATTGTGGTGTGTCTATTAATCTTTAACCCGGTCTGTGAATCGGGCTACTGAACGCACGAGTAACATGTAATCCGTTCACAAGATTATATTGCATAATTATCCCAAGTTATAAAAATATTTTATGCCATGTGCATTTAAATCAATTTTCAATCATTTTCAAAATGAGTCAGTTAATTTGTATTTACCAGTGTAAACTGACGTATTTTCCAAAAGGTTAAGTGCAGGTACTACACGTACTAGGCTGGCTGTCTCCTAGAGCGTCCACAATAGTCTCGCAAGCTCGGACGACAATAAAACTGTTGAACAATTATCTTATTTTATTTGATCCGCCTGTGGATCCGTTTCAACTACTCGTGATATTTAATATTACATTTTATTTAAAGTTGAAATGAATCTATTTCTGCTTCCGCTGTGCATTATTATATTGTGTTGTTTGTCTATGATGATGCCAACTACGTCACCATACCCTCCACCGGGCCCACCGGTGACACGTGGAAATTGGGGGTGTGACAGGTTGGTATCAGAGCCAACGCTGAGTGAATTAAACACTAGTATTTTGTGTTTAATCTCAGTTACACAATTGCACATTCCTCGGTCCTCGAGTCTAGACAAAGAACTTAGGAAATATTCAAAATTTATTTTATTTCTAACTTTGTCTTATATATATTTTGTTATGCCACTTGTTTGATTTTTGACAGGTTCAAGATGCCGCCACGTGTAAGAGGAAGGGGACGAGGAGCATTCGCCACCTCTCATGACCATGAAGCAGGGCCTTCGCATAGGCGAACCCCATCAGCATCCCATAACACTGATGCCCGAGATCTTTGGAGATCGTTCGCTGAACCCGCCAGGCACTCAGCATCACTGAGTACCACACCTTCCCTACCACACTCTTTTGGGCCTCATTCTGAAAATGAGCCCCACAACTCCCACCAATCCTACATTCCTCTTCACCAGTCACCTTATGATTACCCAGCACCTGCCTATCAGGGCCTGTACAACCCTGATGATTACTTGGGAGAACCAGTGGGTCATAACCCACTTGGACCTGAAGACCACTTTCCGGGTGGCAACGAGATGGATGTCGATGAGGATACCGATCCTTCCATGCCACCGTCCGGTACACCGAACCACCCCATCGAGATCTTTGATGGGTCACCGTTTTTGGGATCACCTTACAATGGTCGCGACAGTTTCGAGGAGAGATTCAAGCAGCACGACTGGGTTTTTACCCCTAGTTACCATAACTCTCCCATGCACCAGTCCTACCACAACTCTCCCGTGCACTCCCAGCATCACTCCCAGCAGCAGCTTCAGCAGCAGCCTCAGCAGCAGGATCCTTCAGAGGGTTTCTGGCGCGACGTAGTCACTCCGCCACCGCCACCACCTCCGGTTTTGCCTCCTCCGCCTCAGAGGCGAAGGGGAAGGAACGCCCGGATGTCCACACGAGGAGGGATACGCATCGGCACCCCTCCGCATTCTGGTAGCAGCCGATATTCGCCTCTTCACGAGGAGCCAGAGATGGGAGAATCTTCGCATCCCGTCTCAGAGGTGACTTCTGCGCCTATTGCGCCACTGCCACCGCAGAACTTTGGAGAGCCAATCCCTGCGTATGCTAGCGCAGCACAGTTCAACCCTTTCGAGCCGACTTTTCCCCCAGGTTATGACTATACAGGGGATCCTTACTGGATAGCTTCGGGCTACAACCCTCTCAATCAGGAGAGTGCTTTTGGAGGTCCCTGGGCTACGGGACAGTCAACTTTTGGATACTTATCGCATGGATACCAGCAGCCGCAGCCTCCTCAACCACCGTAGTATCAGCCACCGACGCCGGCGCCGATGATGTCGCCACCGCAAGTTCAAGAAATCCTTCAGGGGATAAACGACGTGCGACGTGAATTGCGACATGAAATGCGGGAAGATCGCCGACATAACCGCGGAATGTTTAAGAAGATGGTTGATTTGATCAAAGGGAAGGGCAAGAAGGATTATTAAATCCTTTGTTTGTCAGCTTATTTACTCATGTCCCTGCGAGGACATTTATTCTGTACTCTGCCTCTGCGTGGGCATATTCTCTTGTTCTACCCCTGCGTGGGTATACTTATTTATGTTTGACCCCTGCGTGGGCCTGTTTGTTTGTTTGTTTGTTTGTTTATTTGGTTTAGCCCCTGCGTGGGCATGTTATTTGAGTAAAAGTCCCGTTTAGGACAAAGTTGTACTAGTCTATTTTATTTAAAAATGGTTAATTTAAGTTTTTCATTTTATCTATATGCATGAACATAATATACAAATAAATAAAAAATATCAATTATTATTTAATTTACCATTTTAATAAGAATCTTAAGAAGGTAAAACCTAGCTTGAATGTCTTATTAAAAGACCTGGCCAACATGGTAAAACCTGGTTAAAAAGATTCAAATCCCTGTTAACATCTGTAAACATGTTAACATTCTTGGCTAGCGTGATCTGTAAAATCACACATGTCACCCTTTTAATAAATTGTCCAAAATTATATTGTACACATGTCTGATTATGACTTGATGCCTACGGGTTATGACTAATGTCATATAAAACAAAAAGGCAGCCGTGGTTTATAAACTCCCTGCCAAGCAAAGGATTATTTGTTTTAATTATACAATTCTAATCCTATAAAAAAAATTCTAAATTTAAAATTTAGAAGTTTGTCCAAGTGACTAGGCCTATTGTGCCAATATATATATTTCCTTCTATGATAAAGTTGCTAATAAAAGTGCTGAATGAAATTAAATAAATTAACTAATATGGCTATTATTACCATGGTTAATAAATCGTCAAGAACGATAATACTGTTAGGTTTCTAAATAGACCTTGTCCTTACTTTTATGTAGCTCTTAAAGCTACATGGCCAAGTCGGAAGAAACAAACAGTCATTCTGAGGAAAACCCAGATAATACTAAGATTCATGTAACTGGTGCGGAGCTACAAGCACTGGTAGAAAATGTTGTTGCCAAGGCCATGGATAGGCAATTCAGGGAATCGAGCGGGACTCGAAGTAGGACCCGAACTGTACCACGTTCCAAATCCAAGAAGCATTCAGAGGCTCATAGCAAGCCACCCTCTAAGAATGACGTGTCTAAGAAAGAGGAGCTAAAGAAGGATGATGAGGATAACCACTCCTCTAACCACAGCAGTATCCCGAAACAGGAGATCAAGCAGAAACATGAAACGCACAGCAAGTCCTGTACGTATAAATATTTCATTTCATGCAAACCCAGAGATTTTACTGGGGAGAAAGGAGCGGTCGACTGTATGACCTAGTTAGATGAGATGGATACGGTTGTAGATATCAGCGGGTGTGCTGATCGGGATGTGGTGAAATACGTGTCCCAATCATTCAAAGGGGACGCACTGGCGTGGTGGAAGTCTCTCTTGCAAGCTGCCGGTAAGGCCACACTTTACAGTATGTCATGGGATCAGTTTGTAGTTTGTAGCCCTGATCAAAGAAAATTTCTGCCCGCAACATGAAGTTGAAAGGATCGAATCAGATTTCGTATCCCTGGTGATGAAGAACCTAGACTGCCAGGCATACCTTACCACTTTCAACACTCTATCTCGATTAGTGCCATACCTGGTAACCCCAGAGCCGAGAAGGATCGCCCGTTTTATTGGGGGTTTGGCACCAGAGATCAAAGCAAGTGTTAAGGCATCGAGGCCTATGACGTTCAGATCAGTAGCTGATCTATCTCTCTCTCTCACCCAAGATGTAGTCAGGTTGAGAGCTCATAAGAACTCGGAGGAGAATAAGAGGAAACGTGAGGATGACACCTCACGAAGATCGGAGAAAAGACACCGAGGGAACAACGACCACAGGAAAGGGTCAGGATCTAAGAGAGATTGGCAACCATCAGGGGATAAGCCCAGATGCAAGACCTGCAAGAAACACCATTTTGGGAAGTGTCGTTTGGAATCAAAATCCCAGTCTCAGGCAAAACAATGTGGAATCTGCAAATCCACATACCATAAAGCCTTGGAATGCAAGAAGCTAAAGGATGCAACTTGTTATGGTTGCAATGAGAAAGGGCACATCCGGCCTAATTGCCCAAAGAACGCTAAGAAAGCCGATGATGGAAAGAAGACCAATGCAAGAGTCTTCAAGATGGACGCTAAGGAAGCAGTTCAAGATGACAACGTCATTACAGGTACTTTTCTTGTAAATGATGTTTTTGCTAGAGCTCTATTTGATTCAGGAGCAGATAAGTCATTTGTAGATGATAAGTTATGTAAGTTGTTAAACCTACCTGTTAAAACCTTAAGTGTGAAGTATGAGGTGGAATTAGCCGATGGAACCATAGAAACCGCCTCAACTGTTTTAGATGGATGTGTTATATCCATTAGGAATCATTCTTTCCCACTATCCTTGCTTCCCTTTAAGCTAGCTGGATTCGATGTAGTGATAGGCATGGATTGGTTATCGCGTAACCAAGCCCAGATTGTGTGCAACAGAAAGCAAGTAGTGGTTAAAACTCCGTCTGATGAGTCACTCACTATCCAAGGAGATACCCAGCATGGATTGCCTGAGCAAGTGTCCATGCTCAAGGCATCCAGATGTCTGCAGAAAGGTTGTGTCATTTATATGGCACAAGTCACTATTGATAAGCCAAAGCCAAGGATTGAAGACATCCCTGTCATCTCAGAATACCTTGAAGTATTCCCTGAAGAACTCCCCGGTTTACCATCGGATAGGCAAGTGGAGTTTCGAATAGACATCATCCCGGGTGCAGCGCCAGTAGCGAGAGCACCATATAGGTTGGCACCAACGGAGATGAAGGAGTTAAGGACGCAGTTAGACGACCTGTTAGCTAAAGGTTTTATTAGACCTAGCTCGTCTCCTTGGGGAGTGCCAATCTTGTTCGTTAAAAAGAAGGATGGATCGATGCGTCGGTGCATCGATTACCGTGAGCTTAATAAAGTCACTATCAAGAATAGTTATCCGTTACCCAGGATCGACGATCTGTTCGATCAGTTGCAAGGAGCAAGCTATTTCTCAAAGATCGATTTGAGGTCAGGCTATCACCAGTTGAAGGTCAAGGATGAAGATGTGCACAAGACAGCGTTTAGGACTCGATATGGACATTACGAGTTCCTAGTGATGCCTTTTGGGCTCACTAACGCACCAGCCGCATTCATGGATCTCATGAATCACGTTTGCAAGCCTTTTCTAGATAAATTCGTTATCGTCTTTATTGACGACATCCTTATCTATTCAAAGAACCAAGCTGACCACGAGAAACACCTTCGTTGTATTCTCAAACTTCTACATCATGAGAAACTTTACGCCAAATTTTCGAAGTGTGAATTTTGGCTTCGAGAGGTCCAATTCCTTGGACACGTGGTAAGTGAGCGTGGTATCCAAGTAGATCCCGCCAAGGTAGAAGCAGTTATGAATTGGCAGGAGCCAAAGACTCCTACCGAGATTCGCAGTTTCCTAGGATTAGCAGGATACTATAGGCGATTCATCGAGAATTTTTCAAGGATTGCTGCGCCCCTAACTTCGTTGACTCGTAAGAAGATTAAATTTGATTGGGGCCCTAAGCAGCAGGAATCCTTTGACATTTTGAAAAAGAAATTAAGCAATGCACCAGTGTTGACATTGCCTGATGGTATAGAAGAATTTGTGGTGTATTGCGATGCGTCACACACTGGTATGGGATGTGTACTCATGCAGAGAGGCAAGGTCATTGCCTACGCTTCACGACAGCTAAAGGTGCACGAGAAGAACTACACCACCCACGACTTGGAACTGGGTGCCGTTGTATTTGCATTGAAGCTATGGAGACATTACTTGTATGGAACCAAGTGTATAATTTATTCGGATCACAAGAGTCTTCAACACTTGTTCAATCAGAAAGAATTGAACATGCGACAAAGATGATGGATGGAAACTTTAAATGATTACGACTGTGAAATAAGATACCATCCAGGCAAGGCAAATGTGGTTGCCGACGCCTTAAGCAGAAAAGAAAGAGTGAAACCGATCAGAATCAATGCCAAGCGCATTGAAATAAGGAATAATTTGAACGAAAGGGTGTTGGCTGCACAGAAGGAAGCTGTGTTGGAAGCTAACTATCCTGAAGAGAAGTTAGGAGTAACTGAGGAGCAGTTATCCTACGACAAAGATGGAATGCTAAGACTAAACGGACGAATATGGGTTCCAGTTTATGGAGGACTTCGGGATGTTATCCTCCAGGAAGCCCACAGCTCTAAATATTCCGTTCATCCTGGAGCTGATAAGATGTACCAGGATCTAAAGGCAAACTACTGGTGGATTGGTTTGAAGAAGTCCGTAGCAGAGCATGTAGCTAAATGTTTGACTTGTGCTGAAGTCAAAGCTGAGCATCAGAAGCCGTCAGGTTTGCTTCAAAAACCTGAAATTCCCAAGTGGAAATGGGAAATGGTGACAATGGATTTCATCACCAAGTTGCCAAAGACGAGAAAGGGAAATGATACCATATGGGTCATAGTAGATAGACTGACGAAGTCAGCTCATTTCCTACCCATCAAGGAGACGTATAGCTCCGATATGTTAGCTCAATTATACGTCGATAAGATTGTAGCGCTGCATGGTATACCTGTATCTATTATCTCTGATAGAGATACTAGGTATACGTCACATTTTTGGAAGAGTTTCCAACAATCGTTGGGCACTCGTTTGAATTTTAGTACGGCCTATCATCCTCAGACCGATGGTCAGAGTGAGCGTACTATTCAAACTCTGGAAGACATGCTTCGTGCATGTGCGATCGACTTGGGTGGTAGTTGGGATAAGAATCTACCACTAATTGAGTTCTCCTACAACAATAGCTACCATTCCAGCATAAAAGTTGCGCCTTTTGAGGCCTTATACGGTAGAAAGTGTAGATCGGCCATCTGTTGGGCAGAAGTTGGAGATGTCCAACTATCAGGACCAGAAATCGTTTTTGAGACGACGGACAAGATCGTTCAGATTCGCGATCATTTGAAAGCTGCCAGGGATAGGCAGAAGAGTTATGCGGATCCAAAGCGCAAAGATTTTCACTTCGAAGTAGGTGATAAAGTGTTACTTAAGGTATCGCCCTGGAAGGGGGTGATGCGATTTGGTAAGAAAGGCAAGCTAAGCCCAAGATACATAGGACCTTTCGAGATTGTCGAACGTGTCGGGTCAGTTGCTTATAAGTTAAACTTGCCTGAAGAACTTAGCGCTATTCATAATGTGTTCCACATCTGTAATCTGAAGAAGTGTTTCGCTGACGAATCACTGGTCATACCGCATACGGATATACACATAGAAGAGAGTTTGAAGTTCGTGGAGAAACCATTGTCGATTGAGAATCGACAGGTTAAGAAGCTCCGAAGAAAGTACATACCTATTGTCAAGGTCAAATGGGATGCCCGTAGAGGTCCCGAATACACGTGGGAAGTGGAATCCACGATGAAGGAAAAATACCCTCATTTGTTTCAGTAAATCTCGAGGTCGAGATTTCTTTTAAGGGGGTGAGGATGTAACACCTCGAAAAATTACGTCCAATAATGCATTGACACGTGTCATAGGCTTTGCATATGCGAAAACATACCTTAGAGGGACTAAAATTGACAAACAGTGAAAACTATGGAACGTAAGGGTCCAAAGTGTCAACAATGGATAAATAGACTCTATAATAACCCTACATGGTGTTTATAACCCTAAGCGGATAGATCATGGATCATACGAAGCGGGAAATGCACGAAAGTGAGGAATTACAAACTACAGGGACTAAAAGTGTCAACATGTTGAATTTATACCTCTGAGTGAACTTTTAGCAGCCCCGAAGCTCTGTAATGCTAGAATATACTCACTAGGATATGTGGTAAAAATTTCATGAAGTTTCGTTATCGTATGAGAAAGTTATGGCCAAAACCGTACTTGAAGGGTTAAAAGCGTCAACGTCGAATTTCATGACTTTTCGGGTGAGCGCAAAGTTAACCGAGGACATTACCATGTTGGTAAATGTCCCAAGGTTCTTAAAAATCAGATTTGAGGGTCTAGGGGTCGAAATAAATGGCCAAAACCTCGTAACCAAAGTGCAGGGACCAAAACTGCAACATTTGACAAAAGTTTGGAAGTTGCAGACCCCAGGCGGCCCGCCTGGGCTGCCTTACGCGGGCCGCGACCCACTGCCAGATGCAGAAACTCGCGAACTGAAGTGTTTGGGTCCGAATTTTGAGTTGTATACAGCTATCAACACCTCCAAAACTCACCAATCATCTTACATGCAAGTATGGACACCTGTTGCACTCTCCAAACATCTGAAACACCCTTATAATCAGATCAATTCATCACTTTTGAGGACTTGTGATAGTAACCAAGAGCACACACAACATTCAAAAATTCACAAGGCAACTTCTGGAGCTTCCTGGACGACAAGGCACCTTCATAGTGATTCCTAAGCTTCATTAGGACTCTTGTAAGCATTCATAAGCTTCTCTAATTCGTTTTAGCTTTGATTATTAGCCGAAAGTCAATCCGTAGTAAATATAGTTTGACTTTTCGATTAAACAAAGATGGCTCTGTCATTTCTCAAATTGAAACTACTTACATGTTGGTATTTATGTGGGAAACAAACCCTCAAAAGGGTATTCTCTGATTCCCACTCTAAGCATGCTATTTGTCGAGTCAAAGTTGTTCTTAAAAAGTCAACAGGAAGTGTTTTTGCAAAATCTAGTATAAATGGTAATGTAGATGACATGCAATCAGTTTGATCATGAAAAATAACTTTATAATGAATGTAAGAATATGTTTTATCATGATCAACTCGACAATCTTTAGTATAAGCCCGGATTGGAACCGAAAGTCTTACAAAACGACTTTTTCTTTGACTCTCGATTCGGATCCGTGCATGCATGTTTGAGATCTGCATTAGAGCTTATTTTTGACCATTTATATTTATGTGTAACTCTCTGGAAATTTACAAATTGAATCTATGCTTAACCGATTCATATGCATGTTTCCGATTTATGCTTAAAGTTGACTATTTTGCCCTTTTTGATATAAAACGTGATTTTTGGAAAAGTGAAGGAGTAGAAATCTTTATTACTGATTTATAAACTTGCACCGAAAATTTGATATCAGTTGGAGGTCCAGATTTCGAGTTATGTCCGATATTGTAAAACTATAGCTTTATGTTAAATAAACGGCGCATTTAGCGTATAACCTATTTAAGGCCACTTTTTGATATAAAACTTTTTACCCACTGAGGTTATATAATATTTTGGGATTTTTGAAGATTTTTATTTAATTTTTGGCTGATCGTATCATAGATCGCTAAAGTTGATTCGGTTAATACCGGTTTTGACCTTTTAAGCCATAAAATGAGTTTTATGCATCCTTTTGACCCCAAACCTTTTTCTACTGATTTTATTTATTAAATAAATTATTTTGAGCATTCTGGAAATATAAAAATCTCAGCTTTCTTTTGAAAACCCTGAAACGGCTCTAAATCGCATTTCTAAGCGTTTTTAACGCATAGTATGCGTTATAACCATATTTAACATATAAGGATTATACCTACTGATGTATTTAGCATATTTTTATAAAATAACAGTAAGTATAAAATTTTGAACTCAGGTTTCCAGTTTTGACATTTTTAGCCCTTGTGAAATTACTAAAATACCCCTACGGTGCATAGTTTGATTTTAAATGATAAGTTTTGTATATGGGTCATACCCTACTGTTATAATATGTCAAAATAAGTATATTCACTGTATAAATCAGACCTGTAACACAGATTTCCAATTTAACCCGTTTATAATCTTTTAAATGACCAAAATGCCCTTATAAGGCATAAATTGAGATTAAATTCATTCAAGGCATAATAGAACGTAACTTGCTGATATTATAACATATTTAAAGCATATTATCTCAGGGAACTTGCATATGACTCTTTTGGCTACCCGTAACGCTCTTTTAGCGCTCGGTTCGGTTTATGTAACTAGTTTGCATAAATTGACCGAAACGGGTCAAACGTTATCATTTTTGTCTCAAAATCCAGAATGTATTTAGTATACCCATATTATACAAGTATTCAAACTTGTCGGGTCTAAATCACATTCTATCCGGTCTTCGCTTAATCGTGCGCTTGAACCGTATCGTCCTTAAAACTAACCGGTCAAGCTTAGGCTTAAATAAAAGACCCGTTAGGAATCTAATAGGTTATTATAAACCTTTGTTCCAGAATAGGAGGCCCAGTAAAAGCTACCCTCACTTGCCAATTGTGATTCATACTTACTCAGGTAAATACTATTAACTTATTTTCCCTATACGGGCTTGGGTTACGGTATATAGAATACCGCTTGATCGAGCGTACAAAATCTTGCACCCTTGGGTGTTCAATTGAATAATTTTGATCGGCTCGTTTAAACAGTCTTGTTTTACTTTAAGCCTTTGGGGGGTTAATGACCATGTCCCGGATATCCTTGGCATCATCTTACGAGATGGCCACGACCAGAGCACGGGGTGTAGGCGTACACCCGTCAGTGTATAACTCTATATTGTGGTGTGTCTATTAATCTTTAACCCGGTCTGTGAATCAGGCTACTGAACGCACGAGTAACATGTAATTCGTTCACAAGATTATATTGCATAATTATCCCAAGTTATAAAAATATTTTATGCCATGTGCATTTAAATCAATTTTCAATCATTTTCAAAATGAGTCAGTTAATTTGTATTTACCAGTGTAAACTGACGTATTTTCCAAAAGGTTAAGTGCAGGTACTACACGTACTAGGCTGGCTGTCTCCTAGAGCGTCCACAATAGTCTCGCAAGCTCGGACGACAATAAAACTGTTGAACAATTATCTTATTTTATTTGATCCGCCTGTGGATGCGTTTCAACTACTCGTGATATTTAATATTACATTTTATTTAAAGTTGAAATGAATCTATTTCTGCTTCCGCTGTGCATTATTATATTGTGTTGTTTGTCTATGATGATGCCAACTACGTCACCATACCCTCCACCGGGCCCACCGGTGACACGTGGAAATTGGGGGTGTGACACAAGCTGGAGGTCATGGGTTGTATAATTCTTCTCGTGGATCTTGAGCTGTCGAGAGTCGTACGCGATGAACTTGTCCCATTGCATGAGAACCCAATCGAGACACGGGTTCGAGGCATCGCAGTAGACTACGAAGTCATCATTTCCGTCGGGTAACGCGAGGATAGGAGCATTGCAGAGCATATGCTTGAGAGTTTGAAAGGCTTGTTCTTGTTCAGTTCCCCAAACAAAAGACTCGTCTTTATGGGTGAGAGAAGTAAGCGGACCGGCGATTTTCAAAAAGTAAGCGATGAATTGACGGTAATAGCCTGTCACACCCGGACCACGTTAAAACAAACCGTGGCGGAAACGTCGGGGAGTGTTGCAACAGAATTATTGTTCCACAACCATGGTAACCAAATGTTTCGTTTTATTGAATTATTATGTAATGTACATTGTCTTTAAACCAAAACAAACAAACTACACATTGTTTATAACTGTTTTTAAGTCACTAAGGCCTCGTCCAGGTCCTATGTGACACAAGCTTCCTAGCAAACAGTAAAATAGGGGAACTACGTACTCACATAGTTACCACAAAACATGTAAAAAGAGGGGATCTATGTACTCACATGAAGTGCAAAGGATCCTCAATCAATAGAACTTCAACAAACTCAAGTAAACCAGAGAAATCAAGCAGCACCTAGTAATCGAACCACTAGTCAAACAATAGACGCCTAAATCGGAAGATCGGACAGAATAAGGTCTTGTAAACCAATTGAGTGTTGGAACTCATGTGATATGGTTTAACAAAGCCTACATCCTAAATTGAAACCTAACCTAAGTGATTTCGACCCATTGCGACCCATTAAGGTAGCTTACGCTACTTTAACGCGTCGTGCGTGCAAACCCGCGTTCGAGACGTCTAACTAGTCCTATGACAAGTATTATATGCCTAAACATGTTTAAATAGGTTGCATAATCAGTTTAGGTGACAAAAGTTAAGTTACATATGCTTAAAGTCCAATTATGCATGAAAAGGGCATTTTGGTCATTTACCTAAGGCATATAAACTACCTATCATACAACTACTTAAACTAGGTGACCATAAGGTATAACCTCGGAAGGTTATTCCCTATGCACCTATGGTCACTAATCATGCTTGGTCGGATCCTAATGATCGACCAAACGGGTCGAGTTCGAAAGTCTAAGCGGTGGTTTAGACCGCTTGACTTACGACTCTAAACAAGCACTAAACTAAAAGTGATGAGCTAAGCATGTTAAAACATGCTTAACTAAGTTAGAAAACAGGTTTTGATATCAAAACAAAGTGTTTTGATACCAAGAGTAGTTTGGTTGCAAAATACGCTTAAATGCGCATTTTGACCGAAACTACAACTCGTCACTATGCCTAGTCAACGTCGTAATCAGTAGGTATAGTCACAAGGGACTATAGCCATCTTGATTACGCTCACGTTGCGAAGTTCAAACGAACTTCTCGTTGACCATGGACTGGTCAAAGCTGAAAGTCAAACAGAGTTTGACTTTTAAGTTTTAAGCTAGAAAGCGATAAAAGAACGAAAGAGGACTTACAAAGGGTCCAAATAGATTTGATTCTAAGTATTCTCAGGTAGGTAGTGAATAATCACAACCACTTAGAGAAATATCAGATCAAATGTGAGGAAAATGAAATGAAAGCATGGCCTTATATAGTTTTTCGCAAACCGTTAGGATCATTTCTTGGCAAGGAGGGAATGATCTTGGCCATACAAATGTCAAAGAATGATTGGGGGACTTGTTCTCCACACAAACCAGCCCATAGCATGAAAAACTAGACATCAAAACCATCAAAATCGAGCTAAATGACAAGATTCAATGTTTTTGTCTTTATGTCTAACGCGGGCCGCGTAGCCCCATACACAAACTTACGCGGGCCACCTAGGCTACTTTGGCAGAATGACAGATTTAGACCCTGAACTTGTAAACTTGCATTTCGGCTCATTTTTGACACGTTTAAGCCCCGTTAACATCATTTCAAGGCTCTAGAATGAAGTTAAAGTATTGGGAACTCAAAACATGCTCAAAAACATCTCGGATGTCGGTTCGTTTGGTCGTACAATCGCGTTGTTCGGTTAATTACGACGGAAGTCGTAACGAACGCAAAATCGATCCAAATTAAGCGACGAATGGAATTTTATCATGCCAATCACTAAAATAAAATATTTTAATGATTGCAACAAATTTTTGGTAGTCCAGATATATTCAGAACGTAAGATATGCGCGAAAATGCAAACTTATGCACTTTTGACGCTTTTAGTCCCTTATTGATCAATAAAGTTTATTTTAGCATACCGAACCCCTCAAAGCCTATTTCTAAGCTATGTAAAGGATATTTATGGTATGTTTAACTTATGATCAAGTAACGGAATGTTCGTTACTATACAAATCGGTATATTTTCGCAGTTTGACACAAATAGTCCCTGCGATCGAACAAACTTGTTTTCGACACACCAAACCATCCAAAACTTATTTCTAAGTTATGTGAAGGTTATAGAACACAGTTGTCACAGTCTCCCCTACTTTAGGAAATTTCATCCCGAAATTTTAACTAGAGGAAACTTGTGCGAACAATTGCGGATATTTCGCCTTCATTTGGTCCTCACGTTCCCAAGTAAACTCTGGGCCACGTTTGGACTCCCAGCGAACCTTGACCAATCGAATCCATTTGTTCTTCAACTGTTTGAATGTATGGTCCACTATCTCCACCGGTTTCTCGACAAAGTGCATTGTTTCATCGATTTGGATCTCGTCGAGAGGAATGTGAAGATCAGCGTCAGCTAAACACTTTCGCAAATTGGACACGTGAAAAGTCGGATGAATATTTTCAAGCTCCAGAGGTAGCTCTAGTCGATAGGCAACCTTTCCAACTCTTTCAAAAATCTTAAATGGTCTAACATATCGTGGTGCAAGTTTTCCTTTCTTTCCAAATCTCACCACTCCCTTCCAAGGTGACACCTTGAGTAGGACATGGTCTCCAACTTGAAATTCTAGGGGCTTGCGTCGCATATCCGCATAACTCTTTTGACGGCTTCTAGCTGTCACAAGATTATCGTGAATTTTCTTGGTTTTGTCTGTCGCTTCTAGCTGTCACCGATCTCATTCCAACAGACAGGTGAACGACATTTTTGACCTTAGAGAGCTTCGAATGGTGCCATATTGATGCTAGCATGATAACTATTATTGTAAGAGAACTCGATCAATGGCAGATGAGAATCCCAATTACCACCAAAGTCTATCACGCATGCTCTAAGCATATCCTCCAAAGTTTGAATTGTTCTCTCGGATTGTCCATCTGTTTGGGGATGATAAGCAGTGCTTAGATTTAGTTGGGTTCCCAAAGCAGATTGCATGGTTCTCCAAAAATGAGATGAAAATCGAGCATCACGATCGGAAATGATATCCAAAGGAACACCATGTCGTGATACAATCTCATCAACATAAATCTTTGCAAGTATATCAGCAGATAGAACCTCGTGAATCATAATAAAATGAGCTGACTTCGTCAATCGATCGATAACAACCCAAATTGCATCGTGACCTTTAGATGTACGCGGTAATTTAGTAATGAGATCCATAGCAATGTTCTCCCGCTTCCAAACCGGTATCTCTGGTTGCACAAGCAAACCAGAAGGTCGTTGATGTTCTGCCTTGACTTTGAGACAAGTTAGGCACTTTGCTACACACAAGGCAACATCTTTCTTCATACCAGACCACCAATACCGAGTACGAAGATCCTTGTACATCTTATCAGCACCAGGATGGATAGAATATCAAGATTTATGAGTACACGTTTTGGCCTAATAGACTGTGCTCTCTCACCGGCATACGGCGAATGGCACGCATCCTTTCGGTTATTCGTGCAACTCGAGTCATTGGAATCCATCGAGACTTTGGTGAGAACTTTGTAAAACAAAATGGGGAGCGGAATCTGTCAATAAGATTCGGGTTTCACCCCTAACTTAACGACTTTATTCCTGTTTGTGTGATAAAATCACGAGATAGAGAGGGAGATTTGCGTCGAAGTATGGATTTCACTCCTAATTCAACGCAAATTCTCGTGTTTATAATAAAAATGTCCGTCGAACAAGCGATCTAATCGAGAGTTTGTGGTTTTCACACCTAGTCTCGATCCAATCACTCATTCATTTTTGAAAAGTCATGTGTGTCGCTAGCCTTTGGAAAGGCTAAGTGATAGTGCTCGACCTTAGGAAAGGTCGATAGAGTGTAGTATGTTCGCGAGTCGATCGAATAACAGAAATAGGCTCGCGCGGAACCCCTACCGGGTTCGCCCAAGGTGGTCTGTTGGTACTTAGACTATAGACTAGGTCGTTTGTAAGACATCGACCTGAACTAGGTCGAGTCTTGCCTAATTCCCTATAGTTATGGCTCTGATACCAATCTGTCACACCCCAACCGATGGCGGAAACATCAGGGTGAGGCACTGAGCAAAACAGATTTTCACAGAGAATCCATAACAACTAAAATTACCAGATATTTAACGTTACGTCCCATACCATAACATATCAAATAAAAGCAGTTATTACAGACATAGATGTTCTCAAAGACAAATCATAGTTTCGACAACTCATAAATTATTTAGTTCGTTTCTAGACTCCCCTAGCTTGATTCCACAAAAGCAAGGCATAGCACAACATCCTAAACACCTGTCACATATGTTAAAATAGGTCATTACACATAGTGTAAAGGTGAGCATACAAGTTTAGTAGTATAATAGTAGCGAAAGCGTTTTACGCATAACCAGCATGTAACATGTTGAAAAGTGAAGCATGTAAGCTATCGACAATGAAATATGCACAGACATGACTGCGAGTTGTAGAATGCGCAACACATATCACCATTGTGACACGTGAAGAAATACCCTTAACAACCCGTGTACATGACAGTTGCTGAGTCCAAACTATAATACTATTGTTGCTAAGGTGTCAGGTAACAATCACTGTGTAAACATAAAAAACAAGCATTCTTCGGGTAACACGTATAACATGCAGAGACGGTTAGCGTATAAAAAGTGTTTGCGTTATGTGATCGATGTGATTTGAAATAGGTAACGTATGTAACACCCAAAAGTGCATTAGCGAAAAGGGATCGAGTATACTCACAGTTCGTGTTTAAATGAATAAACACAAGCTTGGATTAAAGGGAGCGCTGGAGAGTTAGCCTGATCAGATAATGACAGTATAAGCGTTGAACGGTGCGTGAAATAGCGTGTCGGTGGAATAAGTGACGAAGGGTGATCTGATCGGATGACCTTCCGGACGGATGGCCGTTCGGTTGGAGGGTCGTCCATCTGGGATGGATGTGTGTGTATGAACTTTGAAGTTTTCGTTGTAGCATTTTAAAAGATGAGAAGTTATCAGGTCGTCCGGTCGAACGGTCATCCGAACGGATGGTCGTTTGCTCAGATGGCGATCCGTTCAAGTAAGATATTTCAAAGATTCAAGTCTCCTGGTAGGATAGTGATTTGATCGGATGTTCATCCGATCGGATGACTATTCGTTGGAAACTATTATTTTGTTTTTGAAGTTTGCGAAATTTGGTTAAGTGTTGGAAAATATCACAAGTCACCGATCGAGCTCCGAGCTTTTTGGACAAACCTACAAACCAGCACCAACGTTGTTCAGTCGGTATCTGTCTGGTGTGTTTCATCACATGTTTAACCCAATTAAGTGTGTTGTTTTAATCAATTCGTGTATACACATCAGTCACATATTAATATCTTTACTTCTATCCACGCGATTTAATCAATTCGTGTATACACACCAGTCACATATTAATATCTTTAGTTGTATCCATGCGAAAGTTTACATGAAAACATTATCCGTATGATGAATACGATCAACGGTTCATATTAATCCATGATATGACAATGTTGTTTTTAAACACCCTATTTCTTTTGCATTCGGGTCCGCTATATATACATTGTTGTACTTTAAAAGGGTAAAACAGTCCTTTAAATTTATTTACACCAATCATTTAATACACATGTAGCCAATTAGCCATTCAAGGGGCCTGTAATCTAGTTACGATGAGTTCAAAATCATTTTGTTGACTTTTTTCCCAAAAAAAATTAATTTTGACAAAGACATGAATGTTACCATCAATTATCAATAATAAACAAAACCTGGAAATAACATACAAACTAAACCCTCTACATGAAAACCTTAAATATCATTTGAACCCTATAAAACAACCAAAAAACACTTGTGATCGTGTGCTGCACTTATTATTCTTACCAAAGTACCATTGACATATGGTCAAATTTGTTTTACCAGAACTTCAGTTTTCACCTGTGATCCTCCACACACACAGCATTAGAATCTCAAAACCATGTTGGAGGATTTATTATTGGCCAAAACCGAAACACAGGGAGAAGTATTTAACTGATTCGGCATATCAGTTAACCCGTCCGCATTACCTTGACCCGTTTGTGGAGAACCTTGATCCATTCAAACTTCAATCCTAACAACTCGTTTCAACTTTCAGCCAATAATTCACAAAATTCTAAGGTGATGTTTGTTTTTTTCTGCGGGAAAAGGTCTGCAGTCTGCGGACCACATCTGCAGGCATCTGCAGGAGAAGAGGTGGACCAAATGTCTGCAGTCTGCAAGGAGAAGATGGTTTGTTTTTTATATAAAAAGATCTTCACACACATAACACACACACACACCTCTGCTCTCTCTCTCTGCCTTCCTCACCACCACCAAGCATCGCCGCCTTACACAACCACCGTCGTCACCACTACACCACCGCCCTTCACCGTCTCTCTCTCCTCTCACAGATCTCTCTCTCCTCCCTCGATCTCTCTCTCTGCCTTCATCACCACCACCGCAAACCCTAGCCTTGAACTCTCTCTCTACAAACTCTCTCTCTACAATCTGTCACCACCACCGCCATCTCCTTCTCCGGCCAGCCGTTTCTCCGGCACACCCATCTCCTTCTTTTCCGGCGCACGGCGGCGTGAAAGACCGGTAAGTTGGGGATCTTGAGTTGGTTGTTGTTTCTTCTTAAAACCGGTAAGTTGGGGATTTTTAGTGGGTTTTTGGATTTGAGGGGTTTTCATGGTGGTTGTGGTGGCAGGTGGATAGTGGTGACGGTAGTTGTGGTGGTGGCCGGCGGGAGTAGGTGGGGGTTGTGGCAGGTGGATGGTGGTTGCAGGTGGGGTGTGATGGCAGGTGGGTGTTGGTGACGGTGGTTGTGGCAGGGATGTGGTGGTGGCGGTGGTGGCAGGGATGTGGTGGTGGAGGTGGTGGCAGTGGTGGCAGGGATGTGGTGGTGGAGGTGGTGGCAGGGAAGAAGAGGTCTGTGCCAAGAAGAGGTTCCAAGAAGACATGGGTCATTGTCTGCGTGGTGAAGAGGTCTCGCAGACCTTTTTTAATGAAAGGTCTGCGAGAAAACAAACAAGCTGCAACATCCAAACGTCTACCCACGTCTGCGCGACGCAGATATAAGTTGCCAGAAGAGCTTCTGGCCAAAAAACAAACACCACCTAAATGTTGACCGAACTATACACGGATCTATGCTTCTGAATGCAAAATGTAAGAAAACAATCAGGATATCACCTCGTATGAATTGATATTCATTTATAGATCATAAAAAGAAAACCTTCATCTGTACTCAATACAAAACTAAAGTTGACATTAATATTTAACACACAAAATTGAGAAGATTTAATCCTTAATAAACCTTTACACCTGATCCAAAGTTCACGATTCATATAATAAATTAGGTCATGAATACATGAACTTCTGAATTTGTGTTTTTATATAAAAACCTGCATAGTCATAAACATACCAGTTTACACCTTTGTCGAAATCCACTTTACATGTGCCTCCAGAGTCTCTAGAAATCATACATGCAGAGACAAATCAACATTTTGCACAGATCATCTCATTGAGTTACATAAAACAGTTAAATCTTACCTGATCTAGAAGGAAACGGGGCATACACTGGACATCGTCGCATATCTGGTCGGAAGGGTAAAATGTGTTCTTTCTACTGTAGAAGGGTTAAATGGGAAAATAAGATGGTTAAACAGTATAGCTGCTTCAAGAAAAGGGCTGCAGTAATGGAACCACCCTGGCAGCTACCGGTGTTGACCATATCGGCCACTCCTGATTTCATTCCATCCCAGTAACTCAACTCGGCCTGACCCATTAACGACCTGAAACATCTCAAACCGAACTGGCCCATTAACGACCTGAAATGTATCGCCCGGTCCGTCATCGACCTGAAATGTCTCGAACTGACTCAGGCCGTTACAGACCTGAAACTCTTGACCCAGCCTGGCCCGTTAGCGAACCGAAACGTGTCGACCCTACCCAGCCCGTTAACAACCCGAAACACCTAAATATCCAAAAATGACTATTTGACCCCAAAGATGTCATATAATATGAAGTAAAACATGCTTATCCTAACATTAAAAACTTACAGAAAGGTGAACACCCTTTGATTTGCAGAAGTCTCTCAGTTTAGCTTGCTTCCATGAAGGGTGACATTCCACCTGGTTGACAGCTGGCGGAACGCGGGCTACATCCAACAAATCTCCCAACTTTTTGGTGGAAAATTTGCTAACGCCAATGGCGCGCGCCTATCTAGAATCATACAGTTTCTCCATTGCTTTCCATGTTGCTAGAATATCAACTGGAACAAGATTCTCGGGCTTAAAGCCCTCGGATCCCTTCTTCATCTTTACAGGCCAGTGGATCTTCAAAATAAATAAGTAACTTTATTCGTCAAATTAATCACATAAAAAAGAAAATTGTTAAAATGGATACAAAAAACACTCCGAATCAAGTAATTGACGTTCTGTCTAGTGCAATAGGTATATCTTCCGGTTCATGATCACGACACCTGCAGATTATATAATAACTAAATAATACCAGGAGCGTATGGATATATATATATATAAATATATATAGGTATCAAGGAATTTGACGAACCAGAGCTTAGAGGTAATCCACAAATCTTCACGTTTGACGACATTTTCTTGAAAGAGTCTCTTCAAAACTAACACAATCTGAAAGACATCAAATTTGAATGTTTTACATATTTAACAATTTGTCTTATCAACATTTTGCTTAACTTGGAAGTGAAAAACAAGACTTATGGTGTACAGAAGCAAAAATCTGTGTACCTCCTTCTCGTTGCCATACACTTGGGCACAATTGATATGTCGATACCCCATCTACATATGCATAAGAACCATGATCTGTAAGAAAATATAACTGGAAGTTATATAACTGGAAATAAAGGTACAACCTATTAAATCATAAAAGCGTCAAAGTTAAACCATACCTTCAAAGTTATAAAGAGTGCGCTAGTGGGAAACCTCTACCATTACTTAAGCCTACATCCGCAATTATTTGCATAAGACTCCCGTATAATGGTTCAAAAATCACAATAAAAACTTTTATAAGTACACCCCTTTAACTTGAATATATTTCTGAGCACCATGTTCATTAAACTAACCGCATTTATCCCATTTGGTTCACGAATTGTAGTTAAATAAAAGCCAAAAATTAAAGTAAAACCCTAGGGGGGTGTTTGGGGTTCCTTCTATTTCAACTTATTGACTTATTTGAGGCAAAAAGGACTTTTCAAAATGTTTGGAATTCCTTTGTGTGTGAGTGAATAAGTCAATAAGTCAGGAAATCCTGACTTATTACTTCTCAAATAAGTTGAAAAGTCATTTTCAAAAGGAAAGCCAAACATGCACTAGATCTACAAGTTTAAAACAAACATAAACATCAGATTCAAAAACTAAAGCATGTGACCTAAACAAATCAAAAGGAGGTCGCCGGACATACCTCAGTTTGTCTATCGGAACCTACGTCAATCACCATCTACAGCCGGGAACTCTTCTCCGTAGCCACCGATCTTTGCAGACTTGATTCCCTATAAACTACACGATGCCCGATTTGGTGAGTTATGAAACCCTAGATCTAAAAATCGTAATTATTGTTCCAAAACTCATGGATACTGAAATCCTATACCTTAAAAATCGTAATTATTGTTCCAAAACTCATGGATACTCAGATTCAAAAACACAAACCTGATGGTTGTTGAATCGGAAAAACGAACTTATTCGACGTCATATCTCCCAGATTTAATCTTCAAATCGGTGGTGTTCTGCGAAAGAGAGAAAAGATGGAGTCGTTCAATATACATGAGAAAGAGAGAAGATGGAGCCAAATGTTGAACCCTTTTTTCAAAATTCAAATGTCACAAAAGCTGTACAAAAGAGGGATTGTAGGACAGCTGTGGGGATCATGATCCGTGTGGAGTTAATGGACGGTAGGATAGGAACATGATAGTGATGGACGGTAGGATCATGCTCTGTGTGTTTTTGTTTGAGTTAATAAGGGTATAAATGGAAAGTAATGTTTTATGATGCTTAAAAGATTTGCACATCATGCTTTAGAGGTGTTTTAAGAAAATTTAAGTGACCTTAAGAAGTCCTTCTAATATACTTTTATATATACTAGCCGGAACCCGCACGATAACCCGCGCGATGCGGCGGCAACAATTTAAAACGCAGTACTCGTTTTGTGTATGGTACATTGGTTTTCTTATCGGTAGCATTGATGTTTGTCAATGACCCATTTATTATCAACCATTATATAATATACACAAGAATCTGTAGATGAGCCTCAACCACGTCATTAAGTTGTAAATATGCACCACAAAACGTATGATGGTAAAGCGGGCGAGTTGAGTCTCAAATCATAAAGCGGGTTACGACTTAGTCAATATAGATTCGAGTTGTCACTTAACTGAAAGTTTATACACAGCTCTATTTAGTCAAAGTTCATTTTCTTTTGTTTCATATTTTTCAAAATAAGTTAAGATATTTTCAAAATCAAAATTATTAACATTTGATTACAACATATAGAAAAATAATCAATTCGTAATAAACACCTCCATTGTTAGTAAATTTTCAAAAATAAAGTACATGTCAGATAGCATGTTAAAACCAAGTCTGTACGTTTTATAGCATAAATTAAAGAATTTTCGCATCGCATATAGTAAAGAATTTCATAATCAACATCTCGCCGCAACGCGGCGGGTGACGTCAACTCGTTCCTTTAACATTTAGTAAGCTCTTTGTTGTGATTTTGTTACACGACCTTTGATTCAATTCACGATAAACAGAAAGTTCCTACATATACACATACAACTTAGGGTATAAGGAGTGGTTAGACACTTTGAGAGTGGCAAACTAAAAAATCAACCAATCAGAGTGCGTCACGACAATCAGTGAAAAGTGTTTAAACTATGCTGAAAAGTGTTGGCAATGGTTAGACACTTGGTGAAGTGGTAAACTTTAAAAAAAAGGAAAAGGGTGTGATTGGTTGAGAGATGGCATGGACCCCACCACACAAACCCCTCTCTCTCTCCTTCCTCCTTTCACCGCTGCGGCATCCATTCACCGTTGTTTAACGAAACCGTTCGGCAAAAGGGGTCGACGGCGGTGTTGCAGCGTGGCAAACCCCCTTGCCGAACTCCTTTCCCGCACCACACCGTATACCCTTATACCTATAGTTGTAATGCATGAAAATCCAAAGTTCTGCATCTTGCAATGAAAAAAGATGGTTCAATAGCTGCCCATGGAGCATTTGAAGCCAACGTCCTTTCCCGTACGACACCAAATCCCAAAAAATGGTCCGCAACCTACAACCTCTTTGACAAAACAAACAAAAAAAATATTTTTAAGCATAAGCGGCTGCACCTATTTATTTCCTCATATCCTCCTCCTATTAAACATTAGAGATAATAATAATGAACAAAAAAATATAGTTTTGATCAAATTACTACTAAAATGCTGGTGACTTCAATACATATACAGATATGATAGCATGAAGCATGTGTTGGTTCAGTTCTGTTTATACATGAGGGAAAACATTAAAACATATCTGTTACAGCAGACAGTGTAGTGGAGAATCCAGTCAGAGATGATCCCATCGTGTTCGACATAATTGTCAGTGATCTTGTTCCTCCTTAGGGTGCTGACTAATGATAGTGACTAAGAAAAACCGACAAGGGAATCGGTTATGGGAGAGAGGAGGTCGATGATGATGATGTTATGATTAGGTTTTCTGATTGAGTGTGTAACCTAATGACCTCTACATAATTCTCCTTATATAAGCACCCAGGAGGAAACCCTAATTAGTTAATAAGGGTAATATGGTCTATCAACAATTACCAACTAATTAAATAATAGGTTATTATATATTTTGATCTATATTATATAAATGATTATAATGGCTATAGATTAAATATTAAATCATAATATATTTAATCTTACATTCTCTCACTTAGCCGAGTAATCATTTACCATGAGTATTAGAAAAGCCTGATCAGGAGTTAACACTCATTTTAGCCTTAAACAAGTACTATAGCAGAGAAATACAGCCGTTGAATCATTATGCGACTCAGGACCCCCATTAATCATACTATAGCCTTAATTTAAAACCTAATCGTCATGATCAAAATACGCATAAGCCCTTTGTTTGATTTGTAACTTTATTTGTCTATATGCCATTATACCGGTTGAGCATATTCTAAGAGAAATACAAAATCAAACTAAGGAAATTTCATTAATCGTAAAACATAAGCTAGTACAATATGCTCAAATATGGTCTTTACTAAATCCCATATTCCGAACATGTTCTTCGTAAACCTTAGGAGGGAGACCTTTAGTCATCGGATCCGCAAGCATATCTTTAGTACTAATATACTCGATACAAAGATTATTTTCCACAACTCGTTCACGTACGAACAGATATTTTGTATCGAGATATAAACCAGCTCTAGTCGAACTGTTACTGTTCGAGAAACTAACGGCAGCTGAGTTATCACAATAAAGCTTCAATGGTCTAGAAATGGAATTAACAATTTTGAGTCCAATGATCAGATTTCTAAGCAACATTCCGTGACAGGTTGCGTTATAAATAGCAATGTACTCTGCCATCATTGTGGAAGTTGTGGTCAACTGTTGTTTATGACTCTTCCATGAGATAGGGCCGCCTGCTAACATAAAGATATAGCCCGAAGTGGATTTCTTGTCATCTTTGCATTTGGCAAAGTCAGAATCAGAATAGCCCACCACTTCTAAATGATCACTTCTTCTATAAGTCAGTTTATAGTCTTTTGTCCCTTGCAGATATCGAAGTACTTTCTTAGCTGCTTTCCAGTGATCTAGGCCAGGATTCGTCTGATAACGGCCTAGCATTCCAGCAATATAAGCGATATCTGGGCGAGTACAGACTTGAGCATACATCAAGCTCCCGACTACTGACGCGTAAGGTATCTGGCTCATTTGCTCCTTCTCAACCTCTGTTGTCGGACACTGGAATGAACCGAAAACATCTCCCTTAACTACTGGAGCGACGTAGGGTTTGCACTGTTGCATGTTATACCGTGTAAGGACACGATCTATGTAAGCCTTCTGGGACAATCCTAAGATCCCCTTGTGTCTATCTCGGTGGATTTCGATGCCAATGACGTAAGAAGCATCTCCAAGATCCTTCATGTCGAAGTTATGCGAGAGTAAACGCTTCGACTCATGCAACATGTCTAAACTATTACTTGTTGATAGAATATCATCTACATAAAGGACAAGTATAGTAAAGTTACTCCCACTCATCTTGAGGTAGGTGCATTGATCCACTTGATTCTTCATAAAACCTTGTTTCTTCATGACTTCATCAAACTTGAGGTACCATTGACGTGATGCTTGTTTTAACCCGTAAATGGACTTCTTCAACTTACAGATTAGATGCTCCTGACCTTCAGGTTTAAAGCCTTCAGGTTGCTTCATGTAAACATCTTCGTCTAAGTCTCCGTTAAGGAAAACGGTTTTAACGTCCATCCAATGTAACTCCAAATCAAAATGAGCTACTAGGGCCATGACGATCCTTAACGAATCCTTACGAGAGACAGGTGAAAATATCTCTTGATAATCAATTCCCTCTTTCTGAGTGTAGCCCTTTGCAACCAATCTCGCTTTGTAGCGTTCAACGTTCCCATTCGGATCCAGTTTTGTTTTAAACACCCATTTACATCCTACTGGTTTGACACCGTTGGGTAATTCTACCAAGTCCCAAACGTCATTTTTCTTCATGGAATCAAGCTCATCAATCATTGCTTTATTCCATTCAGAAGACTGATCACTGCTAATGGCTTCATTGTAAGAGATAGGATCATTGAGCTTTCCGGGATCCATTTCAGTCAGGTAGGTGACATAATCATCCCAATTAGTAGGCCTTCTTTGCCTAGATGAACTCCTGAGTGGATTATCGGGTTCAGCGTTGTCTTGGTTTGAGCGTTTGATGTGCCTTCTTCATGAGGTATAATAGGTTCTGATTGTAGAGGTAAATTTGCAGTTGGTGTTGATGCACAATGTCTAAAGCCTGCGTCTTTGTAATGCTAGATTCATGTATAGGGTCCAAATAGGTCTTTTTGTATAAGTTCAGGGGGTCAAAATGTAATTTTATGAAGTTAATGTTGTAGGTCCGCTTTTGTGGCATGTGTCCACAAAAGCGAACCACCTTAGTTGACAGGTTCGCTCTTGTGGACATGTCACATGAGCGGACCAGTTGTCGTATATATACCCCCTGTTGTGTCTTCATTTGTAACCTTGTCTGAGATTCCACGTCGAACTGCTGACCGTACGACAAGCAATATACAAGTGAAGAAAAGTATTTTAAGTGTGAATTCTCTGTTTCTACTCCATTCTTTTGCTATTTTCTTTGTATCATGCTGAAAATGTGTTTCCGCCACATTTTCAGTAAGCACTAGCTCTGATTGACTCATTCGAGAGGTCAAAACTGATCCTACAATTGGTATCAGAGCCAGTTGTGAGTTAGTTTGCCCGATACAAAGCTTTTTACCCGTACTTTTGGAGATTCAGACAGTTTGAACGGTTGAAATGGACTGAAAAGTTGACATAAGGTGTAAAATCTACTAATAACAAACCCTTGAGAAGATTAGACTCAAATTCAGCCTAAAAGTGACCAAAAACCACTCGAGAAATAGATCCGCTTTTACGTCATCCTAGGTTCGCTTTTCTGGTCCGCTCCAAGGTGAAAGATTTTCCAGTTCGCTTTTGTGGTTCGCTCGAAATGTTCAGTTTCTTTGCTGGTTCGCTTTTGTGGTCCGCTCCAAGGTTCACAAGTTTTCAGGTTCGCTCCTAGGGTTATTGCTTGGTGTGACACCTGTGTCACCGCGACCATCAAACAAATACCAAGCCGATGAAATATTGTATTTCATACTTGGGATCTTGTATAAATATGTGTATGTTTTGCACATATCAATTATTGTTCAATTTCAAACTCTACATTGCTTTCTAGAGCATTATACGCAAACTGGTGCGTAAACGTACTCAGTTTAATGCGACAAATACTCCGGAACATCAACATATACTCAACATACCTTAGATAACCTTTACATAACTTAGAAATAAGTTTTAAAGGCTTGGGTATAGCAAAAACAAGTTAATTCGCTTACAGGGACTAAACTTGACAAACTGCGAAAGTATGCCAATTTGAACTGTAACGAACATTCCGGAACATGTCCATAAGTTAAACATACCCTAAATATCCTTTACATAGCTTAGAAATAGGCTTTGAGGGGTTTGGTATGCTAAAACAAACTTTTGGATCATTCAGGGACTAAAAGTGTCAAAAAGTGCATAAGTTTGCACTTTCGCGCATAACTTACGTTCTGAATACATCCGGACATCCAAAAATTTATATAAGCATCCTTATATTATGCCTTAGTGGTTGGCATGAGAAAAATCCATTCGTTGCGTCATTTGGATCGTCTTTCGCGCTTATGCGCATTCCGTCGTAATTAAGCGAACATCGCGATCATACGGCCAAACGAACCGACATCCGGAATATTTTTGAGCATATTTCAAGTCCCCTACACTTTAACTTCATCTTAGAGCCTTGAAATGAGGTTAACGGGGCTTAAAAGTGCCAAAAATGGGCCAAATTACGTGTTTCTGAAGTGCAGGGACCAAAATTGAAAATTCTGGTCTGGGAACCTTAGGCGGGGCGCGTAAGGATTTACCAAATCCTTACGCGGGGCGCGTGAACATGTCTGACAGAAAGATTTTGCATTTAATGCAAAATCTGGCCTTTCGAACGATCAAAGGACAATGCCTTTTCACCCAAATGAAGGGCCAAGGGTCAGATTCAGTGTATTTAATTCAGGGACACGTGTACGCACGAGATCAAGGCACGATATTCGATAAAACGATCCTAACGGTTCCACCTTTCCTATAAATACCCCCCCCATTTGAGTTAAAACCGACAAAATCAGACCTAAAGCTCTAAGTTGAAACCATTGTTTCATACCTGAGCTATTTGGTCTTGATTAGCACTCGGGGACCCTCCGTGCCGTTTGATATCCCGTGACCTCTAGCATTATCTGGTTATTATACAAGGAATTCAAAGCAATCTCAGGTGAGTACATTGAACCCCTCTTTTACTGTTTTCCAAACTGTTTTGGGGTGAAACACATGTGCCTACTTGCTACTTTCATGCTTTCCGGTTTTCACATCATATACTGCTATGTTCGATAGTACATATATAGTACATGATTTCATTGTGTTTATGCTATGTATGCCCATTGTGTGCGTACTTAGTACATTGCTTTACATCACATTTCATGCTACGTATGCCAATTGTGTGCATACGTAGTACATTGTTTCACATTGCATATCTGTTGCATATGCTCATCCAGCATATGAACACATTATTCTACATTTTGAACCGTTGTACTCTACAATACATTTCATGCTACGTACGCCCATTGTGTGCATACGTAGTACATTGTTTCACATTGCATATCTGTTGCATATGCTCATCCAGCATATGAACACAGTATACTACATTTTGAACCGTTGTACTCTACAATACATTTCATGCTACGTACGCCCATTGTGTGCATACGTAGTACATTGTTTCACATTGCATTTCTGTTGCATATGCTCATCCAGCATATGAACACATTACACTACATTTTGAACCGTTGTAACCATTTGACTATGTGAACCGTCTTACCCCTTTGATTTCATGAACCGTCTGTAACCATTGAACCGTGTAAACCAGTTGTATCCGTTGACATGGATTACATTTGACAATAGACATTTGACTATACATGAACATTTCTACCGTTGTTAAACATTTCATCTTGATGGTTTGGTTTGAGTTAGTGATTTAAGTAACGAGGCATGTGTAATATGATACAAGCATGGTGGATACGCCGCTGGTACTTCCTATATATAAGTGTTTGTATGGTATTACATATCGTAGCGTTATTTGAATCATTTCAATTTGAAACATAGAACATTTTATACAAATAACACGCTTTTCACAAGACATTGATTTACAAACAACAAATCTTATACAAACTCTTTTTTTTTTACATGGTTATTCAGTTAACCATGCATTGTTCTATTATTTATACATATCATTTGATCTTACCGTTTTTCAAATGATTTACAAGACAAAGCAAAATACGAGGTTCGTGACTAAACATTTTCTCAAACTCAAGTTATGAATTCCGTTTTCACAAAACCAATGTATCTCACAGGCATTTTTATGCTGACGTACCTATTTTCACATGTGTTTTCAGGAGATGATGCATAGGACTTATCAAGACATACTTAGGCGGACCTGTGCCTTAGTGACTTAAAATGAGACAAGAACTAGTTAATTTATGTTATGTACACTTTGATTCTTGTTCAGACAATGTAAACTTTCATGTCTGATTTATAAAACAAAACTTCATTTACCATGGATTTGAAACAATTGATTCTGTTACAACACTCCCCGACGTTTCCGCCACGTTTTGTATGTTCTACGTGGTCGGGGTGTGACAGAAAAGATGGTATCAGAGCCAATGGTTATAGGGAATTAGGTTATTAGTAATGCTTTGACCTAGTCTATAACCTTCCTAGGAACCTAACGCGAGTTTACTTGCGTTTAGTCACAAAACAATACCGTCACCTACCCTTAGGCGACGACCACAACAAGAACATAAATTTCGAAACCGCCTTGAAAGCTAATCATCTGTTCTAGGATGATTGATTACTAGGTTATGAACTCTCTATTGTAAGGTTTTGAACCCTTTGTTATAAGGTTTTGAACCCCTTTGAATTTTCAAAACTCCCGTCAAAGTTTTGGGTCCTAAATAGTGTGAACACGTGCGAACTGGAAGGGTGAATGCCTGTACCCTGGGTTTTCTGTCTAAGGTTAGAGTGTTCGTACAAATCCACATAATCGGACCAGTCACTCTTACCTGGGAACTCTTGGGGTGAGTGTCCACTTATAGGCGAGCATGTCTTCGCGATACACTATGAGGATCTATTTGCTTTGATTCAGCCCTGGTGTTGTTTGTTTGCTTCATGATTCAAACAAGTGACCATCAACCGTGATTATGGTCAGTGATTGTAACATCCTATTCTTACCCAATACCATTTTATTTGTTTCCTTTTTTCCTCTTTTAGAATGCCTCCTCGACGCGAACACCAGATAGCAACTGCCGAGCTGGCAGAAATTATTGCGCAGCAGATGGCTGCTCAATTCCCAAATCTCTTTGCTCAATGGAACCAAGCCAACAACAACAACAATGGTACATGCAATTTCAAGAACTTTAACTCGGCTAAACCACTCAAGTTTAGTGGTTCTGAGGGAGCAACTGGGCTTCTCCAATGGTTCGAGAGCATCGAGAATACCTTTCGCCACGTGCAGTGTCCGGAAAATCGCAAGGTCGAGTTTTCTTCGAGTATGTTTCAGAAGAGGGCTCTTACATGGTGGAACGGGGTAATGAGAGACCGTGGTGCAGATGTTGCTCTAGCACAAACATGGGCTGAACTGAGAGCACTTATGATGAGAGAGTTTTGTCCTCGTCATGAACAACGAGCGTTGGAGAAGGAGTTTGATGATTTGAAACAAGATAGTGGCGAACACAGGGCATATACTGATAGGTTTGAGGAGTTGAGTCTACTTTGCCCGACTATGGTCGCCCCACTCGGCAAGGCTATCGAAAGGTACATCGACGGCCTGCCTGACTCGGTACAAGACATTGTCACTGGTAGCAACCCTACCACACTCCGTCAGGCCATTGAGCTATCTGCAACCTTGACTGAATCGTAGATCAGAAAGCATAAACTTTTTCGAAAAGGTGACAAGAAATCGGCCGGGGAATCAAACCCAATCGAGGAATCAAAGACCATGGATGAACAGACTGAATCTCCTAAGAAGTCAAGGAAGCGAAAGGCTTCTCAGAACTTCGCCGTGGTCGCTCACAATGGTCAAGCCGTCCCTAACCAACCAGCTCAACCCCCTGCTAGAAAACCATACAATGGAACTGCACCCTTGTGCAACCAATGTAGCCTCCATCATCACGCCAATGTATAGTGCCGCAAATGCCAAACTTGTGGACTCTTAGGCCATACAACAAGAATCTGCCCAGCTGCAGCTGCACCAAACCAAGCTGGCAACAATCCCGCTCAAGGTCGTTTCCTACCAGGTTCTTGTTTCAACTGTGGCGAGATGGGTCATTTCCGAAGAAATTGCCCAAAGCTTGCTAATGCGAATCCAGCACAAGGATGATCACCCGACTGACTAGAAGACAACATCGTTTAGAACTAATCATGTCTTATGTATTAAGTTTCTTTTGTTGTCAAGATCCAAGGAACAGTTGATATCGTTGTTTATAAATAAATCTTTCATTTACATTGCAATGTATTTCTATGGTTGCATGTATAAACGACATATCCCTTGCAATACCGACAATCAAGGAACCGTATTCCTTGAAGAACAAACTACCCCCAAAATTCTCCCATTCTATAATCGCTTGCGTCTTCCACGGAATTCCTAAGTACCCGTTTATTCTAAGGAAACGAAGTACAAGGCGCAGGTTACAACACAAGACGAATACCCAAGGTACCACTATAAATCCTTAATAGGGTACCTAGGAATTTCCCGTAAGTCTTTAATTGTTGTATACCTTCATTCGAATGTGGTGATTCCTTGTAATCAAAAATCGAATTTTGGGAGATCTTTCTATCTTCTCAGATAGATTCCAGTGAACATTGAGATCCGTCGACAGGTTTCCATATCCGTATTCAATCGATAACAAGTTAATAACAAATTATTATCAAATTAAACAATTATGTGACTATGTGCTTATGTGTTTCCTTATGTATTGTTGTGTGATCCAAATTATGTTATCTAAATCTTCGTAGAATCTTACATATCCGTGTACAAGAGATTCATAGTAGGATGCCCAAAGGTATTACTTAAAATCCTCAATGGACTTCTATGTTATAGTTAAGTCCCTCGGATTATAAAGTACTACTTCATAATTAGACCCCTTGAGTGGTCTAGCTAAACAGATTCATCCAAAAATCTGGTTAGGGATATCATGTGATGATATAGCTGAAAGGACTCCTTGGTGGCCTAACCAAGAGGATCCCCTGTCGATCTAATTAAAAGGAACCGATGGAAGTCTAGTCACCCTCGTCACAAGTTTGATATCCTTCCCCAAAACATTACAAAACAAACTGTGCGGACTGTGCAAGGGATTACGTAATTATGGATGCATACATAATTATGGAATTTAGTGCACAGAAATCACAGCAAGTTCTGTCATGTGTCTAGAGTTAACCCTATTCATTTCCAATTCTGATGAAGCATCCGTTGAGGAAAAATGAACTAGCTATTCATTTTTCACTTCTGAAGAATATCCGTTGAGGAAATGAATATCCGTTTATCCTTCATTTCCAAATCTGAAGAATACCCGTCGAGGAAAATGACTCCGTTTGTTCATTTTTGTTCTGAAGATTTATCCGTTGAGGAAATGAATATCCGTTTATCCTTCATTTCCAAATCTGAAGAATACCCGTTGAAGATGACCCCGTTTGCTCATTTTCGTTTCTGAAGATTTATCCGTTGAGGAAATGAATATCCGTTGTGTAATCCTTCATTTCCAACTCTGAGGAAGCAACCGTTGAAGATGACTCCGTTAGTTCATTTTCGTTTCTGAAGATTATCCGTTGAGGAAATGAATATCCGTTGTGTAATACTTCATTTCCAACTCTGAGGAAGCAACCGTTGAAGATGACCCCGTTTGTTCATTTTCGTTTCTGAAGATTATCCGTTGAGGAAATGAATATCCGTTGTGTAATCCTTCATTTCCAACTCTGAGGAAGCAACCGTTGAAGATGACTCCGTTAGTTCATTTTCGTTTCTGAAGATTATCCGTTGAGGAAATGAATATCCGTTGTGTAATACTTCATTTCCAACTCTGAGGAAGCAACCGTTGAAGATGACCCCGTTTGTTCATTTTCGTTTCTGAAGATTATCCGTTGAGGAAATGAATATCCGTTGTGTAATCCTTCATTTCCAATTCTGATGAAGCAACCATTGAAAATGACCCGTCTGCTCATTTTCGTTTCGGAAGAATGACCGTTAAGGAAATGACAAGATATTGCCTTACATATCATTGGTGGTTATTTGGCAAATTCACAAATAGACTCCTACGAATAAATTTCGGGACGAAATTTCCTAAAGTAGGGGAGACTGTGACACCTGTGTCACCGCGACCATCAAACAAATACCAAGCCGATGAAATATTGTATTTCATACTTGGGATCTTGTATAAATATGTGTATGTTTTGCACATATCAATTATTGTTCAATTTCAAACTCTACATTGCTTTCTAGAGCATTATACGCAAACTGGTGCGTAAACGTACTCAGTTTAATGCGACAAATACTCCGGAACATCAACATATACTCAACATACCTTAAATAACCTTTACATAACTTAGAAATAAGCTTTGAGGGGTTTGGTATGCTAAAACAAACTTTTGGATCATTCAGGGACTAAAAGTGTCAAAAAGTGCATAAGTTTGCACTTTCGCGCATAACTTACGTTCTGAATACATCCGGACATCCAAAAATTTATATAAGCATCCTTATATTATGCCTTAGTGGTTGGCATGAGAAAAATCCATTCGTTGCGTCATTTGGATCGTCTTTCGCGCTTATGCGCATTCCGTCGTAATTAAGCGAACATCGCGATCGTACGGCCAAACGAACCGACATCCGGAATATTTTTGAGCATATTTCAAGTCCCCTACACTTTAACTTCATCTTAGAGCCTTGAAATGAGGTTAACGGGGCTTAAAAGTGCCAAAAATGGGCCAAATTACGTGTTTCTGAAGTGCAGGGACCAAAATTGAAAATTCTGGTCTGGGAACCTTAGGCGGGGCGCGTAAGGATTTACCAAATCCTTACGCGGGGCGCGTGAACATGTCTGACAGAAAGATTTTGCATTTAATGCAAAATCTGGCCTTTCGAACGATCAAAGGACAATGCCTTTTCACCCAAATGAAGGGCCAAGGGTCAGATTCAGTGTATTTAATTCAGGGACACGTGTACGCACGAGATCAAGGCACGATATTCGATAAAACGATCCTAACGGTTCCACCTTTCCTATAAATACCCCCCCCCCCCATTTGAGTTAAAACCGACAAAATCAGACCTAAAGCTCTAAGTTGAAACCATTGTTTCATACCTGAGCTATTTGGTCTTGATTAGCACTCGGGGACCCTCCGTGCCGTTTGATATCCCGTGACCTCTAGCATTATCTGGTTATTATACAAGGAATTCAAAGCAATCTCAGGTGAGTACATTGAACCCCTCTTTTACTGTTTTCCAAACTGTTTTGGGGTGAAACACATGTGCCTACTTGCTACTTTCATGCTTTCCGGTTTTCACATCATATACTGCTATGTTCGATAGTACATATATAGTACATGATTTCATTGTGTTTATGCTATGTATGCCCATTGTGTGCGTACTTAGTACATTGCTTTACATCACATTTCATGCTACGTATGCCAATTGTGTGCATACGTAGTACATTGTTTCACAT
The DNA here is from genome assembly GCF_002127325.2 of Helianthus annuus. Lineage (NCBI taxonomy): Eukaryota > Viridiplantae > Streptophyta > Magnoliopsida > Asterales > Asteraceae > Helianthus > Helianthus annuus. Next base: position 70,429,224 of record NC_035446.2, read on the forward strand.
TGCATATCTGTTGCATATGCTCATCCAGCATATGAACACATTATTCTACATTTTGAACCGTTGTACTCTACAATACATTTCATGCTACGTACGCCCATTGTGTGCATACGTAGTACATTGTTTCACATTGCATATCTGTTGCATATGCTCATCCAGCATATGAACACAGTATACTACATTTTGAACCGTTGTACTCTACAATACATTTCATGCTACGTACGCCCATTGTGTGCATACGTAGTACATTGTTTCACATTGCATTTCTGTTGCATATGCTCATCCAGCATATGAACACATTACACTACATTTTGAACCGTTGTAACCATTTGACTATGTGAACCGTCTTACCCCTTTGATTTCATGAACCGTCTGTAACCATTGAACCGTGTAAACCAGTTGTATCCGTTGACATGGATTACATTTGACAATAGACATTTGACTATACATGAACATTTCTACCGTTGTTAAACATTTCATCTTGATGGTTTGGTTTGAGTTAGTGATTTAAGTAACGAGGCATGTGTAATATGATACAAGCATGGTGGATACGCCGCTGGTACTTCCTATATATAAGTGTTTGTATGGTATTACATATCGTAGCGTTATTTGAATCATTTCAATTTGAAACATAGAACATTTTATACAAATAACACTCTTTTCACAAGACATTGATTTACAAACAACAAATCTTATACAAACTCTTTTTTTTTACATGGTTATTCAGTTAACCATGCATTGTTCTATTATTTATACATATCATTTGATCTTACCGTTTTTCAAATGATTTACAAGACAAAGCAAAATACGAGGTTCGTGACTAAACATTTTCTCAAACTCAAGTTATGAATTCCGTTTTCACAAAACCAATGTATCTCACAGGCATTTTTATGCTGACGTACCTATTTTCACATGTGTTTTCAGGAGATGATGCATAGGACTTATCAAGACATACTTAGGCGGACCTGTGCCTTAGTGACTTAAAATGAGACAAGAACTAGTTAATTTATGTTATGTACACTTTGATTCTTGTTCAGACAATGTAAACTTTCATGTCTGATTTATAAAACAAAACTTCATTTACCATGGATTTGAAACAATTGATTCTGTTACAACACTCCCCGACGTTTCCGCCACGTTTTGTATGTTCTACGTGGTCGGGGTGTGACACTTGGTCCGCTCGAAAGACAGTTTTCTGGTCCGCTCCAAAGACCATTTTCTGGTCCGCTCCAAAGACCATTTTCTGGTCCGCTTTTAGTATCATTTCTGGTTCGCTCCAAGAAACATTCTGGTTCGCTGATAGAGACATCCTGGTTCGCTGATAGAGACATTCTGGTTCGTTGATAGAGACATACTGGTTTACCCTTAGTGTTAGTTCTGGTTCGCTCCTGTGAACATCTGCTGGTTCGCTTATATAGTCAGTGTAGATTCGCTTTTCAGAACAGTTGTTTGAAAATTTCTTCGTTGTGACTGAAAATGGAAAACCAAGACTTTTATAACATGTTTGCGGGTAGTGGTGGAGTTACTCAGAGTCCTGCTAGCATCATGCAGAATGTAAATTTGGAAAACGAGCTCAGAACTATGCAGAAGCCGCCGAAGTTAATGAGTTTGGATGAGTATTCGGGGTGGTCTGGGAGATTCAAAAACTGGGTGCAGGCCAACCATCTAGAATGCTGGATGAAAATCGAAGGCAAATATGTTCCTCTGATGGATGGGTTGAATATGTTGAAAACTATTGCAAGTCTTACAGATGCGGAGCAGATCGAGTTCAAAGCAGAAAAGAAGATGGTTAGCATTCTGCAGCAAGCGATAAAGGAGGATATTCTAGTTCTGCTACAGCACGATGAAAGTGCACAGTCCATATGGCAAGCTTTGGAACAGAAATTCAAAGGCAGTGCGTCGATGATCAAGAGTAAGAAAGCACTGCTAAAGAAAGAATTTGATATATTCACGGGAATTAAAGGTGAATCGACAAAGCAGCTTATCGAGAGGTATTGTCATCTGGTGGTAGAGATGAGAAGGTTGAATATCGAAAAGACGAATGAGGAGTGGATAGACAAGTTATGTGATGCGCTTCCCTATGAGGAATGGGGAACATATTTGATGATGTTGAAAAATAGTTCAGATTTCGTGAACTATAGTTTGAGCGTGTTTATAGAGAAGATCGAGGCTCATGAGTTGGAATTGGTAAAGATCAAAAAGATGAACTCAGCGAATATGCCACAAGATGTGTCTTTGTATTATAAGAATAGTCCAGCAACATCGAATGTTCAGAGTCCGAAGATTCAAACCGGGTTTAGTGCAGACAACACATCTACTGCTGCTTCAAATGCCTATCAGTCAAATCAGTCGACTCCATTTGCCAACTTCGAGCCAAATGTCAAAGTCCTAGAGCAGAATTCTCCTCAAAGTTCTACAGGTTCAAATCAACAGACTTTTGTGTCCGGTGTTCAATGCAACATAGCGGTCAACATCAAGAATGGGAATGAGATCACCGAGAATGCAGCCAAGCAGCACATTACTTTACTGGCATCAGTTCTGGAAGCTTATGAAGGTTTGGTAGCTGGAAGGATCGGTAATCCCGATATGACTAAAGAGGATTAAGATCAGATCGATCCGGAAGAACTTGAACTGATAGATATGAAGTGGTGCATGGCGAGTCTGGTACGAAGAGCTCAACGCTTTATGGAGATCACTGGTAGAAGCAGTTTGTCAGGCCCTGATCAGAAATTAGGGTTTGATAAGTCAAAGGTTACTTGTTTTAAGTGCAAAGAACGAGGTCATTTCAAGCGCGAATGTCCCAATCGTGAAGTGCAGAATCATCAGAACCTGTTTACAAACGATTATTACAGACAAGCTATATATCATCGACCAAATCAACAATCTGCTGCTCAGAGGCCTCAGATCGAGAATAAACCAGAGAAGGCGCTTATTGTAAACCAAGATGATGAAAAAGTCGCTTATGGGTTTAGTTGGGATAAGTTTATACCGGGAAAGGATGACCAAGCAATGATGGCGGAGGTAGTTGAGATTACTGAGACAGTTGCAGAGTTGAAGGTTATTGATGAGGTGGTTACTGAGAATGTCGTTGAAGTAGTTTCTGAGAGTGTTGTTGAGTCTGGTTCTGAGGTGGTTGAGGAAGTAGTTACTGAGATGGTAGATGAAGTTTCTGAGGTGGTGGTTGAAGAAGTTGTTGAGGTTGTTGATCAAGTGATTCCGGAGGTTGTTGAAAAGGTTTCTACAGATAGTTCTGCAAAAGCTGAGGAATCTGTGACAGAAGTTCTCAATTTTCAATCACGACAGGAGGAATTTGTCTATACTATGAAATCAATTCTACCTTCTAACGTTTTTTATTCTTTTGCAGATTATTTTGAAGAGACAAGAACTGGAACATGTCCGAGATTTGAAGCAGAGAAAGAAGAAGTCGAGGAGATGATCGATGTTTCAAAGGAAATGACTGGAGAAGCTCTAAAGGAAATTGCAGATAAAGCGCTGATGAGCAAGTTGAAAGAGGTAGACACAGATCTCCAGGAGTCAAAGTCAGTTGATAAGATGTCAGTTCTAGGAAAGGATATTGGAGGTCTAGAGGTCAAAGTTGTCAAATCATCTGAGTCAGAGTCAATTCAAGTCGGTAAAGTTGTCTGTGAGGATAAGAATGTTGTTGAAAATGTTTCAATCTCTGAAACACCATGTCAAAGTTGTTCACAACCTTGCATGGAGTGTCTTGAAAAAGACACTAAGTATCAGGAATTGAAACAACATACTGATTTGGTGAAGTTTGATTTAGAACAAGTAAAAGAGGCATATGGTACGTTATCTAGGTCAATCAAAATGATCCAAAAAGAGAGTATTGAAAATGATAAAGCAACAAAGCTGGCACAATCCACGTTGTTTGACAAACAAAGAGAAGTTAATTTTCATCTTGACACGATCGCATCTTTAAGAAAAGAACTTGAGTTGGTTAAAATTGAAAATGACAGAATTGATCAAAAATTGATGAGCTATGTGGCTTCATCGTATGTGTTAGAACAAATTGTACCTCAACAGCTACATGCTTCACCTGTCTTTAACAGCGTTCCACCCCCAATGTGGAATCATTACACTCAGAAATATCCAGATGGGGTGGAAGTTGCGCTAAATCTTAAGTTGAAAACTATTGACAGCGATCTACCTGATAACATTGATATCACTTTCACTGCATCTGACACTGATAACGAATCTCAGGTTATCAAAAACGTTATCGATCAGGTGTTGGATGATGAAAGTGAAAAATCTGAGAAAGCTAACTCAGTGGAGTCTGTGAGTGATTCTGAGGAGGATGGGAATTTCATAGATGGTTATTTGTCGAAAACGGATAAAAGTGCGAATGATGATCCGATCTTGGTGGTTTACACTATGGTTGGAACTGACAAACTTTATTCCGACATTGAGTTTCCGCTTCAGAACATCCAATTCGAGAATGTTGAGAAAGTTTTTAAGTTGGTTGAACTAAGTGTTAACGAAATCAAGAAAAATGATTTCTTTTCGAAATTGAAAAAATCAGTTGGTTCTTCACGTCCCACTAGTTCGGAAAAGATAGATGGGGTGGGTAAAAGCCAAAACAAGAAAAATCAGTTAAAGAAAAAAGGTATTGGTTTTGAGAAGAAAATGGCTAAGCAGGTAGTCAAGCCGAAAGATAGGATTGATGATGTGTTTGTCGCTGGTCCTAGCACTGAAAATGAAAAAGAATATATCTTTTGTCAAAAAGCTGTTGACGATTTCAATGCAGCACAGAAGCTGAAAGTGGAAACTGTTACTACCACTTTTGTAGAGTATGATAAACGTGTGTGCTATCGCTGCAATGAAATCGGACATATGGCTAAACAATGTCAGAAAGTTTTTAAAAAACCGGTTGTTGAAAAAGCTGTTCAAAAACAAATGGTTGAGAAACCAAAGGTTGAAAAACCTAAGGTTCAAAACAAGAGTATTTCAAAACAAATGGTTCAAAAATCTCGACCAAAATCACCGGTTGTTGCAAAGGGTAAACAAGAAATGGTTTCTCCGATCCGTATTCTTAAAAGAGGTGAAACTTTGAAGTCAGAGGATAAGCCGAAGTCGTTTTTCGAAATTGGCGAATCTTCTAAGTCTCACAAGACTTCAAAGTTTTACCCCAAAGCAAAAGTTTTAGAAAATCAATCGTGGATCGTGAAATCGAAACCGCCAGTTGAAATCAAGAAAATGGAAAGTGTTTTAAAAAATGAGTCAAATCTTGTTAAAGATGATGTTGTTGAGTTTGAGACTGAGCTTGATAAGTTTTTGTCAGAATTTCCACATTTGAACAACAAAGTAAAACAAGATGTGAAAGAAAAAGAGGCTTCAAATGTTACATTTAACTTTCCTAAAACAAATGAGAAGTGCAATGTAGTGTTCGGGTCTGTGTCAGAAGTGAAGAAATCGTGGGCATCATTGTTTGAGTAATGTGTTTGTGTGTTGGTTGCAGGGGCTGCCCAAGTCTGTTCTTTCGAGGTGGATAATGGACAGTGGAGCATCACGCCACATGACTGGGTCATTAGCTCTCTTGTATGATGTCAAGGCTATAAATGGAAGCTACGTGGGGTTTGCTGGAAATCAAGGAGGCAGAATTGTCGGCCAGGGAAAGCTTACCAATGGCGTGATATCTTTTGACAAAGTGAACTACATTGTAGAGTTGACAAACAACTTGTTGAGTATATCACAAATATGTGATAAGGATTTTAGCGTTCATTTTACAAAATCAGAGTGTTTTGTTTTAAAGCCAGGGTTTAAAGTCCCTGATGAGTTGGTGCTGTTGCACGCTCCGAGGGTTAACGATCTTTACATTCTAGATATGAGCGCTGCAACGCCAACAACTCCTCAAAAACAATGTTTTGTCACTAAATCAAAAGCAACTGAAAAAGAATCGGTAATGTGGCACAGAAAAATGGGACATATTCATGTACGTAAAATGAATTTTCTAGTGCACAATGATTTAGTTGAGGGTGTAAATGTTAAGAATTTTCATTTGCCTGATGATTGCATTGCTTGTAAAAAGGGTAAACAGGTACGAAAGTCACATCCGCCAAAGATGCTCAACACAATCAGGTTACCTCTCGAGAGATTGCATATGGATCTCTTCGGGCCTGTCAACATCAAAAGCATCAGTGGGGATTCTTACTGTTTGGTTGTGACAGATGATTATTCAAGGTTTTCGTGGGTTGCTTGTTTGGAGAAAAAGGATGAAACGTTTGATACTTTGATGATATTATTCAAAAAGATGGAAACGGTGTATAAGTTGCCAATCCGGAGAATTCGGAGCGATAACGGAACGGAGTTCAAGAATAACAAAATGTACAAGTTCTGCAACGAGAAGGGGATACTACATGAATTCAGTGCGCCGTACACACCACAGCAGAACGGCGTGGCTGAATGAAAGAACAGGACCCTGATCGAGACTGCACGTACAATGTTGGCCGATTCCAAGCTTCCGATTTACTTCTGGAGTGAAGCAGTTTCAGCGGCATGCTATACTTTAAACCGAGTTCTCACCGAGAAGAAATATAAAAAGACGTGTTTTGAGCTGCTGCACCGTTACAAGCCAAATCTTGAGTTCCTAGAACCTTTTGGCTCTCCGTGTACTTTCATAGATATTGATGGTAAATTCGGAGCAAAAGCAAATCAAGGGTTCTTTGTAGGTTACGCCAGCCCGCTAAAAAGGGTGTTTGTACCATGTCTGGGGAAGGTGATTCAGGTCCATCATGTGGATTGTCAGAAGCACACGCCATCGCAACAACTTCCCGGACAAAGATTCCTGTTCGACTACGACAAGCTTTGGGAATCGTTTCATTTGCCGTCCGAGCCGAGTGATGAGGAACTTGCTCTTATGTACCTGTATCAGCAAAGTCAGTCGCAAGAGCCAGAATCTAGACCGCTAGATGTTCCTACACCCACCGTGGGTACTCACGATGATGAAGCAGGACCAAGTGGAACTATTCATGCACCGCCAGAGGAGGAACAAGCTCCTTCATTTGACGTTTCTGACAACTCAGAGGAGGAACCCGCTCTTACCTTTGACGAGGAACCAAATGCGATATTAGAAGAGGCTGTTGATCAAATCGTTGATCTCGACATTTCAAATCTGGAATCGGAAGTTGTGGTGCCTGATACTGTGATGCCACGGACACTGTCTTACCACCCTTCAGAACAAATTATCGGCGATCTACAGAGTGGTGTCAAGACGAGACATCAGATAGACCGTGCTTTTACATGTTTTTATTCAGATATTGCTGATATGCAGAAAGAATTCTCACTCAAATGTTTTATTTCGCAGATAAAGCCCAGGACCTACAAAGAAGCATTGACCGAAGACAGTTGGGTGAATGCTATGCATGAGGAACTGCAACAGTTCGAGAAATTGGGCGTCTGGAGACTTGTTGATCTGCCAAAGAATCAGAAGTTGATAAAGACGAAATGGGTATTTAAATGTAAACGTGACGATAGAGGAGTTGTGGTGAGGAACAAAGCACGTTTAGTGGTCCAATGCTTCAGCCAGCAGGAAGGAATAGACTATGATGAGGTTTACGCGCCGGTTGCAAGGCTTGAAGCAATTCGCATCTTTCTAGCATTTGCATCTTGGAAAGATTTCAAGGTCTATCAACTCGACGTTAAATCAACATTCCTGTATGGCAAGATTCGAGAAGAAGTTTACTTGGGACAACCACCAGGGTTTGCAGATCCACTGAACAGAGACAAGGTGTACCTACTGGATAAAGCATTATACGGTTTACACCAGGCCCCGAGAGCCTGGTACGAGACACTCTCGACCTACTTGCTGGACAACGGGTTCACAAGAGGAACAGTAGACAGCACCTTGTTCACAAAAGAAAAAGCAGGCCACTTGCTGATCGTGCAGATTTACGTTGATGACATCATTTTCGGTTCCACCAACGACGATTTGTGTAAAGAGTTTGAGAAAGTAATGAAGAAGAAGCTCGAAATGAGTTCGATGGGGGAGATGAAGTTCTTCCTCGAGTTACAAGTTGAACAGATGCCTGATGGAATCTTCATTCATCAGACAAAGTATGTAAAGGACGTGCTAGACAAGTTTGATATGACAGATTGCAGTCCTGCATCAACCCCCCTCGCACAGAACCATGGGATTTGTCCAGATGAACAGGGAGTGAAGATGGATGAAACGTTATACAGATCAATCATCGGTTCCTTAATGTATCTCACAGCTTCCCGGCCCGACATCATGTACCCGACATGTCTCTGTGCAAGATATCAGTCGAATCCGAAGCAGTCACACCTGACGATCGTCAAACGCATCTTACGGTATTTGAAGGGCTGCCCAAGAATCGGCTTGTGGTACCCTCGTTCTGGTGACTTTACCTTATCCGGTTTCGCTGATTCAGATTTTGGTAGCTGTAAGCAGAACGCAAAGTCCACCACTGCTGGGTGCCAGTTCTTCGGAACTCGGCTCATTACCTGGCAGTGCAAGAAGCAAACTGCAGTTGCGCTCTCCACGTGTGAGGCTGAGTACGTCTCAGCCTCTAGTGTTGCTCGCAGATCCTCTGGATCCAACAGCAGATGCGCGACTTCGGTCTGCAATTCTTGGATACTCCGATATTTGTGGACAATGAAGCAGCCATAAATGTTACTAAAAATCCGGTTCACCATTCGAAAACAAAACACATTGAAATCCGACACCATTTTATTCGAGATTGTGACGAAAAGAAATTAATACGGATTGAACATGTGAGCACCGATGATCAGAAAGCTGATTTCTACACAAAACCGTTTGATAAAAAGAGGTTTTATTATCTTTTAAGGTTAAATGGGATGAAAAATCTGCAATCTGGGAGGGTAATCGAGTGTGAAGCCGAATTGGGTGGCGATCTAACTTGAACCGTATTGTGTTGTCAATTTTTTTTCTTTTGTACAGTTTTTTTTTTTTTTTTTTTTTTGCTTTTCGTTAAAAACAAAAACACAAAAATATGTTTTAGTTTTAGGGGGAGAAATTCGTAGAAAAATACAAAAACATGATAAAATCATAAAAATCCAAAAAAATTAAAAAATTCAAAAAGAGTTGTGTAGTATAGGGGAAATGATAGTACATCAGCTAGACGAACGCAGTACGCTAAAGAATTGTAATGTATAAATGCAATTAAGCAGTCTCGCTAAAGATGTGCTGGTAAGTTCTTACAGAATTAGTAGATCAGTTTGGGATTTAAACCTAAATTTAACTTGCGTTTTCGTGGGGAACACCTCCAGGATATATAGGTAACCCCTGAAATCCTGTTTGAAAGGTCCCGTATTCTGAGATACTAGGTCTTTATGCTCAGTGATATCTGGGGTATTATCCCGGGACTTCTGCTGTATGGAAATACTGACCTAGTCCCCGGATAATACTTTTCGCAAAAAGCTTTGATACATAAGCTTCACCCTCAGCATGCTGATGAAACAATAAAATTGATAGTCGCTGCTGTTGAAACATAAAAGATCCTCTAAAGGGGACCCACCTAAAGTCGAACCGTCATCTCTCTGCTGAACGGAAGTTCTGACCTGAGCTCTCACGGTTTCGCATCTACCCCCAACAGATATCAGCTGTGGTATATTCACCTGTAAAACTGAATACTGGGATCTGGATACGGGAGTATATACTGAGGTGGGAACACATGTTAACGTTTAAGTCTTTAAAACACTAATTACGTATCCCGAACAGATTGAAAGTTTTGCGAGAATTTAAGTGGATCAATATATCGGCAATCTACGCGAACTGTTTAATGCTTAAAATGTAATATCAGCTTAACGGTACTTGTGTTCTGTCGGCAGCTGATATGATCCCCTAACACGCTCGAAAAAATAGTGTGTGTATATAGTTCAGTTTGTACAGTTAAAATTCCAAAAAGATTTTCATTTCTCATTTCATTTTCGACAACCGATATTGGGAATTGGAAGATCAAAACCTGTGTGCAGATCATGTCAGAGACTGATGAGGGTTGGGTAAGCTGAAGATTGCAAACAAAGATTGGTATAGTGTTTAACAGATAAAACGTGCAAATGTTTGAAATGTTGAAAAGTTCATTAATTTGAACTGTTTTTGAAAAGAAACGACAGGGTATTTCATAAATCTAATCATCCAAGGCCATTAATTTGGACTTGGTAGGTCAAACAGTTGACCAGGGTCATTAACTTGAACTTGATCAGCTGGGTGTCAGCATGTTAAATTGAAAAAATTGAAAAAGTGAATAAAAATGAATTTTTTTAAAAAAAATTAGATGCTGGTTCGCTTTTAAGGTCTATTGAGGTTCGCTCATCTGTCATCAGTAACAAATGGTCCGCTCATGAGAACATGTCGTATAAGCGAACCAGACCCCATATAAATAGAACAGGGGTCCGCTTTTCTTGACATAACCCGGTCCGCTTATCAGTCATTTTCTCTGTGCGATTAAGAGCGATTCTACCTGTTCATCAAGATTTCTCATTGTTTGAGCCCTGTTTTTCTTCGTTTCTTGATAGATCCTTATTCGTTACATCATGGGCAAGGTAAGTATGCTTTCAATTTCATCTATTTCATGATATTTTGTATCTGTCGGTATGTTTGTATGAACGGATCGTGTTTTTAAGCCTTTAATTGTCATATTTGTTTGAATTGAACAGTGTTTCAGTGTCGTCTGGTGTTATATAAGGTAGTATTGTGTGTTAATTGCTGAAATTTGATTGTTTGAGTTGTTTGTCGATGATATGTGTATTCAGTGTTAGATCTAGGGTGATTTAGGCAAGTTTGACAAAATCAAAAGACACCCCTAGTCTCGGAATGATGTATAGAATGTGATTTTGGCATCAATTTTAGGGTTTTAGCAGTTTTGACAAGGCTAGGGTTAGAATCGCTTTTGCAGAATTTTAACTTAGGTCCGCTCATAAGTCACCTAATAGATTCGCTCATGTTTACCATATAAGGTCCGCTCTTAGTTACATTCATCAGGTCCGCTCATTAGAACACTTTTAGATCCGCTTATATGTACCACGCAGGTCCGCTTTTAGAGCAAATTTTTAGGGATTCGCTTATGTGTACTAGGTACGGTTCGTTTTTTGTGTGTTTTTCTTGGTAGGTTCGCTTTTTAGTCATCTATAGGGTCCGCTTATAGGGATACATGGTTTATGGTTCGCTCTTGTGAACTTAAACTCTATGGTCCGCTTATGTGGTATTATATTGGTTTGCTTTTGTGAATTATGGACATTGTTCAAAATGTGAAAATTTTCTAAGTCATTGTTCTTGTTGTTGTGCAGGCATCAGCAAATGTTTTATTTGATCCAGTTCACAACAGCTGCATTGATCTAGATGTTGAAAAGAATCCTTTACTGTCGGAATTCAGCAGCATATTAGATTTTATGAACCGAATTCCAGTAAAGAAGGCGATGACGGACCAAAGACCAATTTACAGATCACATATTAGCCGTTTCTGGGAGAATGCTACGTATGACGAGGCTAGCAAAGTGATATCTTCAGTAGTGGAAGTGAATGGAAAGCAGGAAACTATTTTGGTGACAGAAGCTTTAGTCCGTGAAGTGATGAACTTTCCTGATGAGGCCAACTATCCCACAAGATTTCCTGAACGTTTGGTGAAGGGTTGTATGCTACGATTGGGATACAGAGGTGCTTTGAACACCGGGAACTACTTGAAGTCGAAATTTCAGAAATCATTCAAGTTTTTAATTCATTGTATTCTGATTTCGCTTAGTCATACAAAGGGTAGTTATGATCAAATGAGGGATTATCAGATGAATATGCTGACGGCGTTAGTGTTGAACAAAAAGTACAACTTCTCGCATATAGTGTTTCACTATATGGCGGAAAACATTACAACGAACGTTAGAGCATGGAAGTATCCGCGGTTTGTGCAGATGTTAATCGATCACGCATATCCAGGGATAGATAGAAACATTCAAAATGATCTTTTAGTACAAGCTCACATGTCAAATAATACTTTGAAGCAGTTAGTGAAATATCATCCAAATCACCCAGAGCCAGATCTTGTTGTTGAAAACTTTGGGTATATCAAAGATGTGAAGTATGCTGATCCTGATCCAGAGTGTTGGTGCACTACATCTGCTGATTACGTCTTGTATCGAGTCATAAGTCTTAGATGTTAGATCTGGGCACAATATACGAGAAAATGTGAAAATGTATAGAATTAGGGTTATTGGATCGCTTATATAGTCCATTAGTCTTAGGGTCGCTCGAACGGACGGATAAGCATGGATCGCTCGAATGGCAACTTGCTGGATCGCTCGAGTGGACCGCTCCAATGTCATATTGGGCCGCTTATTGGGCCTGTCCAATAAGCGGTTCCAGATTAGTATAAATACCTTTGGGGCGATCTCATTTGTAACAGTTGTTGAATCTCGTACCGAAGTGCTGCCGGATCGAGAACTGTTTGTATTTACCGTCAAATCAATATAGAAAGAGTTTAAAGTGAACTGCAAGTTATTCCTACGTTGATTACTTGTTTTCCGCACCTGTAATTGACGAAAACACCTCTGATCGACTCATTCGGGTCGCCAAACGATCCTACAAGTGGTATCAGAGCTTCAGGAGGAGGAGTTCTACAGGAATTAGCTGAAAATCATCAAAGTTTCTATCTTCTACTCATTCTTTTTCAGATTCAGATACTTTCAACGGTCGAAATTTGCTGAAAATCTCAGGGATTGTGCACGATAGCATAGAGACAAACCCTTGAAAGTTTGGTGTTGAAATTCGAAGAAATAGTATGTCAAAATGATGTCCGAAAGTTGTCCGTTTTTCTGAACTGTTCTGGACCGCTCGTAATTTCACATTTGTGGACCGCTCATTCGGTTAATTGTGGATCGCCTATTCGGTCGAGTGATCTGGATCGCTTGAAATTTCGCATCTTTGTGAACCGCTTGTAATTTTGAATCATCTGGACCGCTCGTAATTTGGAATCATCAGGACCGCTCGTAATTTGAATTTTCTGGACCGCTCATTCGAAAAGACTCTGGTCCGCTCGAACGGACAGTGTTGAACCGCTCGAACGTACAAGTTGTGGACCGCTTATTCATACATCACTTGAATCGCTCGTTCGAACACTTATCAGGACCGCTTATACGGACCCATCTGGTCCGCTTATTTGATTCTGTTGGACCACTCTTTTGACAAATTGAACAGTTTGACCGCTTTTGTGACCGATTGAACATTTTGTCTACTTTTGTGTACAGATTGAAATATTATTCGAAAATTTAAAAATGGACGAGGCTTTCTATAACGCATTTGCTACCCCTAGTACCCCAATCACCGCTATTCAAACCACGATGTTAGAAAACAAAACAGGAACAATGCAAAAACCTCCCAAGTTAATGAACATCGAAGAATATAAAGGTTGGGAAGGTCGGTTTGAAAATTGGGTGCAAGCGAATTATCTTGACGCTTGGGAATGTGTAGAAACAAAATATGTGAGACCATTGAACGATGATGAAGAGCCAGTTCCAATCAAAGATCTTAGAGATGATGAGAGGAAGAAGTACAAAAATGAGAAAATGATGCTTAGTCTTCTTCAACAAGCAGTGAAGGAAGATATCATGGTTCTTTTACAGCATAATGGAACTTCGTACTCGATCTGGAAAGCTTTATGGTCGAAGTTTAGGGGAAGTGAAGAGATGGTTAAAAGCAAGAAGTCGCTTCTAAAGAAAGAATTTGATCTTTTTCGTGGGTTAAAGAATGAGAGTACACGAGAGATTATTGAAAGATACTGTAACTTGCTTGCAAATATGAAAAAGGTTGAGTATTGAAAAGAGTAATGAAGAATTGATCGACAAACTTGCTGATGCGTTGCCATATGAGAGTTGGGGCACATACTTGATGATGCTCAGAAACAAGAAAGGTTTTAGTAATCTGACGCTCAGTAAGTTCATCGAAAAGATCGAAGCTCAAGAGATGGAACAGAGAAAAGTGATTAGAATGAAAGACTTCGATGGTGAACAAGACATCGGGTTATATTATAAAGCTGGGGTAAATGAGAAATCGTCGAATTCATCTCCAAAGATTGTTACTGGCATGAGTGCAAAAAGTGTGTCTGAAAGTCCATCATCTGGATCAAGCAGCAAAACCAGTTTTACTTCATTTCCATCATTCGATCCAAACATCTCTGCAACTAAAAATGGGAGAAGATTACAGTGCAATATTGTATTGAATCTTGAGAATGATCAAGATTATTCTGAAGAAATTGCCAAAAACCAAATGTCTTTATTAGGAATGGTTTTGGAATCTTATACTTGTTTTGTTGTAGGTCGTATCGGCAATCCAATGCTAACCAAAGAAGATTATGACCAGATAGATGCAGAAGAGATGGAATTGATGGACATAAAGTGGTGTCTGGCTAGTGTTTTACGGAGAGCTGAGAAGTTCAAACAAATCACGGGGAGAGATGATCTTCCTGATGCGAATGTTTCTACTTTAGGTTTTGACAAGTCTAAAGTCACTTGTTTTCGGTGCAGGGAAAAGGGACACTTCAAGAGAGAGTGCACAAACCGAGAAGCAAGTGGAGCTCAAAATCCGTTCAACAACAACAACGATTATTATTGCAAAGCCATCTATCACCAAGTTGGTCAATCATCTCAAAAACAAAAACATCAAGCTCAGACTGCACATGGAAGAGATGTGATTGAAGATACCGAAAAGAGAGCTTGTGTGGTTAATCCAAATCAAAAGCAATCATTTACCTGGGACAATTACATTCCAGAAAATGGAAAAGCTTGTTTGATTGATCAAGAAGATGAAAAGCTTGCACAGGGTTTTAGCTGGGAAAATTTTACTTGGGATGATTACATTCCTGATCAAACTACAGCTTACACTGCATTTACAGCAAAGATTGTAGATGATAGTGATGATGATACAGAGTATTGGGCGAGAAAATACAGAGAAGATATGAAGTTGCTTGCTGAGAGTGATAGCGAAGATGAAAAAGTCAAGAAGGAGAAGAAAAAGAAGAAGATCAAAACGCCGGTGAGTAGTGATGATGAAGAAGTGCCGGTGGTGAGAAGGCAAAAGATGACAGAAGTGCCTAAGTTCAAGGTTGATGAAGGTGTTGATGCGAAAGAGGTTCCGGTGAAGTGTGAAAACTGTGAGATTGTGAAAAAGCAGAACAGCACGTTGATTTACAACTTAAACAGTCTGAAGGAGTCATATGATGTGCTGAACAAGACAATGAATCAGTACCATCAAACGAGTGAAGAACAAGCTGTAGCTATGAAGACTCTTCAGGGAGTGTTTATGAAGAAGCAGAAAGTTATAAACAATTATATTGAGAAGTGTGCTGCTTTAGAACAGAAGCTTGAGTTGCAACGAATCGAAACAGAGAGAGTTAATCGTTTATTGAAAAGTTACTCATGTACTTCCTATGTGATTGACAGGATTTATCCTACAGTTGAAAGCATGAAGGTCTGGGAAGAAGATGAGATAACTAAAGAAAAAGCAGCTGAAGTTAGTGCTGAAGAAAAGATTGCTGATAAAAAGAAGAATGACAGGAAGAAAGACTCTGAAATGACTTCATCTGGTAAGAAGAAAAGTGTTAGTTATAACAGATGTCTACCCCCGCTGGAAAACGGATATTTGCCTAGACATCCTAATGATGAAAGAGTCAAAAAGGCCACAAATCTACAGTGGGAGTCAGAGTCGTCAGTCAATCTTCCAGATAATATCGATGTTGTGTTTACATCGTCTGACACTGATCAACAGTCTCAATTGATGAAGAAAGTTGTGGATCATGTGTTAGATAGTGATGACAGTGACGAGTCAAAGTCGGAGTCCGCGTCAGAGTCAAAATCTGAGTCAAAAACTCCGGTGCAAACAGAAAAACAGGGAAAATTAGTTTATGATAGAAAATTCCTGTTATCAAAGTCTAATTTGGATGATGGGTTGTTTAAAGTTGCTTATACTTTGAATAATTCGGACAAATTATATTCTGATGAGGAATTTCCATTAAGAGGTGTCAAAACTGAATTGATAAACAAGGTTTTCAAACTCACAGAAATTAATATTTCTGAAATTAAAGACTTATGTCTTAATGAAAAACCTAAAAAATACACCTCAAGAGTTCAACAGATATTAAACAAGAAAAAGAATTACGGTTCTGGTTCAGATTTCCAAAAGAAATCAAACCATAGCGGTAATTTCAAAAAGAAAGGATTAGGTTTTACTCCTACAGAAAAACAGAAAAATGAAAAATATGTTCGTGACTTTAAATCCAAAATGTCTTTTGTATCAGGTACTTCAACCGATGAAGAAGAAAAGACAAGTTTCTGGAGGGAAATGAACATTGAATTTTTGAAAAAGAAACAAGCTGAACTAAAGAAAGACTCGAGAACCTGTTTCAAGTGCAACAATGTTGGACATATCGCCAAAGATTGTTCTCAGGCGATACAATCAAAACAGGGAGTTTTTCGAAAAATCTCAGAAAAAGTGTTTGCGTTCGAATCACCACTTGATCGAACAAAATTGTTCAAAGATTCTATTTTTGAAATTGGTGAGAGTTCGAACAAGTTTTACAAAAAGAGAGCCAAATCTGACAATCAAAAATGGGTTGTGAAGAAGGGTGGTGAAAGCTCTAGCGATGATTCTGATGGATCAAAATCAGAGGAGCTATCTTCAGGCGATGAAACTGATTCCATAAAGTCAGTTGAGCCACAAGTTGTTTCAAAATGTGAATCTGATGTAAAAGTTGAAAAATCAGTTCCGATTGTGAATGATGAGGAGTTTCCATCACTTCGGGCTGATAATTACAAGAAGAGAATTGGTAAAGTTGAGATTTCTAACCAATCTTTCCATGATGAACAGGAATTTGATGCTGAGAAGGTGTTTAACCCCAAGGTAAAACACATTTTTGGCAAAATGATTGATCGAAAAGTCAAAGGGGTTAAGGAATTTTACGAGAAGGAAACAAAGAAAGAAAAGGTTGAACCATCCCTGGTTTGTGACTGGGATGGTACATATTATGAACAGTAAGTCTCAGGACTTGCCGGAGCTCCCAGGTTGGTAAGCGTGGAGCATGAATCGGCATCTTTCTTGAATCTTATTCGGTAACGTCAATCATACAAACGGTAAAGAGGTTTGTTTATGTTTGTTGATTATAATTACAAGTGGTTAGATGATTTGATTGCATATGGTAAATCAAGGACATTAAGTTGTACTTGTATTTTCCTACATTGGTCGAAAGACAAGATGATGAACCACATCCCCGAACATTTGTTGGATATTCATACAAATGGTAACCTACAATTGGTAAAATCAAATAAACTTATTTTCCGGAAAAACCATTTTAATTAAAACAAACTTAAGTGTTTTGAAATCTAAATGGGAAAATAGTTTGTTGATAGGGGGAGTTCTGATTGTTTATGCCAAGTGAATGGTGATTTGAGGTGATTTGATATCAGTTGTCATGTTCTGTACAGTTTGTTTTCAATTTTCATTAGATGTATTTGAATTTTAGGGGGAGTAAGAATTTTTAGAAAATCCAAAAACATCAGAAAATTTGAAAAAGCCAAAAACATGATAAAATCAAAAATGAGTTTTGTTGCGTAAAAGAGGAAATGATAGTACATCAGTGGACTATCACAACACGCTAAAGAATTGGAAAGTTTAAATGTGATAAACAATCTTACTGTGGATGTGTCGGTAGATTTTCGCACATTTAGTAAATTGAAACGAGATATAAACCTAAATCAAACTTGCTTGATTTGTGGGTAACTATTCTTTGATATATAGGTAACCCCTAAAATCTTGTTTGAAAGGTCCCGTATTCTGAGATACTAGGTCTTTATACTCAGTGATATCTGGGGTATTATCCCGGGACTTCTGCTGTATGGAAGTACTAACCTAGTCCCCGGATAATACTTTCTGCAAATGCTTGAAAAAGCACCGCTCTCAGCAATCTGATTAAACAATAAAATTGATAGTCATTGCTGTTGTAAAAAAGATCCTCTAAAGGGGACCCACCAAAAGTCGAAGCCGTCATCTCTCTGCGTATACGGAAGTATTGACCTGAGCTCTCACGGCCCTCGCACATAACCCCTTTACAGATATCATCTGTGGTATACTCACCTGTAAGACTGAATATTTGGGATCTGGATACAGGAGTATATTCAAGTGGTGTGATACACAATTAAGTTTAAGTCTCTAAAACATTAATATCGTATCTCGAATCAATTGAAATCTGTGTGAAGATTTAAGTGGACAAACATACTGACAATCTAGGTAAATTGTTTAGAACTTAAAATGTTTAAAGCTTAACGGTGTTGGTGATTTGTCTCATAAACTGATATGATCCTCTTGCACGAGCTCACAAAAATATTGTCTGTAAATATTTCATTTCTGCATTTACTTGCTTTCAGAAAATTCAAAAAGATTTTTGGTGTGTTTTAGCATAAATTTTGAAAAGTCAAAAAGATTTTCGACAACTGATGTTGAATAGCTGATTTTCAAAATTCCGAGTGCTAAACATGATGAGAAATACTTGAGGGGGAGTGTTTGTGTGAAATTAACTGTTTTCATAATTTAACCTTTCAAGTGGTTCATCAGAATCTGTGTTTGTTTTGAAAGAGAGTCTGAATTGGTGCAGGGTTATATGTTTGAAATATAGATGTGAATGAAATTTACTTTGAGGTAAAGGTTATGCAGGAAAGCCAGACAAAGATCCTGAAGATATTGCTGAAGAACAAAGGAATACCAGCAAATCGAGAGGGGGAGTCTGTAGATAGAGAGCTAGAAGCCCAAAGACTGATCAAGACTGAAGATGTGAAGACACAGCATTGGTGTGACTCGATAGTCGACTCCATCAACATCTGAGGGGGAGTCTGTTGGTGCACTACATCTGCTGATTACGTCTTGTATCGAGTCATAAGTCTTAGATGTTAGATCTGGGCACAATATACGAGAAAATGTGAAAATGTATAGAATTAGGGTTATTGGATCGCTTATATAGTCCATTAGTCTTAGGGTCGATCGAACGGACGGATAAGCATGGATCGCTCGAATGGCAACTTGCTGGATCGCTCGAGTGGACCGCTCCAATGTCATGTTGGGCCGCTTATTGGGCCTGTCCAATAAGCGGTTCCAGATTAGTATAAATACCTTTGGGGCGATCTCATTTGTAACAGTTGTTGAATCTCGTACCGAAGTGCTGCCGGATCGAGAACTGTTTGTATTTACCGTCAAATCAATATAGAAAGAGTTTAAAGTGAATTGCAAGCTATTCCTACGTTGATTACTTGTTTTCCGCACCTGTAATTGACGAAAACACCTCTGATCGACTCATTCGGGTCGCCAAACGATCCTACACAGAGAATCATCAGAACTGGAGAAATCAGGAAGAAATGAAAGAAGCATTATACGCTGATGAGCTGAAGATTATGGAAAAATTCAAAGATGTAAAGAACGAATGGTATGTGAAGGAGTCAGGTCGCAGACGTAGACTTGCAACTCCTACAGTAGACGGTGAAGGTTCTTCGTCTAAGCCGAAAAAGAAACAAAAGAAGAAAGTGCAGACAACGTTAATTGATGAGCCTGATGAAGATGTTCCTGAGGTGAATGTTGAAAAGGAACAAGAGATGACTGGTGCTGAAAACATAGTAATTGAGACAGATTTGTTTACAACAGATGCATATTTTGTTGATAATGTTGTGCAGACGGTTACTTCTGATATTCAAAAGGAGAAAGAGAAGGTGTTAGATGATGTTGAAGGTGACGACGTTGATAAAGACACTACTAGTTCTTCTAGTTCATCAGAAGATGAAATGATTGATGAGGTTGAACGCGAAAGGAGAATGAGAGAAGAGGTAGAAAAAGAAAAGTTGATCAAGAAGAGGAAGAGGCAAGAACAGGAGGATGCTCCTTATGTTCCATCTCTGGAGCATGTTTCGGAGTCACAATCTACTCCGAAAGGTCGTAAGAAAGCTGCTGGTCGAAAGAAAACAACGCCAAAATTTAGAGTGTCAAAAAGACCTCAGAAGATTGTGCAGAAGAAGCAACCTGAAATAGAACGTCAAAAGCCTCCAACACCTCCTCGTGAACCAACACCTCCACATTCACCTATTCACCAATCCCCACCAAGACAGCCCACACCTCCAAGACAACCATCACCTACTCCTCAATCAACACCACCACCACAACAACCATTGTTCACTTCACAAGATATCTTCGGCACACCTCCACTCACCCAAGTACACCCTGGTTCTTCAAGTAAAGGTTTGCATACACCACAAGATAATCTGCTAGACGTTGGTGATTTTGACTTTGCAAACAATTCGCAAGTGTTGAAATTGGAAAAGAGAATGGAGAATGTAATAGCAGAGAATAAAAGGTTGGCTGCTGAAAACAAAAGGATTGCTGATAGAGAAAAGACTCTTGCAGGTAGGGTGCAGAAGTTAGAAGGTGAAAACAAAGAATTGACAAAGAAAGTTGAAGCTGATCAAACAGAGATCGACATTCTGAAAGTTCGCGTGTCTGAGCTTGAAGAAGAGAAGAATCGTCGTGATAGTCAGAACGAATATTTCCAGCTTAAAAACAAAGAACTTGCAGCAGCTAAAGCAGTAAGTGACCATGAAGTATATATGCTGAATAGAGTGGTCAAAAGTTTGCTTGGAATGTCAGTTGATCAAAAGTTTGAAGAGTTGAAGCTAGAAGACCTACGTGCTGAACGTCAAGCAGAATTAGAAAGGCAGATGAAAGATAAGGGTAAAGGGGTTGAAGGAAGTTCAGCTATGCCTGAAATGGCTCTTGTACCTTCGATGGTGATCGATAATCCTGAGCCTATATCTGCAGTTTCTGGCTTATTCGAAGAAGAAACTCCAACGCATGAATTAATTGGTGGCGAAGATGAAGAGGATGATGAAGATGATGATGAGGATGAGTTTGTATATTCTGCAAGCAGTCACAGTTCTAAAGGTGATGATGATGATGACGCTGCAGGAGGTTCAGGTGTTAGAGTTTCCGAAGCTTCAAATGAAAAAGTCGTTGAAGATTTGATGAACGACACTGTGAATGAAGAAAGTGGAGAAGCTGAGAGAAAAGGGGAATCAAGTAAGACGCAGATTGTTGAGTATCATGAGCCATTGTTTGTGCGTCTAGAGGTGTATAAGGAAATGCTTAAAGATGTAAACCCTGAAATTCCCTTCGATTTTGAAGAGGATTTAGAATCGTTTGATATTAATAAACAGCAAGATTATAAGTATGACTATGTTGAAGATGCTGATATCTACGATCGGGTTGAAGTTGAAGATTGTTCTGATAGTGAAGATGTTCCTGAAGATACATTAAAGCTTCCAACTCTAATGGAATTCTTCGCAGCTGAGAATAGAGAAGAGTTACGACAAAAGGTGACTGAAGCTGTGAATGACAATGGGTTTGAATGTTTGAGGAAAGATGCTGAAAAGGAAGGCCAGTCGAATGTAGAAAAAGAAGATCATTCTAAATGGTTTAAAGATTCTCATGAAAGAAAGTTCAAGAGGCCTTTGAAGTATTTCCAACGTGATAGAACTGTTTCTCTTGGCGATATTATAAGTTGGGGTTTTCTGCCACAAGTGAACGTGTATGCTATTCGTAGGGAGTACGGCGTCCAATACTTTAAACGTCTATATGACATCATGTCATTACCATGGTGGGACGTTGAAGAATTATCTAAAGTGAGAAGCTTGGATTACCCAGTGAGGCAAAATGACATGGCGATGTGGGGATACATCAAGTATGAAGCTCTACAAGGTTTTCCAAAGTGGAAGCCTCATCGTCCTAGACGTGTTCAAAGGGTAGATCCAGTGACTGGTGCTACTGAAACAATTCTGAATGTAAAGCCTCCAAGAACTATGACGACAATTCCTATGCCTGAAATGGAGCAAGAGTTCTATAAAGGGTTTATTGATTGGGTTTACAGTTGTATAACAACTGAAGCAATCATAACTTACAGAGCTGGTGGTGAACTTAGATATATTCACGTCTATGATCCTATGTGGTTGGTGAACTGCTCTGCAAAAGACATAGAATGCTTGTTCATTCACAAGATCCGTTATAATGCAGCAGACATAGAACAAGCACTACAATTTCAACGTGTAGTTTCACTGTGCTTTCAGAAAGGTATCAACTCCGAAAGCAAGTGGAAATCTTCTTGGTGGTCATTAGATGAGAAAATGAAGAAGAAAGCGAAGCGTGAGCGTGAACGTGAGAATCAAAGGATGGAAGAAAATAGAGGAAAGTTTATGAAGCAACAGGAAAAAGAAGAGAAAGCGAGGAAGAAAGAGAATGAAAATATCAGAGTTGCGCTGAGTAGAAAGCCGAAACCGAAGGAAGAGAAATTCAAAGCTATCTGAAGACCTACTTTCAAGACAAAGACTGCGGCTTCATCCAAGGGGGAGTTTGTTGATGCACAATGTCTAAAGCTTGCGTCTTTGTAATGCTAAATTCATGTATAGGGTCCAAATAGGTCTTTTTGTATAAGTTCAGGGGGTCAAAATGTAATTTTATGAAGTTAATGTTGTAGGTCCGCTTTTGTGGCATGTGTCCACAAAAGCAAACCACCTTAGTTGACAGGTTCGCTCTTGTGGACATGTCACATGAGCGGACCAGTTGTCCTATATATACCCCCTGTTGTGTCTTCATTTGTAACCTTGTCTGAGATTCCACGTCGAACTGCTGACCGTACGACAAGCAATATACAAGTGAAGAAAAGTATTTTAAGTGTGAATTCTCTATTTCTACTCCATTCTTTTGCTATTTTCTTTGTATCATGCTGAAAATGTGTTTCCGCCACATTTTCAGTAAGCACTAGCTCTGATTGACTCATTCGAGAGGTCAAAACTGATCCTACAGTTGGTGCAGCAGCTTCAGGTACAGTAGTTGCATTGGGTACAAGAGGAGTAATCGGATTAATGGTAAGCGACGAGTCTCCCCCCCCCACGCTTGGTTTCAACAATACGGGTGACATGGGAAGGACAATAGAAACGATAACCCTTTGAATTATCAGGATACCCGATAAAGAAACAGGTAACTGTTTTAGGGTCAAGTTTCCTTAGGAAAGGATTGGAAAGTTTTGCTTCAGCAATGCAGCCCCATACTTTCATATATTTAAGACTCGGTTTCCTTCCTGTCCAAAGTTCATAAGGAGCTTTAGGGACAGACTTAGAAGGAACTCTATTGAGTATACGAACAGCTGCTTTTAACGCTTCAGTCCAGAGGAATAATGGTAAATTAGTGTTGGATAACATACTGCGCACCATGTTCATAAGGGTACGGTTTCATCTTTCAGCGACACCATTCTGCTGAGGTGTACAAGGCATGGTGTATTGGTTCACAATCCCCTGGCCCTTACAAAACTCATAAAATGGACCAGGAGCTTGACCCATATCAGTATGTCTTCCATAATATTCACCGCCTCTATCTGATCTCACAACTTTAATCTGACGATCTAATTGCTTTCCAACTTCAGCCTTATAATCTTTAAAAGTTGTTAGAGATTCAGATTTCTCCTTAATAAGATACAAGTACATGTAACGAGAATAATCATCAATGAAAGTGATAAATGAAGTATGTCCTGTTATGCCAGCGATTTGGTAGGGACCACTAATATCAGTATGAATGAGTTCTAATAAATTAGAGCTCCTAGTGGCACCTTTCTTATTCGCTAATGTCATTTTACCTTTAAGACATTTGACACATGTTCCAAAATCAGAGAAATCGAGAGGAGGTAAGACTTCATCCTTTACAAGACGATTTAATCGTTCTTTTGAGATGTGGCCTAAACGTTGATGCCACAACATGGATGAATTCTCTAAGTCTCGTTTCTCTTTCATCTTTGTGAGTGATTCATTAATGTTATATGACAACAAAGATTTGGACAAGCCATCATCTAGTTCTAATCTATAGAGACCACCATCCAGAATACCGGTACCATAAAGAACAGAATCATAGAGGATAGAGAGTTTGCGATGACCATGGGAAACAATAAAACCGTCCATGTCTAACTTTGGTCCTGATACAAGGTTCCGAGTTACCTCAGGAACATATAAGGTATCGTAAAGTTTAATACATAAACCAGTTTTCATAACTAATTGTAATGTTCCAATGGCCTTCATTCTAATTCTCGATCATCCCCAACCTTAAGCATTCTTTGGTTTCTTTCCAGGTTCCGGATTGAAAGGAATCCCTGAGTTGAATTGGTAACATGAACCATAGAACCAGAATCAAACCACCAAGAATTAGCAGGAACACTTAAATTATAGGACTCAAGTATCATAAAATAATCGTTACCTTTCTTAGCCAGCCACTCCTTAAAGTCAGGGCATTCCTTCTGCATATGTCCTGTCTTTTTACAGAACTTGCAGCGGATTCTGCCTAAGAAGTTCTTAGAGCTGGAGGTTGCACTTGTATTGGGATTAGGCCTTTGGACTTTTGAAGCATCCTTCCTCTGCTAATTGTTCTTCCTTTTCTTAGAGTTGGAGGTAGTGAAGTTAGCAACATCGGTAGTGCGATCCATCCTCATACGCTCTTCCTCCTGTACGCACATAGCGACCAGCTCACTCACCGTCCATTTGTCCTTCTGAGTGTTGTAATTGATCTTGAATGCTTCAAAGGATGAAGGAAGCGAAGTGATGATAACAAGGAAACCATCACTGATCTCCATTTCCAGCCCCTTCAGCTTATTGGCCATGTCATTCATCATCATGATGTGCTCGCGAATGCCGCTCCTCCCATCATACTTAGTCGTCACCAGCTTGAGGATAAGAGTACCAGCGTGTGCTTTAGACGTCCCCTTGAACTGCGCCTCCACAGAAGCCAAGTAGGTTTTAGCATCTTCAGAATCAGGAATAGCTCCCCTGATTGCATTACTGATGGACTGCTTCATGAACATGAGAGACATGCGGTTACACCTAGTCCATTTTTCATGAACTATCTGCTCAGCAGCAGTACTTTGAGTGGTAAGGTCCGCTGGCTTATTCTCTCTTAGAGCATAATCAAAGTCCAGCAATCCAAGTGTGAGCATGAGGGCATCCTTCCATGCAGCAAAGTTATCACCAGTCAAAGATGGAATCCCCTGATTTGGTGTTGATAGTGGAAATAAGATGAGCAAGTTATGATACTAAGGAAAATGTGATCTAAGGGCACGTTAAACTAAGGCAGACATAAATAATGACCATTTTACATTATGAAGCTGTGATATTGTCTATTACTAACATCAAAATAATAGACTTAGTTAAAATTCTACTTAAACGAAGACAAATTAGCTTTGGCCAGAAATGTAATCATTTAAGCATATGTGCAAAGTAGTTGTAACAAATCAGCTTTGGCCAGAAATTGAGACAATCACTTTAGTTATGCACTTGTTAAGTATGCCATCTATGAAAGAATTAAATCAGCTTTGGCCAGATATAAAGACATTCATGTTTATGATGCACACTTAACATAGCTTTCGTAATACTTAAATGATAAGTAGACGTATCAAGTCAGCTTTGGCAAGAAATGATACATCAAAAGCTCATTCAAGTTAAGCCATTTTGGTTTTGTAAAACATTATATGATTCTGATTAATTAACTAAGTAATTACAAAGCCAAATTTTAGTTCATATTAACTGCTTAATAAAGTAATAGGATTTCAGACAAGTCTTGACATTTTATGAACACTCATGATTTCGGATGATTTATGTCTTGGATTTATCCGAAAAGAATGATTTTGAATGATTTCGGATGTGTTCAAGGCGCGTAAGTCGGATGATTTCGGGTGATTTCGGATGCATTTCGGATGAATGATTCCGAATGAAATATATCTTGTAATCATCCGAAATGGTTGATGCTTAGTCCGAAATGGTTAGTCCGAAATGATCCGTGATGCTCCGTAATGATCAGGCAGATGTTTATCCGTAATGGACGCTTAGTCCGAAATGGTTAGTCCGAAATGATCCGTGATGGTCATCCGAAATGTGTTCCTCAAGCTGTCATTTCCTCAATTTAGGCAGTTAATAAAGATAAGATTTAAATCCGAAATCTTAGGGATTATGGGATTGAGTTTCCTGTTTAAATATTAATTATACTTATCTGTTTATTTCGAAAATTATATCCATTAATAGAAAAACATATTTTCGAAAATTTAATTAGATAAAATGGATCAAATAGGAACAAAAACACCCAATAATCGGAATTCATTCCAAAACTAAAGGAATTTTTCGAATTTAATCAAGAACTCATGATGAACCCTAAATCAGAAAATTCAAACATTCATCCGAAATCAGAACTTTTGATTTCGGAACAGTTATAATGGATGAATATCTGATCCGTAATGGATCCGAGATGATCCGAAATGACATCTATTTCATCCGGAATGGCATCTCAGATGCAGTTATATGAAAACCTCATCTGTGATCCATCCGGAATGATATTTCGGATGACAGAAAACAGATTCTGTTATGGTTTTTCAAGTCTGTTTTCCAGATTTAATCCAGATTTTCGGATGCAAAAACAGAACCGAGTAATCAACATATGCTCTGATACCACATGTTGGTTCAGTTCTGTTTATACATGAGGGAAAACATTAAAACATACCTGTTACAGCAGACAGTGCAGTGGAGAATCCAGTCAGAGATGATCCCATCGTGTTCGATATATTTGTCAGTGTGATCTGGTTCCTCCTTAGGGTGCTGACTAATGATGGTGACTAAGAAAAACCGACAAGGGAATCGGTTATGGGAGAGAGGAGGTCGATGATGATGATGTTATGATTAGGTTTTCTGATTGAGTGTGTAACCTAATGACCTCTACATAATTCTCCTTATATAAACACACAGGAGGAAACCCTAATTAGTTAATAAGGGTAATATGGTCCATTAACAATTACCAACTAATTAAATAATAGGTTATTATAGGGTTAGGATCAAATACAAAGGATAAAATAAATAAGAAGGGTAAGAAAGATTTTAGTCCATTGATCTTAGATTTGGAGGGTTGAGATTAGTTGTAGGGAAAATAAGATAATATAAGGGCATAAAGGGAATCAAATATTTATGGATTTTCTCTCTCCACATGCAAGGCACATGCCAATTCCCCCATCGATTTAAAACGTCCATAACTTTTTCATACGACATTTTTTTTAAAAACAAAATTCACCATAATAACGAGCGTTTTTTTATCTTTAATATGAGTACCATATTATCATATAAAAATCAAATAAAAAATTTCATTTTTACTGGTTTTTTTTTTTTGCATTGTGTTAAAGGTTCAGGTCATTGTGTCTTTTAACTGGGTTTTGGTCAGTAGAGTTTCTATACATTGTGTTATTATCAAAACCTATAACACAATGTTAATTTGGGTTCTATCCATTGCGTTTTTATAAGAACCTATAACACAATATATGACACAATGAAGATGGTGTTATATCTGGGTTTTCTATAAATTGTGTTATTAGTTCAGGTCATTGTGTTTAATATGTTATTCATTGTGTTTTAATATGTTGTCCATTGTGTTTTAGTAATTTGTTCAATTTTTTTTATTATCTTTGTTCATTGTGTTTTAGTTTGTTGTGTCTTGTGTTTTTAGTTTATTTTCCATTGTGTCTTCATCTGCTCTCCATTGTGTCTTTTATCTGCTGTCATTAATTGTGTCTTTTATCTGTTGTCATCAATTGTGTTTTTATTTAGTCTGATACTTATTGTGCTATATGTTATCACCATTGTGTTATACGTTATGGTCATTGTGTTTTAGTATGTTGTCCATTGTGTCTTTATCTGTTATCATTGATTGTGTTTTTGATCTACTTTACATTGTGTTTTACATCATGTCCATTGTGTTATTATCAAAACCATGGGTTCTATCCATTGCGTTTTTATCAGAACCTATAACACAATATATAACACAATGAAGATGGTGTTATATTTGGGTTTTCTATAAATTATGTTATTAGTTTAGGTCATTGTGTTTAATATGTTATTCATTGTGTTTTAATAATTTGTTCAATTTTTTTTTATTATCTTTGTTCATTGTTTTTTAGTTTGTTGTGTATTGTGTTTTTAGTTTGTTTTCTATTGTGTCTTCATCTGCTCTCCATTGTGTCTTTTATCTGCTGTCATTAATTGTGTCTTTTATCTGTTGTCATCAATTGTTTTTTTATTTAGTCTGATACTTATTGTGTTATATGTTATCGCCATTGTGTTATACGTTATGCTCAATCCAAGTGTGAGCATGAGGGCATCCTTCCATGCAGCAAAGTTATCACCAGTTAAAGGTGGAATCCCCTGATTTGGTGTTGATAGTGGAAATAAGATGAGCAAGTTATGATACTAAGGAAAATGTGATCTAAGGGCACGTTAAACTAAGGCAGACATAAATAATGACCATTTTACATTATGAAGCTGTGATATTGTCTATTACTAACATCAAAATAATAGACTTAGTTAAAATTCTACTTAAACGAAGACAAATCAGCTTTGGCCAGAAATGTAATCATTTAAGCATATGTGCAAAGTAGTTGTAATAAATCAGCTTTGGCCAGAAATTGAGACAATCACTTTAGTTATGCACTTGTTAAGTATGCCATCTATGAAAGAATTAAATCAGCTTTGGCCAGATATAAAGACATTCATGTTTATGATGCACACTTAACATAGCTTTCGTAATACTTAAATGATAAGTAGACGTATCAAGTCAGCTTTGGCAAGAAATGATACATCAAAAGCTCATTCAAGTTAAGCCATTTTGGTTTTGTAAAACATTATATGATTCTGATTAATTAACTAAGTAATTACAAAGCCAAATTTTAGTTCATATTAACTGCTTAATAAAGTAATAGGATTTCAGACAAGTCTTGACATTTTATGAACACTCATGATTTCGGATGATTTATGTCTTGGATTTATCCGAAAAGAATGATTTTGAATGATTTCGGATGTGTTCAAGGCGCGTAAGTCGGATGATTTCGGGTGATTTCGGATGCATTTCGGATGAATGATTCCGAATGAAATATATCTTGTAATCATCCGAAATGGTTGATGCTTAGTCCGAAATGGTTAGTCCGAAATGATCCGTGATGCTCCGTAATGATCAGGCAGATGTTTATCCGTAATGGACGCTTAGTCCGAAATGGTTAGTCCGAAATGATCCGTGATGGTCATCCGAAATGTGTTCCTCAAGCTGTCATTTCCTCAATTTAGGCAGTTAATAAAGATAAGATTTAAATCCGAAATCTTAGGGATTATGGGATTGAGTTTCCTGTTTAAATATTAATTATACTTATCTGTTTATTTCGAAAATTATATCCATTAATAGAAAAACATATTTTCGAAAATTTAATTAGATAAAATGGATCAAATAGGAACAAAAACACCCAATAATCGGAATTCATTCCAAAACTAAAGGAATTTTTCGAATTTAATCAAGAACTCATGATGAACCCTAAATCAGAAAATTCAAACATTCATCCGAAATCAGAACTTTTGATTTCGGAACAGTTATAATGGATGAATATCTGATCCGTAATGGATCCGAGATGATCCGAAATGACATCTATTTCATCCGGAATGGCATCTCAGATGCAGTTATATGAAAACCTCATCTGTGATCCATCCGGAATGATATTTCGGATGACAGAAAACAGATTCTGTTATGGTTTTTCAAGTCTGTTTTCCAGATTTAATCCAGATTTTCGGATGCAAAAACAGAACCGAGTAATCAACATATGCTCTGATACCACATGTTGGTTCAGTTCTGTTTATACATGAGGGAAAACATTGAAACATACCTGTTACAGCAGACAGTGCAGTGGAGAATCCAGTCAGAGATGATCCCATCGTGTTCGATATATTTGTCAGTGTGATCTGGTTCCTCCTTAGGGTGCTGACTAATGATGGTGACTAAGAAAAACCGACAAGGGAATCGGTTATGGGAGAGAGGAGGTCGATGATGATGATGTTATGATTAGGTTTTCTGATTGAGTGTGTAACCTAATGACCTCTACATAATTCTCCTAATACAAACACACAGGAGGAAACCCTAATTAGTTAATAAGGGTAATATGGTCCATCAACAATTACCAACTAATTAAATAATAGGTTATTATAGGGTTAGGATCAAATACAAAGAATAAAATAAATAAGAAGGGTAAGAAGGATTTTAGTCCATTGATCTTAGATTTGGAGGGTTGAGATTAGTTGTAGGGAAAATAAGATAATATAAGGGCATAAAGGGAATCAAATATTTATGGATTTTCTCTCTCCACATGCAAGGCACATGCCAATTCCCCCATCGATTTAAAACGTCCATAACTTTTTCATACGACATTTTTTTTAAAAACAAAATTCACCATAATAACGAGCGTTTTTTTATCTTTAATATGAGTAACATATTATCATATAAAAATCAAATAAAAAATTTCATTTTTACTGGGTTTTTTTTTGCATTGTGTTAAAGGTTCAGGTCATTGTGTCTTTTAACTGGGTTTTGGTCAGTAGAGTTTCTATACATTGTGTTATTATCAAAACCTATAACACAATGTTAATTTGGGTTCTATCCATTGCGTTTTTATAAGAACCTATAACACAATATATGACACAATGAAGATGGTGTTATATCTGGGTTTTCTATAAATTGTGTTATTAGTTCAGTTCATTGTGTTTAATATGTTATTCATTGTGTTTTAATATGTTGTCCATTGTGTTTTAATAATTTGTTCAATTTTTTTTATTATCTTTGTTCATTGTGTTTTAGTTTGTTGTGTCTTGTGTTTTTAGTTTGTTTTCCATTGTGTCTTCATCTGCTCTCCATTGTGTCTTTTATCTGCTGTCATTAATTGTGTCTTTTATCTGTTGTCATCAATTGTGTTTTTATTTAGTCTGATACTTATTGTGCTATATGTTATCACCATTGTGTTATACGTTATGGTCATTGTGTTTTAGTATGTTGTCCATTGTGTCTTTATCTATTATCATTGATTGTGTTTTTGATCTACTTTACATTGTGTTTTACATCATGTCCATTGTGTTATTATCAAAACCATGGGTTCTATCCATTGCGTTTTTATCAGAACCTATAACACAATATATAACACAATGAAGATGGTGTTATATTTGGGTTTTCTATAAATTATGTTATTAGTTCAGGTCATTGTGTTTAATATGTTATTCATTGTGTTTTAATAATTTGTTCAATTTTTTTATTATCTTTGTTCATTGTGTTTTAGTTTGTTGTGTATTGTGTTTTTAGTTTGTTTTCTATTGTGTCTTCATCTGCTCTCCATTGTATCTTTTATCTGCTGTCATTAATTGTGTCTTTTATCTTTTGTCATCAATTGTTTTTTTATTTAGTCTGATACTTATTTTGTTATATGTTATCGCCATTGTGTTATACGTTATGCTCATTGTGTTTTAGTACATTATCCATTGTGTCTTTATCTGTTATCATTGATTGTGTTTTTGATCTACTTTACATTGTGTTTTACATCATGTCCATTGTGTAATATGCAACTGGGTTTTTGATTTTTTTTTTTTTTGAAAAATATAACAATATGGAACTCATATTAAAGATAAAAAAACGCTCGATTTTATGGTATAATTTTTTTTAAAAACAAATGATGTATAAAAAAGTTACGGACATTTAAAAATTGGGGGGTGGGGGGGAATAACATGTGACTTGCATGTGCATATTCTCTTTCCTCTTGTAGACAAAATTAACTTTTCCATTTAATTCCTTCTATGACACTTGTCACTCTCTAATGGCTTCTTACCCTTCTTATTTTTAAACTCTTTGTATTATAACTCAACCCAGTTATTATATATTTTGATCTATATTATGTAAATGATTATAATAGCTATAGATTAAGTATTAAATCATAATATATTTAATCTTCCAGCATGGAGTATGAAGTTTTTCTTTTCTTATAACACAAAGTATTAGGTCTTTTTCAAGATATTTTTTACGTAGATCGATAAAGAGGTCGTGTCAGGTTCTCTAACATGTTTTAGTTTGATTCAATTTATATGATTTAAGATATTAGCTCGTTCATTGATATAAAAAATAAACTATAAAATAATAATAAATTTGTTTTAGTCAATACAAATCATTATTCTCTGGATTGGTAAGAAAATATTTCAGCAAATGATATTTATTTATAGGATTTTTCGAAAAATCATTCCATGTTCATTTAGTTTACAAATGTTCATTGAATTAGTGCCTCTTTGGGTAAACTTATTTTGGGCTACTTATAACTTATTTGTTTATTCTAAAAGCAAATAAGTAAAAAATCTGTTTGGGTAAAGTAATAAGTACTTGTAAAATAACTTTTATAAGTAGCAAATAAGTTAGTTTTGAAAAGTCATGAGATTGAGACTTTTCAAAATCTGCTTATTACTTTTCATCCACAAATTACCCAAATACCCTCTACCCTAATACATGCTTGTTTCTTCTCCACAAAACAACTTTTTAAAATGTCTTTTTTGGTAATTTTACATGAATAAGCTAAGCCAAACACTTTTAACAAAACAACTTATTGACTTATTTACTTTTCCCACCCAATAAGCTTCTAAACACTTTTTTAAAAACTTTTCTCAAAAAGTCATAAGTAAATAAGTCATTTTCACAAAAAGTGCTTTTTGAGTTAAATAAGCTTAGCCAAACAGGCCCTTAATATTTTATAACATCCGCTAGTTTATTAAAACATTACATATTTTTATACAAAGGTACATTCAATCTAACTATACATCTTGGCGGAAAACAAAAATCTCGTGAGGCCGAAACTTTCTAGAATTCATAATTTTCTTATTAATAAAATTCTAAAGTAGCAAATGGATGTCAAGTTTACATGTTTATTGAAATCGATTTTACCCCACTATAATATTTGTTAGATATAAAATTTTATAAACTGTTGTGTGAAGGTCCTATCTTTTAAATACCATTACATATTTAATTATGCTATGGTATCCGGTTGTGATTCATAGGTAAAAGGGAAAGTAATTTTAATTGATCTAAGCAAATAGCTGGTTTTTCAAAACCACGTTCGCGTACTAAAGTTTCAAACCACTGTTTAGGCCCATCAAAACCCCTCGTCCATTCCTCAAATGTGTCACACTCTCGCCTACCTCACCTCCTTCCTCCTGTCAGAGTTTCTCACCGGTGAAAGGATCACAAAACCCTCTTTCTCAACACGCACCATGTCCCTTACAACCTCCCCACCTTCCTCATTTGTTATGTTTTCTAATTTGGTTAGAAGAAGAGGTTTTTCAGGTATGCCAGAATTGAATCTGAATCGCGATGTTTTTTTGTTCTTCTTCGACGACAACTATGGTTCAAGAGAATGAAAACTGTGGGGAGTTAATTTACGTTGTTGCAGATCTAGCCGCCAAGATGAAGATTGAAGATAAACACTGTGAAAAGCCCAGTTTTAGCAAACAAAGTCATTATTTCCACATCGGTCAATATTAACCGAGAACGAAAAGTTTACCTGCCTACAACAGTTTGAACAGAAACTTACAGCCACCAGTGACTTCTATTGCGGCGGTCGATGTGAAACCGACAGTACAGTGGGTTTCCCTTCCAAACATTAATTCATATATTACCATTTTATTTCATCACTTAATCTGTTACGTAAATATATGTATATTTGTATAGAGTTAACAATAGTTAAGCACTTTTGTTATTGATGAAACACCGATTAACACCAAGGCTAACCGATGGGGTTATTTCGTCTATGGGTTCAACCTCTTTCCTTACTCGTGACAATGGCTTGAAACCTACAAAACAGTAACCACCGTCAATCTCGTTAAGAGGGGGAGAAAGAGGATTTCCCTCTTAACCAGTCTCCGGCGTGAGAATAAGTATTGTTCTGAGAGGAATAAAATAGTGTGTGTATATAGTGAGTATAGAGTGTAAAAAAGGATCCTGAACCTGAATGATGAAGGGTCCTATTTATAGCCGGAGGGTAAAGGAGGGAGGAGCAGCTGTGCCAGCTGTGGGTGCGCGCCAGCTGTCCGACCAAGGGGAATATCCTCTTGGTCTGCTCTGTTGTAGCTGGAGTAGTGGTACACGTGGCACGCTTACATTTGCCCATGATGGAAACCTTGTATTGGTTCGTCAGTTCTGCCCCCTTGATTTGTCGCAGGCCTACGTGGCGTCCTGCGAGTGGTGACATGTGTTGTCCTTTATGTCTGGTAGAGCATCTTTGGTGCCACCTGCGGATCTTCCAGAAGCTTCTAGAAGCTTCTGTGTTCTTTTGCTGATGTGGTCGCCAAGTATGCTCAAAAAGTGGTGTGGTCCCTGCCATGTAGGCAGGGAATTGGGACCATACCACTTCAAGTCCCCCCAGTCCAGTGTGCCTTCTAGTTGAGTTGATCGCCTAGGAGGGATTCTGGACTTATGAGATAGTGGTTTTTTGCCGCGCGTGGAGTTTGGTGATTTGAAAGAAAGATTTGAACCAAACCGACGCGTCGCGCATGGGTCTTGATACTTTATAAAAAATGAGCCAAATGGACGCATGGCGCATGGGTCTTGGCACTTTGTTAAAAAATGAGCCAAATGGACGCATGGCGCATGGGTCTTGGCACTTTGTTAAAAAATGAGCCAATTGGACGCATGGCGCATGGGTCTTGCCACTTTGTCAAAAAAAAGAGCCAAATGGACGCATGGCGCCTGGGTCTTGTCACTTTATCAAAAAATGAGCCAATTGGACGCATGGCGCATGGGTCTTGCCACTTTGTCAAAAAAAAGAGCCAAATGGACGCATGGCGCCTGGGTCTTGTCACTTTATCAAAAAATGAGCCAAATGGACACATGGCGCATGCGTCTTGGCACTTTGTTAAAAAATGAGCCAAATGGACGCATGGCGCATGCGTCTTGGCACTTTGTTAAAAAGTGAGCCAAATGGACGCATGGCGCATGGGTTTTGGCTCCTTGTTGTTTCCTTCTGATGGAAGTTTGGTGTCCTTGGGGAAGTGTTTGATGTGACTATCT
This sequence comes from Helianthus annuus, assembly GCF_002127325.2. Classification (NCBI taxonomy): domain Eukaryota; kingdom Viridiplantae; phylum Streptophyta; class Magnoliopsida; order Asterales; family Asteraceae; genus Helianthus; species Helianthus annuus. The sequence continues at coordinate 70,464,193 of NC_035446.2, forward strand.
GACATCCCTGTCTTATCGGAGGCAAACAGGTGCTTTTCCAGTTACTTTCTGTCATGTCAGCCGGCCCTGTTGCCCATGCTTCCCGAAAAAAGAGTTGACGTCTTCTCTCTCCTCTGACGTGTTACTCCCTTATTGCTTGCTTTTCCTGTATTCTGACGGTCCACTACCCATCGCATTAAATGCGATGGGTATAAATAGGAGGCGGTTACTCTTTTCTCTCCACTTTTTCAAATTTCAAGTGTGTTTTTCTTCTATCTTCTCTGTTCATTCTCTTTTGTTTGAATATTTCGCTTGAGTTCTTACTTCCAACCTCTCTTTATCTATACCATGTCTGGTACAAATCCCACCCAAAGGAAAAGAAAATATAAGGGGAGGGCTCCTCCAGGTCCTGATCAGGCGGTTATTGGGTGGAAGGAGGAGGAGTTCAACAATATTGTTCAGGGGATGGCTTTTCGCCCCGAATGGGGAGCCCAGTATCCTCCTATTGGTTCCACTACCTTGGATGCTCCTCCAGGTTATATTACTTTGTATGCTGACTTTTTCCGAGAGGGTAGTTTTAGACTACCGATCACGAAGTTTACTGCCTCTATCTTGAGGGATTATGGGTTGCATATTTCACAGATTAATGCGATTGGGCTTCCACGCATTACTCATTTTGAGTATGTTTGTAGGGCTTACCGCATTGAGCCTACGTTTGAGATGTTCAATGTGTTTTACAGTGTTACCTATGCCAGCGGTTTTTATTCGTTTCAAGCACGGACCGGTGTTGCTCCGGTGTGTTCTGTTCCGTTGAAGAGCCTGCACGACTGGAAGTAGAAATTCTTCTACATCCGTCGTGGAGTGATTCCGATAGATATGTCTTATCGTCAGGTGAGCCAAGGGATTCTGAAAGTCGATGTTATGGGAGATTATGCTGCACAGGATTGGTACAAAAAGATAACCCACAAAGCGACTGCCATTTCTCAGTTGGAGGAGATGGCTTTTGTTGGTGCCGGGATGAGTTTGTTGTGGGTGCCAAAGAATCCTCTGGGCCAACCTGTTTACAGCTATCAAGGCAAATGTGTGTTACTTTCATAAGCTACTTCTGAATTATTCTTCCTTATGTTTGTTATGTTTTTTATGTGTTCTCTTATCTTCCTGTCCTTTTGCAGTTGGCTATAGCTTGATTAATGTTTTGGACCCGAAGGCGGCGGGTGCCATGGTTGAAGCTATTCAAGAAGATGGGAAACCGACAGGGTTAGACGAAATCCGGGGTCGTTTCTTGCACCCAACTGATGAAAGCTTGAGTAGATATGCCAACGAGGTTCTAGGTGAAGATGTTTGGAATGACCCTGTCGACCCGGGTCGAGAGGAAGTCATTGTTCTTTCAAGTGGAAGTTCTGACCAAACCCTTGAAGGTCTAACCTCTCGTTGCGCGCGTGCAGGTACCGAGCGGGGTGATGCTGCAGAACCCGTGCACGAGGTTGTTGATGATGATGCTGATGCAGAGGAGCCTGTTGATCCTTCTGCTCAGTTGGAGACAAGGAAAAAGGCGAGAACTGATAAGTCTGGGAGAAAAGAGGGAAAGGCGGAGGGCAAGGCTGCTGGTACTTCTCGTAAGCGACCCTCTTCTCCTCCTTGTCTAGATTATGTGGTTGTCTCTGACACGTTGCTTGGTCTAGGGGTTGGTGAGAAAATTCGAGAGTCGGATCCGGATGACAGTGCTACCTTGACTGAGCACATGAGGAAGAAAGCCCTTGAGGATCATAAGCGCAAGCTCGATGAGCAGTCCGCTGCTCTTCTTGCTTCCAAAAAAGCTAAACTTCGTAAGGAGGCTCCTCCCGCGCCTTCCGAATCTGAGGTTGATCTGGGTGTCTTTAGTGGGGGTCGTGGGAATCTTTTGGAGGAGATATATGCTGTGTCTGCTCCTCCTGCTGGTAATTGGCTTTTGCGTGTATACCTTTTTCGTGTTTCTTTGAGTTGGTTTTAATTGTTGTTTTGTGACAGTGGTCAAAACTGGCAAGAAACCTCGGATGGTGGATATTTCCCAGATCACGCCCCCTGCTTCCCCTCCGTCTATGACGGTTGGCTTGACCCCTCCCCGTGATGACCCTGAAGCAAAGGAGAAAGGAGGAGAAGGGGTTGCTGAAAACGTGGGTGAAGGTGGTGGTGGTGGTGGAGGTGCTGGTGGTGAGGGTGTTGATGATAAGGGTAAGGGCATCGAGGTGGAGGTGGAGTCTAGTGAAGCTACTCTGCCTCGGACCATTTATACCAAGCGCCCTTCTGGTGGTGACGGGGCTACTTCTGGTGCGGGTCGTAGCCCGCAATTTGGAAATATCCCCGGTGATTCTTGGGGGACCCAGAATCCTGCTTGTGATGACTTACCACACGCCCCTCGTTGGAACCTTACTCAAGGTTCTAGGATGAATGATGTGAACAATTGTCATGAATTCTTTGCTATGTCTCTTCCTCCTGCTGAGAGGATGTTTCAGAAGAACCGTAATCGATTTGCCTTGTTGGACGACCATGTGCGTGCCGGAGTTAATTACTTTTCCACCTCTCAAGAAATTCTTCGGGATGGCGGTTGATGGGGGAGGAGACTGCCGAGTTTGAGGAGGCAAAGAGGTTGTTTGCTGAAGAGAGGGAGAAGTTTAATGCAGAGAAGAAGGGTTTTCAGTGGAGAATTGCTGATGCGGAGCAGAAACTTGAGGAACAAAAACAACTTAATCTTCAGAAACAGAAAGATTGGGAAGTTGCGTGTGAGCGCACCAATGTTGAGATGCAATCTCAACGTGATGCAGTTATACGCTTATCCAATGAGAAGAAGGAATTAGCAGAAGAGGCTAATAAGGCGCGTCTGGCGTCCGAGAAGAAAGAGAAGGAGTATGTTGACCGGATCGATAAGTTGGAGGTCCTTGCACAGCAGAAAGCGTCAGTGTGTGAGGCTACTCAGCGCCTTCTTGACGAGAAGACGGTTGAGTGTCAAGCTTCTGAATTTCTTGCTGAGGAGGCATCTGCTGATGGCAAGTGGTTACTTTCTCGTGGTGTACCCTTGGTAATTTTCTGTGTTTGCCGTGCTCTTTCCTTTTATTTTATTTTTGTGACTTCTTTTTCATTTAATCGCCCTTTTTACGCAGCTTGCCGATCGTATTTTAAACTCACCTGAACTTGCAACGTATATGTTTGAGTTGGGTCGGGCTGCTTACAATAGTGGTCGAAACTTTGGGTATGCTGAGGGCAAAGCGGCGGTTATCAATAAAGAGAAAGATTATCATTTCGAGCTGCATAAGGAAGATTGTGACGGTGCATTTGCTGCTAAGCGCAAGGAGTTTTCAACCCTTGAGTTTGCTGTTGTTCGAGCTGCAGAGAAGTTGGCTCGCAAAGCGGATGGGGTTGCCTTACTGAAGAAGGCTCTTGGAGACGACGGTGGTGCGGCAGGAGGTGCTGGCACCAGTCATACTTGATGGGTGGATTCCGGCCTGTGCGCCGCGTATGGCCTTGAGCGGCCCTGTAATGTTGGTTGTTTGTTTAGACAATTTTATTTTTTGTTTACCTGTTATGCGTGCGGGTATTCGAACACGTTTGTTGGTGGAGATTTTAACGTTGTCTTTTAGTTTATGCGAATTTTGCTATCGTCATAATATGTGCATGTGGAATTACTTTGATTAGGTGTCACGAATGAATGATGGCGCTGACAGGTGATGTTGTGTTAACTACAACGTTTTATTCTGTCGGTTTTGATGTGCGCGCTAATTTGTGACTTACGAAGTGATCGAGTTGCAGGTTATTGTGTGAGCTCAGCTGTGTTCAGCCTTGGGAGCATTACAATGTTTAGTTACCCTGCTATCGATATTTTCGTGTTTATGTGGGCACGAAGTTTTATTTTGGCGTTTTGTAGGCTTTGGTTGTGTGTCTGACCCGGCTGTGCACTTGGTTGTGACGAGCCTTGGAGGTCTACAACGTTTCCTATGGTCGAGCCATTGATGTTTTCGTGTACGCCCAAAGTAATAAATGCAGTTGTGACAAGAAGTTTGCATGAAATAAAAGTAGCCAAACACTTCTTGTATTATAGTAAATGTGTTGGCGATTCGGCCTTTGCGATTACATATTTGTTTTACATGTAGCACTTTCGAAGTTGCTGAGCGTTCCAGGTTCGTGGAACCTCTTTGTTGTTGATGGTGCGTAATTTGTAAGCTCCCTTGCCGAGTACTACATCGATGACGTATGGGCCTTCCCATTTGGGAGCCAATTTTCCGGGTTTTTCTGCGTTGGAAGCTTCATTGTCTCTTAGGACGTAGTCTCCCGGATTGAAAGTGCAGACTCGGACTCTGGAGTTGTAATATTTTTCCAGCTTCGTTTTGTACTTGGCCTCGTTGATTGCTGCCATCTCTCTCCGTTCTTCTAGGAGGTCTAGATCAATCCTCCTTTCTTCTTCATTGTTGATTATGTTCATGGAGAGCATTCTTGGAGATGGCAGCCCGATTTCTGCTGGGATGACTGCTTCAGACCCATAGACTAAGCTGAATGGTGTTTCACCGTTGCTTGTCTTTGGCATTGTCCTATGGGCCCACAATACGCTGGGTAGCTCGTCTACCCATCCTCTTCTTTTCTCACCGAGCCTTGCCTTGATACCATCGACAATGCTTTTGTTGACTGCCTCTACTTGACCGTTCCCTTGCGGGTGCGCAACTGAAGAGAAGGTGTGTTCGATGTGTAGCTCTTTGAACCATCGTTCGAGGTCATCTGCAGCAAAGTTCGTTCCATTGTCGGTGATGATTCTGAGGGGTAGGCCGAAACGGCATATGATTTGTTCCCATATGAATCTCTTGACGACTGTTGACGTAGTTGATGCAAGTGCTTTCGCCTCTACCCACTTGGTGAAATAGTCAACTGCGACTATTATGAATTTGACCGCCCCTGGTGCTTCCGGTAAAGGACCTACCATGTCTATGACCCATTGTTGAAAGGGCCATGCGGTTGTGACTGGTACTAGTTCATTTTTGGGGTGCATGGTCTTGGGCGCATGTCTCTGGCATCCACTTCACTTCCTCAACTCCTTCACAGCATCTAGATGCATCCCGGGCCAGTAGTACCCGGCGTTCATCACTTTTGCCACCACCATTCGAGGCCCGACATGAATACCACAAATTCCTTCATGAACTTCACGGATTAAATAGTTTGCATCTTCGTCGTCTACGCATCTTAGTAACGGGCCTAGGTATGACTTCCTGTATAAGATTCCATCGGCCATTTGATAGTGCTCGGCCTTGTATTGGATTTTTCTTGCCTCCGCCTTGTTTTCCGGGAGGATCCCAGACTGAAGGTACATGATTATTGGGGTCATCCAAGAGGTTGTCCCTGTTTGGATGACGCTTACTTCTCTGAGTGGAACGGATGGGTTGCTCAAAACCTCTATGCGCACATCCTTTGTTAGGTGTTGAAAACTTGTTGACGCGAGTTTGCTCAGCGCGTCTGCTGGCTTGTTCTCGCTTCTGTTTATGTGATGCACCTTGTAGGAATAGAAGGTTTGTAACAACGTTTTTGCTTGGCTGAGGTAGAGTGCCATTACATCTCCCTTGGCTTCGTATTGACCGTTGATTTGCCCCGCTACTAGCATGGAGTCCACATGCGCTTCGATGTGTCGGACCCCCATTTTGATCGCCAATCGTAAGCCTGCCAGGAAAGCTTCATACTCGGCTTCGTTGTTTGTGCTTTTAAAATCTAGGCGTATGGTGTACGTGAATTCATGTTTGTCGGGGCTTACCAGCCTTAGCCCTGCGCCTGCTCCGTCTTCGTTAGACGCGCCGTCGGTGTATAACAACCATGGCTCTTCTGTTTGCTTTTTCTCAGCTTTTTCCATTGCTTTACATTCTCTATCTTTGTCATCTGGAACTTCTGTCATAAAATCTGCCAAGACTTGGCCTTTGATTGATGGTCGTGGTCTGAAAACCACACTGTGACCTCCCAGTTCTATTGCCCATTTGGCTAGCCTTCCTGATATTTCTGGCCTTGCAAGGATGTTGCCTATGTTGTAGTTTGTTAGCACATGGATGACGTGATTGGCAAAGTATCTGCGCAGCCGCCTTGAAGCATGAATCAGTGCAAGGACTAGCTTTTCCATGATGGCATACCGGGTTTCTGGGTCGGTCAAGGTTCGTGACACATAGTAGACTGTGTCTGGGTACCTTGACGATCGACAAGTAAGACTGCTCCGACTGCCCTATCGGAAGCTGATAGGTAGAGTACCAAAGGTTCTCCTTTGTTTGGTGCGGTTAGTGTTGGCAGTTTGATGAGGCAATCTTTCCTCTCGCGGAACGCGTTCTCTACTTCCGGAGTCCACTGAAACTGGCTTTTCTTCATACAATTGCGCAAGGTTTTGATGAACGGAAAAAACTTTGCAGCATGATTAGCTAGGAAACGATTGAGCGCGGCTAGTCGTCCTGCTAATTTTTGCATATCTTTAATGTTTGACGGCGAAGGCATCCTTTCTATGGCTTGGACTTTTTTCAGGATTCACCTTAAAACCATCTTTTGTGACGATGAAGCCTAAGAACTTTCCTTCTTCCATACCGAATGAGCACTTTGCTGGGTTCAGCTTGATACTTACGCTGCGTAGCGTGTTGAAAGTTTTTTGGATGATCGCCAGCATCGTGCTTTCTTCCTTGCTCATAATCACCAAATCATCCATGTACACTTCTATGTACTTGCCGATGGCGTCACTGAATGTTTCATTCATCAATCTTTGGTAGGTCGCGCCTGCATTCTTTAGGCCGAAAGGCATCTTTGTGTAACAGTACAGCCCTGTTGGCGTGCGGTCAAGAAAGCATTTCCACCTGAATGTTGCCAGAGAATCGATTTTTTCGTCTATGTATGGTAAGGCGTAGCAGTCGCGCGGACATGCCTTGTTTAGATCTTTGTAGTCGACGCACATTCTCCAGCTGCCATTTGGTTTCTTTACCATCACTGGGCTTGCCACCCATGTTTGGTATCTGACTTCTCTAATGATTCCCGCATTCAGTAACTCCAGTACCTGTTCTTTCATGGCGTCGTGCTTTATGTCGCCTAAGTGGCGCTTGGCGTGTACCACTGCTTTGCTTCTTCTAATACGTTTAAACGATGTTCTGCTATATGCCATGGAATATCAACCATATCAGCAGGTGTCCAGGCGAACACGTCCATGTTTTCGTGCAACAATTTTTTGAGCGACGTGCGTGTTAAGTCGGACATCGCAGGTCCTAAGGTAACTGTTTGTTCTGGGTATGTGCTGTTCAATACCCATTTTTCTGCTTCTGTGCGCGGTCTGGCTTGCTTGTTGTTGCGGGCCTGATCTCATCTGTTGCTAAGACTTCTTTGCTTGCGTATATCAGTGCGATGCCTGTTTCTGTGGGAAATCCAACAGCTGAATGTGGTGCAGAGCATATCATACTGAAGTCTCCTTGGGATTCTCTTCCTAGGAGGATGTCATGTCTTGATGTCACGACCCCCGACCCACCCTGGACGGAATCGGGTGCCGTGAGCAGTCCCGTGGTACCGGTGATTATTTTTGAAAAACATTGCAGCGGAATTTTCATCAGGACCGTGAGTTAGGGAAAATATCAGAGTTTAGAAAACATCGGATTTGATTTAAATAGATGGGATAAATCCCTATTTAAAATGGTAGCTTTAATAAAGATAAATTTCATTTTATAAAACAATATTTCTTTAATAAGCCATTTCTTGATGCCTTTTAGTGCCGTATCCAGCCTTATGATAATTACCTGAAACATGTTTGAAAAAGGTTTTGTCAGCAGGAATGCTGAGTGAATTCATTCCATTTTTATACAAATATATTGTTATACCTTACAGTATTAAGGTTTTATATTTATTTGCATTTACCCCACTCAATCAGTATTTTGTCACATAATAGTAATTCCAATATAACAGCAATAATATCACTCATTGGTTTACTTTCATCCAATAGTGAATTAATCAAATAACTATACTTTACTGTTATTCAATTTATTTATCATTAGGCAATTCCTATGACTGGGTCATATCACTGTTGATCATTCTTTCAACTAGTGACTCTGACCATATCACTTTTTCATAACACTGTTGATCATTCTTTCAACTAAGGTCTTTGGTCATATCGCTGTTGATCATTCTTTCAACTAGCGATTCTATTCATGGCACTGTTGATCATTCTTTCAACTAGTGCTTCTGGTCATTATCATTGTTGATCATTCTTTCAACTAGTGATTCTAATTATAACACTGTTGATCATTCTTTCAACTAGTGTCTTTGGACATATCACTGCTGATCATTCTTTCAGCTAGTGACTTTGGACATAATGATGTCTTATTACTTTGTCAAATATATTATCTCTAGCACCAAATCATGCAATTCAGAATAATGACATGTTTTGTCAATTATTATAACTTATCAAAATAGATTAGTTCACTAATTGTAATATTATGATATAATAACCTGACTACATTTAGAATACAGTATACTTGACTTTGTTATGGTATCCGCCATTTAGATTTATATATAATAATTATGGTTATGCTAACTTTCTGGGAAATAGCAATGAGAATCAAATAATGTATAATACCTCCCATACCAGTAGTTATTATAAAATATAATAACTTAATCACTGTAAGTATAACTGGTAACCATTTAGGATTTTAGAAAGCATTTTGTAATATAATTGTTTCACAAAATGGTGATAAAACTGTGATAAAAGAGTATGGACTCACAAACGGTGAGAAAAGAGAAATGAACTCACATTGTAGATTTCTACCGGCAAGGTTTAGTCTACAGATAAGCCTTGATATATTGCTGATTCAATTTAGGCAGAGTCTAGTCTACTGATTAGCCTAATTCACACAAACGGGGTTGTAACTAATACAGCAATTACGACAATTCACGAGATTAAACCCTCACAACGATTAACAAGTGCAATACTTCAACTCATTTATCGAATTATTGACAAACGACAAAGTATAATACTTTAATAATTCAATCGGATTCACAACGAATAACAGAGCATAGTCCGAATTCGAACAGCACTCGAATATTCAAGTCGAAATCACGATGAATAACAAAGTATAAGCTCAATTTGAGCAGCACCCGGACAATCGTTGGATAGTTACAATCGATCGGACGTTGAATCGTAATAGCGATCGAGTTATTACCCTGATTGCGGCAGCGATTCGAGGTTTGCGTGTGTTAATTGTGGTAAACAGAGCATAACTCCGTGCCTCAGACGAATTTCTTCGTCGTTCAAATGCAGAATTTCAAGTCCCAACTGTAGGATCAAATCGAGCCAAAATCTGATTTTGTTTAACAAATAAAGATGAACACACTAAAAATCAAGCTTTAAAACCCACTAGATTGATTTGCACAAATGATGATACAATTAGCCCCCAAATCTTCTAGAAAAGTGTGTGTTACTAAACCCTAATCATCTCATTCTATTTATATCCTTTACCATTTTAGGCTAATTACAATTAAGCCCCTAGAGATAATAACTTACTAAAAATAGCACTAAACATGAAAACTCATTAAACAAGATAATAAATATATTTTGACTACTCAAAATATATTTAATTATCCAAAGCATTATAACTATCGAATCTCGAACTTCCACACGCCATATCTTTCTTCGATCTTCCCGTGTCGACTTGCGCGTTGACTTTGACTTGATGGCGTTGACTTTGTTGACTTGATTCGTTGATAACATTAGACTACAAGTTTTAGACCCAACAATCTCCCCCTTAGGCTAATGTTATCAAACTCTTGCGTCATCTTTAGAACCGTCAACTTCATGCGTGTTGTAATCTTCAATTTGGCAAGCTTCAGTCTCAATTTTAGACCCAACAATCTCCCCCTAGACTGATGCTTTCCAAATATTCTTCACTGAAGATCTTCTTTTGACACTTTGCTCTGTAACAACTTTAAACTGACAAGCTCCCCCTTTTTGCATGCATCATCTTTGACAATCAGGAACAACTTTTTCCAACTCTCTTTTGCTTGAGTGAATCAGAAGATGTAGGAGGAGGATTCCTAACTCGGTATCTTCTGCAATCTTCAGGAAACAGGTGCTTTGGTCTGGCATCTTGCTCAATTGATGATCGGCCATCATTGCAGCAAATAGTCGAAGTAACCTGTTCACAGACATAAACACAACTCCCCATTTTCTTTTAGACTGGTTCAAAGTACAGACAAAACCGTATTCATCTGTAGTGTGCAATGGAAAGAGTATCTCATGCGATTTGAGACACGATTGATGTGATATGGAAGACTTAGAAAAACAACTGTACACAAATCAAAAATATTTTGAGATTTTGGAATTAATTTTTTTTAATTAATTATATATATTTTTTTAAAATTTTTTTTAATCATTTTTTTTAACCGTTGAGATATAGAGCTGATCAAATACGAGATCATACCAACTTGAAAAGCCTAGCCACACTTCAAATCTCTTTAGGATAGCTACGACTCAAGAACGATTGTTGGTATGTTTGTCCGCTTAAATTCATGCACCATTCTTTCGACATACATCCGGTGATTAATTATCATGTTTTGGGTATATTTACAAGACTTCTATGGCCCCCACACAAGCTATTGAGAATAGAATCATTACGCCCGTGAGTCCCACATCAGGACATACCCCCGCGATCAAGGTATGCACAAAGATTCCTCATAACAGGTGAGTATATTGGATTCATTCTCTTCAACGATAGAGCGGAGATCAGGTCTGTACTTTCGTACAACAGAGATCCCAAGAGCTACCGAGGGCTAAGACATATAGTTTGGTGAACAGGTAAGTACTTCCGTACAGCAGAGTAACCAAACTAATCTATCTAGGTTTTGGCCAAAAATGGCACTTATTATGAGAAGGGTTTGGCCTTTTTTTTTAAGGCACTTATTATTAAAAGGATATCATAGCGTCTAGGTCAGCATGTATCTGGATGCAGCAGAAGAACAACTATGATATCCCCGAATGAAATACCAATATAAAGACCCGAGAACTCAGACTTTGGCAATCTGTCAACGCAAGATTTAAGACCATTAAGCCATATGCCGCAACGTGTTACCCACTATGATGCGTAATGCCTGAGAAAAGCCAGAATCCTTGTGTAGACGTTATCTTTATCACCAAGATGCAGTTTACTTGTCTGAAATGCTGAACCTACCGACATATCGTTAACTTGGAGCCGTATCCTCCATCAGATCCTATTCATGCGAAGACGTAATCAAGTTAGTTCCTATCATTTCTCATATAAGATCATGATTATTTTGCAATAATCACATCTCATGGTCTAGGAAGTATTTTAATACTCCCCCTGAAATTTTATTTATGTACAATCAATTTCTGAAAAATTAAAAATTATAAAACATGTATTTACAAAATAAATTCTTCCACATCAGGCACACAAAAGCATATGTTAACAAGAAAATGAGTGTGTTACAGTACAGTTAAGTGTGCAACCAGGTTAGATACCATAACCAAACCTGTGATTTTCCCCAACTTGTATCTAGAACAGCCACTGATAATAACCGGTGTTACTAACAGTCCTCCTTGGATGTTCCTACACTCATAAACAATTCAGTTAGAGAGTGGAACCCAAGCCATCGTAGTCTTGGGTTGTCCCCTTTCATCAAAATAATAAACCTCCCGATATACCAAATCTTTTCCCTCATTGATTTCTTTTACAACCATTGGTTTGACTCGCCAAACCTGTTTTGGTTTAAAAATTTTGTTTGTAAGAGATTTAAAGTTTGAAACAATCTTATGTTTAAGACCCAGAGGGAAAGATTGATGTTTTGATGTGTTGGTCCTTTTCATCTTTGAATCATGTGAAACCGGCTTCACATGTGGAGATCTGGATGGAAAGTTTTTCATCTGATTTTTAAAAGATGTGTGATTTTTACCTTTTGATCCAGAGAAACAATATTGGTTGCCTTTACGGTCTGGATCGTGTTGTTCTGGGCATTGCTTGAGTACATGGCCTTCTTTTCCACACCTAAAACAAGCCTTGAATGGCTTTTGAGACTTTGCAGTTCCGTGTAATGCAGCTAGAGGCAGGGATTGCTTTGAGCTTGACTCAGCATGTTGACTAACGTGAGGTTTGATAACTTCAGATGTTCTTTTGATATTTAATTCCCCAAGACTTTCATTCAACACTGATTCATCATCTGAGCTTGTGCAGTCTTCAATAACTAAGTGTTCTTCTAGTGGATCTTGATTGACTGGACTTGGAGTGTCATTTGAGGTTGTTGGTTCTTGAACACCCGATGGTTCAAGGTCTTCAATCGTTTTACAAGCATCTGTTACTGAAGTTTTCGAGTCATTTGAGCTTTCCCATTCATGGTATGATTGAAAATCTAAATCGCCTTGATCCTCACTTGAGCTTCCTTCGCCGCCTTCTGAAGTTGTGGTGCCTGAGTCTTCGCTGCTACTTTCTTCATTTAGCTCTTTCTCTGATTCTGACGTACTTGTGTGAGAAGGAACAAATTCTGGAATTTCCTCCGTGAGGAATTTTCCGAATCTGTTTTGTTTCAATTCTGGAACAAACACAGGAGGTTCACACACACCTTTTTCATCACAAATGGCAGAATTCAAATCAAAACATTCAACCACTACATTATTGTGGTTATTGGCCTTAGATTTAGACACATTCCCATTACAGTCATCCCGAATGGAAGTTTTGTTTGCTTTATCACAATTCCAGGCGAACCAGTTAACAGTGGAATAACTGTCGCCTGAATAACCTATCCCTATTTTTGTTCCACCACAATCATCATCGCATCCATCCTCTTCACGCTCGATCACATCTGCATTGTTATCAGAAAGGTTAGTAACCTCTTCACTTTCACAAGAAACATCTTTAGCAACAAGGTCATTTTCATCAATCAAATCATTATCAGGATGAGGAGATGGCATGGGTACATAGTTTTTGCTATGTGGAGGAAGAAAGAGTTTTCTTTCATTTCCAAGCTTATCTTTGTACCCTATCCCATCTTTCACATATGTCGGTCGTTGGCAATTTTTAATGTCAACCAAGGCCTTTTTGCTAACATTCCATTTATCGATTACGATTTGCAATTTATTGTTTTCATTAAGAGATTTTTCTAATCTTTCAGTTAAGTCGTTAATGATAAAATCTTTTCTGAAAACAAATTCTTTTAGAGTCTGCATTTCAGCTAAAGTTGAGTTCAACTTTCTTTGATATGCAACCTCATTTTCCTTAAGTTCTTTGTTAAATTGCAAAACTCTTTCTTTGTCCCTAATTAACTCAAGGTTGAGAGATTTGTAATGTGCCACGACGTTCACACATGATTGGGAGCACAATTTAACTTTAAACTCGTAAGGGATATTGTTCTCCAGATTTTCCTCATCATTTTCTTTGTTTGACTCCATTTTCATTGCTTCTTCAAGAATCTTTTCTTCTAGCTTTTCACTAGTTACACTGCTCCTTTCTTCCTTCTTTATAGCTTGAGCATCATCGACCACAGTAGTCTTTACATCAGACTGTGGAGCCTTTTCAGAGATTGCGGAAGCATTGTTGAAGTGTGACGCTTTTGCAGCTTGTGGGCTTGAGCCGTTGGAGGTTGTTGGGGTTGCAGATGTGAAGTACTTGTGACTATCAGCAAATTGGACAGATTTCTGAAGATGTTCGACTTGATCTCTTTCAAACGTTTCTAATGTGTCGATCACATCTGATAGCGTGATTGGATTCAGGTTGTTCAAGTAGTGTTGTTTGATCGTCATACATTTCAAGCTCCATTCTTTTGGAAGTGAGTCCAAAAGTTTGCGTATTGCACCGCGATTGGTGATCGGATTACCGGCCTTCTTCATTTTAGCCATCATGTTTCGAAATCGGCTAATATAACATGATAGGCTTTCCCCGCGAACGCCGCTGAACATATCATACTCTTTTTGGATCATGCTCCTTTTGTTCCGAATCAATTCCTTGTCTCCTTCATAGAAATCAATCAACGCTAACCAAAGTTCATTCGCCGTCGTGTACTCTTCAAACATGTTGTAGTCGTTCGTTGATAGGGCCATTGTTAAAGCAGCGTGAGCCCGAAGGTCACGTTGGATCAATGCCTTGTCTTTATCTGTGTAAGTCAAGGGATCGTTATTGACTACACGCATGTCATCACGAACGGTCATGGGGACGTGAGGTCCGACAGTGATCGAGATCCATTGGTTATAGTCCGTGTACTCGAAAAAGGACTTGATTTGGTTTTTCCAACTGCTGAAATTGGCTGATCCTTTCATCTTTGGAGGTCGGGGTGCGGTTACTGTTTCAAGTTCCACTTGTGCAATACGAGTTAACTGATTTTGAAACATTTTTTTTAATTAATCTCCCCCAAAAAATATTTGAATCAGCTCAAAACCCAGGTTCAAGTTACTTTGAAAATAACCCGGTGTCGCCTCCAAATTTTAATAACACTTAGCCCAAATAAACCTGAAACACCTGGCCTGGTGAAATTCTACGAACACAAGTTAATTTTAAAAGGCCCAAAAATAAGCTATGGATACCCGCCTCAAAACTGATCAAAATTCAAGGCCCACAAATAAAACTTTTAAGACCCGACCTGAGAATAGTTAATATTTCAATAACAGGAACTGGTTCATTTAAAAAAAAAAATTATGCCAACTTACTCTAAAAAATTATTATTATAATCGGACAAAAAAAAGGAAAAAAGAACGAAAAACTAAAATATATGATTTCAAATTTATGTTGTGTATTCCCGAGACTGTGATGTTGCACTTTCTTTCCTCTTTTTCTTTTTATTTTTTTTTAAATGAACGGATGTCAAGTTTTTATTCAATATAGTTTTAACTTTTCTTAGGCAAAACCATCAAAACCCTAGAAAGAAATCAGAATCACCGTCACCCCCTTTATCTTCCCCCTCTCTCTCTCACTTTATCAAAACTGTCTCTCTGTTTCTCTTTCAAACCCTAAAAATTTCACTATGAGAGCAGCCGCAGTCAGAGGAAGGTGGTGTACGGCGGAGTGTGGTGGTCGGGTTTAGTAGAGGTGGGGCGGTGGTACTGTGGCTCGAGGTTATCGTAGCTTGGTTGAAGAGGGTTGTGGTCTTCAGTGGTAGTGTACGGTGGTCTGATAGTAGTGGTGGTATAGTGGAGGAGAAGCGGTGGTTGATGGTGGTTCGAGTGATGATTGCAGGTGAAGCAGTGGAGGTGGTTGAGATGAGAGCGACTGAAAAAGTGAGTGGTACAGCGGCCCGTTGTGGTTGTTTTAGGTGGTGACGGGATGGAGGCACGGGCAGCGGTGTGTGGTGGTGCTCGCGGCGGTGTTCAGTGGTTGTGGGGGTAGTCGGAGTGTTTGGAGGTGAGAAAATGATGATGGCACGCGTTGTGAGATGAGGTTTCTGTTGAAGGGATGAAAATGTTTGATGAAACCGAATCAAAGAGCTTCAGATCTAAGTTTTAATTGCTATGTTTGGTCGATGATGGTGACCGGAACAGTGGTGGTGCGGCTGTGATAACACAGAGACAACCAGAAACCTATTAAAAATTAATTATCTTCCTACTCTCTTTCTATTTTTTTTTTTTAAATATAGACTCCCACAACTGGTTGGTTCTTTCTTAAAGAAAATTAGATGTAGGTGGTGGAGTTGAGTAGTAAATCGGTGTGTGTTGTTTAAAGAGGGCAAATAATAACCGAAAAAAAACAAACACCGACAAATGCTTCTCTCTAAAAACTTGATCTGTTTCTACTCGTTTCTTTAAATACGCCGGCTGGATTAAAACCGTCGGAATAACGACTCGGGAAAAAAACGGTGACTTTCCGGCGTATTAAATACGCCGGAGAACTTGAACTCGCGTTCAAGATTTAATTTCGCCGGAAAAGTAATTTCGCCGGAAAAGTTGCCGGAAAACACAAATACGCCGGATCTTTCAATAAAAACGCTATATTCAAAATAAAATCGCTGTATTCAAAAATAAATCGCCCAGAAACTTCAAAAACTCATCTAAAACCTACTGATTTGAGCTGAAACTTCTTCAAATGAAATGAGATCACTATGAATCTTTCAGATAATACAAGTCTCAACTCTAAATCAGCAAACAAATACTTTAAACCTTTTAAAAACAAGATTTTTGAAGAAAAAGTGAATAAAATCAAAAACCCTAAAAGTTTCAAAACTTTTTAAATAAAAATCAGATTTTTTTTTATGATGAATTTGGAGATTGTTGAATCCCAAATTCGAGTACCAAGCTCTGATACCAAATTGTAGGATCAAATAGAGCCAAAATCTGATTTTGTTTAACAAATAAAGATGAACACACTAAAAATCAAGCTTTAAAACCCACTAGATTGATTTGCACAAATGATGATACAATTAGCCCCCAAATCTTCTAGAAAAGTGTGTGTTACTAAACCCTAATCATCTCATTCTATTTATATCCTTTACCATTTTAGGCTAATTACAATTAAGCCCCTAGAGATAATAACTTACTAAAAATAGCACTAAACATGAAAACTCATTAAACAAGATAATAAATATATTTTGACTACTCAAAATATATTTAATTATCCAAAGCATTATAACTATCGAATCTCGAACTTCCACACGCCATATCTTTCTTCGATCTTCCCGTGTCGACTTGCGCGTTGACTTTGACTTGATGGCGTTGACTTTGTTGACTTGATTCGTTGATAACATTAGACTACAAGTTTTAGACCCAACACCAACCTCTCCTATTTATAGCTGAAAAATGTCCTCCCTCGCGTGTCACGACAGGGAAACCTGGTCCTGGCGCGTGGCGCGAGAGGTCACTTTTAATATGAGGTAGCCACGCGTCTCAGTAGCTTGGGTGAGTCGACGGTTCGTTAAAATTCAATTTCTATCGAAAACAGTTTGGATAATACTAACTAGGAAATACCCCCCCTGAGTTTTAGGGGCCCTGATCCTGATTCTGATTGTTCTGAAAATTTTAGGGGTCCTGCAGTAGCACTTGGGTTTCTCAATTAGGGTTTCCTTAATAGATAATTAACATCCTAGGTATTGATTTTGGTGAGAGTTGTTACATTCTCCCCACCTTAATAAAAATCTCGTCCTCGAGATTTGGGTTATGATATTTTAGTTAGATTTGTGTCCTAATTTAGTCAATGAAACTAGATTCTTAAGGTAAATGACACAGAGTCAAATTTTGTGAATACTAGTTGTATCAGTAGAGTTTTTAAAATTCAACTGAAATAGTTCAAGAAATCGATGACAACTGAATGAGATGAAATGATATAGTTTCGAATGGGACTAGGTTCAAGTCAACAGATATATGATCAAATAGATATCTGTTTACAGTTAGTGAAATGACTTTTTAGAATAAAATTCATGGTCAAAAGAAAACTTACTTTGATTGTCAACTGGGGAAGACTCAGAATCAATAAGGTCAGAATGAAATAATAGCACGAAGATCATTGTTAATTATCGAATCATATCAGGAGAAAAATCAGTATGTTGACATTGCAAGGATACACTGGAATGCAATAAAGTTTAGTGTATCATTGTCTTAATACACAATTGTATCAAGATTATTTTCAAATGATGAGTCAAACGAAAGATAAACGTGGATTTTGAATGGTTCGTATGATTAGGATTAGCCCAAGCTACAAGTTTGTAACGACTCCGCAAGGTGTCGTAATGATTGGAATAATTTCAATAATTATGGTGCTCGAACAATTTTACCGTATAATCAACTGAAAGTTTAAATGAAGAAAACTTGGATATTCAAAATAGGAGTTTCAATTGATGATGAAAAAGACCAATTGAATTACTCTAATATTTTCGATAAATAATGAAAGAAACGTTTAAGAAGTACACCGGAATATGATACGAATTTGTGTACTTTTATCTTAACACATAGTTGTATTAAGACTGGTTAAGAATATGAACCAAAAATTAAAATTCGTATCTTAGGAGTGAAATTGAAAATAGTTCAAGCTACAAATTTATTATGACGCCACAAGGTGTCATAGTGATTGAAATAGTAGCGGTGAATGAAACGAGTTTCACCATGATGTAAATCAAATGAAGTAAATCCGAATGTTTCAATAAATTATTTTGGATTGAAATTGAAATAATTGAAAAAAAGTTTTTCGATCGAAGATGATAAGGTAATAAGGATTACGAAACGCTCGATAGATACACGGAAATATGAAATGAGTTTGTGTATCATTATCTTAGCACATGATTGTGTTAAGATTGTTTTGATAGAATAAATCAAAGCGGATTCAACATGAATGAATAATTAAACCCGTATGTAAGAGGTGCAACGAGATTAGCACAAGCTTCAAATTTGTGAAAACGTCACCACAAGGTGATCGTGACCAAATAAAGGATTCAATGAAAGTGAAAACCAAACAAGTTTGTTATGGATCTGAAATAGAGGAAATATTTGACGGAATGTATTTATTTATGAACTTTTATTCGTACTAGGGTCAAATAATAACTTAACTTAGATATATATCAGTGACTACGTCTGGAATCATCTCTGCTTCTTGGGTAGTAAGTACGTATGCTCGCGCATTCTTCTTAGCTCCGTTTGTTGTTCTAGCCTTGGTGTCAGATGTTTTGGTTAGTTTCGGGCAATATGGTTTGATGTGTCCGGTTTCCCCGCAATTGTAACAGACGTTAGTTTTCCTTCTGCACTCTTCTTCTATGTGCTCGGTCATCTTGCAGAAGTCACAGTAGGGTGTGTTCCTAAAACGACATCGTCCTGAATGCGTTTTATTACAGTTTCTGCAGATAGGTTGCTCCAATGACGGTTCAGTTTCTTTCTTCTTGAATTCTTGGAAAATTTTCTGGGCTAATTCTTTCTTCTTGTTTTCTTCTCTTGTGCGGATTAGTCCATCGGTCAGCATGTTAGCTAGTTCAACTGCTTCCTCGATAGTCTGTGGTCTAACGGCCTTGACTATGTCTCGGATTTCGCTAACTAATCCCCAAATATAACGAGAAATCAGTACGGGTTCTGGCGAAGCCAGAGTTGGTACCATTCTTGCATATTCGAAGAATATTGTCGTATATTCACGACAATTCACATCTATCATTTTATGATTTAGGAACTTGTTAGTTATTCGTTCCTTTTCATAAGGAGGACAAAATTTTCTTTCTACTACTTCCTTGAATTCTTCCCAGTTTATGGCATAAGCCATGGTTCTTCCTTTTGCCTGAAGAATAGTATTCCACCATTCTAAGGCTTCTTCCTTAAAGAGATTAGATGCATACATCACCTTATCTTCTTCAGCACATTTGCTGATCGTAAGAACAGCTTCCGTCTTTTCCAACCATCGTAGAGCAGCCGTGGCACCTTCATTGCCCGCGAACTCGGTTGGTTTACAGGCTAGAAATTCTTTGTAGGTACACCCGGGAGTCATTGCCTTCTTCTTCTTAGGAAATGGGGTTTTGGGAATATCATTATTATTACTATTGACACTATGGTTAAAACTATCGTCACGGGTATGCTTACTACTCATAGCTTTGGTGGGTTCTATGGGATTTTTAACAGCTTTAATTATTAAAGGTAAAGCATTAGCTATTCCTTGAGCTATTAGATTTTCTATAGCATTTTTATCCAAAGGATTTTCATTATTAGTCTGAGCTTCTGGGTTATGGGGTATTTCATTCGACATCTGAATTGCAAACATTGTCACTTATTAATATCACATAATAAAATAATACCTCCAGAAGATTATATGTGCATATTAACATATGTATATATATATTCATGTATAACACATATGTTAATTTGTATTAGTTTCTTAACTTTATTGTTTAGGTATTAAAGAACACCTAATTAGCTTAAACAAGTGGCTTAACTTATACTAAGGCATCTTTTCTTATTCAACCTTTGAATGTTATCAGATGTGCTACCAGTTAATAGCAATCTCCTAACTCTTTTATTTAAGTTTAAATACAACACTTATAGGCTCAAAGTAGTGGCTTAGCTCTGATACCACCTTCTGTCACGACCCCCGACCCACCCTGGACGGAATCGGGTGCCGTGAGCAGTCCCGTGGTACCGGTGATTATTTTTGAAAAACATTGCAACGGAATTTTCATCAGGACCGTGAGTTAGGAAAAATATCAGAGTTTAGAAATCACCGGATTTGATTTAAATAGATGGGATAAATCCCTATTTAAAATGGTAGCTTTAATAAAGATAAATTTCATTTTATAAAACAATATTTCTTTAATAAGCCATTTCTTGATGCCTTTTAGTGCCGTATCCAGCCTTATGATAATTACCTGAAACATGTTTGAAAAAGGTTTTGTCAGCAGGAATGCTGAGTGAATTCATTCCATTTTTATACAAATATATTGTTATACCTTACAGTATTAAGGTTTTATATTTATTTGCATTTACCCCACTCAATCAGTATTTTGTCACATAATAGTAATTCCAATATAACAGCAATAATATCACTCATTGGTTTA
Organism: Helianthus annuus; assembly: GCF_002127325.2. Classification (NCBI taxonomy): domain Eukaryota; kingdom Viridiplantae; phylum Streptophyta; class Magnoliopsida; order Asterales; family Asteraceae; genus Helianthus; species Helianthus annuus. Next base: position 70,484,629 of record NC_035446.2, read on the forward strand.
CTTTCATCCAATAGTGAATTAATCAAATAACTATACTTTACTGTTATTCAATTTATTTATCATTAGGCAATTCCTATGACTGGGTCATATCACTGTTGATCATTCTTTCAACTAGTGACTCTGACCATATCACTTTTTCATAACACTGTTGATCATTATTTCAACTAAGGTCTTTGGTCATATCGCTGTTGATCATTCTTTCAACTAGCGATTCTATTCATGGCACTGTTGATCATTCTTTCAACTAGTGCTTCTGGTCATTATCACTGTTGATCATTCTTTCAACTAGTGATTCTAATTATAACACTGTTGATCATTCTTTCAACTAGTGTCTTTGGACATATCACTGCTGATCATTCTTTCAGCTAGTGACTTTGGACATAATGATGTCTTATTACTTTGTCAAATATATTATCTCTAGCACCAAATCATGCAATTCAGAATAATGACATGTTATGTCAATTATTATAACTTATCAAAATAGATTAGTTCACTAATTGTAATATTATGATATAATAACCTGACTACATTTAGAATACAGTATACTTGACTTTGTTATGGTATCCGCCATTTAGATTTATATATAATAATTATGGTTATGCTAACTTTCTGGGAAATAGCAATGAGAATCAAATAATGTATAATACCTCCCATACCAGTAGTTATTATAAAATATAATAACTTAATCACTGTAAGTATAACTGGTAACCATTTAGGATTTTAGAAAGCATTTTGTAATATAATTGTTTCACAAAATGGTGATAAAACTGTGATAAAAGAGTATGGACTCACAAACGGTGAGAAAAGAGAAATGAACTCACATTGCAGATTTCTACCGGCAAGGTTTAGTCTACAGATAAGCCTTGATATATTGCTGATTCAATTTAGGCAGAGTCTAGTCTACTGATTAGCCTAATTCACACAAACGGGGTTGTAACTAATACAACAATTACGACAATTCACGAGATTAAACCCTCACAACGATTAACAAGTGCAATACTTCAACTCATTTATCGAATTATTGACAAACGACAACGTATAATACTTTAATAATTCAATCGGATTCACAACGAATAACAGAGCATAGTCCGAATTCGAACAGCACTCGAATATTCAAGTCGAAATCACGATGAATAACAAAGTATAAGCTCAATTTGAGCAGCACCCGGACAATCGTTGGATAGTTACAATCGATCGGACGTTGAATCGTAATAGCGATCGAGTTATTACCCTGATTGCAGCAGCGATTCGAGGTTTGTGTGTGTTAATTGTGGTAAACAGAGCATAACTCCGTGCCTCAGACGAATTTCTTCGTCGTTCAAACGCAGAATTTCAAGTCCCAACCTCTCCTATTTATAGCTGAAAAATGTCCTCCCTCGCGTGTCACGACAGGGAAACCTGGTCCTGGCGCGTGGCGCGAGAGGTCACTTTTAATATGAGGTAGCCACGCGTCTCAGTAGCTTGGGTGAGTCGACGGTTCGTTAAAATTCAATTTCTATCGAAAACAGTTTGGATAATACTAACTAGGAAATACCCCCCCTGAGTTTTAGGGGCCCTGATCCTGATTCTGATTGTTCTGAAAATTTTAGGGGTCCTGCAGTAGCACTTGGGTTTCTCAATTAGGGTTTCCTTAATAGATAATTAACATCCTAGGTATTGATTTTGGTGAGAGTTGTTACACTTGAGTGTGCTGGTAACACCATGAATGTGACCTCTTCTGTTCGTGAATTTCTTCCATCTGAAAGTAACACCGGGAATGATATCTGTCCCAGGGGAAAGACGGCTTCGTTGCAGAACCCAGTTAGTGGGTAATCAACTGGTTCCAAGCGCGCCTTATCCTCCTGATCAAATTGATTGAAGCATTGTTCGTGTATGATATCCGCGGTGCTCCCCGGGTCGATGAAGATGTAGTCTGTTTGGTAGTGGCCAATCACACCTGGAATGACTATTGGTCGTTTTTCCCTCGGGCCTCCTCTAATAACCGGGAAAATAACTTGCTTCTCGCGCCATGAATCTTCCTGCGTGCGCTTGTTATAATTTTTCCTTGGTCTTCGTGGACCTCCCTGCACCATGTGGGTTTCCAGCTTTCTGAGCTTTTTGTTATCTGGCCCTTCATCTCTTCTTTGTATTTGGCGGTGGTCGCGCTTTCCGCCTTTTACCAAGTGAGTGAGCTTTACGTCTCTCAGGGCTCTTTCGATTTCTTGTTTTAAACTGAAGCAATCGTCAGTTAGGTGGCCCATATCCTTGTGGAATTCACATAAAAGATTTGGATCTTGATCCCTCTTGTTGCGCATCTGTAGGGGTGGTTTGAACTGGTGATTCTCGGTAGCTAACACTTCAGAGGGGGTTTTTGTCAGTGGTGTCCACTGTTTTTCCCTATTTTCTCGTTTCACTTCCTTTCGGTGAGCTATTTGGTTGATTGTGTGGCGCGCATCTTCCCTTATTGGGCTTCTTTCTCTATGGCCGGAAGCCTTCCATGGCTGACTTCTGCCCCTTCTGTTATGTCGGTCATTGTGGTTATGTGCGCGTTGACGGTGATCGTCACCGGTCAACTGTCTATCGATCTGCGCAATGGTTTTTGCTGCCTCTATGAAGGTTTCCCAATCTTTGGATCCTCCGTCTCGTCCTTTGATTCTTTTGACTAGATCGTCGCACTTGACCGCCCTCATGAAATGTGCGCGCATCATCTTCTCGCCTACGTCTCCGATTTCTGAACATTCTTTGTTATACCTTGTAATGAAGTCTTCCACGCTTTCGTGATCTTTTCTCCATATGTTTAAACAATCGCGGGGATCTCTGGCTTGCCTTCGCTGCTGAGAGAAGTGTGCTAGGAACTTCTCTCGTAAGTCAATCCACGACTTGATTTTTCCTGCTGGTAGGCTGTCGAACCATATGCGCGCTGCGCCGACGAATGTTTGAGCGAACAGGTGGCACCACGTTGGCAAGTTCCATCCACCTGTTGCTCCTGCGCCATTAAAAACTTGGAGGTGATCATCTGGGTCTGTCAACCCGTTGTATTTACCCACGTTGTGCGGTAATTTCGTTTTGTCGATGGCGGCGCAAGCGATTTCTCTGATGAATTTTGAATTTTCAGCCATGTCATCAGGACGATAGCTCAAGGTGTAATCGTGCTCTGCTTTTGGGTATACCCCGCGCGCTTGGACGGCTTGTATGCTTCGTGCTCTAGATGGAGTCTGCTAAACACTGTGGTTTCTCCTTTGTATGTTGGGTCGTCTTCTTCTTCATCCCATTCTGTATTCATATTGCGCGCGCCCAAACGAGCTTTGATCAGCTTTCTTTGCAAGTTGGAGTGTTGTACAAAGTTGCTTTCTGTTTCGCCGTAAGTGTCGCGCGTGTCGTGCGCGCTTGGTCTTCTGACATTTTGCACTGGTCCTTTCTCCGGACGTAGGTTCCACGCATTAGTCTACTGAGTTGTGTGTGTACTCAGAGACCTTGGTTGTGGGGTTACAAATGCTGACTGGTTAGCTTGTGCTTGGAGCAGAGCTTGCTGTGCGCTGAGTTGCGTATAAACGAGGTTTATGGACGCCATCTGTTCGGCATACCAGGAAGCCAGATATTTTCCTTCGGGTAGCCCTAAAAGTGCAGAATAATTGAGTTGTGCTTGTTCCGATGGAGCTGAGGGGCCAGCTCCATGGCTTAGTGTCTGCATTGGTGGAGGTGTGTGGTGCAACACCCCCGTGGGAGTTTGGAATGCGGCTCCGTTTGTGGTTTGAGTGATGATCCTGGCTGGGGTTTGGAAAGTGGGTCCAGTTGTGGTTTGGCTAGCAACCCTGGATGCACTTCCAAAGATAGGCGGAAAATCGTTGTTCAGCTGTCCCTCTTGGATGGTTTCATTCCTTTGACCCCTTTGGACGTGTGCTGTGTCCGAAACGAGTTCGAAGGAAGAAACTTCTCCATCGACTGGGTGTGAGGGATTTTGTTCAGCCATTTCTGACGAGTGTTTTTCAAGAAAGAAAAGAGATGAAATTGGTTTTGCAAAAAGCGGATGGCGCCAATGATGAAACACCGATTAACACCAAGGCTAACCGATGGGGTTATTTCGTCTATGGGTTCAACCTCTTTCCTTACTCGTGACAATGGCTTGAAACCTGCAAAATAGTAACCACCGTCAGTCTCGTTAAGAGGGGGAGAAAGGGGATTTCCCTCTTAACCAGGCTCCGGCGTGAGAATACGTACTGTTCTGAGAGGAATAAAACTGTGTGTGTATATAGTGAGTATAGAGTGTAAAAAAGGATCCTGAACCTGAATGATGAAGGGTCCTATTTATAGACAGAGGGTAAAGGAGGGAGGAGCAGCTGTGCCAGCTGTGGGTGCGCGCCAGCTGTCCGACCAAGGGGAATATCCTCTTGGTCTGCTCTGTTGTAGCTGGAGTAGTGGTACACGTGGCACACTTACATTTGCCCATGCTGGAAACCTTGTACTAGTTCGTCAGTTCTGCCCCCTTGATTTGTCGCAGGCCTACGTGGCGTCCTGCGAGTGGTGACACGTGTTGTCCTTTATGTCTGGTAGAGCATCTTTGGTGCCACCTGCGGATCTTCCAGAAGCTTCTAGAAGCTTCTGTGTTGTTTTGCTGATGTGGTCGCCAAGTATGCTCAAAAAGTGGTGTGGTCCCTGCCATGTAGGCAGGGAATTGGGACCATACCTCTTCAGTTATTTAATATGTATATTTGTAAACAATTAACAATAGTTAGGCACCTTTGATTTAAACGTTTATAATCATAATTTTTTAATTACAAACAACTTTCTTATCTTATTGTCACCATTTGTATTGCTTTTGATGCTATAAAAATATTAAGTATCTTTAACGTATCTAAAATCTCATTTTCAGTATTAACAAAAAAAACAATGTTTGGAGAATTTGCATTTAGATGTTAGCAGGGTCCCTGGCGCAATGAGATCTCCACTGCCATATATATGAGAAAAGAGGTCAGTGACTGAACCAAGGAGGTGACGTGCAGGACCTTCTGGTTTACTAATGATTTTTCTTTTAGAAAAAAACATATTTTTGTAAATTTGTTTCTACTTTTATTATTTACATTATCTTCTATTGAATTAAATTTTAAACAGCATGTTCGCCTAGCTCAGTCTTTAAACATAAACATGGACCTGAATATTGCATAACAACCAAACGCCCGTAACAGATTTGCCTCACAGTATGAAATCCCATGCCGCCACAACGCTTCACAGAGCTGGTAATAAAAAGTGGTATCGCCATTACGTTGTCGTTAAGCATCACGTATTCGGAAGTCATGCTCCCGCAAGAATGGAAGTATTGATTGTCAAATGCTTGAAAGTGAAGAGGGTAGATAGAAGTTATGGGTTAGCTTCTTCTCGGCTACCTTTGGTGCCATTGTTATTGTGAGAGAGAAAGAGAATGTTCGTTTTGACTGTGTGTGAAGAAAAGGTGTGAATTTGCATAAGTGAGGGGTGAAAGCGATTATAGGAAAACTTGTTTATGTAGGTTGTTGGAGGGTATGCTGATTGGTTGGTGGTGAGTGACGCGGATTGGGATGTTTGGCATTGATCTGAGGAGAGGGTTTGGACGGTGAGGATTGTGTGAAGGTTTGTAAAAAGTAAAACATGTCACTTTTGTCAGAGGGTGTCACTCGTGACAGATTACCGCCAATTGAATTCCAATTTGAATTTTGAATTCTACATAGCCTGGAGGGCCCCCGTGTTAAAAGAAGTTTTCAACACCTTTATGCTTTAAAGATTGTATAATGTGTTTAAAATGGTTGTACAATGGCAAATGACCATTCTTGCCCTTCCTATATGCTTATTAAAGTAGTATATATATATAGGGGTAGGATATATATATATATATATATATATATATATATATATATATATATATATATATATATATATATATATATATTCTGATATAGGAATAACACTTCACTACTTAATATATTAAAGATCAAATTTAGGAATGCTAAACTTGGTATTCCCTATTATGATTTTAAATATGATAAATTAAGAATCAAGTCCTGAATATATCTACGTGACAGTTAAAGGTTAAATTGTTCTAAAAGAATCTAGAAAATTTATATTTTTATTAAAATTATTCCTTTTGATAAATTACCCTTTTTATTCCAAAATACTATGTTAGAAATCTATTTTTGTCATTATAAAGGAATAAACCAAGTTGTGAAAATAAATAGAATAATTACTACAATTAATTATGTAATTGGATTCTTATAATTTGGTATGATATGTATATATTTCAGGAAACTTTAAAGCTTTATATTTATACGTATGGATATACAGGACACAAATTTCTTGATAATATATACAATATAATAAACAAATATCTTCTGTAGAAAAACAAATTTTTGTATGTAACGGAAGAAAAAAACCTACCTGTTTACTCAAGATCTATTTTGATACCCACCTTTAAATCAAAAGATACCTTAAGAATATTTGTACTAGTACCACCTCTTGAAAAATAATCGTTGGTCAATGACGGAAATTCCCAGAATCTCATATAAACCCTTACCTCTAGCCACAACCGTAATCCCTAAATACCTATCCAGTCATGAGCTCTGGAAATATAGTTGAATAAAGGCAACATAGAGAAAAGCTATTACAACAAAGAAAGAAAGAACACACAATATAATATATATACTTTCCTTATAATTTGATAAAATTTATAGTCAAAATATAATATGTATATATGTATATATATCTATATATCAACGCAAAAAACTGATAGGCATGACTATATTTTGTGATAAACATAATAGGAGCAACAAAGGATGCCTATATAAATATTTAAGTTTTGTGATAATTATATCTGAACATGTTTGTAATCCAGATGTCAAAGGAAATCACATGTAATCAGGAAATCCAGGCTAGTCATGAAAATTCTTTGGATAGGAACACTATAGAAAATATAATAGCTCAAGGAATATCTAATGCCATACCTTCGATCATTGAAGTTATTAAGATTTTTGTGCCTATAAACGAGAATCCTACTACCCACTGTAGGGATACTCATCACTTCAAACCTAACCCTAGTGTCAATGGAGGTCATGATATTCGTATCAAAACTCCATCTTCCAAATGAAAGATAACCACAACCTATAGTTACTCTTATAAGGAATTATGCTCCGACAAATCATATAAGGACAAAGGAAGGAAACCAGAAGTCGCGCAACCTACCTGCAGAAACTACAACAAGAAGCATTCAGGAAAACACCATTTTAAGAGGACACACCACTATAACTTCTGCAAGAAAGCTGGATATGCCGAGGAAGAGTGTAGAAGGAAAACTAACATTTGTTTCAACTACGGAGAACCAGGTCATATTCGTCCCTACTGCCCAGAACTATCTACGGCACCCAACAACAAGACTAGAAACCCAGATGAAGCTAGGAAGAACGCATAAACGACCTAGGAAGCCGTAGCAAATTCTAACATAAGCATCCGTATGTTTTGCATGTACTAAAGTATTAGTTGACTTTTGATTCCAATCAAAGTTTTATAAATAAAAAGGTTTTTTTTTTCTTTCATAAGACCCACACTCATCTATCTCATCTCTTGACAAATTCCTATGTCGCACATGCATTGCTTGTTACGCATGTGATTCCATTTCAAAAGATCTTTTATTCACAAGTTTGGATCTTATTTCATTATACTCATTTTGACAATCCCTATGATTGCAAAAACGTTGACTTTTGATATCAAGTCAGCAGATTTCTTGGAAAACTCTTTGTCTTTTCAAAATTACTTACCGGATTTCATTGTAACCATTTCTTATCAATACATATATCCATTGTTGGAATATGTCCAAACCAAGCTCCATTGTTTGAACTTGTTCACCATATACATTCAATTCGAAATCCCATATGATGAATTGAGATCCTCATATTCGAGAAAATCTCATTTGTCCGAATCATAATAGACTTGTTTAAAGTCTTCAACTCCAACGAATCACTTGTTAAAACACGACACCTTGCGGTGGCATTTCCTTTTGAAACTTGGACTCATTTCATTTCACATATGAGGTACAAATTTATCTATCCTCTGTTAATTCATTATCCTAAATCAGTCTTAATACAAATTTTGTGTTAAGATATAGGTACCTAAATTCCTATTCAAATGAACCTCCAACATTCCTTTCATCTTTGGCCAATCCTTCGAGATTCATTTATTCCTTCAATTGAACATCCTATCTTTTGAATACCCATATTCACTTTATTCATACTTTCGGTTAATTTCAAGAACGGTGAATTCGTTCGGTCACCGTAATCATTGAATTCTTTCAATCATTACAACACCCTGAGGTGTCTGTATAAATTTGTAGCCTGAGCTAATAATAAACCCTAATCATATCAATTCATTTGTCTTTCGCTCGACTCGTCATCCAAAAAGTCTTGATACAATTCTGTATCAGGACAATGATACACTAAATTCTATTGTATTTCTAGTGTATCTTTGCCATTCAAATCAATGTCACTGATTTCTAGTTTGGCAATTGACAAATCATTTTTCATACTTCTATTTTCAGTTGAAATTATTGATTTAGAGTTCTTCTCAAATTGACAATCAAGGTAAGTTCTCTTCTAACATGGAATTTTATTGTTTCTAAAGATCATTACACCTCTCTCTTTTGATTTGTGAAACTCAGTCACCTTGATAATTGTGACAACTCGTGTTTCAAACCTCTCATGGTACTTTGATTATGTGATTATGTGAACTTGTTAATTAACTGAATGATATGTGATGTTATGTATTAATGTGTGACGAATGTATGTATTTAAACAACCGATCGCACAACACTTGGCCAATCGCACAAGCCTTTGGGCTTCGGCTCCTTACCACTCTCGGCTCACACTCTTGTAATCGGACCAATATGGCAGCCCAAGGAAGGGTTCGGCCCACTCCTCTTACGCAAACAAACACCCATCATTGCGGTTGTTTTCTCATAACTTGCTAAACAAGAACACACACACAAACCCTATACTCTCTTTCTCTCCTCTCGAACCCGACGGCAACAACATCTCCATTTCTCGAAGCTTTCTTGTTCGAATTCCTCTTCATCCTACCTTCTAACCGGTTAGTGTTTTTATTATTGATTGCATGTTGAATGATGTACGATTTATATATGATTCTATACAATGGTTTGTGAATGATACATGATTTGTTATGAATGATGAGGTTTGGTATTCATGTAATTGATTCATATGTGTTGCATGACTTGATTTGATTAGGGTTGGTAATTATGTATTGTTGATATTAGAACCGAGAAGATGTAACCGGCTGTGATGGGTTAGATGTTCAATCGATCCATAGGTTTTGACATGAACTATTGAATAGTGGATTACGGATCTTGATGTTAATCATATTAATTGATTCGATAAGATGATGTTGAGTTGTTACATGATTGTTAGGGTTCATACGAGTTGATTGGCAAATCCTTTGGTTTGATCGTTTGGCACAAGATTTGGAAACTGTTGACCGAATTAATATTGATTTAATCGAATAATTGTAAAACATGAAATTGTTCAAATTGTTATAACTGATTGCATGATTTAAGGAGAATCACTTAACTGATCGCACAAGCTCCCAATCGCACAAGAGGAGATCACACAAGATCTGATCTGTTCGCACAAGCCCTTGAATCGCACACGGGCTAGTCGCACAAGATAGGTACAAACATATAAGGCAACAATGTACAACTAGAGCTTGCATGATCGCACAAGACTTGTGGATCGAACAAGATCATACCGATCGCACAAGTCTTGGGCCACACACACACACCGTTGGACTTTATTATCTTGATTGGGCCTCAAAGCCCAATCCCAAACGCACAAGGATTGGTAAGTCACACAAGACCATCTGGACCGCACAAGACTCATGTTTATTGTTTGGGCCGTTTACATGCTGGACTGCTTATATTTTATTGGGCCCGGTATCATTGGGCTTCAGTGGGTGAAACACACAAGACTGTTAGACTTGTGCGAGCCCATTCTTTTGAATCGCACAAGTCGGACATGCTATGTACTTGACTGTTACGTGTTTGCCATGATCCATACGTGCTTGAAACCTGATAGTTATGTGTAAACATACGTGCATTACTTGAACCTAGACCTGACTTGTATGGTAACCATGCTAGGACGTGGTTGACCACTTATAACTCAAGTACCCTTTTCGTGTATCTGCTGAGCAAACCAAGGTGAGTTCACACTCTTACCAATGCATGGGATTCCCGGGGTTGGGAATGGGTTTGAATAATGGGATTGAACAATTACTTGTACTTACACGGCTACTAGACTATCTACCATCGTCCTCGGAATAAGCAGGGCACTTACGTAAAACCTACGTAAACATGTACTTACCACTATCCTTAAGTTACGAAGGGCACTTACGTAAAACCTACGTAAACTCACACATGCTACTGTCTTCGGGTTAAGAAAGACACTTACGTAAAACCTACGTAAACCCCACGCGTACCACTGTCCTCGGGTTAAGAAGGGCACTTACATAAAGCCTACGTAAACTTCGTACGTACTCCTGTTCTCGGGTTAAGAAGAACACTTATGGTTACAAATAGTCTAGTAAATATAATCATGGGAAGCCCCCACTAATTGAACATACAACAGGCTTAGTTAATTACGCATGATGATGCAACGAACTTACTATCTGTGAATAACGAACTCATTAACTGAACACCCTACTGTGAACTCGCTCAACTAGTTGTTGACTCTCTGTTACATGCCTTGCAGGACAATAGGTACTAATGGAGCTTGCACTAGGAGGCGCGGTCGTTGTGGGCAAGGATCATGGATGTTATGTTAAACACTTTTATGATATTTCAAAACTTGATACTTATGCTGGGATTTTACATCATTGCTTCCGCTACACACTTGTTTATGTTTGGTTTTGAAAACACCATTCGTATTGATGAATGACTTTTTCTATTTACTTACATGTTCAATATGATTGGTGGCTTGATCCTGGTCATGTCACGCCTCCATGCGGTGGTACTCCGCGTGTGGATTTTGGGGGTGTGACAGATTGGTATCAGAGCCATTGGTTATAGAGAACTTGGTTTAAATAAGGGGAAAGCGTTTTTATTAAAACAAGACTATAACCTGTACAGTGCTCAACGATCCACAACGACGCCTCGCTCCACGTGCAAGACTCAACATTCTAGGTAATATGGTATATGTTTTATTGCCTACTTGCTAGATTACATAGAACTTTGCCCATGGTATGCTTAGATACACATAACCACTATTGCTTAAGAACACTTGTGTGCTTACTCTCTTCTGTCATCGCATTTTTCGCGAACCTCCCTCACTTATGTTCCCTTTGATATGAAGATCATGAGTGGACGCGTTAACATGACTCAAGCCCAGTTGACGGCTCTCATTAACGAACAAGTTGTTGCGGCACTTGCAGCCGCCCAAGTAGGAGGTCAACACGTTCAGCCACCTGTTTGCACTTTCAAGAATTTCATGGACTGTCGTCCAAGCACATTCAGTGGCACTAAAGGAGCAGTTGGACTCCTCCATTGGTTTGAAAAGCTCGAGTCCATGTTTGAGATGTGTGAATGCCCTGAGGCTAGCAGGGTGAAGTACGCCACTGGTACTCTAGAAGGCATTGCAATGACTTGGTGGAATGCGCAAGTTCAGATTTTAGGGCTGGAAGCTGCTAACGCCACCCCTTGGAATGATTTTAAGGAACTCATCAAACGGGAATACTGCACACGTGATGACATCCACAAGTTGGAAGTGGAGCTCTTTCATCTGAAAATGACAGGTCGGAAATTGAAGCTTATACGAAGCGGTCAAACGAGCTGGCCATCTTGTGTCCAACTATGGTGGACCCTCCAATCAAGCGCATTGAGTTGTATCTCAAGGGGCTAGCGCCAGAAATTCAGAGCCATATGACATCGGCTAACCTTAATAATATCCAGGATATTCAGCGTCTCGCTCATCGCCTCACGGATCAGGCAGTGGAACAGAACTGGCTGCCTAAGCGCATCGGTGCTACTACTACCGCTACCACTTCTGCTACTCCTACTACTCCTAGTGACAACAAGAGGAAATGGAATGGGGATTCCAGCAAGGGTTCAGCTACAGTTCAGTCTCAGGTGCAGCAGCAAAATACTGACAACTATCAGAGCCCTGGTCAGCAATCTTCGGGTAGTCAGGGACGGGGTGTATATCGAGGAAATCACCCAAGGTGCAACAATTGTAACAGACACCACAGTGGCCAGTGCAACAAGGGTCGTTGTCAGAGGTGTCTTAAGATGGGTCATGAGGCCAAGGATTGTAGGAGCCCACGGCCTGTAACTCAGGATCGCCAGCAGCAGCAAACGCCACAGAATCAGCAACAGGGCAACAAGGGATGTTTTCATTGTGGCGCTGAAGGTCACTTCAAGAGACACTGCCCCCAGCTAAACCGAAACCAGAACAACCACAATAACAACAATAATCAAGGCAATGGGAACAACAACGCGGGAAATAACAATGATGGGAACGACGGCGCTAGTGGTCATGCTTTTGTGCTGGGGCAGGGTGATGCCAGGAATGATCCCAACGTGGTTATGGGTAAGTTTCTTCTTGACGACTTTTATGTTACTGTATTATTTGATTCGGGTGCGGATACCAGTTATATGTCTTTGAAAGTTAGTCAAATGCTCAAGCGCACACCCACACTTCTGAACACTAAGCATGTCGTAGAGTTAGCTAATGGTAAAAGTCTAGAGGCCACACACATAGTTCAGGGTTGTAATCTTATCCTCGCTGGTCAGACTTTCTCGATCGATCTCATTCCCATAGCTTTGGGTAGTTTTGACATCGTCATTGGTATGGATTGGTTATCCCAACAGCAAGCAGAGATCTTATGCAAGGAGAAGATAGTTCGTATTCCTCGTTCTGGTCAAGAACCTCTCGAAATTCAAGGCGACAAGAGTGGTGCCATGGTTGGCATCATCTCCTTCCTGAAGGCCCAGAAATGTTTGCGAAAGGGTCACACTGCCATTTTGGCACTTGTTACAGACGCAGCAACGAAAGAGAAGAGGTTAGAGGATATCCCAGTTGTACGTGATTTTCCTCAAGTGTTTCTTGAAGACTTACCTGGTCTACTGTCTCATCGCCCGGTGGAATTCCAGATTGAACTAGCTCCAGGAGCAGCACCCATAGCTCGCGCACCGTATCGACGAGCTCCAACAGAACTGGAAGAACTGTCTAAGCAACTACAAGAGCTCTTGGATAAGGGTTTTATTCGTCCTAGCTCTTCGCCCTGGGGAGCTTCAGTGTTATTCGTGAAAAAGAAGGACGGCACCTTCAGGATGTGTGTCGACTACCGTGAACTCAACAAGGTGACAGTGAAGAACCGCTATCCTCTTCCACGTATTGATGATTTATTCGACCAGTTGCAAGGGTCGAGCTACTACTCGAAGATTGATCTGAGGTCAAGTTACCATCAGCTGAGAGTCCGGGATGAGGACGTCTCTAAAACAGCATTCAGAACTCGCTATGGCCACTACGAGTTCCTAGTTATGCCATTCGGGTTAACGAACGCACCGGCAGTCTTCATGGATCTTATGAACAGAGTGTGCAAGCCTTATTTAGACAAGTTTGTGATTGTCTTCATCGACGACATCCTGATCTACTCCAAGAGTCAGGAGGAACACGAGCAGCATTTGCGACTTATTTTGAAGCTCCTTCGAACAGAACAGTTGTACGCCAAGTTTTCAAAATGCGACTTCTGGCTTCGCGAAGTCCACTTTCTAGGCCACGTGGTAAACAAGGACGGGATTCATGTGGATCCATCCAAGGTAGACTCGATCAGGATCTGGCCTGCACCGCGTACCCCAACGGAAATACGCCAATTCTTGGGTTTGGCGGGTTATTACAGACGATTCATCAAAGACTTCTCCAAGATTGCACAGCCGCTTACACTACTGACACATAAAGGTGTCACTTATCGCTGGGGTAATACCCAAGAGACAGCTTTTTAACACTTGAAGGATAGACTCTGCAGCGCACCTATTCTCTCACTGCCAGAGCGCACAGACGATTTTGTGGTTTATTGCGACGCATCCATCCAGGGTCATGGATGTGTGTTAATGCAGCGTGACAAGGTTATTGCTTATGCATCGCGCCAACTCAAGGTTCATGAACGGAACTATACTACGCACGATTTAGAGCTGGGAGCTGTTGTTTTTGCGCTCAAGATATGGCGACACTACCTGTACGGTACCAAGTGCACTATCTACACCGATCATAGGAGTCTCGAGCATTTCTTCAAGCAGAAGGAGTTGAACATGTGTCAACGTCGATGGGTTGAGCTACTCAATGATTACGAATGTGCCATCAAGTACCATCCGGGCAAAGCCAATGTTGTGGCTGACGCTCTCAGTCGAAAGGATACTATACCTAGACGCGTTCGAGCACTACAGCTTACTATTCAGTCTAGTCTTCCTGCACAGATACGAGATGCTTAGGTGGAAGCATTGCAACTAGAAAACGTCAGGGCTGAAGCCCTACGCGGCTCAAGGCAACGATTAGAACAGAAGGAAGACGGCGCCTATTATGTAACGGGGCGTATTTGGGTTCCCCTATATGGCAACTTATGCGAGCTTGTAATGGACGAAGCAAATAAGTCTCGCTACTCGGTACATCCAGGTTCGGATAAAATGTACCACGATCTCAGAACTACGTATTGGTGGCCTAGCATGAAGGCCCACATAGCGACTTACGTCGACAAGTGTTTGACTTGTGCGAGGGTCAAGTCAGAATATCAGAAACCATCAGGCCTACTTCAGCAACCCAAAATACCACAACGGAAATGGGAGGAAATTTCCATGGATTTTGTTACTGGCCTGCCTAGATCTCAACATGGGAATGATACTATTTGGGTGATTGTGGATCGACTCACAAAGTCTGCACACTTTTTGGCTATCAAAGAAACGGATAAGTTCTCTACCTTAGCAGACGTCTACTTGAAAGAAGTTGTTTCGAGGCATGGAGTGCCAATCTCTATTATTTCGGATCGTGATGCACGATTCACCTCTGAACTATGGCAAGCAATGCACAAAGCTTTTGGCTCACGATTAGACATGAGCACAGCCTATCACCCTCAGACGGATGGGCAGTCTGAGCGCACTATCCAAACTTTGGAAGACATGTTACGTGCATGCGTTATCGACTTCGGCAACAGCTGGGAAAAGCATCTCCCGTTAGTGGAGTTCTCGTACAATATCAGTTACCACACCAGCATCCAAGCCGCTCCATTCGAGGCATTGTACGGACGTAAATGTCGGTCACCTCTCTGTTGGGTAGAGGTGGGTGATAGTCAGATCACAGGTCCAGAAATGGTAGTAGACGCGACGGAAAGGATCGCACAGATACGACAACGCATGGCGGCGGCTCGTGACCGTCAGAAAAGCTATGCTGATAAGCGTAGGAAACCACTCGAGTTCCAAGTTGGGGATCGAGTGCTACTCAAAGTCTCACCCTGGAAGGGTGTAGTTCGTTTTGGCAAACGAGGCAAACTCAATCCGCGGTATGTCGGACCGTTCGAGATCACTGAAAGAATAGGCAAAGTGGCCTACAGACTGAATCTACCAGCAGAACTCGGTGCAGTTCACAACGTTTTCCACATGTCGAATCTGAAGAAGTGTCTGTCAGATGAGACCCTCATAGTTCCTTTGAAGGAGCTCACTATCGACGAACAGTTGCGATTCGTCGAGGAACCAGTCGAAATCACGGACCGGGATGTTAAGGTCCTCAAGCACACCAGAATACCTCTTGTTCGAGTTCGTTGGAACTCCCGTCGTGGCCCAGAGTTCACCTGGGAACGCGAAGGCCAAATGAAGCAAAAGTATCCCCAAATTGTTCGCAAACAGTAAAACCACTACTGAGGCTGAAGCTACCACAGAATTTCGGGATGAAATTCCAGATCAGCGGGGGGAGGATGTGACACCCCAGGAAAACCAGGAAAACCATGCAACTTAACTAGCTTCCTCAGTGAGTACGTACCAAATTTCGAGACGAAATTTCTTTCAACTTGGGGATAATGTGACAACTCGTGTTTCAAACCTCTCATGGAACTTTGATTATGTGATTATGTGAACTTGTTGATTAACTGAATGATATGTGATGTTATGTATTAATGTGTGACGAATGTATGTATTTAAACAACCGATCGCACAACACTTGGCCAATCGCACAAGCCTTTGGGCTTCGGCTCCTTACCACTCTCAGCTCACAATCTTGTAATCAGACCAATAGGGCAGCCCAAGGAAGGGTTTGGCCCACTCCTCTTACGCAAACAAACACCCATCATTGGGGTTGTTTTCTCATAACTTGCTAAACAAGAACACACACACAAACCCTATACTCTCTTTCTCTCCTCTCGAACCCGACGGCAACAACATCTCCATCTCTCGAAGCTTTCTTGTTCGAATTCCTCTTCATCCTACCTTCTAACCGGTTAGTGTTTTTATTATTGATTGCATGTTGAATGATGTATGATTTATATATGATTCTATACAATGGTTTGTGAATGATACATGATTTGTTATGAATGATGAGGTTTGGTATTCATGTAATTGGTTCATATGTGTTGCATGACTTGATTTGATTAGGGTTGGTAATTATGTATTGTTGATATTAGAACCGAGTAGATGTAATCGGCTGTGATGGGTTAGATGTTCAATCGATCCATAGGTTTTGACATGAACTATTGAATAGTGGATTACGGATCTTGATGTTAATCGTACTAATTGATTCGATAAGATGATGTTGAGTTGTTACATGATTGTTAGGGTTCATACGAGTTGATTGGCAAATCCTTTGGTTTGATCGATTGGCATAAGATTTGGAAACTGTTGACCGAATTAATATTGATTTAATCGAATAATTGTAAAACATGAAACTGTTCAAATTGTTATAACTGATTGCATGATTTAAGGAGAATCACTTAACTGATCGCACAAGCTCCCAATCGCACAAGATCAGATCACACAAGATCTGATCTGATCGCACAAGCCCTTGAATCGCACAAGGGCTAGTCGCACAAGATAGGTACATACACATAAGGCAACAATGTACAACTAGAGTTTGCATGATCGCACAAGACTTGTGGATCGCACAAGATCATACCGATCGCACAAGTCTTGGGCCACATACACACCGTTGGACTTTATTATGTTGATTAGGCCTCAAAGCCCAATCCCAAACGCACAAGGATTGGTCAGTCGCACAAGACCATCCGGACCGCACAAGACTCATGTTTATTTTTTGGGCCGTTTACATGCTGGACTGCTTATATTTTATTGGGCCGGGTATCATTGGGCTTCAATAGGTGAAACGCACAAGACTGTTAGACTTGTGCGAGCCCATTCTTTTGAATCACATAAGTCGGACAAGCTATGTACTTGACTGTTACGTGTTTGCCATTATCCATACGTGCTCGAAACCTGATAGTTATGTGTAAACATACGTGCATTACTTGAACCTAGTCCTGACTTGTATGGTAACCATGCTAGGATGTGGTTGACCACTTATAACTCAAGTACCCTTTTCGTGTATCTGTCGAGCAAACCAAGGTGAGTTCACACTCTTACCAATGCATGGGATTCCCGGGGTTGAGAATGGGTTTGAATAATGGGATTGAACAATTACTTGTACTTACACGGCTACTAGACTATCTACCATCGTCCTCGGGATAAGCAGGGCACTTACGTAAAACCTACGTAAACATGTACTTACCACTGTCCTCAAGTTACGAAGGGCACTTACGTAAAACCTACGTAAACTCACACATACTATTGTCTTCGGGTTAAGAAGGACACTTACGTAAAACCTACGTAAACCCCACGCGTACCACTGTCCTCGGGTTAAGAAGGGCACTTACGTAAAGCCTACGTAAACTTCGTACGTACTCCTGTTCTCGGGTTAAGAAGAACACTTATGGTTACAAATAGTCTAGTAAATATAATCATGGGAAGCCCCCACTAAATTGGAAGCCCCCACTAATTGAACATACAACAGGCTTAGTTAATTACGCATGATGATGCAACGAACTTACTATTTGTGAATAACGAACTCATTAACTGAACACCCTACTGTGAACTCGCTCAACTAGTTGTTGACTCTCTGTTACATGCCTTGCAGGACAATAGGTACTAATGGAGCTTGCACTGGGAGGCGCGGTCGTTGTGGGCAAGGATCATGGATGTTATGTTAAACACTTTTATGATATTTCAAAACTTGATACTTATGCTGGGATTTTACATCATTGCTTCCGCTACACACTTGTTTATGTTTGGTTTTGAAAACACCATTCGTATTGATGAATGACTTTTTCTATTTACTTGCATGTTCAATATGATTGGTGGTTTGATCCTGGTCATATCACGCCTCCATGCGGTGGTACTCCGCGTGTGGATTTTGGGGGTGTGACAATAATTGTATCATTTCATCTCGTTCAGTTAACATCAATTCCTGAAACTAAATTTTGGGATCATTGAAATATCCTATAATACTTTTACATATTTTCGTGTCTTGATTCTATATCAGACACCTTAACATAATGTTCTTACCAACTTAGAGACATAACATAACTCCGAGGGGATATCGTAGCACAAATCTCGAGGAGGAGATTTAAAACAAGGTGGGGAGGATATAACAACTCTCCTAGAACCCTTAACGTAACCCTAAAACGCTCCCAAATACATCCCGTACATGAGAAACGGACCCGAGATACCTTCGTACTTGCAAAAATCAAGAAAAAACAAGATTCAAGAGTCGCTCGCGGCCCGCGACAGCCGAAGGAGAATTAGTAAACAATAAAATATGCATGTGGATATATGGTGGACGTGGGTTAAGGTCTGCATCAATTCTCCCCTCTTTAAAATGGTCTTGTCCTCAGGACCAGGCCATGGTGGAGCATCTTCGGATTGCATCAAAAGGAATTTAGGGGGTTGACATTTGTAGCCCGGTTGGTAGCTTTCATCAAAATTGAAACAAAGACCCTCAGCTTGTTGAGCTTGCATTTTCACGGGTGTGAGGCGCTTAAGAGGCAGTGAAGTGGTCGTAATAGATGAAGTGTCTGGAAAGTGTTGTGTCGGTGTGGTTGCGGGAGGAGAGCCAGTACACCACTGTGGGATGTGTCTCCAATTAAAGAAAAACCACCTTGGAGTTTGTCTTCAATTAAAGAAGCAAGACCGTAGGCTTGATTAACATTGGCGAAGCTTCCCCCCCCCCCCCCAATTTTTCCGAAACCGGGGGGGGGGGGGGGGCGGAAACGTATATACCTAAAAATTTTCTATACGAAAGTACTATTCATAACACTACGCGCCGAAAAGTTTGGGGGGTCGGGCGCCCCCTCGGACGAAGCCTAAGCTGCGCCCCTGTTGATTAAGGGTTGTAGGTTTATGAATTCCCATTTCAAATTTAATGTCATGTTGAAGATCTGAAATAAAGCAATTTTTTAAGGCCTGTGAACACAATTGCTAATCATCTCGAACCCGTAAGTGGGTGAAACTCTAAGAACAAGATACCAGAAAGTACTTTTTTTTCTTTTAATTCTTCCTTGCTTTCATTAATGCAAAACGATGCCTTTATAAGTAATAGTCTACCGTAAATCACGGTAGTGATTTGAGTATATATGGATTGTAGCTATTGTATTATTCTGTGTTATTTGCTTTCCTAGAATAGGCTCTTTTGTACATCTATTTATTGTACCCTATTGTTCATAATAAACTCGATTGATTGAGTCCTAATATGGTATCAGCCTAACACGGGCGATCCTACCTCTTTTCTTTCTTTTTCGATCCCTTCCAGCCGTCTTCTTTCTCTCTGTCCCTTTACCCTAACTGCCGCCGATCATGGCCTCTCCCTCCTCTTCGATTGCAGCCAACTCCACCCTTCACTCCCTTCTTCACTTCATTCCCCACAAATTAACCGCCTCAAATTATTTGGCGTGGAGTCAGCAGCTCAACCTCTTGCTCTCCCTACAAAAACTTACCGGCCATATTGACGGTAAACAATCCACCCCAGCCGAAACCATTCAAGAAAATGAAAAACCTGTTCCCAACCCTGATTATCTAACCTGGATAGCCGATGATCAGACTGTTTGTCTTCTGATTCAATCCTCTCTGTCGGAAGAGGCCATGTCCGAAGTTATCGGTTTATCTACGGCTCGCCAAATCTGGTTGGCCTTAGAGAGTGCCTACAGCCATCGCTCAACCGATCGGATGCATACTCTGCGTGATAACCTTCGTCTTCTGCAGAAGGGTTCCTCCACAGTTGTTGAGTTTGGTCGCAAGTTCAAAGCTATATGTGACCAACTCGCTGCTATTGGTCATCCAGTTTCTGAAACGGACAAGTGCCACTGGTTTCTCTGCGGTCTTGGTCCGGCCTACGAGCATTTTTCCACCACCCACCGTGCTCTCGGCACTGCCTCCTTTCGTGATCTCCTAGCCAAATCTGAAAATCAAGAAACCTTCATGCAGTCTCTTCATGGCCAGCAACCGCCCCAGTTGCCTTTGCGGCCCAACAGTCCCGGACTGGTAATACGTCTCGTTCCACCTCTACTCCCTCTTATTCTCCTCGTGCAGGTCGCGGCCGTGGCCGTGGTTCAGGCCGTGGTCGCTCTCGTCGCCCACCCCATTGTCAACTCTGCCGAACTGATGGTCACTATGCAAATACGTGCCCAAATCTTGCCAGTTTTGCCAAACAGGCTGCCCCCACTGTTGATGCTCATCTCGCACAGGCGTTTCATGCTCAATGCCACGTCACTAACGAGGACCATCCTGACTGGACTGGTGACACAGGTGCGTCTGCCCACATGACCCCCTTTGTTCAGGATCTTGATACTTCCTCAGCCGTATCGGGTCCTGAGTTTGTTCGTTTTGGTAATGGTCATACATTGCCCGTAACGAACATTGGTACAAAATCCCTTTCAAACAATATTCATTTAAAAAATATTCTAGTTGTTCCACATCTTACCAAACGCCTTTTATCCATTAGCAAACTTACTCACGATTCTCCTGTTGATGTCTTGTTCTCTAATAATTCTTTTCACATTCAGGATCGAACAACCAAGGCGATCCTAGCAAAGGGCACATGTGAAAATGGTCTCTATGTTCTTCGCGAAGGAAATCATGCATTCATTGCTTCCTACTCGACTCCGCATCTAAAAGCCTCCTACGAAAAGTGGCATGACCGCCTTGGACACGTGTCTTTTGATATTATTTCTAGACTTCACAAACATGGTTCTTTAATTGTTACTTCATTATTGCCAAAACCTAATGTTTGTGCTTCTTGTCAATTGTCTAAATCTCATCGTGTGCCATTTAATTTAAATTCTAAACGATCTATGCATGCTTTAGATTTAGTCCATTGCGATTTATGGGGACCATCGCCTGTCACCTCCTCTAGTGGCTATCGATTTTATGCCATTTTTGTCGATGACCATTCCCGCTTTACATGGTTTTATCCACTTAAGCAAAAGTCAGACTTTTATGAAGCTTTATTAATTTTTGCACCTTTTGTTCAAAATCAGTTATCATGTAAAATTAAGGTGTTTCAAAGTGATGGGGGAACTGAATTCACAAACGATCGTGTTCAAAAATTTTTTCATGATCAAGGTATTCATCATCAAATGTCTTGTCCATACACCCCTGAACAAAATGGTCGTGCTGAACGAAAGCATAGACATATCACCGAAACCGGTCTTGCTATGCTTTTCAACTCCCATGCTCCCGCCACTCTGTGGTCCGATGCCTTTGCATCTGCCACCTTCATCATCAATCGCCTACCTTCCTCGGTCCTTAACTTCAAATCTCCATACGAAATATTATATGGCTGTTGCCCGACCTATTCCAACCTTCGCATTTTCGGTTGTCGGGTCTTCCCATACTTGCGCGATTATGCCAAACATAAGCTTGCACCTCGCAGTGCTGAATGTATCTTCATTGGCTATGATGTTCAATATAAGGGCTATCGGTGTTTCGATCCTTCCACTAAACGTGTTTACACTACTCGCCACGCATAATTTGATGAGGAAAATTTTCCTTTCGGTGCCCATGTCTCTCCAGTTGATCAAGCCACATTGATCTTCTCAAATTTTGATGAGACCCTTCCACATAATCCGCTTCCAAACCCACCTTTTTTACCCACACCTACTGCTCCCCATCCATGTTCTTCGCCTAAATCACACACACAAGGCTCTTCTCCTTGTTCCATATGCTCAGCCCACCTTTTTCCATCCTCATCGGCCCAAACCTCACCCCAGCCCGTTTCCGCCTCCTCAGCCCAAACTGATCCATCCCTCTCGGCCTCCGCTACTGCTTCCTCGGCCCACTTCAATTCCTCTTCGTCGCACACATCAGCCCACTCACACTCCTCGGCCCACCCCTTATCTCCTTCGGCCCATTCACCCAACTCCTCTCCATCCCACACCTCGGCCCAATCTCCTGCTCCTCCCTCTACTACCAGTATCCTTGGCCCTCCTCCTACCATTACCTCAAACCCCGAGGATGGATCATCTGCTGGGCCGATACCAACTCATCCTATGCGGACTCGATCAAAGAATGGAATTTACAAACCCAAATATTATGCTAATCTGTCTTTGTTTTCAGGTCCTTTACATTATGCCTTACTTGCAGCGCAGGATCCTCGTGGTTATAAGTCAGCGGCAAAACATTCCAAGTGGGTCAAAGCTATGGAAGAATAGATTAGTGCTCTGCAACAAAATCATACTTGGGTTCTTGTTCCTCGTCCACAGGATGCAAACATTGTTGGCTCAAAATGGATTTATCGTACAAATTCAAAGCAGATGGTTCTATTGATCGTTACAAGGCTCGTCTTGTTGCGCAAGGCTTCACTCAGGTTCCGGGTATTGATTTTATGCACACCTTCAGTCCCGTTGTCAAGGCCTCTACTGTTCGGGTTGTTCTTGCACTCGCAACTATTTACGGGTGGTCGCTTCGACAATTAGATGTCCGTAATGCCTTTCTCAACGGATATCTCACTGAAATGGTTTACATGGAACAACCGCCAGGATTTATAAACTCTCAGTTTCCTCATCATGTGTGTCGCTTACAAAAGGCCCTTTATGGACTCAAACAGGCACCTCGTGCCTGGTTTCAGCGCCTTAGTACATTTTTGCTCACAAATGGTTTTCGTTGCAGCAAGGCCGATACATCCTTATTCATCTACAAGAAAGGAGCTTCTATTGTTTATCTTTTAGTTTACGTGGACGACATTATTATCACAGGCAGTGATCCTCAGTTTATTCAGTCGTTCATCACTCGCTTGAATAAAGAATTTTCGGTCAAAGATTTGGGAGTCTTGGGATATTTTCTTGGTCTTGAAGTTGCTTATTCAGAAACTGGTCTTTATCTCAGCCAAGCAAAATATGCCCATGATATTTTAGCCCGTGCCGGTTTACTAGATTCTAAGCCAGTTGACACCCCGCTCTCTACCGCTGACATTTTTCACAGTGAAGGTGCTCCGTTTCATGATCCGACACTTTACCGATCCTTAGTTGGTGCCCTTCAATATCTCACCATCACTCGTCCGGATCTCTCTTATGCGGTCAATCAAGCGAGTCAACACCTTCAGTCTCCCACGGTCTCTCATTTTCAGTCGGTCAAGCGCATCCTGCGGTATGTCAAAGGGACTATTGCCTTCGGCTTATGTTTTTCCAAACCAACCACTACTCAGTTAGTGGGCTACTCTGATGCTGATTGGGCTAGATGCATTGAGACTAGACGCTCGACTTACGGTTACTCTATTTATTTGGGTGGTAATCTGGTCTCCTGGAGTGCCAAGAAACAACCAACTGTGTCTCGGTCAAGTTGTGAATCAGAATATCGTGCCATGGCCAACACTGCTGCAGAGATCATCTGGCTTACTCATCTCCTACGTGAATTGCACGCTTTGCCCGTGGATCGACCTACTCTTCTTTGTGATAACAAGAGTGCCATCTTTCTTAGTCAAAATCCTGTCGCTCACAAGCGTGCCAAACATATTGACATTGACTATCACTTTGTTCGTGAGCTTGTTTCTTCTGGCCAACTTCATACAAAGTTTGTTCCATCCAATCTTCAGGTTGCAGACATTTTTACGAAGAGTCTTCCCAAGCCTCTCTTTGAAAAATTTCGTGGCTTGCTACGTGTTGGTCCTCCACCTGTTCGATTGACGGGGGGTAATAGTCTACCGTAAATCACGGTAGTGATTTGAGTATATATGGATTGTAGCTATTGTATTATTCTGTGTTATTTGCTTTCCTAGAATAGGCTCTTTTGTACATCTATTTATTGTACCCTATTGTTCATAATAAACTCGATTGATTGAGTCCTAATAATAAAGCTTACAAGCATGAAACTATAACAACCAAAATACGGAAACGTGGAAGTAAACAACTGGAACTATGGGAAATAACCACCCATGACTACTACATGGGGCACACACAAACACGTAAATAAGAAATAATGCAAGAAATCATTAAACAATAAAATATGCATGTGGATTTATGGTGGACGTGGGCTAAGGTTTGCATCAACCACTCACCCCTTTACTACCATCAAACACCACTGCACCATTCCCAAACCACGACCGTCTTCCCCACCTGCAAACCACCGCTACCATCCATCGTTAATCCCGCCCACCCCACATCATCGCAGTTTCACAAGATCAGTTCATTAGGCACACCCTGTTCATTTCTTCAAGCCACATCTTTTTCACAAGACCAGGTCATTAGGCACATCTAGTTCATTTTCTAAAACCTATAAAAAACAAACACAAATCAATCATAATATATGCCCACATTTGAGTTTCTTGGACAATATCAAATACAAATGTTGAAAAGGTTCAAACTTTACCAAAGATTGTTGTTTCTTTTGTAGAAATTATTGTTGACCCAGTTGGGAATGTAACAAGAAGAAAGAGATAGATTCTGACTTTAAGTTACAAAGATTCTGATTTGAGAAATTATGGATGAAACCAGAGGAATCCCATGAGAAAAGAGAACTTGGGGTGTTTTCTGAAGTAAATAGTATAAATCCAAGGAGAAAAATAGGGAAAGGGGAACACGTTTAAAATCAAAAGCAGGTTACCGCTCGAGCACAAAGGTGTACTAAAGTGGAACCTGTCGCAGGCGGAGCTAAACGGGTTCACAAGTTCAACCTAAAATTAACCCGAACCCGTTTAGACTAAATTTTAACCCGCAAATTTCGTGTTAGGTTTGTGTCGTATTTTTGTGTCAGAAATTTACACCCATTAGATTTAGGAGTCATTAACAATTACGCATCATCTTAGAATAGTAATAAATACTATCTTTTTATTTAATGCTTATTTAATGCTGATAATTTAATTACAACAATCAGATATGATATTATTCCGTTACAGTAAATGTTATAAATACCATGTATTCAAGAGTGGAAGTCATAATTTGTTACTTTAGTGTTTGAAATGCAGAAACACATCATGGATTTGATATTTCTTTGCCTTGTATTTTCAAATCTTCTGGATGCTATTGCCAAGCCTGAAGACGAATGCAAGAAAATAGGTAATACTTTGTTAAAACCTATTTTCTTCAATTATAATATCATATATTTAGTATATTTTAGTAACTAAAAAGATGAATTATCTGTGTATTTATTTGTTAAAATATGTAATAATTTTTTTTGACAAGCAGGTGGTGATAAGGCTTGTGGTTATTCTATTGAGCATACCGTTTGTAATACTAAAGTGTGTGCAATCGATTGCCTGAACATGGTGCCTATTCAGCAACTAATAATAGCTTCATTTTGTCGTAATCGTGTTTGTATTTGTTGTGCCTCTGGACGAGGATGTCCTAATATTTAAGCACCTCATAATAAAATATCTAAATTTCAGTTACGTTATTATTTAAAATATTTTTCTATACATATACATTTTGCATGTTTCAAAAAAGTGACGTTGAAATTGTTTAATCCTTGTTTTACGTTAAATAATTTTATTATTTTAATTAATATTAATCATATTTTGTTTCTCTGGAAAGTTTTAAAATACAATATTTTATAAAATTTAAAGTACGTACTTGCAACATAACTATTTATTTTTAACCCAAAGGATTAAAAGAAGATGGTTAAAGTATATGTATTTTTAAATAACAAACTTTAGACTATCGACTGTGGGTGTGAAATAAAACATAAATGGTATAAAATTGAAAAAAAATGTTTAACATTTGTTATTAGCAGAGATATATGATATCAAATAAAACATAAGATAAATATTTAAATACTTTTTTTATAATTTAAATTTGAAATATCGTGATGACCAGGCTGACTCCATTTTTTTTAATTGGTACTAGTGGGAAACCCGTGCGATGCGATGGTGACAATTTACCATGCCGTACTTGTTTTCCGTTAGTTTATCACTTCTCTTCTGATATATTAGATAGTAGGTCTATTAATTTTCTTATTCGTAGCATTGGTGTTGTCTATCGATGACATGTGCCTTACAGCTCTCAATTACTATGAATTACAAACTATAAATTAAATTACAAGTGGTGTTTGATCAAAATTAAAGAGTAAAATGCCAAAATGATCCTTGAATTTAGGTCATTTTTACCATTTCAGCCAAAAATGAAAATTTTTGTACCTGGCTCCTGAGTTTTCATTTTTTTTTTTTTGTGATTTTCATCTAGTTGACAAACTGAGTTAGTATTTTGTTGTTAACTTCTCTCTTTTTTTATCGATCTCCTCATTTAAAATATGGGTATAATCGTCATTTTATACTATAATACATATTTTTATTAAATGAGGAAAACGATAAAAAAGGAGAGAAGTTAACAGAAAATTCTGACACAGTTTGTTATTTGAATGAAAATGACAACAAAAATGAAACCTTAGGCACAAGA
This sequence comes from Helianthus annuus, assembly GCF_002127325.2. NCBI lineage: Eukaryota > Viridiplantae > Streptophyta > Magnoliopsida > Asterales > Asteraceae > Helianthus > Helianthus annuus. The sequence goes on from NC_035446.2 coordinate 70,511,530, forward strand.
ATTTTTTTTTTTTTTATTTTTGAACTAAAATGGCGAAAATAGTCTAAATTCAAGGACCATTTTTGGCATTTCACTCAAAATGAAATGATACTTATAAATAGGAAAATGTTTTATTAAAAAATAGTGGTTATCTATACGACAAAAAAACAACCAACACGAAAATATGATATAAAAAAGATGGTTAATTATATAAAGAATAAAAAACGTTTAATTAAAAAAAAATTGATCATTCTAATGTACTGATGAGGGAAATATATTCTTAATTAAATAACCGAGAGTACTAAAGAATAAAACTTTAATCTTATTGGCATTCTGTCGAATGTGGTGTATCAGCACCATTTATTGTTCTTGACGTTATCCTACTCTATAATCTATCTATAATACTAATATAAAGCATTCCCCATAGATATAATGGTAATTTGCCATTAAATTGATATAATGGTAATTTGCCATTAAATTTTAAGATGGCATGTGAAGAGGCATGTTCAAATCTCTAATCTTTTGCCCTTTTCTTCCCATCATACCCCTCTATACTTTTTTCATCACTTCTAATCTTTGATCAGACTTTTGATCAGACTGAAACCGATATTGATAATCACATTCCACGTATTTTGGATCAATGAATCAAAATTAGTATTTTGGATCAATGAATCAAAATTATAACTGACACTTCAAATTTTTTATGGAAGCTGTTGTAGTAAATGAATGGAAATTAATGATTTAAAGGTGTTGTAGAATTAACTCATTTACCACAAGGGGGGGTTTTCCCATGTTTATTGGGTTTCCTCCTGGATTGGTGTGGCATTATGCCTAGTGAAGATGGATATGATCGGGTGGTTCCTCTGATGGCACGATAATACTCCAGTGGTCCGTCAGTGATCCAAATTTGCCGTTCAAAAAAAAAAAAAAAATATTAACTCATTTACCATTTCGAAACAACTGAAACGAACTTGTTAGTAATTACTAAAAAGTAAACTCTTTATAAATTCTATTACACATATCGTCTAACCATCTTCGTTCCCCTTAAAGGTTGTCATTCAACCTTCCAACTTACTCGCCAACCACATAAGCCAATGTTGCTTTACCTACTCGCCAATCACATAATTAGGCTTCAAATCGACTCATGAACAATCATGGCCATTGTTGATGCAACAAACACGGGACCAAGGATGGTAGCTTAGCTGGTCAGGCAAAAGGGCTGAAGGGTTCAGTTTTGCCTAACGCAGGTCGCGGGGTCCCTCCACGTTTGCAAAACGTGGAAGGAGGTTCACTAGTATGATTGAGATATTTGCTTTGAAGTTCTTTCTTCGAGACTAGCTCGAATTCAGAAAAGAAAGCAAATGAGATGAATTTGATGAAGAGTACTTTGGAGGTGACAAAGAACTCTTGAATGACAAGAGATTAAGGTATCTCTGCTTTTTGGAATGTCCAGGAAGTGTTTTCGAGCTGTCTTCTTATAATGGAAGACACCTCTCGAAATGGTATGGACTATACTAGTGGAACCTGTTTGCTTATGGAGGGTTTCCCCTTTTGGGGTTCAAGGCTTTGGACCCCTGGTTAATAGGGTGTGCCTGTACAGACCTGCTCTGACTTTGTGAGTTGGTGAGCGTGAGTTGGTGAGATGAGTTGGTGGACGTGACTAGTTACTGTTCCTCGATTCACTCATTATACAGCTTTTCATCCGATGAACCTTTCAACCTTTTAAGCTCTTTGCATATTAGTGATTTTATTTGTCTTTGGGCTACCCCCGTCGTCAGCCCCCCAAGTCAGAGGTTTTTGGGGTATTATGCTCAAAGACTTCTGACTTTTATGCATGTCTTTTCAAAGGGCTTCAAGGGTTCGTTGTTTGGAGGCTTGAAGGGTTTGAGGCGGTTACTTTTTTGAATTTTGAAATTTAATCGATTTGACAGTTGATTGGACATGTGTCAGGCGGCGGATTGGCAGAGATTTTTATTTTTATCTTTAATACCCTTACTTTACTCTTATATTCATTTTTACGGTTACAAAACTTCATCATTTTCCCTTCAATCATTCACAGTTTTTCCTTCTTCAGGTTAGTTTTCTTCTCCGTTTTCACTTTTACTTTTTCCGATCATGGGTGCCCTTAAGGATTTAGCGAGGTCATTTTCTCGATTGACACAAGAGGAGGTAGACCTGTTTTGTCTTGAACATGGTATTGATAAACAGTTTAATCCAACCGCCCCTGCTTGCGATGCTTCCATTGACAAACCGATTCCTGGTTTTATTGCTTTGTATTGTCGGCATTTTGAGTGGTCTAATCTTCGTTACCCTTTTTCGTTTTTTGTTCTAAATTTGCTTGAGTATTATCGAGTGTCTTTTGGGCAAGTACATCCGAAAGGAATGGCTAGGGTTTTGCACTTTGAAGTGCTGTGTCGTGCTTTAGGTTATGATCCTTCATTGTTGCTCTTTCGGAGGTTCTTCCGGTTAGCCAAAAATGGTGATTGGTTTACTTTTGAGAACACAAAGGTTGAAACTTGTCTCGTTTCCTCCATGGTTACGACCCTTGGATCATGGAAGAATACGTTTTTCTGGGTTTCTGAATCCATCATTCCTTTCAAAATGGTGTGGAGGCATCCGGATGCTGTTCTCAACGATCCGGAGCCTTCCGAGTCTGAATTAAATGATGCCTTTCTTTCAGCCATTCGGGGGTGCCCTTCCAGGGTTCGTCCTTTTCCCGAATATTTGTTAGTGCTTTTAGGGGTTAGTAATATTTGGGCAAAAGTTGATCGGGATCCGGTGTTGATGAGAAATGGCCTTGGTATGCATTTTCTCCCCTATGCCTTTTCATCTTACTTTGTTTGTGACTTATTTTCTTTATTTGTTTTTTGGCAGTTATGTCTGCTTTGGACTTCATCAAGAGTGACGATACGTCCGATGTGGTTTTTGAAGATGCTCCGACTGTTCCGGGTGAAAATGTTGTTGTGAGGACCTCTGAGCAAAGGTTTGAGGGCTCGGGTTATGTCAGTGTTGAAAATGTGAAGGGTTTTACCAAGTCCAATGTTCCCAAGCCTTCAACTCGCCGGTTATCTCGTCGCTTACTGAAGGCTACTCCTCAATCCACTTCCACTGAGCCAGTGGATTTGAGTGATGACATCGAGGTTTCTGAGGATCAGGCTGAGGCAGAGGTTGAGAAGGAGAAGGAATTAGTTGTGCGTGGTAAGAAGGTTCGAGGGAAGAAGGGTGTTGCTACCCCTGTTCAAGAATCGTCGAGCAGGGACGTTGAAGGGTTGAACCCTGAGGGCACTTATGTGCCTACTTGGTTGGTTAAGAATGATGACTCTTTTAAGGATGCTGCTGTTTGCGAGGATGCTCTTAGTCATCTTGCTCCTCCCTCCGTTCGTGAAACTATTGCTGAGATGGATGATGACACTATGTTATCTCGCATGGTTTTAACTACTTGCAACCTTGCAGCCATGCTTCCCCAAGGGATTACACGCTTTCGCCAAAGGATGCGGGAGTATGAAGATTTTTCTAAAAAGAAAGACAAAATGAAATCCTCCCTTGCATCGATGAAGAAGGAAGTGGCTGGGTTTGCAGAGAAGGAGGCAGCTTGGAAGAAGGAGATTGAGGATCTGAAGAAGATGCATGCCATTGAGATGGGTGACCTGAAGAAGAGCTTTGAAGCAAGTTTGCTGAAGTTGAAGGCTGATCGAGAGGCCTTGTCTGTCCAACAGAAGGCTTTTCGTGAAGAAAAGGAGGGGTTGAAGGCTTCTGTTGGTCAGGTGACTGCGGATAATCAGTGGTTGATCGAGCATGGGTTTCAGCAGGTTGTGACTTATCTTTTGCACTCTAAGGAATTTAACTCTGCCCTTGGTGATGTTTACACAAAGCTGCTGAACCTGGGGAAGCATCAGGGCCTTACTGCTGGCTATAAACTTCATGAATCTGGGCAACCTTTGGAGAAGTCACCCATGTTTCGCCCCGAGGCTTCTGATGTTTTCAAAGCTTCTGTTGAGCAGATGGAGAGGCTAACCTACCCTTACATTCATGAGGTATCTTCCTGTTTTGGCAAGCCTTTGTCTGTTTTACAGGGATTGAAGCCTGAAGGGTTGAATGAGAAGGTTTGTGCTGAGGTTTTGGGCTCTTTGTCAAGGAAGAGGTCCTACTCTGGGGACAGTGATGATACCCTTTCGAGTCTGCCTGAAACCTCGAAAGATGCTGGTTTGGAAACCTCTGCAGTTGGTGGTGAAGAAGGTGTGAAGGCGAAGAAGACCAAGAAAGCCAAAAAGTCTAAGGGTGAAGGTTCTAAGCCCTCTGGCAACTGACATTTATTCGTAGCTTTCTTAGCAAACACTTTAATGTTTTGTAATATTTTAAACAATGTTTAGGTTTTGGGAACCCTTAAGGTTCCTATGGTTGGTTAGGCCTTTATGGCCGTTGGACACTAGTTTTATCTGCAAGTCACTAGGGCTTGCTTTGACTATCTAATGAAGGTCTTTTATGGCCTTTCTGACTATGACATGATGGTTTGGTGTTTTTGTTTATTTTACTTGCTTGGTTTGTTTTGTGGGGTTTCAACCCTTCAAGCTTTTTTGTATGATTGCTGCCGGGTTGAAGCCTTTAACCTTTCAAGCTAAGTATCTGTTGGTTGAACGCTGGGTAGCTTCTGATTTGGTTTGTGTGTTTGGTTGGTAGGCTTGTGTATTTATTTTCTTGCCTTGTCTTTGTTTACTTTGTCTTTATGTTTTTTACACTTTAAAGGGTTCAGTGCTGCAGTCACTTTGCCTTAGTGTTTATCATCAAGACGTAGTATCTATCCTTTTCTTTTATTTCGTTGTGATTTGTTTGATTTCGTAAGTCTGTTTATTGGGTACATTTTTTTTTTTAGACTTAAGGAACGATTGGTGTAGGCTGTTCAAACCTGTCTATGAGACACTATTGTTTTTCTTTGATAAGTCTCATGGAGTTGTATTGATTTAGGAACTCACCCCTTATATAGGTCCATTCAACCCTTGAACCTATTGAGCGATATGGCCTGGGAGCTCATCCCCTTACATGGCCCTTGCCATGGAGTTTTTTGCTAGGTTCTCAACCTGATATTAGGATAGAAAGACAAGTTTGATAAAGTAACTTCATTCATTCAAGCAACATTTGCTTTTACAAAAGGTTTTTGTTTTGCTACAAACCAAACTTTCTAAACATAAAACCTTCTAAGGGTTTTTCCGTTCCAGTGCCTTGGAAGCCTTTTGCCTTCTGAATCTGCCAGCTTATAGGATCCGCCCTTGTGTGCTTCGAGGATGGTGTAAGGACCTTCCCATTTTGGGCCTAGTTTCCCTTGGTTTTCCTTTTTGCTGGCTTCATTGTTTCTGAGGACTAGGTCCCCTGGCTTGAATCTTTCGTTCTTGACCTTTTTGTTGTAATAGGCCTCCATCCTTTGTTTGTACTTGGCTTCTTGTATTGCTGCTTGATCCCGGGCTTCTTCTAGGAGTTGCAAGTTCAACATGGTCTCTTGTGTGTTTACACTGGGATCCATGTTGACAACTCGTTGGGTTACAACTCCTATTTCAGTTGGGATTACGGCTTCGGATCCGAATACCAAGCTATAAGGTGTCTTTTTGTGACTTGTTTTTTCCGTCGTTCTGATTGCCCATAAAACGCTAGGCAATTCTTCCAGCCAATTACTTTCATATCTCCCCAATCTTGTCTTGATGCCCTCTACAATACTTCTGTTGGTTCTTTCAACCTGGCCATTTGATTGCGGGTAGGCCACTGAGCTGAAGATTTGGTTGATCCTGTACTCCTTGCACCAAAGGCTGAAGGGTTTCTCGGCGAATTGTTTCCCATTATCGGTGACAATTACCCCCGGTAACCCATAGCGACATATGATATTCTCCCAAACAAAGTCTATGACTTGTTTTCCTGTGATTTTGGCAAGGGGTTTAACCTCTGGCCATTTGCTGAAGTAGTCGATTGCTACCAATAGGAATTTTACTCCCCCTTTGCTTGGAGGGAATGGACCGACAATGTCCATTCCCCATTTATGGAATGGCCATGCTGAGGTTATGGGGACCAAGTCGTGTTTGGGACTTTTTGGTATCGGTGAGTGGATTTGGCAGGCATCGCATTTCTTTAGTTGCTCAGCGGTGTCACGATGCATTGAAGGCCAGAAATATCCCAAATTCATGAGCTTTGCAACCACCGATCTAGCTCCAAAATGAGCTCCACATATTCCTTCATGCACTTCTTTGACCAAATATTTGCTTTGTTCAGGGCCCACACACCTTAGTAATGGTGCAAGGTATCCTTTTTTATAGAGGATTTCTCCTTGCAACACATATTGTCTTGCTTTGATCTTTACCCTTTCAGCTTCCATTTGGTCGTTGGGTAGTTCATTGTTTTGAAGGAACTTCTTTATGGGAGTCATCCAATTTGGACCTTCCTCGGTGACCACATCTTGTACTTCCAATTCATCAATTGAGCGAGCCTTCAACACTTCAACCAACACCTTTTTTGTGAGGTGGGCGAATGTGAGGGACGCTAATTTGCTTAAGGCATCTGCCTTTTTGTTTTGGGATCTTGGAATTTGTTTGATGTTGCATGCTTGAAAGGTGTTCATTAATTCCTTGGATTTTTCTTTGTACCTTCTCATGTTGGGCTCTTTGGCAACGTAGCTGTCATTGACTTGGCTTGATACTAGTAGTGAATCAGTGAACACTTCAAGCTTGTTGACTTTCATTTCTTTGGCTAACCGGAGACCAGCAATCAGTGCTTCGTATTCAGCCTCGTTATTGGTGGTCTGAAAGTTGAAACGAAGAGCATATGTGAATTCTAGCCCTTCAGGGTTGATTAAGATTATACCAGCTCCTGACCCTTCAACGCTTGAAGCCCCGTCTGTGAACAGTTTCCAGGCTTCAGGGTTGGAGGGTTCAGTGGTTGTGGTGTTTACTTCCTCAGTCTTTTGGCTTGGGATTTCTACTAGAAAGTCAGCCAAGACCTGAGCTTTGATTGCTTTTCGTGGGACATAGGTGATGTTATGTTCACCTAGTTCCACTGCCCATTTTGCCAATCTTCCCGAGTTTTCAGGTTTTTCAAGCACGTTCTTAACGGGTTGGTCAGTGACCACTTGTATAGGATGTGCTTGGAAGTACCTTCTAAGCCTTCTGGCTATTTGGACCAAGGCTAGGGCTAATTTTTCAAGGGGAGGATATTTGGTTTCAGCCAGTTTTAAAGTTTTGCTGAAAAAATAGACGGGTACCTGAGCCTTATCCCTTTCAATGGTTAGGACGGCACTGATGGCTTCATCGGCGACTGAGAGGTACACCGATATGAGCTCCCCGGTTTCCGGTGCTGCGATATCTGGCAGTGAAGCAAGGTGCTGCTTCATTTGATTAAAAGCTTCCTCAGCCTCATCGGTCCATCTGAAATCTTTCTTATCTGAACAATTCTTGAGCGTTTTGTAGAATGGTAGAGATCTTTCGGCCAGTTTTGATGTAAAACGTTTCAAGGCTGCAAGCTTCCCATTCAGGCTTTCAACCTCCTTCTTGGTTCTTGGCGGTTTAGCTTCGAGAACAGCCTTTACTTTGTTGGGGTTGGCCTTGATGCTTTGCTTTCCCACAATATGACCCAAGAATTTTCCTTCATCAAACCCAAACGAACATTTTTCAGGGTTAAGCTTCATGTTGATTTTTCTAAGATTCTTGAAGGTTTCTTGGATGTCATCAAGCATCTGGTATTCCGTTTTGCTTTTGATCACCAGGTCATCGACATATGCTTCCATGTTTCTTCCAATTTGGCTTTCGAAGGCTTTATCGACGAGCCGTTGGTAAGTGGCTCCCGCGTTCTTGAGGCCAAAAGGCATTTTTTGGTAGCAGAAAATGCCCTTGTCGGTGTGGAAAGCCGTCTTTTCTTCGTCTTCCTTTTTCATGAGGATCTGATGATAGCCTTTGTATGCATCGAGAAAGCATTTGAACGGGTATCCCGTGAGTGAATCAACCTTGAGATCAATTTCTGGGAGTGGGTAACAATCTTTAGGACAAGCCTTGTTAAGATCTTTGAAATCTATACACATTCTCCAAGAGTTATCAGGTTTTCGAACCATAACAGGATTAGCAATCCATGACTGGTACTTAACTTCTCGAAGAATGCCAGCTGATACGAGTTTTTCAACCTCTTGGCAAGCTGCTAGGCTTCTTTCGGGTGCCAGGCTTCTTTTCTTCTGCACCACTGGCTTGACGTTTGGTGGTATCCTTAGCTCATGTTCAGCAATGCTTCGAGGAATCCCGGTCATGTCTTCGGGGGACCAGGCGAATACATCGCTGTGGTGTTTTAGCAGCTTTTCAAGGTATGAAAGAGTTTCTTGAGAAAGGTTGGGGTTGACCCTTATCCGCTGTTCGGGGTATTTAGGGTTGATGACTAACCCCTGCTTGTCTTTCTCGTCATCGGGACTTTCTCCTTCGATCAGGTAGGCTTCCTGAGAGGGTTGGAGGGTTGCAATCCCTCTCTCAGTGGGGAACTTGACAGTGCCATGGCCAACAGATACAGCCATGTAAAATGCACATTGTCCGGGCCTCCCTATGATCACATCATAGTTGGAAGGGATATTGATAACCACGAAGGTTAGTGATCGAGTCCTTTCCTTTAAACCTTCCTTGAAACATACGTTAAGAGTTATTTGGCCCAAAGGCTTCAAGGTTATATCAGCGATACCTTTTATGGAAGTCCCGGAGGGTTGAAGCCTTGAACGCTCCTCATTGCTTAATCGGTTAAAGAATTTTTCGAACATGATTTCAGTGGCTGCTCCCGTGTCTATGTATGCTTTGCATGTTTGTAAGGTCCCCACGAGAGCTTCGACCACAAGAGGGCCAGGTAGTGGGTCCTTCTTTGTTGGGGGGAAGCAGACACACTGAAGTTCCCAAGCTTCCAGGCGTTGTTTCTTGTAAGGGGCCTTATCATCAGAGTACACCATGTTTACTTCCTTACCTTTGCTTTCAGCCATCTTGTCTCGAACTCCTTTTACCAAGTGGGCAAGTTCTCCCGACTTGACGGCCTCTTCAATTCTCTTTTTCAGTTGGAAGCAATCATTGGTGTGATGTCCCTTTTCTTCATGGAATTCACAGAACTGAGTGGAGTTCTCGTTTTTCCGACTTTTGGGAAGAGGCCTGGGAGGTCTGAAGTTTTGCTTGACCTCTTCCGTTGCCAGGATCTCCTGAGGGGTTTTGGTGAGAGGTGTGAAACTCATGTTTTTATCTCTGCTTGAAGGGTTACGCCCTTCAACCCTTCGAGGGTCTGAACCCTTTGGGCGTCTGTCGTAAGAGTTAAAGTTGCCTCTCTTTCTAGCTGGACTACTACTTCGCCAACCAGAACCCCTTTTCCTTTGTTCCTTGATATCAACAGCTTCTTCTCCTCGGATGTGAGCCTCGGCTCTTTCAAGGGCTTCTTCCAAGGTTTTGGGTAGAGATTTGTTGAAATCTCGTGTGAGATACTTAGAGGTTATAGCGTTCATAAAACCGGCAACCCTCATTTTCTCATCAGCCCCCACGTAGGTTAGCCCTTCTTTCTTGTACCGTTCAATGAATGCTCGTAGGCTCTCATCATCTCGTTGTTTTATTTGGAAGATTACAGTCGCGTCCTTAACGTATCTCCTTTGTTGGGAGAAGTTTGCCAGGAAGCCTCTGCTGAGATCATCAAAGCTTCGAATGCTTTGAGCAGGAAGGTCGTTGAACCAAATTCTAGCGGACCCAATGAGGGTTTGCATGAACATTAGGCAACATTCAGCATTCGACCATTTTTCTATTCGAGCAGCACCAGTAAAGATTTGAAGATGATCTTCTGGATCTTCAGTCCCATCATACGTTTTGATGTGGGCAGGCATTTTGATTTTTGACTGGAAGTCATAATCAGCTATCTGTCTTGAAAAGCATGAAAGGTTGCTTGGCTTGTAAGGTTTAGCCAAGTCCTCTTCAGGTCTCGTGCCTCCGTTGTTGTTATTGCCTTGGTTTCCCTGGGTGGCCAGCACTTGATTGATGAAGTGCTGCCAAGGGAAGTGGGCCATCATCTGAGACATCACATTGGGCACGAAATTGAAACCTTGAAGGCTTCCCGGACCAACCGAGCAACTTACCCCAAGAGGGGTGCTGGCAACAGCACTTCGTGCTAAAGGGAGCACGGACAGGGCTTGCTCCCATGTGGTATTCAGAGAAGCGGGACAACTGGTCACTGGGGATTGTAGGAGTTGGTCGAGGGTTAACTCGTGTCCCAGAGGAGTACCACTAGCGGTTGGTTGGGAAGAAAGAACAGGATGAACAGTGGGGTTTGTCATAGTGGACAGGTAAGGATGAAAGTTTGAAGGGTTGCTGGGACCGGCCTCACCTCTTGTAACAAAGGGTGGTAGAGGTGGCCCAGGAGACAACGTTGGTTCAGGTTCGTCGTAATCGAGACGGATCCTTACACCTTTTTCCCTTTCTCTGTTCACATGTTGGTTAAGGAGTGATCTTAACTCAAGGAAGTTATTAGCGACCCCCTCGGGGGTCAGTTCAACGCGTGTAGGAGTGTCAGACACACCAACGTTGGGAGACGGAGCTCCAGATCTGGATGGGGTTGGTGTGTTAAAGGTGAGGAACTCGGGTGTACTCCCCGGAGTTGAAAAAGGCGTTGTTACTGTTGTGTGAGCTTGACCACTTCCCGGGGTAGAGGTGTTAGGAACCTGGTTCACCTCCCCCGGAGATCCACTTTCTGACATGGTGATTTTGAACGAAAGGAGCTACACGTACCAGGTCTCTTCTGAGGAGAAATAGCGGCGTAGCCCCACGGTGGGCGCCAACTTGTTGATGCAACAAACACGGGACCAAGGATGGTAGCTTAGCTGGTCAGGCAAAAGGGCTGAAGGGTTCAGTTTTGCCTAACGCAGGTCGCGGGGTCCCTCCACGTTTGCAAAACGTGGAAGGAGGTTCACTAGTATGATTGAGATATTTGCTTTGAAGTTCTTTCTTCGAGACTAGCTCGAATTCAGAAAAGAAAGCAAATGAGATGAATTTGATGAAGAGTACTTTGGAGGTGACAAAGAACTCTTGAATGACAAGAGATTAAGGTATCTCTGCTTTTTGGAATGTCCAGGAAGTGTTTTCGAGCTGTCTTCTTATAATGGAAGACACCTCTCGAAATGGTATGGACTATACTAGTGGAACCTGTTTGCTTATGGAGGGTTTCCCCTTTTGGGGTTCAAGGCTTTGGACCCCTGGTTAATAGGGTGTGCCTGTACAGACCTGCTCTGACTTTGTGAGTTGGTGAGCGTGAGTTGGTGAGATGAGTTGGTGGACGTGACTAGTTACTGTTCCTCGATTCACTCATTATACAGCTTTTCATCCGATGAACCTTTCAACCTTTTAAGCTCTTTGCATATTAGTGATTTTATTTGTCTTTGGGCTACCCCCGTCGTCAGCCATTGTTGAACCACCAAATGACCATTCATAAACATCTTCGCGGTTCTCTCTCTGACGAAGTAAGATGAGTGATGCTGAACTTGGTTAGCAAGACACTTGCATGCAAAATCATTCAAAGGTTAAGCAGTTCCATTTTTTTTCATCTTTATTTGCTTTTCATGTGATTTTTTTAAAAATAGTTTAAGCTTTTCTAAGGGTGTTTGTTTGGTATTGTGCTGAACTTTTGAATGACATCTGCTAGGGAGAATTTTGGTGAAAAAATGAACCGCCACCGTCGTCTTAGTTACAAAGCCACACAACACTGGGGACCTCTGATGACATCGAATAAGAAGGCTGTTTGTTTCTTTCTTTCTTTAGATTTATAGCTACGTACGGACTACTCGTAGAATCATGTTAATAGCAGAGGTAATAATTTGTCGTGTGCGCATTTTGTTTTTCTACAGCACCTAAACCGAATTGAATAAAATGTTTTGGTTCAAAAACAATTTTTCGACTATGTGTAGTTCTAGCAAAGAAGATGACGGTATGACCCTTGGTTAAATTGATGAGTGTTAATATGCTTCACGGCCATACAACCCACTGTTAAATCGGTTGTGTTATTAAAATGTTTTTCCTTTTTTATTTAAGTAACACTATGGCTTAAGATTTCATACTTCTTAACTAATTTTGAGGGTTTGATTTGTGCTTTTGAAGAATAAAACAACGAACAAAGAGATTTTGGCTTCAATTTCAAATACTGCAATGAAAAAGGAATCTTGATTGCGTGTGTGAAGAATAAATTGAGTGGGGTGTCATATGAGGAGATCATGTATGAAAACGATGAGGTATGGGTAAACTGCAAGTGAATGACTGATATGCCCTTACGGTGATTGGTTGGTAAATGTGTTTTAACTTTTGACGATCGGGACACTTGAACAAAAGTCTTCTATTCCTTGGGATTTCTACTTCATCAAACAGGAAAGATGGTGTTGATATGAACTGGTTGACATATAAGCTCTTATGGAGGGAGGGATTTATTCTGGCAAGTTGTGATTCTTGTTTACACGTATTACAACCATGATATATATGTTTTAATCTGTATTTTTTCCCCAATATTATAGATTTATCCCTAAGAAATACAGTTCCGCAAAGCAAAATAAATGTCGCTTGCATGAAAAGTTGATGTTTCATGAACACAAAATGTTTATGTTTCTTCGGATCACTGTTTTACCTTAAAATGTTTTGTGAGGTGGATTCTAAACAAGCTTATATATTTTGTGTATCTGCTGCTTCATATAAACATTTGTTTGGATGAAATATGAACTCCAAACTATTGAATGAGCAATTTAATCATGTGTGTTCTTAATTATAATTTTCACATTAGTTCTTGGTTGACGAGAAAACAACTTTGGTTGAAAGAAATAACCGCACGTAAACGACTTGGATTTCAGCTTCCAAAATTTGCTGTTGAGGCAAAATCTTTTATGATCATATCTGATACTCGAATGCAAACAATTATATAATTATATAATAACTTATAAAAAAAACCCTAGGTATCTCCTTAAAAGCTTTGATCGAAAGCCTTTCTTTTTCCCTAAAGAATGAAAAGGCCATTGGCTTATGAGTTAATAGTTGATGTTTTTACATCAAAGAAGTTAGCACAAGTCAAAAGTTTCGTAATTTATTTAGTTCCAAGTCTTTTTTTTTTAACAACAATTTGAATTAACTTTGTATGTAACTAAATTTCATCAGTTCTCAAAATGCCTTATAAATAATAAATAATTGGTGTTGCCTTATAAATAATAAATAATAGGTGGTTAAACATCTGAGAAGTTGGCTCAAATGGTTTTTTAGTTATTAGCCACAATGCTTAAAAACTAATAGTTGATAAACTAATAGTTGATGGTTTTTACATATGAGAAGTTAGCCCAAGTCAAAATTTTCATAATTTATTGCTCAGGTCGTTTTTTTTGGTTATTAACCATAACCGAACTAACTTAATGCGAATTACTAAAACCAATCAATTATCAAAATGTCTTAAAAGAAAATCGCGGTTGAGGTTTTGGTTAAAGCTCAAAACTAAACTGAATCGAACCGCCTCATGCACACTCCTAAAACTAAGTGTTATGTTGTGTTCCCGCTGCATCGCGCAGGCACCCCACTAGTTTATGTAATAGCCTAATTTAGAGAAAGATGTTTACTTAAAATCCCAACCTATCGTTTGAATTTGTAGTAGGCAAATCCCTTTGTATGGCAAGATAATCAATGAAATACAAGCAAGGTTTTAAAAACTGGCTTAAACCGGTCGGTTGAACCGGTTAAACCGGATGTCAGAAGTTTGGCCGACACGAATTATACCGGTAAACTGAGGGAATGAAAAAGAAGTTATACTGCCAATGTATTGGGTTATACCGATTTAAACTGGTATACATGTACTGGGTCAAGGTTAAAATACGGAGTTTTCATATTTTATGGGTTCACAATTTCTGCTTTCTTTTCCTTATTTTTATAATGTTGTTGTTTATGTTTTGTTTCCTGTTTCAATTGTAGTCACGTCTGTTTTGGACTTTATCAAGGGAGTGTTTGGCCTAGCTTTTATTTTTTTGGCTTATGCTTATATTTTAAAGTAGCTTATGCTTATTTTCTTTCATTTGATAAGCTATTTTTAAGTGTTTGGATTAGCTTATATTCTACAAATTAATAATTAAATCTTTAGTTGTTTGTTAATTTATTTTGTATTATGGGAGTGTATAGATTCAAATGAGTTAATCCATCATTTGAGGGAAAATGAGTAAAAAACCATCTTGTTCAAATAAGCTTATTCAGATAAGCTAAAAAACCATCTTCCCATAAGCTTCTTGAAATTAGCTTATATAAGCTAATAAGCATAAGCTTAAAAAGCTAAACCAAACACCCATTAGTGCTTATTTTGTAAAAAAAGCTAAAAAAACTATAAGCTTAGATAAAAAAGCTAGGACAAACACCCCCCAAGAGTGATGATACATCAGATGTTGTGTTTGCTGATGCTGCCTCTGCTGAGGGAGAGGATGTTGTGCTTAGAGGTTCTGAGCATAGGTTTGAAGGGTCGGATTATGTTAGTGTTCCAAACGTGAAGGGTTTTGTGAAGCTTCCTGCTTCGAAGCAGTCCACCCGTCGTTCTACTCGACATAAAGGTGCTGGACAACCTTCGAGTTCTGAAACGATTGATCTTGGTGATGATTTGGAAGTTGAAGATACAGAGGTTCCTACTAATGGGAAGAAGGGAGAGTTGCCTTTGGTGGTGCGTAAGGATACCAAGGCGTTGGGTAAAAAGGTTGGAAGGTCAAAGCCTTTGGGTAAGGCTATTGAGAGTTCCTGCAATGTTGATTCGGGGGAGATATATGTGCCTGACTGGAAGGTTATCGTTTCTGATAGCTTCAAGTCCCCTGCCGTTTGTGAAGATGTTCTTAACCATTTTGCCCGCCCCCAGCTATTCGTGCTTCTTCCTCCTCCATGGTTGACGATCAAATGGTTTCTAAAATGATCATGGCTTCCTGCAACCTTTGTGTCTTGCTTCCTGAAGGTATTGCCCGTTTTCAAAAACAAATGCAAGAGTATGAGGTTTTTTCGAAGAAGAGAGATGCCATGAAGGCTAATATGGCTGCTTTGAAGAAGGAGATAGAGGGTTTTGCTGAGAAAGAGAGGGCCTGCCAGAAGAAGGTTCACGAGCTTACTCAAAGGCATGAAGTTGAGGTTGGTGAATTGAAGCAACAAGTTGAAGCTTCTTTAAAGGAGAAAGAGGAGTTGGAGGCTTCCTTGGCTCAATTGGCCAAGGACAACAAGTGGCTCATTGAGTATGGCTTTCAACAAGTTCTTACATACCTTCTTCATTCATCTGAGTTTAACAGTGCCCTAGGTGATGTATATTCAAAACTTCTCATTCATGGAAGACATCAAGGTTATACTGCTGGATATGATGCTGGTGCAACAGGGACTCCAAAAGATAAGTCTCCTCTTTTTGAGCCTGGAGCATTCGAGGTGTTCAAGGACACTGTTGTGAAGTTGGAACGCTTGACCTACCCTATGTGTCACACCCCAACTGATGGCGGAAACATCAGTGTGCGGCACTAAGCGTTCAGATTGCTCATGAGATTCCATAACATTAGATGTTTTGATATAAATAAGATTGATTCAAACATTGTCTAATAGCATCCACAACGAACCACAAATATCAAATACAAATCATCAAAATTGTTTCAAAGTTTCTAGATTTAACTAAGATGTGTTTCTAAGCAGCATCGTAGCATATTCTTGATTCACAGCATCCTATCAGCCTGTAACATGTATTAAAATAGAGTCAGTACAAAAACGTACTGCCGAGTATACAAGTTTGAGTACATAGCATAGTAGATTAAAAGACTCATATCCATAATGTAAATGATAAAAATAGTTTCAGCCATGCTAGTATTCGCAATCCAAGTGATAGCCCAAGTGTCCCGATGCTTTGGTGTTTTCCCAAGACTCAAGGAAAACTAGAATCCTCCTATACCCCCGAGAATAATGGGGAGGTGCATCTTCCTATAGCGCTACTATTGTTAAGGCGGAACTACACACTCTGGATTAAACATTCACATAGCATAAAGAATCAAGAATCAAGAATCACAAGTTTCACATTCACATAGGATAGAGTTTTGATTCAAAAGTATCAAGTTTCAAGTTTCATAGAATACATGTTGCATCCAAAAGTTTAAAACAAAAAGGGATCGAGTATACTCACAGTGATTGCATAACAGACTAACCGTTATTGGATCAAAGGGAGCTCTTTAGGATTAGCCTGATTAGATTACAATAGATAAGCATCAGACAGAATAACAAGATTCTTGCAAGGTTCGGATCGGCCACCTGATCGGATGGTCATCCGGTCGGATGACATATGTGCGTTGGGATGGGCCGCCTTCCGATCGGATGGTCATCCGTACGGATGGCCATTCGATCGAATGGTCATTCGATCCAAGTGTTGAGATTAACTTTCTATACCAAGTGTTCAGACCAGGTCATTCCGATCGGATGGTCATTCGATCGAATGACCCTTCGTTGTGCAAGTTTCAACATTCCAAGTTTCAGATTCAAAATAGTTTAAGCATAGAAGGTTTAAAAGACACATGCAACCTCGATCGGATGGCCGTTCGATCGGACGGCAGTCCGATCGGATTGCCATTCGATTGAGAGGACCTCATCCCATTTCACAAACCTTGTAAAGTTTCCAAGTTTCGAGTTTAATGGTGACGGCTAGGGATAAGCTCGGTACCGGCCGGTACCGAACCGGTACCGGAACCGAAAGTACCGGTACCGAAAATCTTCAAAAGTGGGTACCGGTACCGGTACCGAATATACCCGGTACGGTACGGTACGGTTCGGTACCGGTACGGTACTGGTATTTGAGGGTAAAAACCGGTAAATACCGCTACCGAAAATATCAAAAGTCGGTACCGAATCTGTACCGAAAAGGTACCCGGTTCGGTAAATTCGGTACCGGTACCGGGTCCATTTTGCTCATCCCTAGTGACGGCACGGTACGTATTGAGACAACGATAAACACGTCATTACTCAGCCGATCTGATCGGATGGGAATCACCCCAGTCTGATCATCTGTCTGCTCTTGAAGGAGTTTATGTCGGAATCTGTACTCCGGCCATCTCTGCCGGTGATTATCCATTTCTAAGCCGTCTCCAGAC
Organism: Helianthus annuus; assembly: GCF_002127325.2. NCBI lineage: Eukaryota > Viridiplantae > Streptophyta > Magnoliopsida > Asterales > Asteraceae > Helianthus > Helianthus annuus. Next base: position 70,528,622 of record NC_035446.2, read on the forward strand.
TATTCATTAAGTCTACAGTCCGTTTAGATCCGGATTCCACCGTTTTAAGTAAAGTTTTAAGAAAAGATGAAGGAAAAGCATGATTTTTAGCTGAAAAGTCTTGATTAAGTAAAGATTCGGTGTAATAACACGTGAAATTCCTTAGATCTGAGCTAGATCTTGACTAGAATGACATCACACAACAGTTTGTACAAACCGCCATGATGACATCACCCTCAAGAGCTCAAATCTCAGAGATTTCAGGGTGAAAAGTGTGATTTCAAGGGAGATTCATGTAGAGAATAGTATGTAGATCAAAGATGTACAAGAATCTAGTGTAAAACATACCGAAATCGCCGAGAAATGGAAGAAAAGTGGGAGAGCGTGCGTCTGGTCAAAGGAGGCTGTCACATCAGTGGAGAATGATGTGACAGGTCCTATTTATAGTGCAAGAGAGAGTGTAAGGCGGTGTGGCAAGTGGATTGGATGGCACTTCGATTGAGTGGCCCTCCGATCGGATGGTTATCCGATCGGACTGCCATTCGGTCAATCCCATCCTTTTGCCATTTTCCGTCTTTGATGCGTTTCGTGAGTTAGATTAAGCATTGCATTGCGTATTATTGTGTAATAGTATCACATGACTAGATTATATCGTTAATACAAAAGTTTCCGAGTTTCATAGTTTCCGCCAGTGACAAGTCTCCAGTCTCTCGTTCAACCAAGTCCCAAGTTTCACGAGTTTTAAGAGTTAAGCACCAAAGTATCAAGAATCAAGAATCTAGCTTCCAAGTATCAAGAATCATAGTCTCAAGAATCAAGTATCAAGAATCATAGTCTCAAGAATCAAGTATCAAGAATCATAGCTTCATAGTATTAAGAATCAAGTCTCATACTGTTACATATCAAGAATCAAGATTCCGTGTTGCAGGATTTGAAACCTCGAGGCCTTAATGAAGCTATATGCAATGAAGTGCTTAAGTCCCTTTCCAAGAAACGTTCTTACTATGACAACTGTCAAAATTCCAGGTATCCGTACAATTATTAAACAATGATTATTACTTAATGTCACACCCCGATATTTCAACATATTACCGGTGGGCCCGGCGGGGAGTATCGTGACATTGTTGATATCATCATTGTCAATACACACAATAATATAGCACAGCGGAAGGCTTGGTGAATAAACTATTACAAACCATAATGTCTGAGTGTTCGAGTTTAAGAATATACAGACTGGAATGTAATAAGATCCACAGGCGGATCATAAATGTACAAAGAAACAAAAACAACAGACTTCAAGTATCTTATGGATTTGCAAGATCCTCTATGACACCCTATAGCTCCAGCCTATTACGAGAGGTACCTGTCAACCAGTTTTTAAGAAAATACATCAGTTTACACTGGTAAATACAATTTAACTGACTCTTTTTGAAAACATTTATAAAAATTGATTTAAGTGCACATGGCACAAACCATTTATAACTTGGGACAATCTTTAATAAAATCTTGTATACAGATTTACATGTTTGTCATACATATGGGGCAGGTTTGGAAGCCGGTCGTGATTAACTGACTCACCACTTATAAAACCCACAGAGGAGTTATCCCCAACTTGTGGGTAATTTAATATTTAGCATTTGCATCTGTCAAGTGCATGTCTGCACCCCGTGCATAGGTCGTGGCCATTAATAACTTAAATGAGCCGAGGATATCCAGGACACGGTCGTTAACCCCCAATGTTTATGTTATCAAACAATACAGATTAAAACGGGTTATGCAGATTTATTAAATCACAATCCGACTAAATAATCTCATACCCGACCAAGCGGTATTATTATAATACCGTATCCCAAGCTCGTATATGGAAAATAAGTTAAAAGTATTTACCTGATGCTAGCAGTAAAATCCTAAAGCTTTTTGAAGGCACCTTCTACCGGAAGCTATTTAATCTGTATAGAAGGTTTATTAACCTATTAGAATGCTAACGGGTCTTTAATTAAGTCAAGGACTTAGACCGGCTAGCTAAAAGGAAACCTTACGGTTCTAAACGCTAGATTAAGCGGAGATCGGAATAGAATGTGGTTTAGACCCGACAAGCTTGGATACTTGTATAATATGGGTAAACTAAACACACTCTGGAAAATGAGAATTTAATGATAAGGTTAAGCCCGTTTCGGCTAATTTACGTAAACTAGTCACGTAACCCGATCCGAACGCATAAACGCGAAATTATATACAGGTCTAAATCGTTATTATGCTCAAAATATGTTAATACATCAGTAAGATGTTAACATATATGCCCAAAAAGTAATTTAAAACAATATAAGTCCCATAAGGGCATTTTGGTAATTTTAATGTCCATAAAAGAGTTTAAATGTGAAACTGAGTTGCAGGTCTGATTTAATCAGTAAAAGTATGTATTTTTATAAGTTATAACAGTAGGGTATTTTATATATGTGAAATTTAAAAAACCAAACTATGCACCGAAGGGGCATTTTGGTAATTTCACATAGGCTTTAAAGGTCAAAATAGACTTCTGAGTTTAAAAACTTTGTCTTACTGTATAATTATATAAATTAGCTTAAAACATCAGTGGGTAATAAGTTTTAGATGCTAAAAATAGTTTTGACTCATACTAGGTGCTAAAAACGCTTAAAAATCGGTTTAAAGGGATATTCGGGTTAAAATAGGAAATCTGAGTTTTTGATCAGTTTATAAAGTTCAAAATATTTTATTTATCATATAAAATCAGTAGCAAAAAGTTTGGCATTAAAATGTTATGTAAAACTCATTCTAGGCATGAAAAGGGTAAAACCGACAATTACCGAAATCATGCTATAATCATATGTTATGCTCAGCCTAAAAATAAATAAAAATCTTCAAAAATCCCAAAATATTATTTTACATCAGTAGGTAAAAAGTTTTGTGTTAAAAATCGGGTTTAGATAGGCTTTATGCTAATTACGCCTTTTAAATAATAAAAAGCTCCTTAATTACGCTATTGAGCATAACTCCTATTCTAGACCTTAAACTGATGTAAAATTTTCGGGACATGTCTAAATATCAGTAGCAAAGGTGTTAGTCTATTTACATTGCTAAAAATCTCAGTTGTATGTCAAAAGGGCGTTTATGGCATTATTAAGCATAATTACGATCAAGTGCATATAATTCAAACCACTAGGCACCATGCAATATAACTCCAGAGGGTTATACTACTAAGTAATGTGGTCCTAATGGAAGCTTAAAACATGGGAGAATTAAGCTTAAACGGGTCAGAACTGAAAGTCAAAGCAAAAGTCAAGCTTTTGCGACTTTCGGTTATAAACTGACCTTAGACTATTAGTTGTCGGGTTAGGACTGATAAAACATGATTTAATATTACCAAGTCATTAGAATGTTAAAATATAATTTAGAACCTCAGATTTATTAAGTTTAGTCATTTTCAAACATTCTGTCCAGTTTGACTTTTTGTCAAACTACTTTGACCCGACAATTGACCAGTCAAACGAGATAATTAGGAGGTGCCCTTTTAGGGGTTAATCACCTACCTTAATATGGTCCCATAACCACTTTCAATTTGATCAGTGGCTAGTCCATATGTAATTAAAACGAAAGTCAACCTTAATTTACGACATGTTTGACTTCTAAGCAATTAAGCTAAATAAAACGACTAAGCAAGTAATTAGAGGCTTACTAATGGTCCTAGCTGTCTTTTCTACCCTTGAAAGTCTTCTCCTAACGATGCAAGCTCCAGAGACAAGTCTTTATTGAAGTTGTTTGCAAATGTGCTTATGAACACAAGAACAAGTCCCTTTATATATTGAAACTCATGAACTTAGATCATTCACACCTGTTATAGGGGCATCCTAGGATCACCCCAGGTGTCCTAGTTGATGAAATAACCGACATATAGCTTCTAAAGTCGATACAAACTAGGCTAAGGCGGTGTAACAGCTTAAACCCGCACCTGGCATGATTTTTTTGAGCTGGGCATGCTGAGGCGGGCCGCGTAAGCCATAGAGGAGGCTTACGCGGGCCGCGTAGGCCGGCTGAATAGGTAAAACAAGTTTTAATGCTGGCAGTTTTAGTCCCTGATTGTTTTTAACCCTTTTTAACCTCATTGTTGACATGTAGGGCCCTTGAAGTCAGTTTGCTGAAGCTCATGGATGAATAAGCTAACTTTGTTAGGATCAGTTTGTTAAATATCCTTATGAATGCAAGTTTCATCAAGTTGACATTTATAACCCAAAGTTTTGAAAACATGCTTAACGATCTCGAAACCATGTGAAATTTTTATCACTTATTCTTGGGAGTATATTTGAATATTTCGAAGCCTCGGTTTCGTTAAAAGGTCACTCAGAGGTTAGAATTCACATATTGACACATTTAACCCTTGTAGTTTTATAATCTTCTGATTATTTTCACAAACGGCTTCTTATATTCAATCAATCACCCATTTAAGAATATTTTCTTCATGTATTGTCATTCAGAGGCACAAGTTTGGCATGTTTACACTTTTAGTCCCTTCGCTTACATATTTTCACTGTTTGTCAACTTTAGTCCCTCAAACTCAATCCTTCACATATTTAGAGTTTAGGACACGTGTCTATATATAATTGGACACGTTTTTACGTGGTGTTACATCTTCACTCCCTTAAAAGAAATCTTGACCCCGAGATTTATTGGAATAAGTGAGGGTATTTCTGTCTCATAGTGGACTCGACTTCCCACGTATACTCGGGACCTCTGCAAGCGTCCCATTTGACCTTTACTATAGGCACATGCTTTCTTCGGAGCTTTTTAACTTGTCGATCCTCGATCGATATAGGTCTTTCAACGAATCTCAAGCTTTCATCAATCTGTACGTCTTTATGAGACATAGCTAGAGATTCGTCGGCTAGGCATTTCTTGAGATTACAAATGTGGAACACATTATGAATTCCACTCAGCTCCTCAGGCAAGTTTATCTTATAAGCTACACTGCCGACACATTCGATAATATCGAATGGTCCAATATATCTAGGGCTCAACTTGCCCTTTTTACCAAAGCGCATCACACCTTTCCAGGGTGACACTTCAATAGAACTTTATTGCCTACCTCAAACTTTATAGGTTTTCGCCTCTTATCAGCATAACTTTTCTGCCTATCCCTGGCAGCTTTCAGGCGATCACGAATTTGGACAATCTTGTCCGTCGTATCTAGGACTATATCAGGTCTGATAACTGAGCTTCTCCTACTTTTGCCCAACAGACAGGCGTTCTGCATTTCCTACCATATAATGCCTCAAAAGGCACAACCTGAATGCTTGTATGGTAGCTATTATTATAGGAGAACTCGATCAATGGCAGGTGGTCATCCCAACTACCACCTAACTCAATGACACATGCACGAAGCATGTCTTCCAAAGTTTGAATTGTACGCTCACTCTGTCCATCCGTCTGAGGATTGTAAGCAGTACTAAAATTCAAACGCATGCCCAAAGATTGTTGGAAACTTTTCCAAAAATGAGAGGTGTATCTAGTATCTCTATCAGAGATAATAGACACCGGTACGCCATGAAGAGCTACAATCTTGTCTACATTCAACTGGGCTAATTTGTCGGAGCTATGAGTCTCCTTGATGGGCAAGAAATGTGCTGACTTTGTCAGCCTATCAACTATTACCCATATGGTATCATTTCCATGCCTCGTTTTAGGTAACTTGGTTATGAAGTCCATGGTTACCATTTCCCACATCCACGTAGGGAGTTCTGGCTGTTGAAGCAGACCTGATGGCTTTTGATGTTTAGCTTTAATCTGAACACATGTCAGGCACTTAGCTACATGTGTGGCAATAGATTTCTTCAAACCTATCTACCAATAATTAGCCTTTAAATCTTGATACATTTTATCACCTCCAGGGTGAACTGAGTACTTAAAGTTGTGGGCTTCCTGGAGGATTACATCTCGAAGTCCTCCCTGAATAGGAACCCAAATTCTTCCATTCATTCTGAGGATTCCATCCTTCCCAGGTGTTAATTGTTCAGCAGTTACACCTAACTTTTCATTGGGAAGGTTAACTTCCAAAATAGCATCTTTCTGTGCAGTTAATAGTCTTTCATTAAGACTATTCTTCAGCTCAATACTCTTGGCATTGATCCTGATTGGTTTAACTCTTTCCTTTCGGCTTAGAGCATCAGCGACCACGTTCGCTTTACCTGGATGGTAGCGAATCTCGCAATCATAGTCATTCAGGGTTTCCATCCAACGGCGTTGTCTCATATTGAGCTCTTTCTGGTTGAACAGGTGTTGGAGACTTTTGTGATCCGAGTAGATTACACATTTTGTTCCATACAAATAATGTCTCCACAACTTTAGTGCGAATACAACAGCACCTAGTTCAAAATCATGGGTGGTGTAATTCTTTCATGCACCTTTAGTTGTCGTGATGCATAGGCGATCACCTTGCCTCGCTGCATAAGAACACATCCCATCTCGATGTGTGAAGCATCACAGTATACAACAAACTCTTCTACTCCTTCCGGTAAAGATAATACCGGAGCATTGCTTAATCTTTGCTTAAGAATCTCAAAGGATTCCTGTTGCTTTGGACCCCAGTCAAATTTCACATTCTTACGGGTCAAGGAAGTTAATGGTGCATCTATCCTTGAGAAGTTCTCAATGAATCTTCTATAATATCCAACTAAACCCAGAAAGCTGCGAATTTCTGTAGGCGTCTTTGGTGCTTCCTAATTCATAATGGCTTCTATCTTGGCGGGATCAACTTGGATACCACTTTCACTAACAACATGTCCAAGGAATTGGACTTCACGAAGCCAAAATTCGCACTTGGAGAATTTAGCATACAACTTCTCTTGTCGAAGCAATCCTAAAATACACCGAAGGTGCTTTTCGTGCTCAACTTGGCTACGAGAGTAAATAAGTATGTCGTCTATAAAGACAATGACAAACTTATCTAAGTATGGTTTGCAGACTCTATTCATGAGGTCCATAAATGCTGCAGGCGCATTAGTGAGCCCAAAAGGCATCACTAAGAACTCAAAATGTCCATACCTTGTTCTAAATGTCGTCTTCGGTACATCTTTAGTTCGGACCTTGAGTTGATGATACCCAGATCTCAAATCAATCTTTGAGAAATAGCTCTCCCCTTGGAGTTGATCGAATAAATCATCGATCCTGGGCAAAGGATAACGATTCTTGATCGTTACCTTATTCAATTCACGGTAATCAATGCATAAGCGCATTGACTCATCCTTCTTTTTCACGAACAGTATTGGAGCTCCCCAAGGCGAAGAGCTGGGCTGAATAAAACCTTTCTCTAGCAAGTCATCTAATTGACTTCTGAGCTCTTTCATTTCCATAGGCGCTAGGCGATAAGGAGCTCTTGCAATAGGTGCAGATCCTAGAAGGATGTCTATCCTGAACTCTACTTGCCTCTCAGGAGGTAATCCAGGTAATTTGTCAGGAAAGACATCAGGATACTCTGAGATGATTGAAATGTCTCCAATCTTCGGCTTTGGATCATTCACAGTCACTTGTGCCATGTAAATGACACATCCACTTTTCAGACACTGCGATACTTTGAGAATAGACACATTGCTGGGCAACCCATATTGTGTATCTCCCTGAATAGTGACTGATTCACCAGAGGGGGTATTGATAATGACAAGCTTTTTATCACAGGCAATTTGGGCTTGGTTATGCGACAACCAATCCATGCCTAAAACTATATCAAACCCAGCCAATTTCATTGGCAAGAGGGATAACGGGATAGAATGATTCTTAATGGATATAGAACATCCATCAAGAAGAGTTGAAGTTGTTTCTAAGGTACCATCGGCAAGCTCTACCTCATATTTTATGTCTAGAGTCTTAATAGGCAAATTTAATACATTACAGAACTTATGGTCTACAAAAGACTTATAAGCACCGGAATCAAATAAGACTCTAGCATAGTTATTATTGATGAGGAAGGTACCTGTTATGACGTTCTCGTCGTTCACCGCTTCCCTCGCGTTCATCTGGAACACTCTTGCATTGTTTTTCTTTGCTTCCTCGGGCTTCTTTGCATTCTTGGTGCAATTGGTTTTGATGTGCCCCTTTTCATTGCAACCATAGCAGGTTGCATCCTTTATATTTCGGCACTCAACAGACTTGTGCCCCTTCTTCTTACAAATCCCACATGGTTTGGCCTGTGGGTCTTGGTTGCACTTCCCAAAGTGCCTCTTACGACATGTCTTGCACCTGGGCTTATCGTTCGACTGCCCCTTTTTGGAACCAGAGTTCCACTTGCCCTTTTTGTTCGATTAAGGAGACTGGTCATCCTCTCTTTTCCTTTTCCCTTCATCAGTAGCCTTCTTCGCCCTACTCCTCACAACATCCAAAGTGAGGGACAATGATAGATCCACAGCGGATCTATAAGTGGCTGGCTTAGAGGCCTTAACATTTCCCTTTACTTCCGGGGCCAAGCCACCGATGAAACGCGCAATGCGTTTGGGTTCAGGAGTGACTAGATTTGGCACAAGCCTTGACATAGAATTAAAGCTAGTCACATAGGATCTACAATCTAGATCCTTCATCACTAAGGTGAGGAAATCTGTCTCTATCCTCTCTACCTCATGTTGAGGACAGTAAGTGTCCTTCACCAAGTCAACAAACTTCTCCGAAGAGAGATTGTACAAGTGAACCTTCCTAGTGGACTGCACTAGAGCTTTCCACCTTGTGAGGGCATCACCCTTAAAAGATTGTGATACAAACATAACCACATCCTCCTTAGCGCATCCGCTGATGTCTATCACAGTCTCCATCTCGTCTAACCATTTCATACAATCAATCGCCCCCTTTTCTCCTGTAAAATCCCTCGGCTTACAAGAGACAAAGTACTTGTAGGTACAACCCTTGGTGTACCTAGGAGTCGGCTCGAGGACTATCTGCCTCTTGGGTTCACTACCCTGATTTGATGAGTGCTGAGACTCACTCTTCTTATGAGTATGTAGTTGAGAATGGGACCTAGAATGAGTTTGAGACCGAACAACACTCGGCTCTTTAAACTTAGCATCTAGCGCTTGAGAAACTGCTGCGGTGATCATTTCTCGCAGTAAAGCACCAGTGATATTAATCCTGGTGTTGTTGCCTTCTGCAGGATGACTGTTTGCTTCATCCGAGCCAGCCATTTCTGAATACTATATCAAACATAAATGATATATTTAAATTATATATTGATTCATCGCATTGATGATCAGATGGTCATGGTATTATTAAACCATTTAGACCACTCTAAGTAATAATTAAATAATCAATAGAATACAATATTCTTTATATTTATTAGACAGGGGGAAATAAAATTTTCACAACTGTCAATGTCGTAAAAGACATTTTATTTTAACATTAGGCTCGTCTCGAAGGACATTTAAATAGCTTATAAAGCTTGTCACAGGGACGATTTAAGATAAAATCAGTGATCTCTTGGATCAGTGATCTTTTAAGGGTCGAACAAAGTTCATCGCCTTTTTGACAAGAAGTTTATAAATAGAACTTTCGTTGTCATTATTACACCTTTGCTTATAAGCATACATCTCTAATGGATGTCTTGGTGTACACATCATATAGATGTTCATTAGCCATGATTCGCATTGATCATTTAGGTTATATATAAGTGACTTGGAAAAATCCAAGTACATTTGGAAGCTTGTGTGATTTCTCGTACCGCACAGCTTGGAATGTTAACATGTTTTCAGATGTTAACAGAGATTTACTGTCTTAAAAAGGTTGTACCATCATAGCCAGTTAATATTTTGGCTAGGTTATACCTCTAAGAATTTCTTTGGCAGATCAATTATAAATTGAAAAGATATATCATGATGTAATAAAATACATATATAAAAACCAAAGATAAACTTCATTAATTCATAAAACTAGTACAAGTGCCCTAAACGGGTCTTAGAAAGAACAAACTTCCCACGCAGGGGCTACAGAAATAAGAAATAAGTCCACGCAGAGACTTGGTACATAAATAAAATAATGTCCTCGCAGGGACTTGATTGAAAGAAAATACAAGTAAAATTAAACAATTTCCTACTTCTTCTTGCCTTTAAGAAGGTTTGCAAGGCCCTTCATAAAGCTACTATGCTCCTTCTTGGTTTTTCTAGCATCATGTTCAATCTTGTCTATCCTCTCAAGGATCTCTTGAGTTTGTTGCTGCTAGAAAGAAGGAGGTTGCTGGTATGGCGGGTATTGATAACCCTGCACTGGGTATCCATTTGGATGAACTGGAAGGTATGAAGAAGGGTAAAGATGATGGTATTGTGCAGCTGTAAGGTACGGGTCTTGAGTTCCATAGTCCGATGGATATCCCGATGGGTTTTCAAAAGGATTGTACCCAGAAGAACCTGGGTAAGTCGGGATTGGGTTGTCAAAACCCATAGGCGGCTGAGGTGGTGCATAAGAAGCTGGCGGAGGATCGATCTCCGGCGCCGCGTTCGAGGGCCCACCCATTTGGGGGTCCTCTGGAATAGGAGGGTAAGAACTCGTACCCTGAGGAGAACTAAAACAAGGTCCTCCTCGCACGGATATACGCGCATTCCTCCTTCGCCTCGGAGGCTCGGGAGGTGGCTGTTGAGGCGGCTCCTCAACAGGAAGTGGTGGAGGTGACACTGCTTGAAGCTAGGGCTCATCCAAGGGAGGTTGAGCTGGAGAGCTATGGTACGAAGGAGTAAAGTACCAATCATAGGTGGCCATCCTCTCTTGAAATGAATCGGGCCCATGGTACGGTGATCCCTGAAATAGAGAACCACTAGATATGCTAATTGGGTGGCCCGGTGTTCTGGTCTGCATCTCCGGATCTGGGTCGTCGTCCATCTCCATTTCGTGAGGAAAGTGATCCTCAGGGCCCAAAGGTGTTGGGATTGAACCCTGCCAAAGGAACAGATAGTAAAAGCCAAAACTGGATCAGAGCAGTGGATCCAGAATAAGCAGATGTTATGCATGCAAGTCTCTCCCCTTGAAAGTGGTTTCAACATCTGCTGACCTCCTATCTACTGATCATACAAACTGCTGACCTATAACTGCTGAGCGAAGTCAAAGACTGATGAAGAACTAAAGCTCTGCTGCTCAATCTACTGCCTTGTTTCAAGCACTGCTGATCATGACAAGTACTGCTGGGTTCACAGCAGTGGAAGGTTGCAGCAGTTGTTTATTTACTTTATGTAATGAAATGTAATATCAGTAGTTAGCATAGCAGTGTTTGTATAGGTCAGAGGTTAGAGTTTGTTAGGAGGTTAGATGTCACTTTCATGGTGACGTCAGCTTAGATGCTCAGTGGTTTGTTGCGTGCCTATAAATAGAACAGTGCTCTGTACTGTTCTGTTTAGCTCTTCACCATCTTCTTCCTGCACGAACAAATTACTGAGCTCGGGCTGAGGGGGAGTTTGCAAAGCATACATACAATTGTAGTTAAAGTTTGAAATAAATTTAAACATTTGGTTCTTTGTTGAAAATGGATGGTTGAAAGCATTTCTTCTGTTTGATTGTGAAAAGTGTTCTTCCATTTAATTTCCGCTGCACTACTCTTTCATTATTCATCTTAAATCAAACACAAATCACAATCAATCCAAACTCAGATCCTAACAATTGGTATCAGAGCTTGGACAGTCAAATTTGATTTAAAATTTGACATAAATAGTTCAGCTCGCAATCGTTGATACTGATAAGTTTGTTCGTTTCGTTGAAGAACAGAGCAAGGTTTAATCACCATTAAAGTTGATTAATCAGTGCCTGTAAAACAACCAGGATGGCGTCACAATCACAAGATGATAAGAATAACATTGGCTCTCTTTTCAAACCACCCATGCTTAAATGTAATGAGTACAACATCTGGGAGAGAAGGATGGGTCACATCCTTGCTCAACAGAACACTGGATGTTGGAGGTCTGTTGTTTTTGGTCCTCATGTTCCTATGGTGCCAAGTGTTGAGGATGCAAAGAAGTTCGTTCCAAAACCAACTAAAAACTATACTGAAACTGATTTTCAAAAGTTCGAACTCGATGCCAAAGCATTTAGCATCATAGCTTCTGCATTACCCAATGAAATCTATGCTGGGCTGTTACACTGTAACAGTGCCAAAGAATTATGGGATGCATTGAAGGAACAATTTGGGGGGATAGAAGAAGTTATTGAAAACAACAGGGAAATTCTGAATCAGCAGTATGAAACATTTTGTCACATCAAAGGGGAATCACTAACCCAACAATTTGAACGTTTCAGCTGTCTCATCAGTGAACTAAGGCTTGTTAAAGTTACATTTCCAAATGCAACTCAAAATAGCAGGTTCCTTAGATCATTGCCTGAAAAATTGGACACAATTGCTTTTGTCACTAGGAATTCAGCTGAGTCCAAAGATCTGACCCTGACCCAACTCCATGGTAGACTCCTGACCTATGAAAGGGAGTTAAACCAGAAAAGGAAGTTGCAAGAGTCTGGTAAAGTTGCTGATGACTATTCATTTGGCAGCACAGCTCTGTTTGGTCAGGAAGAATCTGGTAGCAGCAGTAAGGATCAGAGTTATGATCATTTTATTGACATAACTGCTGGTGGTAATTTTAACAACTCTGATTCTCACTCTGCAAATTATGCTTTCACTGCAAATAATGAAAACCAGATGTCAGATAACTTGTGCTTTGAACTCAATGATTTGCAACATTTTGATCCCACTGACTTAGAAGAGATGGACATTTTGCATCAATTGGCTTTGCTTAGTGTTAGAACAAGCAAATTCTACAAAAGAACAGGGAGAAAATTCCCAGGGCTTCATGGGAATTTAAGGGTAGGGTTGGATAAGTCAAAAATCAAATGTTACAAGTGTAATAGGCTAGGTCATTTTGCTAGGGAATGTAGGAGTCAAACCACTAGTCCAATAATTACTCATCCTAGGTCAAATCCTAGACCACAACAACAAAACACTGTGCACTATACCCAATATGCCCCTGCAGTACATGTTAACACTGCTCATTATGCTGCAACCCCTGTGCCTGTGCATTATGTTCAAACCACTGTTCCACAAATTCAGTATGTTCAAGCCCCTGTTCCTCAGGCACAGGTGCAACCTGCTGCACCTCAACAAGCTGCTCCAACAGTGACACAACCAGATCAGCAAAGCTTTTTCACACAAGGCTTTTTTGATTGGAGCAGCATGCCTGATGAACTTGGTGATGAAAATTTTGCTCTCTATGCTTCTAATGATACTTTTGATGATGAATTTTGTTTGATGGCATTAGAGTCAATACCAGAAGGGGTAGAAACTGAAGGTGAACAGCTAAGTGCTGAAACAGTGGATGAAGTTGCTGAAGCAGTGGTTACTGAAGTTGCTGGTGAACTACTGCTGGGAGAAAATTCAGAAACCCTGATTGAACCACTGTCTGACCCCTGGTCCAAAGTAGACAAAGAGAAAGAAGAGTTGAAGAAAGCTGGTGAGGGAGAAGGGAGAGCTGATGAAGAAGATGATCATCAATGTAATTGTGCCATGATGGCTGCTGCCAAGGTAACTCCTCAAGTTCTTGAAAAACTGTGTTCAGACAACTGTATTATTCCATTTGCTAACATCAAAGAGGTAAATGAAAACCTTAGGGATAAAGTCTTGTCTGATGAAGTCAAATTTGAAAAGTCATTAAAAGAACTTAGAAACAAATTGGCTGAAAAAGATAAAGAGATCAGCAGTCTAAAAGAAGAGCAGAGCATAACCAAAACTCAACTCCAAACTATGGTAGAAAAATACCAAGTTTGCAAAAAGGAGTTGGAGTCTACCCAGATCACCTGTGAAAGATGGGTGGAGTCTTGTAAAGGGTATGAGGTTATGCTTGCAAAACAGCTTGAAAGCATTGTCAAGTTTGGTATAGGACATAGAAAATATGATGAACTTGTAAACATTGCTAAAAAAACAAGCTGGTTCAACTAAAATAATACCAACCAACAAAAATGGCCAAGAGGTTAAAATAACCGACAAACTTGGTAACAAAATTACTCTGGAAAGATCTGTGAGATCCTCAACTTTTGAGGAGATTGAGAAATATCAATTTAAACCCACATGGTCTGATGAGTGTGATATCCTAGAAAACTTCAAACCAATGGATTTCACAACCACTGATGGTGTAAAAGCTCCAAAAGCAAAGATCATTCCAATCAAAGATATCCCAACAGTGGTTCAAAACCCTGTTGCAAAGGAATCTGAGAAAAGGAACAAGAGAGAAAAGATTAAAAACTTGTTTTATGATTTTTGTGAAAAAAGAAATCATCTAACAAAAGACTGTTTTCATCTAAAAGCACACAATCTAAACAAAACAAGTGTCATTGTATCTGCTGAGAGTTGCACCATCTGTGGTAAAAATAACCACAAAACTAAGGAATGTGTGTATCTCAAAAACTTTGATGAGAAAAAGAAGGAGTACACTGCAAAAACATCCTTAATTTCATCAACATCATCTGTCAATTTCACAAAGAAGCAACCACTGTTTGTGCCAGTCGAAATAACTGTCACAAAACAGCTGAACCAAACATCTGTTCAAAGAGATGTTCAAGTGACTGATGCACCCCCTGCCAATCAATTCAGGAGGAGCATGTTGGTGCATATTCTGTGACAACAGCTTAGATTTGGTCTTTGGATATCTTGTAATTAGTTAAACGATAAACAGTTAGCGGGTTTAGCTTTGTATTAGTGAGATAATTGAGTTTGGGCTAAACTAAACCCAGATTGGGTGATGGGGGGCGAATTGGGCCTGTCCAATTCGCAGCCCAAGAGTGTTTAACCTAGCCCAGTTGTAACTCTTGTGTTATATAAACAAGGTTAGGCTTTAGGGTTTAGGTTAATCAGCCAAAACAGTTTGTGAGAGATAGAATTTCGTGAGAGCAATAGCTTGGACGAATTTAGTGGTTGTTAGGGTTTGATTGATTGTAATTCTTTGTGATTGATAATCAATAGAAACCCGGTTTGAAAGTGTCTTGCTGTTCCTACTTGTTTTCTGCTTATTCTGATCAAGAGGATTCCGCACTCTTGATTGGATTGACAATTCTGTGAAGATCCATACACATCAAGGGGACCTACAATTGGTATCAGAGCATTAGGCTCTTGAAGGCTCGGTTCAGAATTGTTTGCTGCAGAAACAGGGAGTGAAATTTTCGAAATTTTTGAAACCTGAAAATTAGGGTTTTTGAAATTTTCGAAATTTTTGTGTGTTTGATTCTGATTTTCGATTTTTGTTGGCTGTTTTGATCTTCTGTTTTGTTTGATTGCTGTTTTGCAGGTTTTAGGGTTTCCAAGAAGGTTTTTGGTTGATTGTTTTGAAGAAATTTTGGCTGAATTTCTTGAAGATTTGAAGACTGTCTTCGTGTTCTTCATTAAGTTCATCAAATTTTTGTTAAAAGTTTGCTGATTTGCTTGTTTGATTGTGCAGAATTGTGTTGGAGAATCTTCAGAATTTCAAACAGATCAAGTTTCCAAAGTTAACCAGCGAATTTGTGTAGGATCGATTTCGCGACCTAAACGAGTCGTTCGGAAGAGCTCAAATCCGTTTCAGAGGCGGAAACAAGGAAACGGACGTGTACACAGCTTGTATCACACTTTAATCCTCTTGTATATTGATTTTACAACGTTTTCGTTTACAAGGAAAACCGGCAATACCTCGGTATCAGATCTGAACAATGTTACAAATGAAATGAACATTTAACCTATTTATAGTACTCTAGGTTCGCTCATAGCTACATAAACCGTAAAAGCGATCCTAATTAAATCCGTAAAAGCGATCCCACATGTTCCAAATAAGCGAACTGACATGTTGTCCATATAAGCGAACTTCCTTCCATCTTTTGTCTTCTAGTGAACTATCATGATGAACCTCATTGGACCTTCAAACCAATGCATCTCATTGGACCTTTTCATGATGACATATCATTGGACCATATTATTTTTGTCTTTTGTGAACTTTCAATTCTTGATGTAAATTATAAACGGCCAATATCAATTTGTTGATTCGTGACATCACTTGTGATGTCACTTGCGTGATGTCACTTGTGATGTCATGTCTGATTGGATCCACAACGAGAACGAGACTCGACATTAGACGAAGACGACAGATGACTGCACCAACAGACTCCCCCTCAGATGTTGACGAGTCTTAAGTGTCGAGTCTTCAACGACTTCAGTCTTTATCAGTGAAAGCATCCTCAAATCTTTCTCTTTTCTTTTCATCATCATCAACAGACTCTTCTCACACAATCTCTACTCAGATGTCTTCAGACTCCCCCTTTCGATATGCTGGGATCGCAGTCTGGCATGTTGAAATCACAAAGTCTTCAGGTATCGAAACCTGATTCTCTATCACTTCTAAACCTGCACATCCTCTACCCAAAAATAAATCTTCCTATGATAACATGTAAAAATCTAATGAGTCACTTGCAGACATTTTACATTCAAATAATGATATTACAATTTTAATCTTTGAAGAACCACTTGAAGATTATACATCATTTTTATTTTCAAAACAACACACTCTCCCAAACCATCTGTTCATCATGTTTAGCACTCGGAATTTTGAAAATCAGCTTTTCAATATCAGTTGTCGAAAATATTTTTGACTTTTTCAAAAAATTTATGCTAAAACACACTAAAAATCTTTTTGGATTTTTGACATAAGAGAATTAAAATGCAGTAAAGAAATATTTACAAACATTATTTTAGTGAGTTTGTGTAAGAGGATCATATCAGTTTATGAGACAAATCACCAACACCGTTGAGCTTGATTTCATTATAAGTTTTAAACAATTTACCTAGATTGTCAGTATATTTGTCCACTTAAATTTCCACACAAAGTTCAACTGATCCGAGATACGATATTAATATTTTAAGCACTTAAACTTATTCGTGTGTCCCACTACTTGAATATACTCCCGTACCAGATCCCAATATTCAGTCTTACAGGTGAGTATACCACAGCTGATATCTGTAAGGGGTTAGGTGCGAAACCGTGAGAGCTCAGGTCAGAACTTCCGTTCAGCAGAGAGATGACGGCTCGACTTTTGGTGGGTCCCCTTTAGAGGATCTTTTTTACAACAGCAATGACTATCAATTTTATTGTTTCATCGATTTGCTGAGGGCGGCGCTTTTTCAAGCATTTGCAGAAAGTATTATCCGGGGACTAGGTCAGTACTTCCATACAGCAGAAGTCCCGGGATAATACCCCAGATATCACTGAGCATAAAGACCTAGTATCTCAGAATAAGGGACCTTTCAAACAAGATTTCAGGGGTTACCTATATATCCAAGTTTGTGTTAACCCACAGAACAAGCAAGTTTGAAATTTAGGTTTATATCTCGTCACAGTTTATTAAATGTGCAAAAACCTACTGACATATCCACAGTAAGATTGTTTAACACTTTTAATCTTTCCAAATCTTTAGCATGTTGTGATAGTCCGCTGATGTACTATCATTTCCTCTTTTACACAACAAACTCATTTTTGGATTTTATCATGTTTTTGGCTTTTTCAAATTTTCTAATGTTTTTGGATTTTCTGAAATTTTCTACTCCATCTAAAATGCAAACACATTAACGAAAATTGAAAACAAACTGTACAGAAACATGACAACCGATATCAAATCGCATCAATTCGCCATTCACTTGGCATAAACAATCAGAACTCCCCCTATCAACAAACTATTTTCTCATTTAGATTTCAAAACACTTAAGTTTGTTTTAATCAAAATGATTGTTTCGGAAAATAAGTTTGATTGATTTTACTACTTGGAGGTATATCAATACTAAGTTCGGGGATGTGGTTCATCATCTTGTCTCTCAATCACTTGTAGGAAAATGCAAGTACAAATTAATGTCCTTGATTTACCGTATGCACAAGTTATGCACAAACAAATCTTCTAACCACTTGTAAACAATCATAAACAAACCTTTTTTACCGTTTGTATGATTGACATTACCGTAGTAAATTCCTCAAGAAAGATGCCGATACCTGCTCCTCGCTTACCTACCTGGAAGCTCCGGCATAGTCCTTTATCCTGTAAAATTTTTACAATTTTAAACATTTTCAAATCATCGTAATTAAACAAGAAAGATGCTGATTCATGATCCACGATTACCAACTTGGGATCTCCGGCAAGTCCGGTGTTTTACTCAAACATAATGTCCACCCAATCCTCACCAGCCTTGGGTGACTTTGGAACACATCTGTCCCACCAACATTTTGATTTATAAAACTCTTTAACACCCTTTACCTTCTTATCAACCATCTTCCCAAAAATATGTTTGACTTTCCCGTTGAAAGCCTTCTCAACATCAAATTCTCCTTTATCAGCGAAGAATTGATTTGAAATTTCAACCTTTCCAACTTTCTTCATCAAATTTTCCTTTGACAATGACGGAAAATTTTCCTCGTTCAACTCAGGAACGGAATTATCAATCTTTTTCTTAACACATGACTCCTCTGATTTTATGGAATCAGATTCATTGTCAGAATTACCCTCAGATTTAACAACCCATTTTTGTTTACTCAAATCGACTTGCCTTTTGTAAAAACGTTTTGAAGTTTCACCAACTTCCAAAGTCGATTTATCAACACATTTCTTTTTCATATCAGAGTTAGAAGAAACTCCCTGTTTTTGGTAGTTGGTCTTGGGGCAATTCCACGCTATGTGTCCAACTTCTTGACATTTGAAACACGTTCTTCTATCAACTCTCGAAGCAAACATCCTCACATTCTTCTTTACTTCAGCAAGAAACTCTTTATTCGACTGCTTCCAGAACGGTTTCTTCTGTTCATCCTCTGAACTTCCCCCTGAAACAAATTTTGTTTTTGGTTTATAAGTTTTCTGATTTTTATAATTTTCTGAAGAATTGAAACCAAGACCTTTCTTTTTGAGATTACCATTATGGTTTGGTTTCTTTCGATAACCTGAACCATAATCATAACCCTTTTTCTTGTTCAATCTCTGTTGTACTCTTGAAGTGTACTTTTTAGGTTTTTCACTAAGATTTTCATCTTTTATTTCAGAAATATTAATTTCTGTTAATTTGAAAACCTGTTTGATCATTTCAGTTTTGACACTTCTTATTGGAAATTCCTCATCAGAAAATAATTTGTCCGAATTATTCAAGGTATAAGCAACCTTAAACATTTCGTCATTCAAATTATTCTTTGATAACAAGAATTCTTTATTATAAACCCTCTTAACCGGCGAACTCGGACTTTTCTCAGACGAACTCGAACTATCCAACTTAGACTCCGACTTTGACTCTTCATCCATATCCAACACCTGATCAACAACTCTCTTAACTAACTCAGACTCATGATCAGTGTCAAACGCTGTGAATGTAACATCAATATTGTCTGGTAATTCATCAGTGATTTCAGACTTTAATTTGATGTTTAGAGCCTTGTCTACTTGTTCCTCATTTGGTTTCCTGGGGGAATAACTCTCAAAGATAAGAGGCGAACATCTGTTATACTTGACACTTGGTTTCTTACCAGTATCCTCTTCTTTTTCTTTTTTCTTGAACGCTTCAAGACCTGCAACAGTAGGATAAATACGATCAATCAGATAATCACAAGTAGTATAACTCAACAACAATCGATTGATCCGTTCACTCTCTATTTTCTCAAGTTCCAACTCCTTCTTCAAATTAGCGCAATCTTCAATGTAATCATTTATGACACTTTGCTTTGTCATCAAAGTTGCACTCATCTTGTCATTTGCTTTTTCAAATTCTGCATTTGCTCTCTTTAAACTGTCAACTGTCCTGTTTAGTACATCGTATGACTCTTTAACATACTTCACATCAGACAGTAAATCTTCCTTCATTTTCTCCAACTCATCAATCTTTTTGTCTTTTTCTTCACAATCTTTGCAAGATGCTGAACATTTCTCACAAGACTTAATGACTTCAACCACCTTTTCAACTATCTTTTCGACTTCGACAATCTTGTCAACTTCAACAAGTTTCTCGACATCCACTAATTTTTCAACTTCTTTCTCAGTCACTGGTTCATCAGATTCTTTTTCAGTTTTCTGTCCTTCAGCTTCCTTTGTTGAACTTTCTTCAACTTTTGCTTTTTTCTGGATATCCAACTCATGCTCTTCAATTTTCTGAATAAACTGTGCCAGATTCATAACTTGAGACTTCCTCATGTGTTTTACAATCAACAGATAAGTTCCCCACTTTTGTTGGGGTAAAGCCTCAGCTAGCTTATCGATCCACTCATCATCCTCTTTTTTAATGTCCAATCTACCCATTTCCAATACCAGATGACAATATCTATCAATTGTTTGCTTTGTTGTTTCATCTTCAAAAGCCACAAACATATCAAATGATTTCTTCAATAACGCAGCTGAAATTGTATCAACCGATGTAGCAAGAGCATTGTAAAAGTTCTCTTCCATGTTTCAAAAATCAGATGATACTTCGAGAAATACCTGAATGACACACAAACAACACAATCAGTTTAAAAATTTTATCAATTAATGGAAACAAACTGGTACTTGAACTGGTGAAATTTCTGTGCGGACTGAAATAACTTGGATCAAATACGAATGGCGTGACCCTTTTTCGTGTAGACTGACTGAATTTCAAATGACCTTGCTCAACTTCCAATCGACCTGACGGAACCTTGAACACTTTGAATTTCAAATCGTGAGATCAGGACCTTTTGGGCGGTAACTATAAAGACAAATGAATTAAACTATGTGATTTAATAGGGCCGCTAATAATACCACTAAAAAAATTTTTTTGGACGGCAACAATTTTTTAAAATGAAAATCCGATTTGGGCCAATACAAAATTAAAGATGGACTGCCAACACTTTATATTAACTAACACTTCATGGGGCAGTAAATTGGGCGGCAACTTTTAATATTTTGCATGCAAAACTGATATTTCACCTTTTAATGATAGGGCCGATTTTAAGTGTTGTTGATTGGGCCTACAAATCTTTATTGGGCGGCAAAACACTAATACCTATGATAAAAACCTGTGGCTGACAACATATGAATAATGGGGCGGCAACTATTTAATTGATCGGACTTTTAAAGATCGTTATTTATTTTATTTTTATCATATTTTTTATGTATCACATGCACTACTACATAACACCTGACAACATCAAAGGCTTTTAATGGGCTGCTTATATGGTGAAATGTGATAGGGCCAAATCTTTAGTGGGGCGGTGGGTTTAAAGAACTTGGATTGGACCAACAATATTGAAGAACCAGGAAGTCAATTTCAGGCCGAAGCCTGTAAATGAAGATCTGGGTCTTGTTAAAGGTTGACAGAGTTTCCTGCAAAAGAGAAAACCGTTAGGCTCGCCGCAGAGATGGGAGGGCCACTCTGCGACCACCCTCCGGCGTGAGGATAAGTATTGGTAGAGAGAGAAAATAGAGAGAGAAAATAGGGACGAAGGTTCAGAGAAATCGTACTTGGATTTGTACTTTGAAGGGGTATTTATAGTAGTCAACTGAGATGACGTCATCCGTCTGGACGCACTTGAACGGGGGCTCGTCCTCGGAGTCTTCTGGTGCGGGCGGACATGCTATGGATGCCCGCTCGAGTGTAGTCCGGTTCGTCTCTGGGACACATGTTCGGCTTCGGACATGCGTCTTCAAGTCCCCTAGTTTGGGAAGTCTTTTTATGAAGACTTTGTCAAACTATTATTCCAAGCTTTTTTATCCCGTTTGGATGACGTGTCACGGTTGGAGTAGTTTTAAACAGGTTACGTGGCGTGTTTTGTATGGTGCGGGTGACCTTCTCTACTTGGGCCGTCGGTCACCTACATGTGACGGTAACGGAACCCTTGTTGGGAATCGTGGGAAGCGACAGTTGATGTGACTGGCCCCTAACCGACTTACATTTTCCTATAAATTCAATTTTCACCACTTTATTTTTACCGTTTTTTCCTCTCTTTTTCATTCTCTTCTGCTGTTACCCTCTCTAGTATCTTCTTCTTCTCCAAAGAAAAAAGGTGCGTCCTTGTTCCTTTTTACTTTTTGCAGTTATGGCTCCGGGTAAGGAGAACCTTTCGGAGAGTGTGAGCGTGCTTACCCAACGTCAGTTGGATAAGTTTATTAGAGAATATAGGATTCCCTTAGATCTACATCCGGTCCTCTCTTCCGGTACGGAAGCCATATACCCCTTTCGTCAAGGGAAATTCCCCCTTTTACACCCGTGTCTGTAACTTTGCCAATTATAGGGTTCCTTTTTCGCGTTTTCTGATTAGGGTTTTGCAGTTTTTTAGAGTTCACGTCTGTCAGGTTAACCCATTCGGCCTTAGCCGTGTTAACCATTTCGAGATTTCTTGTCGTGCCCTTGATAAGAAACCGGATTTGAACGTTTTCCGGTACTTTTATGAGTTTATCTCGGCCGGAGACTGGTACACCTTTGCACACCGGAAGAATGTCCCATCTCCATCTTCCAACGAACGGTCTAGTCTAAAAAACTGGAAAGATAACTTCTTTTGGTTAGACGACCGTTGTCTTCCGGAGGACATGAGGTGGCGTTTTAAGGACCAGTCTATGTCGTTTGACCTTGAAGAAGACTTTGTTTTTAATGAAAGCTTAGTCCGTGCTCTGATCGAGCATCAGTCCCCTATTCGTCCTCTTCCTGAGCATTTCCTTTGGTTAGGTGGAGTCAGTTTTTCGTGGGCCCGGGGGGATAAGGATTGGCCGATTATACGCCGGAAGAGTGATCGTAAGTTCCGGTTCTTTATACCCCCTTCGGCTCTTTTATTTGCTGGTTTTGCTAACTCTTTTACTTTGGAAATGCAGGTGCTGCGATGTCGCTTCTTGATGCTTTGAAGGTTCCGAGCATGGACTCCTTCGATTTTGATTTTGAGCAGCAAGAGGACGTTCCGTTCATGAAACAGGTAGCACCCTCTGCCCATCCCGTTCGTGGTCAGGCGGATACGAACATACCCGTATCGTCTGCTGCTGAAACGACCTCTTCAGTTCCGAAGGACTCTTCCGAACAAGCCACTGCTGAAGCGGTTTCTCATATGCCGGCATCTTCTAAGGAAGCGGGAGGTTCGTCCGGATCTCATGCTGGGCAGAAATCCATTCTTGACGACGTGGATGATGATCCGGAGATACGTAGTCTGGACGAGGCACTTTTGAATCAGCCTTTATCTCTGAAGAGTAAGAATGTTGGAGCGGACACTGATCTGGTGGTCCGGTCCCGCAAGAGGAAGGGTGAATCGGTTCAGGTACGCTCGTTTGATTCTCTCCCCATGCCAAGATTGAAGAAGACGAAGGGGAGTTCCTATTCTGAAGGTACTGTTATGGAGGAGCTTGATGAACATCTTTCCGGGGGTAAGAGTTCAAGGGAAGAAGCGGCCTTAGCCCGAAGTAGACCGACTCCGGCTTATTCAGGTGGTTTTGTCCCTGATAGTGAGGTGGAGAGTATGGAGACGGAGAATCCGGTGGGCGTGGATAAGGGTAAAGCCCATAGTGAACCGAAGGTGGTCACTTTTTCAGGCACGCACTTGGGCTCTTCTCTGGGTCCGGACTTTTTTATGGATGATGAGGAAGATCAAGTGTCTTCGCTTCCCTCATCTTGGTTCGGACCTGAGTTGATGTCCTTTTTTCGATATGCAGATCTGTTCTCGGAAGATATGGAGATTGACCCATCCACTGCTGAGGAGAAGTTTATACCCGACTGGGACATTTGGAACAAAGATACGGTCCTGGATGTTTTGACCGCCAAGATGATGCTCTTCAACATAAATACTCCAATGGACCATGTTCGAAGTCGGAAGATGAAAAACCCGGATCTAGGGGCCGCGGTTTTGACTAACCAAGCTCAGTCTAACATATTCGTGACAGAACTTTATCGTAGGTGGGTTGAAGCGGAGTCTGTGCGGGAGAATTTGGAGAAGGAAGTCCGTTCTTTGAAGCGTAAAGTTCTCAAGAGCCCGGAGGTGGAGAAGAAGGTAGCCCAACTAACTCAAGACCTTCGGACTCAACAAGAAAAGGTCGCATCTTTGACGGCTCAGAATCAATCATCGCAGGCGGCTGCCGCGGCCGCTGCTGAGGACAGGGACAAGATCTCCTCGGAATTCAAGGTATTTTCCGAGTCCATGAAACAAAAGGATGAAGAGCACAAAGCGGTTTTGGTGAAGATGGAGGAGTCTCTCAGCGGTGCCCGTCTTGCGTACGAGAGTATGATGGCTGGTACGCTCGCATTTCCGTTTTATTGAATTCTTACTTCTTCTATTTTCTCTAACTTTTTTCCCAGAGCGTGATGCGTTCAAAACAGGGGAGGCTGATTTGAAGAGTCGTCTGGAGGAGATGGAGGTAGAGAATGCTTCTCTGAGAACGGAAGTCACGGACCTCCGTGAGACGAAGGTTTGGATGCTTACGGAAGGTGCCCAGCTTCTAGCGAAGAATATTCACAAAGGCAAGGAGATGACTGCTGCCGTGGCTGGGGTTAATAATGCGATGAGCGCAGTTGGTATTAACTCGGGCTTGCACTCCGGCTACGTTCATGCTTTGCAGAAAAAGACTCCTTTCAAAGAGATTCCGCTGTTGAATCGTAACGCTATGGAGGAGCTGAAGGTGGCGGTCGCTTGTTTTGATACTCTCAAGTTCCCAGTAATAGAAGACCTTCCGAAGCTTAGTGACGCGCCACTTCCGGAAATTAAGAAGGCCCTTCGCTTTGCTAGCGGTGATTTGCCGAAAGAATGAGGTGGACATGCCCGGTTTTTTGGGGTATGCACCTTGGATATTTTTTAGGTAGTCCAGATGAATGTGAAGCTCGTCCGGCGTTTTGACAGATGTCTTGCTTTTCTGGACTTTGTAATGATGTTTTTACTTTGTTTGTTATCCTTTTGTGAATGGTATTAAGACTTGTTCCGGTTGCTTATGTCCGGTTTATATTTGATGTAACTATTTTTCACATGCGTCCATGTTAAAGGTGTACATTTTGAATTCTTCTAGAACGTTCTTTTGTTTAATGCGGATCCGATTTTGTCTTATTAAGGATAACTTGAAGGTCATACGAACGATGCCAGTTCGTCTTTTCCTTTTAGGGTTAGGTCCCTGGGTTCGGCCGATGAGTGTTTGTGAGTTGCAACTTTTTAACATTTTATTTATTAGGTTCGGAACTTGAATTTTTCCGATGGATGCAAAGTAAGAAACATTTTTAATCAATCCGCGGGTACTACCCTCCGCGGTTCTTGTATTTTAACTGGTGTGGGAAAAAACATCCGCTTTACAGGAAAATTAAAATATGACGGAGCTCATAGCTTCCGTTTTACAATTATTTGTTTAAAAAACCTTCTAAAGGTAGCATTTTTTAAGGTGCACCCCGTTCCAAGTACGCGGAACAGAGGTTCCATCCATCTTGATTAAAGTGTATGCGCCATCTTCTCCTGCTGTTTTGATCTGATAGGGCCCTTCCCACTTGGGGGCTAACTTCCCCGTTCCTTCGGCTAAACTTGCTTCATTGTTCCGCATAACATATTCTCCGATTTTGAACCGGGTTTCCTTAACTTTGGAGTTGTAGTGTTTTTCCAACTCTTTTTTATATTTGGCCTCCCGGATTGCCGCAAGTTCCCTCCTTTCTTCGATTAAATCGAGGTTTAAACGGAGTTCTCTTTCGTTTTCTTGCTGGCTTAATTGTATGCGGGGCGTGGGGATCCCTACCTCTGCAGGTATGACAGCTTCGGTGCCGTATGTCAAACTGAAAGGAGTTTCTTTGTTGCTTGTTTTAGGCATGGTTCGGTGTGCCCATAGGACATGCGGAAGTTCGTCCGCCCATGAAACGCCTTCCTTCCCCAACCGTTTTTTAATTCCTTCTACGATACTTCGGTTGGTTCTTTCCACTTGCCCGTTGGCCTGGGGATGGGCCACCGAAGCGAAGCTCTGTTCGATGTTCATTCTTTGGCACCACGTTTTAAACGGCTTCTCCGCAAACTGTTTACCATTGTCGCTCACTATGCAAAGAGGCATTCCGAACCTGCACACTATGTTTTCCCATGCGAACCTCAGCACTTGGTCTCCTGTGATCGTCCGGAGGGGCTTAGCTTCGACCCATTTAGTAAAGTAGTCAATGGCGACCAATAGAAATCTTACTCCTCCGGTGGAGACGGGGAAAGGACCTACGATGTCGATTCCCCATTTCTGGAATGGCCAGGCCGAGGTTACAGGTACGAGATTGTTTTTGGCACGATGACTCACAGGGGCGTGGCGTTGGCAGTCTTCGCATGACTGGAGCTCGTCTACTGCGCTTTGATGCATTCCTGGCCAAAAATACCCGGCGTTCATGACTTTTGCAATAACCATCCTTGGCCCTGCGTGGATGCCGCATATTCCCCAATGTATTTCCCTTATAACGTAACTTGCTTCCTCCGGGGTTAGGCATTTTAGGAGCGGGCCTAAAAAGGTTTTTCTGTAGAGCTGACCATCGTGTATCTGATACTGCAGTGCTTTCACTTTTAACTTCCGTGCCTGAGCCTTGTCTTCTGGGAGCGTACCATTTTTCAAGTAATCCACGATCGGAGTCATCCAAGACTTTTCGGCCACGGAAACTGACATGACCGGCCTCGTCTGTTGGATGGCCGGAGTCCGCAAGGTCTCGACTAGAACCTCTTTTGATAGATGGCAGAATGTTACGGATGCCAGTTTGCTCAAAGCATCGGCTTTTTTGTTTTTGCTTCTCGGTATATGCACTATTTTGCAAGAATCGAAAGAGGAGATTAAACTGTTGACCTGCTGTAAATACCGAACCATATTATCTTCTCGTGCCTCGTATTCGCCACTGACTTGATTGGCTACCAGTAATGAATCGACATGAGCTAATACGGAGGTTGCACCTGCTTTGGCTGCAGTTTGCAAGCCTGCAAGGAGAGCCTCATACTCTGCTTCATTATTTGACGTCTTGAATTCGAAACGCAATGCGTAAGTGTACTCTATTCCCTCCGGATCTATCAGAATTAAACCTGCTCCCGACCCTTCTTTGCTGGAAGCCCCGTCCGTATATAGGTTCCATACCTTCGGTAATATGGGTTGTCCTTTGATGCTTTCTCCGGTCGGGACCTCTGTGAGGAAATCAGCTACTGCCTGCCCCTTTACTGGACCTCTGGTACGATAGGTGATATCAAAGGCACTGAGCTCTATTGCCCATTTGGTGAGACGCCCGGAGACCTCTGGCTTCCTGAGGATTTGCTGGATCTGGAGATCGGTCTGTACTTCTATATTAAAAGCTTGGAAGTACCTCCGGAGGCGTCTGGAAGCATGTACCAAGGCGAGTGCCAGTTTTTCTACCATCGGGTACCGAGTTTCATAGTCTTTCAAGATGCGGCTTACGTAATAGACCGGGATTTGTGCCTGATTCCGGTGCACTACGAGTACTGCACTTATCGCAAAGTGGGACGCAGATAGATATACCGTGACGGTTTCTCCGGTAGAGGGTGCGGTCAAAGTCGGCAGGGACCCGAGGCATACCTTTAACTCCTGAAATGCCGAGTCTGCTTCTGGCGTCCATTCTATTTGGCCTTTTGCCGTTCGCTTTTTTAATACGTTCATGAAAGGGATGGAGCGGTCTGCCGCTTTTGAAACAAAACGATGAAGAGCGACGAGTTTCCCATTTAGGGACTGGATCTCTTTGATGGTTTTAGGAGGCTGCATGGAGACTACTGCCTTGATTTTATCCGGGTGCGCCTGGATTCCGGATCGTGTGACCCATACCCCGAGGAATTTTCCCTCTTCCAAGCCGAAAGAGCATTTCTTGGGATTGAGTTTGAGATTGATACTCCGAAGCCTTGTAAAGGTTTCGAGTATATCGTCTATCATGTCGTCTTCCTCTCGGCTTTTTATGACCAAGTCATCGACATAGATCTCCAAGTTTCTTCCGATCTGAGCTTTGAACGCTTTATCCATCAATCTCTGATATGTGGCTCCGGCGTTTTTCAGACCGAATGGCATTTTGGTATAACAGAACAGTCCTTCGTTTGTTACGAACGCGGTCTTATCTTCGTCTTCTGAAGCCATTTGGATTTGATGATAACCCTTGTACGCATCCAAGAAGCACTTGAGACGGAAACTTGAGAGGGAGTCTATCTTCAAATCAATCTCCGGCAAAGGATAGCAATCCTTTGGGCACGCATTGTTTAGGTCCGAGAAATCGACGCACATCCTCCATGTTTTATCCTTCTTGGTTACCATTACTGGATTGGAGACCCAGGTTTGGTAACGCACCTCTCTGATAATACCGGCGCTCAACAATTTTCGTACGTCTTCGGAGATGGCCTTGTTACGAGCCGGAGCCATGTTTCTTTTTCTCTGGGCCACTGGTTTTATTGAATGTGACACGTTTAACTTATGTTCGGCCAGACACCGGGGAACTCCAACCATGTCAGAGGTTTGCCAGGCGAACACATCAAGTGAATTGGACAATAGTTTCCATAACTTCTTCTTAGTTTGTTTGGGAAGCTGAGCTCCGATTGCAATTTTTTGCTCTGGAAAATGTGGGTGTATGGCCCACTCTTCTGTGAGAGTATTAGGAGGTTCGGCATTACCCTCGCTTTGTCGTATTTCAGCTACACCGATTGCTGATTCGGAGTACAATGTCGCTATTCCGGCTTCAGTGGGGAATTTTAATGCTCCATGTATAGTTGAACTGATCATTCCGAAGGCGCACATACCAGGTCTTCCGAGTATGACATTGTGAACGGATCGTGCTTCAACCACTAGATACGTCAAGTTGACAGTTCGAACCAAACTCCCTTCTCCCATCGTCGTTGGAAGAGTGATTTGGCCCAAAGGCTGAACTACTTCTCCGGAGAAACTGACCAGAGGCATTGACACTTGAAGCAATTTCGCCTTAGTCTGTGGGGCTAATTGTTGAAAGCACTGCTTGTACATAATCTCGGTGGCGCTTCCGCTGTCGACATACACCCTCCGGACCTTGTGTCCTGCAATGATTGCGGACACTATGACCGGTCCGTCCTTGACATCTTCCAAGCTGACCGGTGGGAAACCAATGGGTTGCTGCATCCAGGCGGCCAAATGCTGACTGGTCCGCGTGATGCCTTGGTTGTTTGCCCTGCGGATCATGCAAATTGCTGGTTGATTATTCGGATTTTCTCCGGAATTTCCGGAAGATTTTCCTTCTTTTACTTCTTTGACTAAGTGCGACAGCTTCCCGGACCGTACCGCCTTTTCTATTTCTTGCTTCAAAGACCAGCAGTCGTCTGTATTGTGACCCCGAGCATGATGGTAGTCACAAAATTTCTTTGAATTTTTGTCTCCTGGGTTCCGAAGTTTTGGTGGGGCGGGGAAATTCATCCCCTCCGCACTGAGAATTTCACTGGGAGTTTTGGAGAGATCCGATAAATTGTAAAATCGTGATCCGGAGCTTTTCCCTCGTGGAGGTCTGTCGTTTCTACCGTAAGGATGTGATCGTCCCCTGCTCCCTGGCGGAGCCTTATCAAACACCGATCCACCATTTTTCTTCCATGAAGACATCTTGTGATCTGATTCTGGAGCAGGATTACATGCATTCTTGCCTCGAGCGAAAGCCCTGGCCCGTTCCATTAGTACCTCCATCGTCTTCGGTAGATTTTCGTGCAATTTCTCAACTAACTGATTATTCCGAACGCGGTGACAAAATCCGGAGATCCGCAGTTGATCAACTACCCCACTGATCTGCATGCTTTCCCGGTTAAACCGGTCAATGAAACTGTCTAAAGACTCTCCGTCTTTTCTCCGGATGTTGTGGACTTCGGTAATCTCCTTAGAGTAGTGCCTTTGTTGACTGAAATTTTGGAGGAATAATCTTCGGAACTCCTCAAAGTCGTTGATCTCACCTTCATTCAACGCATCAAACCATACTCGCGCGGCTCCAGTTAGAGTTTGTGCAAACATAAAGCACCATGCTGGCATCGGCCATTGTTCTACTCGTGCAGCTCCGTCAAAATCGAACATATGATCATCCGGATCAGTTGTGCCATCGTACTTCTTCACCGTGGTTGGCATTTTGAGCTTTGGAGGAAGTTTGGCATGTGTAATACGAGCACTAAACTTTGACTTGGCTGTCATAGAAACTGGATGGTACGGCTTGGTGAGTTCCGGATCGCCAATTACATCCATCTGTATATCGTTTCGTGTGGCCATTACTGGTGAAGGTCCGGAAGAACCTTGTACGTATCCAGTATAAGCTTCTGAAGTAACGACTGTGGAAAATGTAGGAGTGATCATTGTCGGGCCCATTGTCCCCGTTGGTGTTTCGTCATGAAAGAGCCTGGTTCGCAAACCAAGGATCTGTTCATCTCTGGCCTGTTGCGCTTTTAATCTTCGTAGAAGACTTGCGTTTTTGGCGAGAAATTCTGCGTCGAACTCTGAGGTTTGCGAAGTAGGGAGTAAGATGAAAGGCAAGGTTGTTCCCGGACCTGAGCTTAAAGTAGCTGAGGTCGTGGAGATGATACTTGCTGGTGCAGTAATTTGCGTGCTAACAGCCGTAGATCCCAAATTCAAAGAACCTGGGGCCGCCATTTGTCAGTTCTTTGCTCAAGAAGTTCACTAGAGTGAAGGACTAAGAGCTTTAAGATCGGATGGCGCCAATTGAAGAACCAGGAAGTCAATTTCAGGCCGAAGCCTGTAAATGAAGATCTGGGTCTTGTTAAAGGTTGACAGAGTTTCCTGCAAAAGAGAAAACCGTTAGGCTCGCCGCAGAGATGGGAGGGCCACTCTGCGACCACCCTCCGGCGTGAGGATAAGTATTGGTAGAGAGAGAAAATAGAGAGAGAAAATAGGGACGAAGGTTCAGAGAAATCGTACTTGGATTTGTACTTTGAAGGGGTATTTATAGTAGTCAACTGAGATGACGTCATCCGTCTGGACGCACTTGAACGGGGGCTCGTCCTCGGAGTCTTCTGGTGCGGGCGGACATGCTATGGATGCCCGCTCGAGTGTAGTCCGGTTCGTCTCTTGGACACATGTTCGGCTTCGGACATGCGTCTTCAAATATAAAGTCACATGGACAATATTAAAATGAACTGCCACTTTATCAAACGGTGTGGTGTGGTTATTTTCAAACGGTTCACACTGTTCTATGCATATCACGTTAGATCTGACTTAGACAATGATGGTCATAAAAACGAATCAGATGATGTCGTATGAGCGGTCCTAAAATGTCACAAAGAGCGATCCTCGACTTTTATGGTGATGCCGTATGAGCGGTCCAGAAATGTCACAAAGAGCGAACCGATGATGTTTTATGAGCGGTCCTAAAATGTCAAAAAGAGCGACCCTCGACTTTTATGGTGATGCCGTATGAGCGGTCCAGAAATTTACCAAATAAGCGAACCAGAAGAAATTATTTGGAGCGGACCTAAGCAAATTTTTGAGCGAACCTTGATGACGTCAGCAAAACACGAACCGAATGCAAGCGAAAACTCAATTTGAACCAATTTTAGGCCGATTTAAGTTCTGAAAACTTCCAGGTTTTGTTAATTCATGATTACGCACATACTGTGTGAATTTTAAGCGATTTTGACCGTAAAAAGTTTTGTTTTTTCGAAAAAGAAAGGTGTAGAAGCAGAAAAATGATGAAAAACGAGCTGTATATGCGAGATCTCCTCCTCCTTGGCTCTGATACCAATTGTAGGATCGAATTTCGACCTAAACGAGTCGTTCGGAAGAGCTCAAATCCGTTTCAGAGGCGGAAACAAGGAAACGGACGTGTACACAGCTTGTATCACACTTTAATCCTCTTGTATATTGATTTTACAACGTTTTCGTTTACAAGGAAAACCGGCAATACCTCGGTATCAGATCTGAACATTGTTACAAATGAAATGAACATTCAACCTATTTATAGTAGTCTAGGTTCGCTCATAGCTACATAAACCGTATAAGCGATCCTAATTAAATCCGTAAAAGCGATCCCACATGTTCCAAATAAGCGAACTGACATGTTGTCCATATAAGCGAACTTCCTTCCATCTTTTATCTTCTAGTGAACTATCATGATGAACCTCATTGGACCTTCAAACCAATGCATCTCATTGGACCTTTTCATGATGACATATCATTGGACCATATTATTTTTGTCTTTTGTGAACTTTCAATTCTTGATGTAAATTATAAACGGCCAATATCAATTTGTTGATTCAGGACATCACTTGTGATGTCACTTGGGTGATGTCACTCGTGATGTCATGTCTGATTGGATCCACAACGAGAACGAGACTCGACATTAGACGAAGACGACAGATGACTGCACCAAGAATTTGATTAATTTCGCTGACTGACCAGCGAAATTAACACACCAGCGATTTTGTGACTGAATATCTCGGTGATCGGCGAATTTAAAATCCAAAGGCGACTTTGGTAACCGTGTAATTGTCCACAGCGAAATTACCATGGTTTTCAGCGATTTTACTAGTCGTTGTAATAGCGAAATTGACTGGCGAACCTGACAGCATAATTACCAGCAAATTTAAGTGACCCAGCGAATTTAACAGCATAACCAGCGAATTTAACAGCATAGCCAGCGAAATTACAAGGCTTCCCAGCGAAATTAATAGCATATTTAACAAGTGGTGGAATTTTAATTGGCAAGCGTTGGAAAAATTTCAGTGTTTTGCAAATAGAAAGTGATCCGTAGCTCGTTTGACGAAACCGTTTGCACCGTTGAATTCGTGTGATTTTTAGGACAAAAAAAAAGACTCTGAAAAATCCCGAAATCGGTTTTTGACATTATATATCATTGGATTCGTCTTTTCGAAACGATTCTAAAGGTGTAATTTGGTAACCACTGTTTTCGGAGATATTTTGCACGGTTTTCTCAGTCTGTTGCGTTTAAAATGTCGAACATGAAGAGCTTGAATGCACCTAAGATGATGAAGGTGGAGAATTATCATACATGGAAGGACAGTTTCAAATCCTTCATTGAATCTCAGGATGCACGCATGTGGATCTGTATTGAAGATGGGTACATAAACCCAGTACATGATTTTGAGGGCAGACCACGAGTAACAGCCTATGTCAACATGAAAGAGGCTGATAAGAAAGTGTATGAAGCTGAAAAGAGAGCTTTAGCTGCAATAAAGACATCCTTACCTGATAGCATCAAGCATATCTTCAAGAAGTACACAAATTCAAAGGATATGTGGGATGCATTACAAAAGCGATATCAGGGAAATGAGAGTGTCACTCAGGCATTTATGGCAGAGATAGTGCCAGTTGATGAGGCTGAAACTAGTGTGAGTGATGCTGAATCTCAGGTGGAGAATGCTGAAGCAAAAGTGGATGCTGAAGTAGAGAAGGAGAGTGAAGCTGAAAAGGTTGTTGCTGATGAAACTACAGAAGTTCATAAGGAAGAGGTAAAATCTAATTCTGTGTGTTTGAGGTGTCGTGAACTACAGGGTGAGGTTGACAGATTGTCAACACAAAATCAAAGTCTGGTAAGCGAGATGTCGAGCATAAAAGAGTCAAACTTTTTCGCTAAAAGAAATGAAACTTCATACTTGAAGAAGATAAAAGGGTATGAAAGTGAAATTGAAGCTTTAACATGCAAATTAAATGAAAAGCTTCAAGTCATTGACTTAGCTCATGAAATGATGGCTGAGAAAACAAAAGAGATTTCTGATAAATGCAAAGAGTTGTCAGATGCACAACTCAAAATTGTTGAACTTGAACATAAATTAAGTCAATTCAGAGATTCGTCTTTTGTTATGAAACACATGATGTCACACCCCGACCACGTAGAACATACAAAACGTGGCGGAAATGTCGGGGAGTGTTGTAACAGAATTAATTGTTTCAAATCCATGGCAATTGAAGTTCCGTTTTATTAATCAAACATGAAAGTTTACATTGTTTAAACAAGAACCAAATAGTACATAACATAAATTAACTAGTTCTTGTCTCGTTTTAAGTCACTAAGGCACAGGTCCGCCTAAGTATATCTTGATAAGTCCTATGCATCATCTCCTGAAAACACATGTGAAAATAGGTACGTCAGCATAAAAATGCCTGTGAGATACATTGGTTTTGTGAAAACGGAATTCATGACTTATGTTTGAGAAAATGTTTAGTCATGAACCTTGTAATTTGCTTTGTCTTGTAAATCATTTGAAAAACGATAAAATCAGATGATATGTATAAATAAGAAGACACTGTATGGTTAAACGGATAACCATGTAAAATGTGTTTGTATAAGATAAGTCGTTTGTAAAACAATGTCTCGAGAAAGTGTGTTATTTGTATAAAATGTCATATGTCTCAAATTGAAATGATTCAAATAACGTTACGATATGTAATACCATACAAGCATTTATATATAGGAAGTACCAGCGGCGTATCCACCATGTATGTATCATATTACATACGCCACGTTACTCCAACCATTTACCCAAACCAACCACCATGTAAATTGTTCATGTATAAATCAATTGTCAAGTGTTATTGTGTAAACCATATCAAAATGTCTATGTTCAATGTAAACCACCAAGTATGTGTATCAAATGTCAAAATGTTTATGTTTAATGTAGATAATGTAATGTGTACCCAAAATATATCTTGTATGGTAAGCGAGATGTATCAACTCATCCATATGTAAAATGCACAAAACAAGGTGTTAAAGTAAAACAGGGTTTAAATCAACGTTATGTTTTGTGGAACAATGCATGCTCTACTGATATTAACATTTGTGCGGTATTGTAAAATATGCATACATCCAAGCCTTGAGACTGTGGCGATAAACCCTTAAACAATTTAAAGGTTTATTTAAGTTATGTATATCGAATTCGGTCATTCCTTCCAATCCAAACAAACCCAGGATTTCAAGAACGGGAGTTGTCAGTTCCTATGGTACCACTACCTACTAACGAACGGCGTAGCTAATGTTAATGAATGTATTGTTCCATGTTAAACAAACCAAATGTTATACCAAAATGAAGGCATGTGATGTAAACAATTTGTACTAAGTATGCACACAATAGGCATAAATAGCATGAAAATGAAATGTGAAACAATGTACTAAGTATGCACATAATGGGCATACATAGCATGAAATGTAATGAAATCATGTACTATAAATGTACTAATGAACATAGCAAGTATATGAATGTGAAAACGGGAAAGCATGAAAGTAGCAAGTAGGCATATGTGTTTCACCCCAAAACAGTTTGGAAAACAGTAAAAGAGGGGTTCAATGTACTCACCTGAGATTGCTTTGAATTCCTTGTGTAATAATCACACAATGCTAGAGATCACGGGATATCAAACGGCACCTAGTAGGTAGCTATATTAATATACCGGACCAAAATCGGAAGGATCGGATAGTATGCGGGTTCGTAAACCAAACGAGTATGGAACTCGTGTAATATGGTATACCAAAGCCTACATACTAAAATGAAACCTAACCTAAGTGCTTACGGCCCATCACGACCCGTTTAGGTAGCTTATGCTACCTTAACGCGTCGTTCGCGTAGAACGTGTTTGGAACGCCTAACATCGTGACCACAAGGTATAACCTTGGAAGGTTATAGCTATGGTCACCTAATGTGTTTGGTCGGATCCTAATGATCGACCAAATGGGTCGGGTTCGAAAGTATAAGCGATGGTTTAGATCGCTTAACTTACGACCCTATATAAGCACTATACTAAAAGTGACGAGTTAAGCACATGCTTAACTAAGTTTAGAAAACAGGTTTGGCATCAAAACAAACGGCCTTGATGCTCACGAGTAGTTTGGTTACAAAATACGCAAGAATGCGCATTTTGGCCGAAACTACGACTCGTCACTGAGCCTAGATAACGTGGTAATCAGTAGGTATAGTCACTACGGACTATAACCATCGTGATCACGCTCACGTTATGAAGTTCTAATGAACTTCGTGTTGACGATAGGCTGGTCAATGCAGAAAGTCAACAAAACATTGACTTTCGGACTCGAAAAGCGAATAAAAGAACGAAAGAATACTTACGGAGGGTCCCCGAATGCTAATCTAGATCAAAGAGCTCAGGTATGAAGCAATGGCATCACCTTAGAGCATTTTGATCAGATTTTTGTGGGTTTTACATCAAAGGGGGGGGGGTATTTATAGGAAAGGTAGATCCGTTAGGATTGTTTCTTGAATATCATGCCACGATCTTAAGCGTACACTTGTCAAAATGTTGTGGTGCCTTATCTTGACCCTTAGCTCCTGAGATGGTGAAAGGGCATTGCCCTTTGGTGTGTTTGAAAGGCCAAGTTCAGCAAGAAAACAAAATTTCTGTTACTGAAGGTGCCATGTGGCCCGCATCAGGATATGCACAAACTCAGGCGGGCCGCCTGGGCCTGTCTGATCTGCACATACTTTCAGAAATGGCAGTTTTGGTCCCTATTGCGTATTTAAGCCATTTCCGACACTTCTAAGGCCCGTAAAGCCAACTTTAAGGCCCTAAAATGATTCCTAAACATTGTGGACATGAAACATGCTCAAAAATATGTCGGATGTTGGTTCGTTTGGCCGTACGATCGCGATGTTCGGTTAATTACGACGGAATGCGCATAAGCGCGAAAAATGATCCAAATGACGCGACGAATGGATTTTTCTCATGCCAAACATTAAGGCATAATATAAGGATGCTTACATAAATTTTTGGACGTCCGGATGTATTCAGAACGTAAGTTATGCGGGAAAGTGCAAACTTATGCACTTTTTGACACTTTTAGTCCCTGAATGACCCAAAAGTTTATTTTAGCACACCGAACACCTCAAAGCCTATTTCTAAGCTATGTAAAGGATATTTATGGTATGTTTAACTTATGGTCATGTTCCGGAATGTTTGTTACAGTTCAAATTGGCATACTTTCGCAGTTTGTCAACTTTAGTCCCTGTAAGCGATTTAACTTGATTTTGCCATACCAAAGCCTTCAAAACTTATTTCTAAGTTATGTAAAGGTTATTTAAGGTATGTTAAGCCTATTTCACTATTACGGAGTGTTCGTTGCATTAAACTGATTATATTTACGCATCAGTGCGTGTATAACCTTCCAGAAAGCGATTTAGAGCTTGAAATCGAACAAGAGTTGATATGTGCAAACGATACACATATTTATACATGTCCAAAGTATGAAATACAATATTTCATTGGTTTGGCGTTTGTTTGATGGTTGAAGTGACACAGGTGTCACAGTCTCCCCTACTTTAGGAAATTTCGTCCCGAAATTTAGTTTTAGAAGAAACTTGTGAAGACAGTTGTGACGGTTTCGCTTTCAGACAAATCCATTGAACCCTTAGGTAAAACTCTGGGCCATGTTAGGATCCATAGCGAAAATTTCAACCCACAAAGTGAAGTCCTTGTAGTAACAAAACATGGAGTTTCGAACTACGGCAGGAGAACGTTTCCCGTGAAGAGTTATCATAGGAAACTTGTGTGTGCTTGAAATCAGAATTGGGGAGTGTAAGGATAAATGACATTGGTCAAAATCCAAGACTTCTCCCGTATCACTACTCTTGTCACTGTAGGTCTTAACACATGACAAAACTTCCTGTGGTTTCTGTGCACTGAATTCCATAATTATGTAGGCCACCATAATTACGTACTTCCTTGCACAGTCTGCACAGTTCATTTCATAATGCGTATGGGAAAAAAATCAAACGAATAATCCTGTGGTGATTTAACTTGACTGTAATAGAGTCTCTTTAACTAGGTCACCACAGGATTAGATCAACGAACAATCTCTTCAGCTAAACTACCCAAGAGAAATATTTAACTACATCAACGTAGGACGTCTTTAACTAGATTGTCGAACCAATCTATTTAACTTAGATCGACGTAGGATCTCTTTAACTAGACCACCCGAGGGCCTTTTTAACTATATCAACGCATGATATATTCAACTAGATTGTCGAACCAATCTCTTTAACTTAGATCAACGAATGATCTATTTAACTAAACTACCCACGGGGAATATTTAACTACATCGATGTAGGATGTCTTTAACTAGATTGTCGAACCAATCTCTTCAACTATATCAACACATATTGTTCTTAAACTTTGGAATAGTACTTTATAATCCAAGGGACTTAACTACAACATAGAAGTCCATTAAGGATTTAAGATAGTAACTTTTTTTGAATATCCTACTACGAATCCCTCATATGAAGGTATGAAAGATTCTACGAGGATTTGGATAGCGAATATCCAGAGTATACAAAAACACAAAATGCATAAATGGGAAGACAAGATGCATAAACACATAGTCACATAACCACAAAATTGTTTATCTAGATCTTTAATTTGTTAATTTGTTTTGTTGATTACGTACATGCATTTAAGCACACTAGGAATCCATTTCATGGATTTCATTCGGTACTTTAAACATTAGCAAGAATCTAACTATGAAGATAGAAAGATCTCCTATAAATTCGATTTCGTTTTCAAGAAAACGCAATTTTCGAATTAAGGTACAATAATTTTTGAATATACGGAAATACCCTTAGGTACCCTATTAAGAATTTATAGTGGTAGTTTGGGTATTCGTGGAAAACACAAGAGATAATAAAATGGAAGAAATTACGGGGTAGTCTGTTCTTCAAGGAATACGGTTCCTTGATTGTCGGTATTGTAGAGGATACGTTGTTTATACATGACATCACATTTGTACATTGTAATGTAAAATAAAAAGATTTATTTATAAACAACAACAACTGTTTCATGGGCCTTGACTACAAAAGAAATTAATACATAAGGCTTGATTATCTCTAAACAACATTGTCTTCTAGTTGGTCCGATGCTTATCCTTGCGCTGGATTCGCATTAGCAATCTTTGGGCAATCTCTCCAGAAATGGCCCATTTCGTCACAGTTGAAGCAAGGACCTAGTGGAAGACGAGCTTGAGCAGGATTTACTTGAGGTTGGTTTGGACCACCTTGGTTTGGGGTAAATCGACAAGCATTTGCCAGGTGACCGAGTCGCCCACATGATGCACACAAACGACACTGTAGGTGAGCTAAATGGTGTGCATTACATTTGTCGCATATCGGTGCAGTACCGGCATAAGGTTTCTTTGCAGGAGGTTGAGTTGGTTGGTTGCGGGTGTTTTGGTTGGGTTGAGCAGCAATCACACAATTCTGCGAAGCCTTACGCTTCTTAGACTTCTCAGGGGATCCAGTCTGTTCATCCATGGTCTTTGATTCCTCGATTGGCTTCTTGTCACCCTTTCGAAAAAGTTTATGCTTTCTGATCTACGATTCAGTCAAGGTTGAAGATAGCTCAATGGCCTGACGGAGTGTGGTAGGGTTGCTACCAGTGATAATGTCTTGTACCGAGTCAGGCAGGCCGTCGATGTACCTTTCGATAGCCTTGTCGAGTGGGGCGACCATAGTCGGGCAAAGTAGACTCAACTCCTCAAACCTATCAGTATATGCCCTGTGTTCGCCACTATCTTGTTTCAAATCATCAAACTCCTTCTCCAACGCTCGTTGTTCATGACGAGGACAAAACTCCCTCATCATTAGAGCTCTCAGTTCAGCCCATGTCTGTGCTAGAGCAACATCTGCACCACGGTCTCTCATTACCCCATTCCACCATGTAAGAGCCCTCTTCTGAAACACGCTCGAAGAAAACTCGACCTTGCGATTATCCGGACACTGCACATGGCGAAAAGTATTCTTGATGCTCTCGAACCATTGAAGAAGCCCAGTTCCTCCCTCAGAACCACTAAACTTGAGTGGTTTAGCCGAGTTAAAGTTCTTGAAATTGCATGTACCATTGTTGTTGTTGTTGGCTTGGTTCCATTGAGCAAAGAGATTTGGGAATTGAGCAGCCATCTGCTGCGCAATAATTTCTGCCAGCTCGGCAGTTGCTATCTGGTGTTCGCGTCGAGGAGACATTCTAAAAGAGGAAAACATGAAAGGAAACGAGTGAGATGATTGGATGAAGAGAATGAGATGAAACAGAATCAACAAAAGCAAAGATGGTGGTTACGCATCGCAAAGCAAACAAGCGACACGAAATGTCTAGTCAAAGTAAGTGGGTCAAAAATAATGTATCGCGAAGACATGTTCGCCTATAAGTGAACACTCACCCCAAGAGTTCCCAGGTAAGAGTGACTGGTCCGATTATGTGGATTTGTACGAACACTCTAGCCTTAGACAGAAAACTCAGGGTACAGGCATTCACTCTTCCAGTTCGCACGTGTTCACACTATTAAAAACCCGAAAACCTTGACGAGATTTTGAAAATTCAAAGGGGTTCAAAACCATATAACAGAGGGTTCAAAACCTAGTAATCAATCATCCTAGAACAGATGATAAATTTTCAAAGCGGATTCGGAATCGAAGTTCTCGTTGTGGTTATCACCTAAGGATAGGTGAAGTGTATGTTTTAAAAATCTAAACACAAGATAACTTGTGTTAGGGTCCTAGAAAGTTATAGTCTAGGTCAAAGCATTACTAATAACCTAATTCCCTATAACCATTGGCTCTGATATCATCTTTTCTGTCACACCCCGACCACGTAGAACATACAAAACGTGGCGGAAATGTCGGGGAGTGTTGTAACAGAATTAATTGTTTCAAATCCATGGCAATTGAAGTTCCGTTTTATTAATCAAACATGTAAGCTTACATTGTTTAAACAAGAACCAAATAGTACATAACATAAATTAACTAGTTCTTGTCTCGTTTTAAGTCACTAAGGCACAGGTCCGCCTAAGTATATCTTGATAAGTCCTATGCATCATCTCCTGAAAACACATGTGAAAATAGGTACGTTAGCATAAAAATGCCTGTGAGATACATTGGTTTTGTGAAAACGGAATTCATGACTTATGTTTGAGAAAATGTTTAGTCATGAACCTTGTAATTTGCTTTGTCTTGTAAATCATTTGAAAAATGATAAAATCAGATGATATGTATAAATAAGAAGACACTGTATGGTTAAACGGATAACCATGTAAAATGTGTTTGTATAAGATAAGTCGTTTGTAAAACAATGTCTCGAGAAAGTGTGTTATTTGTATAAAATGTCATATGTCTCAAATTGAAATGATTCAAATAACGTTACGATATGTAATACCATACAAGCATTTATATATAGGAAGTACCAGCGGCGTATCCACCATGTTTGTATCATATTACATACGCCACGTTACTCCAACCATTTACCCAAACCAACCACCATGTAAATTGTTCATGTATAAATCAATTGTCAAGTGTTATTGTGTAAACCATATCGAAATGTCTATGTTCAATGTAAACCACCAAGTATGTGTATCAAATGTCAAAATGTTTACGTTTAATGTAGATAATGTAATGTGTACCCAAAATATATCTTGTATGGTAAGCGAGATGTATCAACTCAACCATATGTAAAATGCACAAAACAAGGTGTTGAAGTAAAACATGGTTTAAATCAACGTTATGTTTTGTGGAACAATGCATGCTCTACTGATATTAACATTTGTGCGGTATTGTAAAATATGCATACATCCAAGCCTTGAGACTGTGGCGATAAACCCTTAAACAATTTAAAGGTTTATCTAAGTTATGTATATCGAATTCGGTCATTCCTTCCAATCCAAACAAACCCAGGATTTCAGGAACGGGAGTTGTCAATTCCTATGGTACCACTACCTACTAACGAATGGCGTAGCTAATGTTAATGAATGTATTGTTCCATGTTAAACAAACCAAATGTTATACCAAAATGAAGGCATGTGATGTAAACAATTTGTACTAAGTATGCACACAGTAGGCATAAATAGCATGAAAATGAAATGTGAAACAATGTACTAAGTATGCACATAATGGGCATACATAGCATGAAATGTAATGAAATCATGTACTATAAATGTACTAATGAACATAGCAAGTATATGAATGTGAAAACGGGAAAGCATGAAAGTAGCAAGTAGGCACATGTGTTTCACCCCAAAACAGTTTGGAAAACAGTAAAAGAGGGGTTCAATGTACTCACCTGAGATTGCTTTGAATTCCTTGTGTAATAATCACACAATGCTAGAGATCACGGGATATCAAACGGCACCTAGTAGGTAGCTATATTAATATACCGGACCAGAATCGGAAGGATCGAATAGTATGCGGGTTCGTAAACCAAACGAGTATGGAAACTCGTGTAATATGGTTTACCAAAGCCTACATACTAAAATGAAACCTAACCTAAGTGCTTACGGCCCATCACGACCCGTTTAGGTAGCTTATGCTACCTTAACGCGTCGTTCGCGTAGAACGCGTTTGGAACGCCTAACATCGTGACCACAAGGTATAACCTTGGAAGGTTATAGCTATGGTCACCTAATGTGTTTGGTCGGATCCTAATGATCGACCAAATGGGTCGGGTTCGAAAGTATAAGCGATGGTTTAGATCGCTTACCTTACGACCCTATATAAGCACTATACTAAAAGTGACGAGCTAAGCACGTTAGAACATGCTTAACTAAGTTTAGAAAACAGGTTTGGCATCAAAACAAACGGCCTTGATGCTCACGAGTAGTTTGGTTACAAAATACGCAAGAATGCGCATTTTGGCCAAAACTACGACTCGTCACTGAGCCTAGATAACGTGGTAATCAGTAGGTATAGTCACTACGGACTATAACCATCGTGATCACGCTCACGTTATGAAGTTCTAATGAACTTCGTGTTGACCATAGGCTGGTTAATGCAGAAAGTCAACAAAACGTTGACTTTCGGACTCGAAAAGCGAATAAAAGAACGAAAGAATACTTACGGAGGGTCCCCGAATGCTAATCTAGATCAAAGAGCTCAGGTATGAAGCAATGGCATCAATTTAGAGCATTTTGATCAGATTTTTGTGGGTTTTACATCAAAGGGGGGGGGGGTATTTATAGGAAAGGTAAAGCCGTTAGGATCGTTTCTTGAATATCGTGCCACGATCTTAAGCGTACACTTGTCAAAATGTTGTGGTGCCTTATCTTGACCCTTAGCTCCTGAGATGGTGAAAGGGCATTGCCCTTTGGTGTGTTTGAAAGGCCAAGTTCAGC
Source organism: Helianthus annuus (assembly GCF_002127325.2). Lineage (NCBI taxonomy): Eukaryota > Viridiplantae > Streptophyta > Magnoliopsida > Asterales > Asteraceae > Helianthus > Helianthus annuus. Next base: position 70,571,604 of record NC_035446.2, read on the forward strand.
AAGAAAACAAAATTTCTGTTACTGAAGGGGCCATGCGGCCCGCATCAGGATATGCACAAACTCAGGCGGGCCGCCTGGGCCTGGCTGATCTGCACATACTTTCAGAAATGACAGTTTTGGTCCCTGTTGCGTATTTAAGCCATTTCCGACACTTCTAAGGCCCGTAAAGCCAACTTTAAGGCCCTAAAACGATGCCTAAACATTGTGGACATGAAACATGCTCAAAAATATGTCGGATGTTGGTTAGTTTGGCCGTACGATCGCGATGTTCGGTTAATTACGACGGAATGCGCATAAGCGCGAAAAATGATCCAAATGACGCGACGAATGGATATTTCTCATTCCAAAAATTAAGGCATAATATAAGGATGCTTACATAAATTTTTGGATGTCCGAATGTATTCAGAACGTAAGTTATGTGCGAAAGTGCAAACTTATGCACTTTTTGACACTTTTAGCCCCTGAATGACCCAAAAGTTTATTTTAGCACACCGAACACCTCAAAGCCTATTTATAAGCTATGTAAAGGATATTGATGGTATGTTTAACTTATGGTCATGTTCCGGAATGTCTGTTACAGTTCAAATTGGCATACTTTCGCAGTTTGTCAACTTTAGTCCCTGTAAGCGATTTAACTTGATTTTGCCATACCAAAGCCTTCAAAACTTATTTCTAAGTTATGTAAAATTTATTTAAGGTATGTTAAGCCTATTTCACTATTACGGAGTGTTCGTTGCATTAAACTGATTATATTTACGCATCAGTGCGTGAATAACCTTCCAGAAAGCAATTTAGAGCTTGAAATCGAACAAGAGTTGATATGTGCAAACGATACACATATTTATACATGTCCAAAGTATGAAATACATTATTTCATTGCTTTGGCGTTTGTTTGATGGTTGAAGTGACACAGGTGTCACACATGATGGGAGGGTTAAAGAAAAGTAATGACAAGACCACTGTGGGCTTCCAGGGCTTTAATGAAGTCCCACCTCCTCTTAGTCATGACTATTCTTTCCTGCTTGATGAAGATGAGCTAGCAGACTTTATGGCAACCGCACCAAATAGTTTCGCATCTACATCAAGTCAAGGTGAGGGGTCTAAGAGCGATGATGCTAAGAAGAACAATAACAGGGAACATTTCAAAAAGCACAATTCACCTCCAAAGGGCAAAAATCAAACTTTTGTTAAAAAGATTAACTTTGTTCAAGGTAGTGATATGAAAAATGAAACCGCTGTTATTGAAAAAGAATCAAATGTAGAGTTTGCTAAAAATAAAAACAAAGAAATATCTTTAAAGCAAACTGAACAAAATTCTTCCAAGGCATCATCACCATCTGATAAGGGATCTACCTTAGAGACTCCTGCTAAGAAGTCTTTGAAATGGAGATCGTGCTTCAGGTGTCACATAAAGGGACATGTAGCTAGCTGCTGTCCTAACAAAAACAGTGAAGCACAAATGAGTGACAAACAGAGAGGGAAATTACCAGAGAAGAATGGTGATAGTGAGGAGAAAGGATCAAATTCTCCAAAGAAATTTGCTCCTAAGCAACCAGAGAATGTTGCTGTTGGTGAAGATAAGGCTGAAAAAGGAACTCCACAAGTTCCACGTTTTCAAAGAAATCAACCAAGATTTCAGCCTAGATCTCCACCAGGCAGATTTCAGAGACCTAGAAGCAGTTCACCAAGAATGAACAATTTTAATTATAATAATTTCAGAAGTCAATGTCAATATCAAAATCGATACCAGGATAATGGTGGTCGAACTTTTTATAACAATGGCTTTAGAAATTACAACAAAAATGCTTCTTGGAATCAAAATTCAAGGTTTCAAAATCAAAATTTCCAAAGGTCAAATAGTCCAAATGTATATAGGAACTCTCAGGACCAAAGACCTAGTGGAAATCAAAATCAAATTCCAACAGGTCTGAGATCCAAGACTCCAGTTAGGAGTAATGGATATTGGATGGATGTTCAAATAGTTGGTGAATTTGGACGACCCAAGACCATTAAGGCTTGGGTCCCCCAATCTAACTAATTTCTTAAGTTAGTATGTGCAGGAGCTGCTAAGGAGGATTATCAACTTATGTTGATAGTGGCTGCTCTAGGCACATGAAGGGGGATGTGAGATTAATGATATATTTTTTAAATGATTTAATTTGTGGTTCAAAGTGTTGAGTCGACACAGAAGATAACCTGGTAGATCTTTATACTAAAGCATTTGACAGGGCTCGCTTTGAACATTTAGTCGAACTCAACGGGATGAGGAATCCTGAATAACTGGTTTTTCATAAGAATTTTTGTAAATAGTTTACTGCTTTTCATAAAAATCAAAAACATAAAAAAATTGAAAAATCAAAAACATAAAAAAAATAGAAAATAAAAAATGAGATTTCACTGTGTGAAAAAGAAGAAATGATAGTACATCAGCAAGTTAGACTGTCACACTGAAATTGAAACAAATTGCTTAAGTGTGATAGTAGCTTCATTATACGATGTACCAGTAGGCAAAAAGCATGAAATAATCAACTTACCAATGTGATATAAACTTAAATAAACTGAGTATGAGTGGGGAACACATCAGTGGTGTATGGTTTAATGACCTTAATTCTTGCATTGATAGATTGCAAAAATCTGAAGTTTTGGGTCTTTATACTGTTATCTCATCTGGGGATATCTTGCATGTCTTTCTATTCAGAACTAAAATTGTACATGACCCCAGGAAAGAAAGTCACTTGGAATTAGCTCATTTCTATTTGAATGTCTGTATGTTGTCCTGATACACACAATTTTGATCTGATTCTGAAATCTTCTCTGAAAAAAGTCATGTACCTCCTCTGCTGCATCCAGATATATGCTGACCTGGAGGTGCTAGGCAACGACAGCTTCTGCTGCATCCAGATACATGCTGACCTAGCTGTACGTTGTCGCGCTATAGATCTATTACACCCGAAAGAGGCCCTCAAGTGCCCAAAAGAAACCCAAGAAACCTATATCAAACTGAGAAAAACTCATTTGATCTGTATATTATACCATCTCTGCTAAAGATCTATTCTGTTCTCTTCTCAACCTATTCCCAGTTAAGATTTCAGAAATCTGGATTGGACTTGTGAAATATGTGGTAGGGAAGATACTTGCATGATAGAGTGTGTTGTTTATATTTCCAGGATTTTATTAGTATTTATTTGGGTGTTCATTGTTAAGCAATCAAAACATGATAAAACAGATTATATGCAGACCTAGACACAGTCAGGATATCTTAAAGAATGAATCCAGTATACTCACCTACTACGATGAATCTTTGTGCATACCTTGATCGCGGGGGTATATCCTGAAGTGGGACACACTAGTATATCAGTAATTAAAATTACCTTAACGTATCATACGGTAATGGTACTTGAAATGTTCATGCATTTTGTTTAAATGGACAAACATACTGGTAATCGTCTTGAACTGCGTTTCACTAAAACATTAAATAAAGAATAATCTAATAGTGTGAAACAGTTTGATTGTGCTGATATGATCTTCTTACCAGTGATTCTCACAAAAATAGAGTGTTTATTGTTTTTGTTATTTACTTGCTTTAGAAAAATACAAAAATCCAAAAATAGTGTCTTTTTCTGGTTAAAATTCTTAACGTATGGAAAACTGTTATTCTTGGAGGAATTGTTACTGATAGGGGGAGACGGTGTTAGAAAGTGAGTTCAAAATTTTAACTTCTGCAGGTTCTTATGTGTTGAACAAAAAGTTTTGCGTGTTGGTGATAAGTTGAAAAAGCTTAATCTGTTATACAGTTTAACTAATCTCTTGAAACATAATAATTCATTTAACTTATGTTGAAAAATTCTTATGGTTTCTCGAGATGTTTGTTTTATAGTATACAGATTGAAGCAGTATGTTGCTGAGAAGATAGTTGCTAAGAAGTTGCTGAGAAGTTGTTGTGAAGTGTGAAGATGAGAGTTTGATTGGATGCATGGTAGAACCTCCTTTCTACATTGCAGACAAGTTGAAGAGTTTGAAGATTGTTGTGCAAATGCTAAACTGGAGTTTACTCAAGTGCTAACGTGTTGAAGATTTGGTGATTGGATGCATCAGCTTAGGGGGAGTCTGTTGCTGACAGAAGCTGTTGAAGCTGAAGCTATCCAAAGACCAAAGACAATGCAAGATTACTTGAAGATTGCAAGAAGACTAAAGTCAAAGTTTTTATGAAGCTATTGTCAAGGGGGAGTTTATTGGTGCATATTCTGTGACAACAGCTTAGATTTGGTCTTTGGATATCTTGTAATTAGTTAAACGATAAACAGTTAGCGGGTTTAGCTTTGTTTTAGTGAGATAATTGAGTTTGGGCTAAACTAAACCCAGATTGGGTGATGGGGGGCGAATTGGGCCTGTCCAATTCGCAGCCCAAGAGTGTTTAACCTAGCCCAGTTGTAACTCTTGTGTTATATAAACAAGGTTAGGCTTTAGGGTTTAGGTTAATCAGCCAAAACAGTTTGTGAGAGATAGAATTTCGTGAGAGCAATAGCTTGGACGAATTTAGTGGTTGTTAGGGTTTGATTGATTATAATTCTTTGTGATTTATAATCAATAGAAACCCGGTTTGAAAGTGTCTTGCTGTTCCTACTTGTTTTCTGCTTATTCTGATCAAGAGGATTCCGCCACTCTTGATTGGATTGACAATTCTGTGAAGATCCATACACATCAAGGGGACCTACAGGGCAAAGGACAACCATCATACCAAAGGATCCCACATGTTTATGAGGCTTACAAAAAGCCCTCTAAACCAAGAGTGAACAGGCATCCTTTTGGTTATCAACAGGTGATTGGCCAAGACCCCCAGCAGTGGTTAGAGAAAAACATTCCCAAAAATGTTCAAACCCCTGAGCTAACCACTGTCCATGCATCTGTCACCATCCCAGACACTGTTGAGACCCCATCCAAAGCCTTATTGGCTTTGGAGACCTTAATGAACTAATCCTTTTACTTCATGTGCAGGGAGCTTCTGCATGCTTAGATAGTCTTTGGTATGTAGATAGTGGAGGCTCTAAGCACATGACATGATGTAAAGCCCGACTCAAAGATTTCAAAATCCATGGAGGGGGTGATATATCCTTTGGAAATAATAGTAAAGGGAAAGTTCTGGGGTCTGGTACAGTTCAGCTTGGAAATGTAAAATTTGAAAATGTCAATCTGATAGACAATCTGAAATTCAACCTCCTGAGTGTCTCACAAATGAGTGACAAGGGGTATGGGTCATTCTTCACAAAGGAGTGTTGTAGGATTGTTGGACCAGAAATGGTTGAAAAGATTGAAGCAATAATGAAATCAGGAAAAACAAAACTTGTTGCTCAAAGAAGTGGCAATGTTTATGTTGTTGATATGTCAAAAGAGTGTCCCAGAACTGATGCATGTCTGTTCTCAACTGCCTCTAACAAAGAGACAGAGCTTTGGCACAGAACACTGGGGCACACAAATCTCAAAACAATCACTAAGATTTCAAAAAATGGCCTTGTAAGAGGCTTACCACAAAAAATATTTTCATGTCCTGAGCACTGTGTTTCCTGCTTAAAAGGAAAACAGCATAAAAGCTCTTTCAAGTCCATTGAAGAGTCCAAAACAACCCAGTGTCTGCAAATGCTGCACATGGATTTGTTTGGCCCAGTACAAGTCATGAGTCTCAGAAAGAAGAGATATTGTTTGGTTATTGTTGATGACTTCTCTAGGTTTACATGGACTTTCTTTTTACACTCTAAAGATGAGACTGCGGACATTTTGCAAGACTTTGTGACACAGGTTGAAAAGCAATTTGACCTTCCAGTGAAAGTCTTCAGGAGTGACAATGGCACAGAATTCAAAAATAAGGAGTTAGATGCCTTCTGTGTGAAGAAAGGGATTGTAAGGCAGTACAGCATCCCTAGAACACCAGAGCAAAATGGGGTTGTTGAAAGGAAGAACAGAACATTGATTGAGGCTGCCAGAACCATGCTTGCAGATTCAGGTTTGCCATTAACTTTTTGGGCAGAGGCAGTAAACACTGCTTGCTATGTCCAAAACAGAGTTTTAATCAACCCCAGGCACAAAAAGATTGCTTATGAAATTCTGTATAAAATAAAGCCATTAATCTCATATTTCAAAGTTTTTGGTTGCTCATGTTTCATTTTGAACTTAAAAGATTCTATCTCAAAGTTTGCAGCCAAAATTGATATGGGATACCACCTGGGATACTCAACCACTGCTAAGGCCTACAAAGTGGTTAACACACGGACCAAAGCAGTGGAAGGGACTTTGAATGTAAAGTTCAATGAACTTTCATCACTAAAAATCCCAACAAATCCTGCAGAATTGTTTGATCTTGAAAAATTCACTTTTGAAAATACTGCTGTCAAGACTAACAGTGCAGGTCCATCAGAAAATTCATCACCAGACTATGGGTATGAGATCATCATTCCTCAACAAAAGTCTGCCACAATGGGAAGAGCAGCAGATGTCAAAAACAGCTGTGAAAGCTCAACCACTGCTACCTCAACAGTTGTTGACCAAAGTAGCCCATTAACCACTGCTTCCACATCATCAAGCACTGTTGATAAAAATCCTCAAACAGTGGATCAAAGTCAGCATGTGTCCACACCTTTACCCCCTATGCCACCACCTTTTGAAGCCACTACTGGGTCATCAAAGTCACCAGCAGTGGTTAGCTCAGATGATACACATCTGTAGCCCTCACCACTCAATGCCATTGTTCCATACCAAGGAGAGCTCATCTTCTTGAAATCTCATCCACCAGATCAAATTATTGGCAACATCATTGAAGGGGTGCTCACAAGAAGTCAATCCCAAAACATTTGTCTTTTTGCTGGTTTTCTATCACTCCATCAGTCAGTCAAGTACCAAGAGGCACTGAAAGACAACAGCTGGGAAGAAGTCATGCAAGAGGAGCTCCAACAGTTTAGAAGACAACAAGTATGGGAGCTTGTTCCATTGCCGGAGGGTGTGAGTGATGTAGGGTAAAATACGCATATTTATCCCGTGTAAATTGTATAATATTTGTATAGTTTTTATTTATTATTTTTAGGTTTACTATTATATTACATTATTTTGTGTTTGGCTAGGTTCTGGTGCAAATGGAGCGAAAATGAGCAATAAGGAAATGACCAGCCAATTGGGCAGAGTGGGGTGCCAGGGACCGAAGTAAATTTGCCGCTATTTTATATAATTGGGCCGAGCTCACTTATTTCTATATTATTAAAGTTGGAGGGCTGAGTTACAATTAAAGAAAAGTTGCTTTAAAAATAAGTCACAAAAGATGAGGGACCGAAAGTGCACATAAGCTGAAAGTTCTAATTAATTCAGATAAATAAATTTGCATCATGTTTGAAGTTGGCCGACTTTGAGTTGTTGACCAAGTTAAAAGAATAAATACAATTGTGATGATATAATTCAATAGGTTGTCAGGGAATTGACGGCTGAAGACAGATGCAAAAAGAGATTAGGTGGGCCGCAAGTTACGAAAAAAAAAGATCATTGTTTTGGACATGAAGTCCATGCTAGTGGGCCTAGCTGATTTCGTGAGTGGACCGCACAAGATAAAGACATATAGAGTTGATGGCATATTCATGTGTCAAGGCCAGCCCAATCACCCTAAATAATCCACTGACCATGCCATATTCGTGGAGATATATAATTGGACGGCAAGGACAGAAGGCAGGGAAAAAGAAGAGATAGGGACGCAACATCGACATCAGACGCACGAACTTCAGAGGTTCGATCAAGAGGGAAAAGAAGAAGGGTTCAAGATTCAAAGCCGCGATCAAAGATTCAAGTCCGGGTTCATAACGAGTTAGTGTTTTGGTTTTAATTTACTTTATGTTATTCGAACTAATGACTATGATTTGTTATTTATTTGAGACTTATTTCTTTTTAGTGACTATGGTTCTTGGCTAATTTTCTTTAACTACCTAGACATCGATGATTGATTGCTAAATGTTTTGATTATATTATGGATTTATGAATGCTATGGATTGTTTATAAATTGTAAACGGCTTGTTCTATCGGTTAGATGTGTTTGCGTGCTTGATGTTGTTTGAGTATTGATTATTGCTTCGTTCGATTATTGGTGACGGTCTTTATCACAGAATAGAGTCGGGCTAGGGTTTTAGGTTTTGGTGAATGTCTATATCACATAATAAATCTTTAATCCTTTAGGGTGAAAATCGAGTAAGTAACCTTAGAAGTAATAATTGGTAATCGTATAAAATCAAGTGCTCTACTAATCGTCAATAGCTGTAAGGTGCGAGATTATTGCTAGGTCTAAGTGATTAAACCGTAAGGTGGGTCCTTCTTAGGAAGTTAACCTTTTGGCTGCTGTCTAGCAAGTCTAGCTGAGAAAACAAACCTATACTAGGTTTAGATCTCGTAAGGGAGTGAGCCTATTAGGATACTTTTATAAACCCATTAGATGTCTTGTAAAGGAGTCTAATAACCGGTAGTTTAACAACCTTTAGGGGATCTTAGCGTGCTCTTGAGAAGGATTAGGGGTCCTTAGATTTCCCGAGGGGTGAGAATTTCAAGATCCCGGTTCCATAGCAGACAACTTCCTATTATAATCATAACTAAAAGCAATCAGGATTCCTGTCTAGGTAGTACCTTCATCATCCTTGAGTTCAGCTTTCGTGTGAGTTCGTGTCTAGTTCGTTTAGTTAACTTAGTTAATTTTTAATTATAATTTTAGGATATTTAGAAAACCCCCAATCAATAAACAATTAGTTGAGTCGTGTCAGTCTAAGTCTAGATAGAGTCGTTAGCGTAATCAGTAGAGTCTCTTGGGTTTGATAGTCAGACTTCCTTAGGCTATACTGCATCGATCGGTACACTTGCCGGTCGTGTGGTTTAAGTTTTAGAGAGTCTTTGTTTTATAAATTTAAAACTTAGAGAATCTAGTTTAGGGTTTAGTTTAGTCAATTTAATTGAACCACTTTTCAGCACATCAAGTTTTTGGCGCCGTTGCCGGGGACTCTTGGCGATTGCGTTGATTACTTTGTTTGGACTTAATTTACACATCCGTGCTATTTGTTCGTGTGTTTGAGTCGTAGGAGTCTAATTGTCCATGTCTTTTATTTTTCTTGAGTCTTGTAAATATGTATGAAATTTGTGGAGGACCTCATTTTACTGTTAAATGCCCCCAATATGAGGGGTCCTCTACGCCATATTATGCTAACCCTTTTGTGCAGCCGCAGCCATATTTTTCACAGGGGTATTCTCTGCAAGGTTATGATCATCGGCCATATTACAATAATCTATATCAGCAGCCGCAACGTAACCTGGTTCAGACGAGCGATAGAGGTTTTGAGGGTAGTATGAGTAGGATAGAAGAGATGTTCGCTCAGATAATGACACAAAATGTGCAGTTCATAGTGCAAAATCAAGCTACCCTGGAAAGCATGGCTGAATATGCGGAGAGAAATAAAAAGAGAGCAGAGGAGTTAGTTCGAGAGCGGGGTGAGCTAGAGGAAGTAGAAGAAGATTCAGATAAGGAGATCATTCCAGTCACGGAGACGATAATGGACGACGAAGTCCCACCTCCGGTCCAGAAGGGTATTATATATGACTTCGGGAGTGACTCTGATGATGAAATAGACGAAGAAGAATGGGCGGCGTATCAGAGGTCGTTAGTGAAGAGAGAAGTGGAGGAAGAAGAAGTGGAATTGGGGGATTCCACTGGTTGGATGTTTGGTGCAGAGGAAGAAAGTGAAGAGGTTGAAATTAAGTCTTCTGGGGAGGATGAGGTTTGTAAAACCCGTGAGGATCTATCAATGATATCAAACCTTAACTTGTGAAAGCGCGGAAATCAATCACAAGTTGATTCAAGAATATAATCTAATAAACAAGATGAAAGTAATAATCAAATCACAAACCGATAACTTGCATTCAATGGCTTGGCAAAGACTGATACATGAAATCGTAAGGAACTCGGTTCCTCTACTAGATGTCGCCCCCAACTCTAAACCAAATCAACAACCTCAAACAATGAGGTAAATGTTGTTTAAATACAAAACCAACTGGGCCGAAATCTAAGCCCATGCGACACCCACCATACTAGCCCAAACCAAACATAATTAACCCAAAACATAAGAACTAAACAAGTACATAATCAACCCCTAAACTATGCTAACCTACATGAATAAACCTTCGGGTTCCAACAATCTCCCCCTACGTTTATGCATGAAGGTTCTTCTGACTTCAATTGCCTTGATCACCACCACTTATACGATCTTTATATCCACCGAATCCCTTCTTTTGAATATGCAGAACAGAAGCTACAGCAGACGTCCAACCCTTAGCAATTTCTTCATATTTCTCTGTAGCTCTGATTTGATTGCTTGCCAACACTTCCAGATCTTCAACCGCAAGATTCAACAAGTCAATTTGATCTACCAAACAATAACTTGCATCTCCATCACAAACAATCACCGCTTGCCCAAGACGTTCATCGTATGCCCAAAAGTGTAATGTCTTCAGTGCTCCTTTGGGAATCTTTCTTACCAATGGAATTGTTTTCTCTTTATCTGTGGCTGGCCAATGCACAATCTTCATACGTTTGTTTGTGTAAGGATCTCTAATCCCTTTAGCCGGTTTAACAATGGAATCTGCCGTACGCATCGAGGGAAAACCTCTAGCAACCTCCCTCTTCAATCTCTCAAAGAACGCATATCCAGGACCACCAGGCTTATCATCCACATAAGGAGCATTAGACAAGTCTGTCAAATCCACCTTAGTGAAAGACTGAAACTGTCCTGAATGTTTGTACCACTCGACAGGTCCAACTTTTCTTTTGATCCACCATCTCTTGCGATCATGATCATATCCCCAGCTAACTACACCAGAACGATTACCAACTTTATCATAGAGAGTTTCACCAACATCCATTAAGTGATGAGTTGCATGAGCATCTTCATCATCTGGATTTGCATTCTTGTTCTTCAAGATCACTAACTCTCTTTTCTTTTTCAACCTTTCTGCCTTCTCTCTGTCTGCAACTGGATCTGTAACTCTTGTGAAATATTTTTCCATTGCAGCACTTCTTTCAGCATCATCCTTAGCAATAGCTTTTCTTCTGTTTTCAACATCAGTTGGATCAGAAAATTCTTGCCCAAACTTCTTTTCCAACTTTCCTCGTAAATCATAAACAATGTTGAATAACAAGCTAACGTCTCCTTGAAGTTGTTCAATCTGTTGATCTTTCTTTACAATAGTGTCTTCAAGTTGCATAATCTTTGCATCTTTATGAATCGAATCTTGCTCAAGCACAACCATTCGTTTCTTCATATCTCTCATGCTGATAAATTCATCTTCATCACTTGAATCACTATCAAATGGCATTCTTAGTGGTTCTTCAGGCCTTTTACCACTAGAACTACCAGGTTCTTCATGAACAATTCCAGAAGGTCCAGCATCAACAATTCCAGAGGGCCCAGCTTCATTGTGAACTTCAACATTGGGCCCAGTTTCTTTTTGAACTTCAACATCCATCGTAGCTATATCATCTCCTTGAGTACCAGCGTCAAAATCAAACATATTCTCTGCAGTGGTGATAGTATCACTAACAATCTTTTCAAAATCGAAGTCATACAAACCTTCGTCATCATCAGCAAAGTTCACAGATTGATCTTTTCCTTGTTCAACAAACATTCCAGGTCTAGGATCCCTCCTTTTCCTTTTTAATGGAATGGAATCAGAATCCTTTGGGCTTTCAACAGGCTCTTCAGTTGATACTGACAAATCGGAAGGAGGATTTCCCATCTTGTCAGTTACTGACTTTATTAGCATAGCCAAACTTTCAGCAGAAATCACTGGATTAATCGTAGAAACAGCATCAGCATTAACTTCAGGAGGAAGTTCTATGTCATCATCAGAATTACACATTATCTCAACACCTTCATCGTCAGAGTTAATTGTAATACGCTCTGGCTCAGGCTCACCTTCAACTGTCCTTGGAATATCATGTTCTTCAGCAACAATAGCACGTGCAGTTACAGATCGTGCCATCACTGGATTCTCACCAATATCTTCCGTCTCTGCAAACTGACCAAATTTCTCTAATTCGATCAACCCTTCAAACTTTTTCTCGGTTCCTTTCTTCGTAGTGAGAGCACCAAAACATGAAGGACCCATAGGCTTTAACTCCAACGTATTACCAGATCTCTTCAATTCAGGATAACGCTCATTCAAAATCATCTGCACAAATCTTGGATACATAAGAAATTTATCCTTCCGAAGCCCAATTGCATTTCTCTTCATTGCTTCCAAGATATATCTAGAATAATTAAACGGCTCGTTTGTAATCACACATATCAATGCAGCAGTCTGTGTGGTATTCAACTGATCAATTCCCCCTCTATTTTCTGTCATGCACAAAAGAAACATGTGCAGTAATAGACGCCAGTAAGGATGCACAAACTTCTTAACCAGGGGAGGAAACTTTCCTTCATAACTTAAACGAGGCAAGATTGCTTCCACGGTTCCAGCAGGAAGTTCTATAGGATCTGTTTCCTGATCATTAAACTTCAACACATCTCTAATAATCTGCTCAGTCACTATAACTTTCGTCTTTTCAATCTCAGCAACTATAGCTCCTTTTCCTTCAACGATTTCAACTTTAGCAGTCTTCCAAAAGTCTTGAATAAGGCTTTCATAAACAACTGGATTCTCACGTAGAGCATGAACAATCCTGCATGTATTTAGGCCTTTTATCAACGACGTATACAGCTGCTTGTGCTTCACTGGTGGAGGTGCTAAGTATCCAACTTGATTATGAGAAGATATAAACTTTAAATCCATTTTCTGCACACAACACAAATCACATAAGTTTCCAACTACTGATATAACAGTGATAAAAATAAAAATCAACACAAACACTGTTACTGTTCACTCGAGACCATGAGTCGCAACCAAAAGGTCTCGTGTCGAAACCATGAGTCGCAACCAGCAGATTACGAGTCGCAATCATGAGTCGCAACAAACAAAATTGAGTCGCAACCATGAGTCGCAATCTTGATGTTGCGACTCGTAACCACTGGTTTCGAGTCCTAAGTGTTTTTTATTGCGAGTCAAAACTTCATCGGAAACATCATCGGAAACTTCAAATCCTCATCGGAATCTTCAAAAATTCATCGGAATCTTCAAAAATTCATCGGAATCTTCAACAAAAATTCATATTTTCCTGCAAAACTTGAATGATGACGTCATTATACCTTGATGATTAACAAAGCAGATTGCGAGTCGCAATCGGAAACCAGTCGGAACAGTTGATGATTGCCGGAGTCTTGAGAGAAAAAAGGAGATAAGTGATTGCGAGTGAACAAGGTTATGACTCGTATTCTTCCTTTTATACTCAAACTGTTTTCATGGGCCCATGTCTTATGGGCTTGGGCCTTATGGACTTGGGCTCAAAACAGATTTATCAATAAATATTTTAAAAACCATTTCAAAATCTGATTTAATAAAAAAAACTATCCATTAAACCTTTTGAGCAATGTTTGCAAAATAAAACCTAAAAACAAAATTAAATAATAAAAATTATTTACAAAAATAAATCAGGAAATTTGCATAGATACTCAGGGATCAAATCACAAAGTTTCGGGCTTGACTTCACTTATCAACTCTGATCTATTATAGGATGATCTAGACAACTGCCAGTATATTTGTCCTCTTAAACTCATCTCCCTAGACCTTTTCCATATAACTGCCTGTACTTCATTTTATCATGTTTTGATATTTTAACCATGAACACCCAAACAAATACTAATCAAATCCCGGAAATATCAACAGCACACTCTATCATGCAAGTATCTTCCCTACCACATATTTCACAAGTCCAATCCAGATTTCTGAAATCTTAACTGGGAGTAGGTTGAGAAGAGAACAGAATAGATCTTTTGCAGAGGTGATATAATATACAGATCAAATGAGTTTTTCTCAATTTGATATAGGTTTATTTGGGTTTCTTTTGGGCACTAGAGGGCCTCTTTCGGGTGTTTAGATCTACAGCGCGACAACAGACAGCTAGGTCAGCATGTATCTGGATGCAGCAGAAGCTGTCGTTGCCTAGCACCTCCAGGTCAGCATGTATCTGGATGCAGCAGAGGAGGTACACGACTTTTTCAGATAAGATTTCAGATTCAGACCAAAATTGTGTGTATCGGGACAACATACAGACATTCAAATAGACATGAGCTAATTCCAAGTGATTTTCTTTTCTGAGGTCATGTACTAATTTAGTTCTGAACAGAAACAGTTAATGTTTCCAATCTTAAGGATAGAGCCTACCAACACATCATGCTAGAGTCAAACTATTTCGATACTGGTCTTACATGAGTCAGCCCTCGACCATAATGTGAAAATTCATTTCATTTCCCAGTCCAGCCACACTTCCTTTTGTACCTTTTTTTTTATTTTTCAATTTTTTAATGTTTTTGTATTTTTTCGATTTTTCTCCCCCTAAATTTGTGCATAAATAAAAACTACCTAAGAATAGAAAACTTTATGAACAAATTTACCTACGAAAAACAAAAACATGCTCAATCAGTAAAACGGATCATTTTTAGAAAATCCACAAGCACTCTGAATTTCGAGCTGCTGACAGGTTTAGTGAACAAATCGGCAGCATTTGCATCTGTGTCGATTTGTTCAAGAGTAATAAGACCTCTGTCAAAACAGTCTCGAATAAAATGAACTTTAATATCAATGTGCTTGGTTTTGGAGTGGAAAACAGGATTTCGAACAATTTGTATTGCAGCATCATTATCACAGTAAATAGTAGTGTTAAGATAAGTCAAACCATAATCCTGCAATTGATGTTGCATCCACACCACTTGAGAGCAAGAAGCAGAAGCAGCAACATACTCGGCTTCAGCTGTAGATATCGCCCCTGTTTGTTGTTTCTTGCATTGCCAAGAAATGAGCCGATCACCCAAAAATTGGCATCCCGCAGATGTAGATTTCCTGTCACTATCAGTACCTCCAAAATTGCTGTCAGAGAAAGCAAACAAGTCAAAATTGGAATCCTTCGGATACCACAGGCCAAACCGAGGTCGGCCTTTAAGATACCGAAAGATCCTTATAACAGCAGTAAGGTGAGAAGTTTTAGGATTAGCCTGATAACGTGCACAATTGCAAACAACAAACATGATGTCCGGACGGCTAGCTGTGAGATACATCAACGACCCGATCATGGACCTATATTGACGTTGATTGACAGACTCTCCTTCCTCATCTTCAGTCAATAGTGGTCTCTCTGCCATAGGTGTTTCAGCAGGCTTTGCGTCCGTGAATTTGAATTTTGCCAGCACATCATCCACATACTTCCCTTGATGAATAAGAATTCCTTGCGAACTCTGCTTGACTTGTAGACCCAAAAACAGTGTCATCTCCCCCAGAGCACTCATTTCAAACTTTTTCTTCATAACTCTCTCGAACTCCTTGCAAAGATCCTCGCTTGTAGATCCGAAAATGATATCATCAACGTAGATTTGAACCAAGATTTGATCACGTCCTACCCTCTTGATAAACAGAGTCTGGTCTATGGTGCCACGCGTATACCCATGAGCCAACAGATGCTCTGTTAGTGTGGCATACCAAGCTCGAGGAGCCTGGTGTAACCCGTATAGCGCCTTGTCTAGTTTGTAGGCGTACTCAGGATGGTCTGGATGCACAAACCCTGGTGGCTGCTCGACAAAAATTTCCTCCTTCACATCTCCATAGAGAAACGCAGTCTTGACATCCATCTGATAAACAGTGAATCCCATGTGTGACGCGTAAGCCAAAAAGATCCGGATGGCTTCAAGTCGTGCAACCGGAGCATATACTTCATCATAATCCAGTCCTTCAATTTGTCTAAATCCCTGAACCACCAGCCTTGCTTTGTTTCGAACGATGACTCCTGCAGAATCCTGCTTGTTTCGAAATACCCATCTAGTTCCAAGCTTACGTTTTCCTGCTGGCAACTTGATGAGCTTCCATACTCCAAGTTTTTCAAACTGGTTCAGCTCTTCGTGCATAGCATCTACCCAGCCAGGTTCCTGCAAAGCTATATCAATAGTTTTAGGTTCGATTTGAGAAAGATAACAAGAATATAAGCAAGTATTAATGGTTCCTGATTGACTCCTGGTCAAAATTCCTGCATTTACAGGACCAATCACATTCTCGATTGGGTGATTGCGTTGAACGCTCGTAGGTATGGCCAAATCAGGTGCAATCTCCTCTTCAGTGGTGGTGTTGCTAGACTCCCCCTCATTAGGTGCTGTAGTAGTGTGAACTACAGGAGAAGTGACAATACAATCCTTAGGAATTGGTTCAGGAAACAAAGCAGAGTCACTAGTTGATGCACCCTCAGGGGATCGATTGACCATCGGAGTTGGTGTAGGATGTTGCGTAAACACCATTCCCGGTGGATCAATGGTATGATGCCTCACGTTGTCTTGCATCTGATCTTCGTCTTCCGTATCTTCAAACGACAATGGTTGTTTGGGAATAGACACACCTGCAACTGAAACATCACTTGACAAAATGTTAAATGATTTAAACAGAGCAGAATAATCGTATAACCAATCTGGACCAACTCTAGCGTCCGTAGCATTCTCTTCAAGCCATTCAATGTTGCACGACTCGACGACCTTTTTAGTTACTTTATTGTATACCCTATAAGCAGAGCCTTTAGCATATCCAACAAAGTAACATTCGTCACCTTTGACTTCAAACTTTCCGTTGGAGTCCATTAGTAATAATACACATGGACAACCAAAGATACGAAAGTGTGAAACCGAAGGTTTATGTCCTTCCAGAATCTCATAAGGGGTTTTCATGTGACGTTTGTTTACTAAAGCATGATTCTGGATATAACAAGCCATGCTAACAGCCTCGGCCCAAAAGAAGCTAGGAAGCTTTGAATCAGCCAGCATAGTACGCGCAGCTTCAATGAGAGTACGATTCCTTCTTTCAGCCACTCCATTTTGTTGTGGAGTTCGAGGCGCACTGTACTGACGATCGATTCCCTTATTAATGCAGAAAGTATCCAAAGTAATATTCTTGAATTCTGTCCCATTGTCTGATCGAATAACCTTCACCTTAGTACTCGCTTGATTTTCAGCCAAAGTAATGAATTGTTTTACCAAGACAGCAGTTTCATTTTTGTGGCTGAGAAAATACACCCAAGTGTAGCGAGAGTAATCATCGACGATCACCAGACAATAAGCTTTCTTCCCAATACTCAGCACATTCACTGGACCAAAAAGATCCATGTGAAGTAGTTCGAGTACAGCTTTTGTCGAGGGCACTGGTTTAGTCTTATGAGGTTTTCGATGAGCTTTCCCTTTCGCACAAGCAACACATTTCTCCACCAACATGAAGTCCTTGATTGGAAGATCACGTACCAGTTGACCTTTAGCTAGACGGTTCAGATTTTTCATATTCACATGCCCAAGTCGACGATGCCACAGCAGACCATCATGCTCCGAAATTTTTGAGAATAGACAAGTGATCTCTTCACACGGTTTCTTGTTCATATCAATGACGTAAGCATTTCCTTTCCTTTCAGCTGTCATCAAGAACCAGTCTTCTGGAATAACAATCCCAGGCTTAAGAACATGACATCCCTTCTTCGTGAAATGAACTGAATTTCCTCGATCACAGATCTGTGAAATACTTAACAGATTGTGTTTCAGTTCTGGAACATAATTAACATTCTCAAAGCTTAAGACACCGTTTCGAACAGTTCCTTTTAACGTGATTCTGCCTGACTCTCCTCCCGCAAATGAGACATATCCACCATTAAACTCTTTGACATTTACCAGTTGGGATAAGTCTCCTGTCATGTGCCTGGAACAACCACTATCCATGTACCAGAGGCACACGGTAGTCCTCCACAGCTGTTCCTGCACGATAAGCGGGATTAGTTAGATTTAGGAACCCAGCCCATAGTGGATCTGGGTTTTCCTTGAGCATCGATATACGTCACCTTCTGCCAAACTAAATTATCTTTATTCAGAAATTTTGAAACATTTCTGTTGGCGACATTTTGATGATATGATTTCATTGAATTGGATTGCATGCCATTAGCTTTAGGTTTCCAAAACTGTCTTGACCAGTTAGAATTGAAATTTTCAAAAACGTTACCAAAAGAATTACTTCGATTACGCTGAAAATTTGCTTGTCTATTCTGATATTGATTATAGCGTTTGGCTGCATTCCAATCCTGATCAGAAGGTCTAGTCCTGTGATAGTTGTTCTTCATTGTCTTAGTCTTTGCAGACTTCATGGACTCCGAACAGTGATATCGATTAGACGTGACCTTCTGATTTCGCCCTGATGTTTTCTTGTTCGGTGTTCTTGGGAGTTTACCACAATTTCTGGCAATGTGACCAGCAATTCCACAGTTAAAACATGTTTGACGTTTCACATTTTGAATATTTTTAACATTTTGACTCTGTTTGCTTGATTTCGTGTGATTCGATGTTTTAGTTTTCTGAGCATGTTTGACTTGTGGTTTTTCTTTAGACAAATTTTCTTCTAATGATTTCTTTTTTAGATCAGCACCCTTTTCATTGTTACTTAAACTTGATTCCGAATTTGAACATGTATGAGTTTCATCCAAATGCGTTTTATCAGGGCATTTATCATCTGAAACTGATTCAGGTTCACTTCCCGAACAAGGAGAAGTCTCAACAATATGCTCTTCCTCAATGCATTTGTCATGTGAAACTGATTCAGGTTCCTTTTCTGAGCCCGAAGAAGTTTCATCAACATGCATTTCCTCAGAGCATTTATCTTGTGACACAGATTCAGGTTCATTGTTTAACACAGTTTCCAATGGGGTCCCACTAGATTCAACATTAGGGACACCCACTTAGACAGATTCAGAAGAAGAATCAGGATACACTTGATTTTCTTGAGAAGTCGTTTCAGTGGTTTCACTGAATGTATCCTGAGGGACCTCACCTGTAACATTTTCACAAGCTGAAACATTAGAGATGTTAGTATCACAAGCATTAGCTGAAAAACAATCATCACCACACTTATTGTTCAAATCATCCACACAAACATTATCAGTTTTGCCCAAAACAACAGGCTCACAAGACGAAACATAAGCAGAAAACGACGCAAACAAAGAACTAGTAAAAGCAATGTCAGACTCAGTTGGTTCAGAATAATGTTCAAAATATGGTTCAGAAACATTTGAAATAACGACTGATTCACTCCCATGAACATCACCACACTTTACTTCAGAGCTATCATCTGCACATGACAATGAAACGTTAGGATCAATTGTGCCTTTAGGAACAAAATTCAATGGTGAAGACTTTTGTGGCTCAACATGTCTGTTATGAACAGACGATTTTTTGTTATGTGAACCATAGGTCATTTTACTTTCGTTCAGTATCTCCTCCTCAGTCATTGGTAAATAAGTGTAATTATCATTGTACGGAGGAGGAGTCTGATGATAACCCAATCCTGACCCTTTCTTTTTAGAATATGCTAATTGTTGATCACACAAATTTTTGACTAATTTACTGGATGAATCGAATTTTTTAATGTTTAACTGATTAATTTGGTATTTATCCCTAACATTCTCCAGTTCTTTAGTCACCTCACACAGTTTTTCTTTGACTATCATGAGTTGGGCCGTAGCTACACTAACATCGTCCTTGAGTTGAACGATGTCCTTACGCTGAGCTTCGATTTTCTCTTTGAAAAGTTTTTCGTTTTTCGTCAAAGTGAAATTTTTCCGTTTAATTTCATTATAATCTTCGATTAGCTCAGCGTTGTGAATTCTATAAGCCTCAACTCGTTCCCTACATTCAGGAGTGCAGAAAACAGAAATTACCTCTTCTTTCGTGAGACCTTTGACAGGTGCTGACAGGATTTGAGTCATGAATGCAAAATCATCAGCTGCAGTCTCTTCCTCTGGCTTAGGGCTATGTTTGCTTGAAGTCATGAAAGCAATGTTGGATGTAGCAGTTTGATTCTCTGGAGCTGATATGTTCAGACGCTCAATTTCTGAAGACCAATCAAAGTTGACGTTGGGCTGCACCACCAGTGCTTGAGCTAATCCTTGCGGCCGTGGACTTCCAGAAGCGGCAGTATCTGCTATACTTGTAGTGGTCACAAGAGCTCTTTCTCGATTAGGAGTTGCAGGTTGAGCAGGAGTTGCAGGAGTTTGATCTCTGTTTACAAGTGGCTTCGGGCAGTTTCGAGCATAGTGTCCTTCCTCATGACAGTTGAAACAACGAAGATTGAAGGGTACTTTAGCAGCTCCATTCCATGCATTTCCCCACCTGTTTTTACCTGTTCTTTTCACAAACTTTTGGGCTCTGAAAGCTGCCATTGCCATCTGCCAGGTGATGTCCATTTCTTCAACATCATCTGGATGAATCTGTGTCAGATCATCAGGACTCCACTTTGGTGGATCAAGCTTTCCTGCAATGAAAGCATTCAAACAGTTGATCACTGAAGCTGCTATATCCAGTTTTTCCTTCGATTGATTTGCGAAGAAGGCCATCATTTCGTTGTTTGCAGCGGAGGCAGAAGTAGGAGCACCAGTAGAGACATTTCCAGCATTTTGAATTGAAGCAGGAGAAGCTGGAGAAACGACTTGATTTGAGGATCCAGATGAGTGTACCTTTGCTGAAGTTGGAGAGGCGGATGAAGTATTGCGAAACATCTGAAAGCCTCCTTGAGACAATAAGGCTGTGTTGCTGTTGTTGGAGGAGGCAGGAGCAATGGAGAAACCAGCAGCTAGCATACTGTTCTTGTAATTTGTTTCTCTTTGCTTATCATCCAGTTCGCATGCCTTAATGTGAGAGATCATCTCTGACAGAGTGCATCTAGCTAGGTCTTTTGTCTTCTTGATCATAGCAACATGATGATCCCAACTCTTTGGTAGTGCATTGAGAAGTTGTCGATTTGAGGATGCATTTGTTGTATGAATTTCTTCCATCTGCATTTGAGTGACTAGCTTCACGAATCTCTGAATCTGATTGTCTATCGTTTCACCATAAATATGGTTGAAATTGTTGAAGTTTTGTTGCAGCAAATTTCTTCGGCTCTCTTTCATGTCTTCGTTTCCTTCATATACCTCGATCAGAGAATCCCACAATTCTTTGGCAGATTTGCAGGTGCGAAAACCAATAGCAATATCAGGACCCAAACCCATGGTTAAGTAGGAAAGAGCTCGATCATCTTCTTCAACGATGAGCAAATCATCTTCAGTGTACTTATCTCGAGGCTTCTTTATTTTGACATCTGGTTCTGTGGGGCTTTCCATCATAATCTCCCTAGGTCCGCTCAAAATGCTTCGCCATAGCTTGTAATCCTTAACCTTCAGATGCTGTTCAAAGCGCCACTTCCACTCGGGAAAGTCATTAGCATCAGTTAACCTAGGAATGCGTGTTGTAGTTCCAAGCTTTGAGTCCAATTCTTGTTGTTGATTAAGGGCGGACAGTTCACTGTTGTTAGATGACATGATTAATTAATCAGTTAATTAATTAATTAATTTTGTTTTAAGTCCAAAAGTCAACAGTCCAAAAGTCCGTAAATCAGTGTCGTTGCGAGTAGTAACAGCTGAGGTTGCGAGTCAAATCTACTGTGGTTGCGAGTCGTAACTGCAGAGGTTGCGAGTCAAATCTACTGTGGTTGCGAGTCGTAACTGCAGAGGTTGCGAGTCGTAACTAAAACAGAATGAGCCGAAACCAGTGATGGTTGCGAGTCGCAATTGAAACAGGATGAACCGAAACCAGTGATGGTAGCGAGTCGTAACTGGAACATGATGAGCCGCAACTAGATGGTTGCGAGTCGAAACCTGCAAAAGAATAAACGATAAGATCTATTTACTCGCAATCCCGATTTTTCAGCACTTCCAAAATTCAAAGATATTGTAATCTTTGAATCTGTTGACCACCAACTTCCCGAAAATTCAGCAAACACCTTTTCCAGAAATCAACAAACCAAAATCAGTATTATTTCGATGAATCTGTCAAGAACAGATTAAATATATCGCTGTAAAACACTCAACAAAACAGATCAGTAGCATAAATGATTCTTGAATCCGAATGATATCAAAACCGAGCCCTTGAATGGCTTCAATAGCTCTGATACCAATTGTAAAACCCGTGAGGATCTATCAATGATATCAAACCTGAACTTGTGAAAGCGCGGAAATCAATCACAAGTTGATTCAAGAATATAATCTAATAAACAAGATGAAAGTAATAATCAAATCACAAACCGATAACTTGCATTCAATGGCTTGGCAAAGACTGATACAAGAAATCGTAAGGAACTCGGTTCCTCTACTAGATGTCGCCCCCAACTCTAAACCAAATCAACAACCTCAAACAATGAGGTAAATGTTGTTTAAATACAAAACCAACTGGGCCGAAATCTAAGCCCATGCGACACCCACCATACTAGCCCAAACCAAACATAATTAACCCAAAACATAAGAACTAAACAAGTACATAATCAACCCCTAAACTATGCTAACCTACATGAATAAACCTTCGGGTTCCAACAAGGTTTTAGAGTCGGAATTGATCGAACCTACCCCTTACGAAGAGACTAAGTGTGGGGATCATCCTGCAAGAGTGATGGAAGAGGAAGAGCACCACAGCTGGCCCGTGGAAGGGGTAACTGAAAAATCAGAAAAGCCACGAGAGAAGGCAAAGAAAAGAAAGGAAAAGGTTCTGAACCGGAAGAGGATCGAAGGTTGGGGCGAGATGGAGAGGAAGGAGCCGTTCACACATGATCATTCTTCTCGTTACATGCCACGCATCCGGTTTCTTCCAGGTATGTTTAAATTTTGGTGGTCTGACCCATTTCAAATTTTTAAAATATTTTATAATTCCACCAATTTATTTTTGAAATTTTTTGAGGTTCGGGTGGAATTAAACGGGTTGGACAGGGTCCAGGTCAAAGAGAAACCTCCTGATTAAATTCAAGTGTGGGGAGGTTTTGTAGAGTTTGTAATTTTATATATTTGGTATATTTTCGGTAGTTTGTATAGTGAGTCATTTATTGTGTACCATGAGTCTAATTTAGTAGTTTTGAGTCAGTCTTTTTTGTCGAGTCGGTATTGCTTTGGTATTTTGCTTGTTTTTGTTTATGCAGGTTCGAATATGTACCACCCGTACTCAATCTCCATTCGGGTGCTTTTGGAGCTGTTTATCAAATTTCAGGCATTTATCAAGCATGTCAGTCAGTGTCAAAGCCGATCGCGAATGCAATGCTATACGATCGAGTCGGATTGGACGAGAGTTTTGGAGCATCTACGTTGATACAACCAGCTAAGTCCTTTCCGATTTGCCCTTGGTTTTTATTTCTTATTTATTTTAGTTTTTTTTAGTCGGTTTCCATCCTACATTGAGGGCAATGTAGAGTTTAAGTGTGGGGATGGGAAACTGTCGTTTAGTGTCGTTAGTATAGTTAGTTGAGTAAAAAAAATATATAAAAAATTAGAAAATGTCTTTTTGAAATAAGAAGTTTGCAAATTAAAAAGCGGAAAATGATAGAAAAGTCGGGTTTTTGTTCGGGTTCAAATAATAATAATATAAGATAAAATAATTGAGTTTGTGTCTAGTTTGGGATGTGCGGGTAGGCTCGATTCGGTTCTAGGTTCCTTTGATCTTAAATTTACCTAAATGTCGGTCTACTAGTGGGTTCTCATCTAAGGAAAGTGGGGAAATTGAAACCGCCAATAATAGTATAAGGGATGCCGTTATAAGCTAAGATCGTTAGAGTTTTTGGTCATTATCTCGTGAAAAAAAAGAGAAAAAAAGAGCTAGAAACTGAATGAAAGTAGCCACTTCTATGTAGTCTGGGTTGGGGATAGTGACTTTACAGCCGGATTACCGCTAGGGTGTGTGAAATCGACCTTGCAAAGAAAATAAAAAGTACCGAAGCCTAAGTAATCCGAGTTGGGGATAGCGACTCTACAGCCGGAATGCCTCTGGGTTAGGGAAAGCAACGTCTACGCTCGAAAAAAAAAGAAAAAAAATGATGAAAAAGTGATGAAAAGAAAAAAAATAATAAGAATAGATTTGACTTTAAACTCTCTTGATCTTGGTATAAATCGGTTAGGAAATAGCCCAGTGGTTGTTCCTTTTGTCCTATAAGCTTGAGGGGGGATTAGGTGGACCTGCAATTCTTAGCGTGAGACCCTAGGTAGATTGACCGTACTTGAACTAAATTGCATGATAAGGGCTTTGAACCGGGTTTGGGTTTAAGAGGATCAAAATACTTGCAATCGCGGCTAACACGTGTCTCGGTTTTAAATTAATTAACATAAGCTTTGTCCCGAACGATTATTCCGACTATGATTCCGTATGCATAATTCTTTTTCGAGGACGAAAGAAGGTTAAGTGTGGGGATATTTGATGTAGGGTAAAATACGCATATTTATCCCGTGTAAATTGTATAATATTTGTATAGTTTTTATTTATTATTTTTAGGTTTACTATTATATTACATTATTTTGTGTTTGGCTAGGTCCTGGTGCAAATGGAGCGAAAATGAGCAATAAGGAAATGACCAGCCAATTGGGCAGAGTGGGGTGCCAGGGACCGAAGGAAATTTGCCGCTATTTTATATAATTGGGCCGAGCTCACTTATTTCTATATTATTAAAGTTGGAGGGCTGAGTTACAATTAAAGAAAAGTTGCTTTAAAAATAAGTCACAAAAGATGAGGGACCAAAAGTGCACATAAGCTGAAATACCTTTGGTATTAACACCTAATTTTATTTAAATCTTATTCCATACCAAATACTAATTCGACATCATCGCACGTAACCTTGGTACGTCATTGCATTAAAACGAGTAAGAAATTTAATTTACATAAAACTATATAGCTAGTAGATTTTATTTAAAAAATCTATTTAAAAAAATACTGGTGTAACTAGTAGATTTTATGTTAAATACGAAATTTAATAAAAATATGAAAATAAAAAAAATAAATAGATTTTATGTTAATTAAGAGATATAATAAAAAGATGAAAATAAAAAAATAAATAGATTTTGTAAAATTGATTTAAACTTAAATAAAATTAGGTGTTAGTACCCAAATGTGTTACATTGATAAACTTAAAAAAAAATGCAGGGGTATTTTAGTCATTTTTTGGTGTAAATACCCAAAGGTGTTACAAAATTAAACCTAAACCTGTTACAAAAAAAAGTTAGTATCTAAAGGCAAAACTAGCTATAAACCACATGACCCATTTGTATAATTAACTCTTCTAATTAATTCAGATAAATAAATTTGCATCATGTTTGAAGTTGGCCGACTTTGAGTTGTTGACCAAGTTAAAAGAATAAATACAATTGTGATGATATAATTCAATAGGTTGTCAGGGAATTGACGGCTGAAGACAGATGCAAAAAGAGATTAGGTGGGCCGCAAGTTACGAAAAAAAAAGATAATTGTTTTGGACATGAAGTCCATGCTAGTGGGCCTAGCTGATTTCGTGAGTGCGCCGCACAAGATAAAGACATATAGAGTTGATGGCATATTCGTGTGTCAAGAGGCCAGCCCAATGCACCCTAAATAATCCACTGACCATACCATATTCGTGGAGATATATAATTGGACGGCAAGGACAGAAGGCAGGGGAAAAGAGGAGATTGGGACGCAACATCGACATCAGACGCACGAACTTCAGAGGTTCGATCAAGAGGGAAAAGAAGAAGGGTTCAAGATTCAAAGCCGCGATCAAAGATTCAAGTCCGGGTTCATAACGAGTTATTGTTTTGGTTTTAATTTACTTTATGTTATTCGAACCAATGACTATGATTTGTTATTTATTTGAGACTTTTCTTTTTAGTGACTATGGTTCTTGGCTAATTTTCTTTAACTACCTAGACATCGATGATTGATTGCTAAATGTTTTGATTATATTATGGATTTATGAATGCTATGGATTGTTTATAAATTGTAAACGGCTTGTTCTATCGGTTAGATGTGTTTGCGTGCTTGATGTTGTTTGAGTATTGATTATTGCTTCGTTCGATTCTTGGTGACGGTCTTTATCACAGAATAGAGTCGGGCTAGGGTTTTAGGTTTTGGTGAGTGTCTATATCACATAATCGTCAATAGCTGTAAGGTGCGAAATTATTGTTAGGTCTAAGTGATTAAACCGTAAGGTGGGTCCTTCTTAGGAAGTTAACCTTTTGGCTGTTGTCTAGCAAGTCTAGCTGAGAAAACAAGCCTATCCTAGGTTTAGATCTCGTAAGGGAGTGAGCCTTTTAGGATACTTTTATAAACCCATTAGATGTCTTGTAAAGGAGTCTAATAATCGGTAGTTTAACAACCTTTAGGGGATCTTAGCGTGCTCTTGAGAAGGATTAGGGGTCCTTAGATTTCCCAAGGGGTGAGAATTTCAAGATCCCGGTTCCATAGTAGACAACTTCCTATTATAATCATAACTAAAAGCAATCAGGATTCCTGTCTAGGTAGTGCCTTCATCATCCTTGAGTTCAGCCTTCGTGTGAGTTCGTGTCTAGTTCGTTTAGTTAACTTAGTTAATTTTTAATTATAATTTTAGGATATTTAGAAAACCCCCAATCAATAAACAATTAGTTGAGTCGTGTCAGTCTAAGTCTAGATAGAGTCGTTAGCGTAATCAGTAGAGTCTCTTGGGTTCGATACTCGGACTTCCTTAGGCTATACTGCATCGATCGGTACACTTGCCGGTCGTGTGGTTTAAGTTTTAGAGAGTCTTGGTTTTATAAATTTAAAACTTAAGGAGTCTAGTTTAGGGTTTAATTAGTCAATTTAATTGAACCACTTTTCAGCAGATCAGTGAGTCCTATTGGCACAAAATGGGTCTTCAAAAATAAAACTGATGAAAGGGGTATTGTTGTCAAGAATAAAGCCAGGCTTGTGGTTCAAGGTTTCAGACAAGAAGAGGGCATTGACTATGATGAAACTTTTGCTCCTGTTGCAAGACTTGAAGCAATCAGATTATTTCTGGCCTTTGCTGTCAACCACAACATAAAGGTGTATCAAATGGATATTAAATGTGCATTCCTCTATGGTAAGATTCAAAAGGAGGTTTATGTTTGTCAACCTCCAGGCTTTGAGGATCCATTTAATCCAAATCATGTCTACAAGCTGAATAAAGCTTTGTATGGCCTGAAACAAGCACCAAGGGCCTGGTATGAAACTCTTTCCACCTTTCTACTTTCCATTGGTTTCACTAGAGGCAGAATTGACAAAACACTGTTTTTAAAATAGAGAGGGAAGTACTTGATGATTATCCAAATTTATGCGGATGACATCATTTTTGGAAGCACATGTAATAAAATGTGTGAAGAGTTCAGGCAACTCATGACATCTGAGTTTGAAATGAGTGCAGTGGGTGAACTCCAGTGCTTTCTTGGTCTCCAAGTAAGGCAGCTGCAAAATGGCACTTTCATCCATCAAGGCAAATTTGCCAAAGAACTTTTAAAGAAATTTGATATGGATGATTGTAAGCCATGTAGTACACCCATTGCAACCAATAAATTAGTCATGTCTGATGAAAAGGACGATTTAGTTGATCAGACCTTATATAGAAGCATGATTGGGTCTTTATTGTACCTAACTGCATCTAGACCAGATATCATGTTTGCAACATGTGTCTGTGCAAGATCCCAGTCAGCCCCTAGAAAGTCAAACCTTATTGCTGTAAAAAGGATATTCAGATACCTAAAAGGTGCTCCCACACGTGGTATCTGGTATCCAGCTGATGGTAAAATTGAGCTTTCAGGTTTCTCAGATAGTAACTTTGCTGGATGTGACAAGACAAGGAAGTCCACTTCAGGAGGGTGCCAATTCCTAGGCAATTGCTTAGTGTCTTGGCAAAGTAAAAAGCAAGCAGCTGTTTCCAATGAGGCAGAATATATAGCTGCTGCAAGCTGTACAGCCCAACTGCTCTGGCTTCAAAATCAGTTGCTGGATTTTGGTATCACTGCCTTGAAGACACCACTCATGTTGGACAGCCAGGCAGCAGAAAATATCATCAAAAATCCAGCTTCTCATTCAACCACCAAACACATCGACATCAGACATCACTTTGTGAGGGATTGCTATGAAAAAGGTTTGATTTCTCTGCATCATGTTCCAACTAAGGATCAACTGGCAGATGTGCTAACCAAAGCATTAGACACATCCACCTTTGAAAGCTTGATCTCTAGGATTGGCATGCTAAACATGGAATAACATGCAAAATCCTGTTTTTCTATGAATAAAAGCATTAAAATGTTTTCAGAAAATCAAAAATCCATCCTTAAAAAATAGCTAAAAATGAATTTTTCATTAAAATCCTAAAAGTCTGCCATAACCACTGATGGGTTCAAAAGTCTGCTCTACTTCAAAAGTCTGTCCACTGCTGAAAATCATCCCCTGTTCTCATATTCCTCTGATAAGCACTGATGTTCAAAATCAGTGTTGTATCCACTGATATGCTCTCTACTGATAGTAAAAGTCATCCATTGCCTCCATTACCGTTGCAACCACTGCCTTCACCAGTAGTTTTCACAAAAGTACTGTCCTTCGCTTCATCAGGGGATGGTACGTGGACAGTACATAGTGGTCAGACCTTTTGTAACCGCTGCCACGTCAGTACTCACTTTTTCACCATAAAACCCTCTTCAAAACCCCAAACAGGGTCTTACTGTCGAATTGAATTCTCAAAAATTCTCTTCTCAAAGCAGTTTCTTCACATTTCATCAAATTCATTCACAAATTTCTTCGATCGTCTTCTTCAAAATGACTAAATCGAAGTCCTCTACAAAATCATCTTCAAAAGGGGCCTCTCAAAAGGCAAAACCCACAGAAATTCCACACAAACCTTCTCACAATCTTCTGGGTCTCCTCACAAAACCCGGCACCATCGATACCTTTGATTCCATCCTCGATATGATCACTGCGTCAAAGTACAAAACTTTGCTTACAGCAGATGCTCCCATCTATCTGCAAACCCAGAGAGAGTTTTGGAAGAATTGTATCCTTGACAAACAAGGTAAAGATGTCATAGCCATTAACTCTACTCTACAGGGAAAAGCAGTCCAAATAACACCACAATCCATATCAGAGGTCTTTCAGCTCGATGATCAGAAAGGTACAGATTTTTTTCCTAAAAACGAGTTAAAAATTAACTTCATTGAAAGAGGGTATGCAGACACAATGATGAAGAGGGACACCTTACAAAAAGGTTTCTTCCCTCCTGCAACAAGGTTTTTATTCCATACCCTTCTTATGTGTGTTTCAAATAAAACCACATCTTTTAATGAAATTCCATTGAAAATTCAAAACTTGGGATATGCTATTTTACAAGAAGAAAACTTTAACTATTCCAAGGAAATTTTTAATGATTTGGTTAAAAATGTTGAAACAAAATCATTCTTACTGTTTCCAAGATTTTTAAGCTATTATTTTGAAAAGAAATTCAATAAGGATGATCTTTCTGTAATAAACCAAGGTGAATTTATTCAAATGCACAGCTTAACTGCTGAAACTTTTACCAGAATGTCAACACCTTGCAAAACACAAGCAGAGGTGCCTGAGCAGATTTTAGCAGCTACCACTGCTCCTCAGTTATCTGCTGCTGAGCCCACTGCTCAAGGTGATCAAGGTAGCAAAACCACTGCTTTGAAACCCACACCTACAATCACCAAAAGGCCACAGAAAAAAGAAAACTCAAAAACCCCCCAAACCTACCAAAAAGGCAAGTCTGGAGGATGAGATACCAGAGCAACTGCCTGTGACAAAACAAAAGTCACAAGAAACCACTGCTGCTACTTCCTCACAGCAGTTGGTAAAAATATCTCAAACCATACCTGAAACTCCTCCTGCTTCTTCACAAAAAGAACAGGTTGTACAAATAGGGTCACCACATCATGATGCTCTGGAGGCACTCGTTTCCATCATCCACAGCCCAATGCTTGGGGCACATTCTCTTTCTACACCTACCCTCACATCCAAAATTCCACCAAATACAAAAATTTTGTTGGATGCAATTGATTTGAACCATGCACAAACCAGTCCTTCTCAATCCCCTGTTCATGAGAATATGCCTCAACAACAGACTGGGCCTGATGTATCAATCTTTGCTAACCCACCAACACAACCTGAGGAGGTTACACCCCTTGAGTTACAAGTAACTCTTGGTGGTAATCCAAGTGAAGCAGCCACTACAAGTGTTGAACCCACTGGTTTGCACTTGGATAGTGGTTACATCAATAAGACTTCCTTTGAGGCAATTCCTTCTATAACACCTCTATTATCTGCTAGTGAGTTTGTTTTGACCACTGGTTCCATCAAAAGATTATCAAGTGTTGAAGGAAGAAGACCCCAGTACCAAGAAAAAGGGGCATCAGTTGTTGATGTTTGGAGTACACTCCCTACCTCAACCTCTGATAAAACCACTGCTAGTGGGAAATCATATGATCCCATTAAATTGGGTGATGGTTTAAAGTACCAGGAATTGACGAATCATGTTGAAAAACGTGATACCTCTGTTGCAGAAATCAAAGAAATGATGCATCAGTTGTTGACAGTACAACAGGTACAATCCACTGCTGTTCCACCTCAAGCACCTGCTCCACCACCAGCAGATGCTACAAATGAGCTATGGAACCTTTTTCAACCATTTCTCCAACAACAACAACAGATGGCTAAGCAGCAACATGAAAAACATGTTCAAGAGCTTAGAAAAGCAATGGAGTCTAGCTTCAAGAGCACACAAGCAGACATCAAGGCCCTAAAGGCCCATCTGTTGACAACCACTGGCACTCCTCCAACAGTTCTTTTTATTGATAAACTCCCCCAGATAATGCCAAAAAGGGGGAGAAAATTCAGGAGTGGAAGAAGAAAGGATTGACGATGGTCTGTATATTTTGCCAGAAAAGGATGCTATGCTAAGAAAAATTCCTTTGCCAGATGGTAGCAAGAAGGTTGATGTTACCCAGAATGCACTTGATGAAGGTGTATTAAGTGTAAAAAGGGATAACGCGGCAAAGGATATATCAAGGTGGAATGAGGAGAAAAGAGCTTACATGGAGCTGAATGCGTAGGGTTGTTCTGGGTTAAAGGATGTTCAAAATCCTGAGCCAAAAACAAATCTTACTAGAAAAGTAAGGAAACCCAAGACCACACCATCCAGACTCACTAAGCACACTTGAAAACCACCATCCAAAAGCCACCAACATCAAACCTCCACCCAAACAGCTGCTGAAACTCCTGCTGTATCAACATCTGCTAGTACATCAGTTGTTTCAACAACTGCTCTCACTTCAACACACACCACTACCACTGCCTTATCACCACCAAAAACAACATCTCCACCATCATCTCCTGCCAAAAAGTGGAAGACAGCAGATGTCACAACATCTGCTGTAATGACAACAGTGGTTGAAACACCAGTTGTTTCAACAACTGTTGGTCAGTCACAAACCACTGCCACTCAAACCACCTCCACTGTTCCACCCAAAACATCATCTGCCTCTCCTAAAATAAAAAGGAGAAGGTTTATCATACCAGATGATGATTCTCCACCACCACTACCAACAGCTTCAAAATCTCAAACACTTGTCACAATTCCAAAAACCATTCCTCTCTCTTCAACTCAAATCCAAAAGCCATTACCTCCTGCAGGTGTTTTGTTTCCTTTGGAACTCAGAGCAGTTAGAGAATAAATCAAATCCTTTTACTATGAGGATGACCCTGCTAAAAGGAGTTTGCCATTAGTGGAAGGATATCCCAGGCCAAACCATATTGAAGAATATTTGAAAATCAAGGCCAAGCAAGCAGAGGATATCTCAATAAAAAATAAGCAAGGGAAATCTGGTATAGAATTTCAGCAAAACTATCAATTTCTACTCACACATGTTAGATCTATGGATCAGTTTGCCAAAAATGTATGTCAGCAAATCTCAGAAAGGGCAGATGAGTCCTTGAGAAAAGACTACATTGATAACATCATGACCTACAAGAAATACAAGGGGGAGAAACAGATGCACAAAAACTGGACCATTACTGAGCTTGAAAAAGAGGCAGCCAGGATTCAAGAAATGATAAAAAATAAGGTCAAGCAGACTCCTCCTGAAAAATTCAAACAGTTTGAAGCTGACAAGGCCTTAAAGTTGAAGAGAATGAAAGAGGAGCTGGTAACAGCTGATTATGGGTCAAAGAATTCTCTGTCAAAGTGGGGAGAAGCTAGAGTCAGGGCCACCTACAAAAGGTTGGAGGAACTTAGGAAGAAAGATCCAACAGCACCACAAAAGCCTGACTACTCCAAAGCAGAGGTCTCAAAAGGACCACCAAAGGTGCAAGCCAAAAGAACCACTGCTCCAGCTGGTGCTGCCATCTATAAAAGGAGTAAAAACCAGTTGGGTGCTGAAATAGTTCAAGATCTAATTGCTAGAAATGACCTTGTAAAAGAGGGCATTAGATTAATGATGAAAGAAGATTCTGAATTAGAACAATCTGTAAGTACTGCTCAGCTAGTCATGAATAGGCCTGCATCACCAAATACCTCATCCAATAAAAATCTCCCAAGAAACCCACCAGGCTCAAAAGTATTAAAGTGGAAAACTGATAAACAGACCCACGTACTGACAGTGTTCAAGTCTAGTGGAGAAGTGAAGAAATTAACAAGGGAACAAGCTCTTGGCCAGAGTCTTGAAGATTTGCAGGATCTCCTTGATCTTCCACTTAGCAGGGATGATGATGACACAGATGCCTTAACCTTTGAATTACAACTCAAAGGGCAAATAAGGGAACTGCTGATGAGGAAATAAAGATCTACCAATAATGGAGAGTTTTGGCATTATCTGTTCCAGGGGGAGATTGTTGGGATTGAATGTGACAACTCGAGTTTCTGACTTTCACTTTCGCATTAAATGCGCGTTGACTTTGACTGTTTAGTTGTTTGGATTGTGGACTTGAAATTGTACGCGATGTATTTTAATGAAACGTATTGTCGTTTTGTCATATGTGATTACTTGCTGTGGTAGAATATAATATTAGATTTATTATTAAAAACACTTAGTCTAGATCACGAAGCATGGCACACAGTTCGAAGGATCTCGAAACATATCCTTCGACTCGAAGGATCAGCTTCCGGTTCGAAGGATCTCGAAACATATCCTTCGACCAAAGACTCCATCCTTCGACATCTTTCGGCCCAGCCTTTCTAATGGGCTTGGCCCATTTCTGTAATACGTTTAAATACGTGATGCATGTAACCGGCAGTTAGTTTCTAAAAACCCTAATACCTTTCCCTCTCTCTCGAAGTCTTGGAGTCGGCTGAAAGTTCTTGTGCACCCGAAACCCCACTAGTTTCAATCCCCTAATCCGGTTAGTGTTTCACTATCATCGTTGATGACATGATGTTATTATTATTACATGCTTTGATTAAGAACGACTCGAATTGATTGTATGTTGAATGATAGGAATCGTATAAAGATGATCTTGTAGTTGTATGGCATGATAATAAGTTTAAATCGATTCAATGGTGCTTGTTATGTTACTGTGACGATGTATGCTCCGGATTGATAACTTGTTGATATATTAGTGAAATCGGGTTATTATGAAATCAGTTTACATGAGGTTGTTATGTCTTGATAGTAATCCGAATGAATATGGTTATTGTTCATGATTTCGGTTAGGGTTCTTGAGATTGAATATATGAAATGTGCTTGTTAATGATGATGACGGCTGTAGATGATTAGGGTTTCTGTTTCTGTAATTGACTGCATGATATCCGTAACTGATTGTGATCAAACGTAACTGTTAATTGTCGAAAGATATTGCTACTCGAAACATAGTTGTGGTCGAAAGATGCTTGTTAGTCGAACCATAGTAGTGTTGACCGAAGGATAGCTTTGACCGAACCATAGGAGCATTGACCGAAGGATAGCATTGACCGAAACATAATTAAGTTGACCGAAAGATGACAGTTGGTCGAAAGATGGCATTGGTTCGAAACATAACTTTCGGTCCGAAGGATAACTGTGATAACTGTGTATCGAAAGATCACTAATGTACCGAAAGATAAGGGTGGATCGAAAGATATATAATTATGAACATATTTTAATGTTGGAATGTATGTTTGATTGATTTGGCATGCCATGATTAGTGATGAATGTTAACATTGGTATTCGTGTACACTAGCTGATGGTTTGATGTGAAACAATACGTGTTGTGCCGATATGCAAACTGACTGTTATGTGAACATTAAATTGCACGCGTATCATTGCGAACATGAACTGATTTGTTATACGTGCATACAATAGGACGTGATTAATTACTTGTGAGTGCATAACCTAGCATACCGAGCAAACCAAGGTGAGTTCACACAGCCAAGGCATGGGTTCCCAGGGTGGGAATGGGTTGGATGATTACTTGTGCATACTTTGATACTGTAACGAACGATTAAACTGTTGATGCTTACGAACTACTCAACTGCCTTCGCACCCACCCTGGTCGGTAAAGACTATGGTCGCGAACGAACTGATGAACTGCCTTCGCACACACCCTGGTCGGTAAAGACTATGGTCGCGAACTAACGAACATAATTTTCGCACACATGCCTGTGAGGCCGCGATGGAACTGATACGATACGAAACTTAATTGAACAAACGCACTATTACCCAAACTAAACTATAAACTGTGAACTCGCTCAACTAGTTTGTT
This sequence comes from Helianthus annuus, assembly GCF_002127325.2. Lineage (NCBI taxonomy): Eukaryota > Viridiplantae > Streptophyta > Magnoliopsida > Asterales > Asteraceae > Helianthus > Helianthus annuus. The sequence goes on from NC_035446.2 coordinate 70,606,319, forward strand.
GATTATCTGCTGCATGCCTTGCAGGACCTTAGGTACATAATGGAGCTTGCACACGGAGGAGCTGGTCGTTGTGGGGCTTGGATCTTGATTATTTTATTGAACACTTTTGATATTTGATACTTAATTGCTATGGGTTTTACAATAATACGCTTCCGCTAAACAATGACAACTTACTTATGTTTTGGAAACACCTTTCATATGGAAATGGTTTGGATTATATTGCATTTACTTTTATTTTATACAATGTTCTGTATGATTGGTGGCTTGATCCTGGTCAGTCACGCTCCCAAGCGGTGATACTCCGCAGGTGGATTTTGGGGGTGTGACAGATTGGTATCAGAGCCATTGGTTATAGAGAACTTGGTTTTAATATGTGAAAAACGTTTTTATTAAAACCAGACTATAACCAGAACAGTGCTCTCAACGATCCACAACGACGCTTCGCTCCACGTGCAAGACTCAACTTCCTAGGTAATAAGGTTTATGTTTATTGCCTACATGCTAGAATTTGCATAGAACTTTGCTCATAGTATGCTTACATTACTTGCTCACAACTTGTCATTGCATGAGAATACTTATGTGCTTACACTCTTCTGTCATCGCACTATTCGCGAACCTTTCTCACTTATGTTGCCTTTGATGTGAAGATCAATGGCCGCACGAATTACCATGACTCAAGCCCAGCTAGAGGCTCTCGTTGCTGCGGCAGTTGCAGCCGCCCAAGCAGGTAGTGTGCCCTGCAGTATAAACACTAGGATCTTTAGATCCTACATTAATTCTCGTACTTAACTTTGCCCTATTCGTACACAATAGGTCAACCCGCTCAGCAACAACCTGCGTGTACCTTCAAGACTTTCATGGACTGTCGTCCTAGCTCGTTCAGTGGCACGGAGGGGGCAGCCGGACTCCTCCACTGGTTTGAAAAGATCGAGTCGGTTTTCGAAATGTGTGAATGCCCTGAGGCTCGCAGGGTGAAGTTCGCCACTGGCACACTTGAAGGGATTGCGCTCACTTGGTGGAACGCACAAGTGCAGATTTTAGGGTTGGCAGCTGCTAACGCCACACCCTGGAATGAATTCAAAGAACTGATCAAGAGGGAATACTGCACTAGAGAAGACATTCACAAGTTGGAGGATGAGTTGTACAACTTGAAGATGGTGGGTTCAGAGATTGAAGCTTACACCAAGAGGTCGAACGAGTTGGCTGTGCTATGTCCAACCATGGTAGACCCACCATACAAGCGAATTGAGTTGTATCTCAAAGGTTTGGCACCAGAAATACAGAGCCACGTTACGTCGGCTAACCTCAACAACATCCAAGAAATTCAGCGCCTCGCTCATCGCATCACAGATCAGGCAGTAGACCAGGGCAAACTGCCAAAACGTGTCGGCGCTACTGCTACAGCTGTTACTTCAGTCACTCCAACAGCTGCTACTTCTGCCACACCCAGCGAGAATAAAAGAAAGTGGGACGGGGATTCCAGCAGGGGATCAGCGTCTGTTCAATCCCAAACTCAGCAACGTCGCACCAACGATTACCAGAGTCCGAGTCAGCAGTCATCGGGCAGTCAGGGACATAGTGGTTATAAGGGAAATCACCCGTGGTGCAGCAGGTGCAACAAACACCACAGTGGAAGATGTCGCAGGAGTCAATGCCAAAGGTGCCACAAGATGGGCCATGAGGCCAAAGATTGTAGAAGCGCGCGACCAGTGAATCAGAACCAGCAACTTCCACCGCCAGCTCCACAGAATCAGCAGCAGCAGCCACAGCGTGGAAACCGGGGGTGTTTCCAGTGTGGGGCTGAAGGTCACTACAAACGCGATTGTCCCCAGTTGAACCAGAATCGCAATAACAACAACCAGGGCAACGGGAATAACAACAATCAGGGTAATGGTAACAACAACAATGGGGGAAACAACAACAACAACGGCAATGAAGCTCGTGGTCGTGCTTTTGTGTTGGGTCGAGGAGATGCAGTGAATGATCCCAATGTGGTTATGGGTAAGTTTCTTCTCGACGATATTTACGTTACTGTCTTATTTGATTCGGGTGCTGATACAAGTTATATGTCATTGAAAATGAGTAAATTATTAAAACGTACACCAATACCTTTAGACACTAAACACGTCGTAGAACTAGCAAACGGTAAAAGTGTAGAAGCCGCTCATGTAGTCAAGGGTTGTAGCATTGTTCTAGCGGGTCAGACTTTCACGATTGATCTTATACCCATAGTCTTGGGTAGCTTCGACGTCGTCATCGGCATGGATTGGTTATCTCAACATCACGCAGAGATCTTATGCAAAGAAAAAGTTATTCGTATTCCTCGCTCCAGTCAGGAACCTCTCGAAGTACAAGGTGACAAGAGTGGTGCTGTGGTTGGCATCATCTCTTACTTAAAGGCGCAGAAATGTTTACGAAAGGGGCATACTGCCATTCTGGCTCTCGTTACTGATGCATCAGCAAAGGAAAAGAAGCTGGAGGATATCCCAGTTGTACGTGACTTCCCTCAGGTGTTTCCTGAAGATTTACCTGGTTTACCTCCTCATCGTCAAGTCGAGTTTCAGATTGAGTTAGCTCCTGGAGCAGCACCAATAGCCCGCGCACCGTATCGTTTAGCTCCAACCGAACTGGAAGAACTGTCGAAGCAGCTACAAGAGCTCTTGGAAAAGGGCTTTATTCGTCCAAGCTCTTCGCCTTGGGGAGCTCCAGTGTTATTTGTGAAGAAGAAAGACGGTACGTTCAGGATGTGTATCGACTACCGTGAACTCAACAAGGTGACGGTGAAGAACCGTTATCCTCTTCCACGCATAGATGACTTATTCGACCAGTTGCAAGGGTCGTGTTACTATTCCAAGATCGATTTGAGGTCAGGGTATCATCAGCTGAGAGTCCGGGATGAGGACGTCTCCAAAACTGCTTTCAGAACTCGCTACGGTCACTACGAGTTTCTGGTCATGCCATTCGGGCTTACAAACGCACCTGCAGTCTTCATGGATCTCATGAACAGGGTGTGCAAACCGTATCTCGACAAGTTCGTCATCGTTTTCATCGACGACATTTTGATTTACTCCAAGAGTCAGGAGGAGCACGAACAGCATCTACGTATTATTTTGGAACTTCTTCGAAAAGAGCAACTGTACGCAAAGTTTTCAAAATGCGACTTCTGGCTTCGTGAAGTCCACTTCTTAGGCCATGTGGTGAACAAGGATGGGATTCATGTCGATCCATCCAAGGTTGATTCGATCAGAAACTGGCCAGCACCGCGTACACCGACAGAAATACGCCAATTCTTGGGTTTGGCAGGTTACTACAGGCGATTTATTAAAGACTTCTCCAAGATCGCGCAACCACTCACTATGCTTACACAGAAAGGTGTCGTTTACAGATGGGGTAATACGCAAGAGACCGCTTTCCAGTACTTAAAGGATAGGCTTTGCAGCGCGCCTATTCTCTCACTGCCCGAGGGCACGGATGACTTCGTGGTTTATTGTGACGCATCGATACAGGGGCTTGGTTGTGTATTGATGCAACGTGATAAAGTGATAGCCTACGCTTCTCGGCAACTCAAGGTTCATGAACGGAACTACACGACGCACGATTTAGAGCTGGGAGCTGTTGTTTTCGCGCTTAAGATATGGCGACACTACCTGTACGGTACCAGGTGCACGATTTACACCGATCACAGGAGTCTCGAGCATATCCTTAAGCAAAAGGATTTGAATATGCGTCAACGAAGATGGGTTGAACTTCTGAACGACTACGAATGCGCCATCAAGTATCATCCAGGCAAGGCCAATGTTGTGGCTGATGCCCTCAGCCGGAAAGACACTCTACCTAAGCGCGTGCGAGCGCTACAGCTTACCATTCAGTCCAGTCTTCCTGCACAGATACGAGCTGCTCAGTTAGAAGCACTGAAACCCGAAAACGTCAAGGCTGAAGCCTTGCGCGGTTCGAGGCAACAAATGGAACAAAAGGAAGACGGCGCCTACTATGTAACGGGGCGTATTTGGGTCCCACTTTATGGCGGCTTACGCGAACTTGTGATGGATGAAGCGCACAAGTCTCGCTACTCGGTACATCCAGGGTCGGATAAGATGTACCACGATATCAGAACAACTTATTGGTGGCCAAACATGAAAGCTCTTATCGCAACTTACGTCGGCAAGTGTTTAACTTGTGCAAGGGTTAAAATCGAGTACCAGAAACCATCAGGCCTGCTTCAGCAGCCTAAGATACCGCAATGGAAATGGGAAGAAATCTCCATGGATTTTGTTACGGGCTTACCTAGATCCCAGCGTGGGAATGACACTATTTGGGTGATCGTTGATCGGCTCACAAAGTCTGCTCACTTCTTGGCTATCAAAGAAACGGATAAGTTTTCTACCCTAGCAGACATCTACATGAAAGAAGTTGTTTCGAGGCACGGAGTGCCCACTTCTATTATTTCGGATCGCGATGCACGATTCACGTCAGAGCTTTGGCAAGCGATGCACAAATCTTTCGGCTCACGATTAGACATGAGCACAGCATACCATCCTCAGACGGATGGGCAGTCTGAGCGAACTATCCAAACTTTAGAAGACATGCTTCGAGCGTGTGTTATCGATTTCGGCAACGGCTGGGAAAAGCACCTCCCTTTAGTGGAGTTTTCATACAATAACAGTTACCATACCAGCATTCAAGCCGCTCCATTTGAGGCATTGTACGGACGTAAATGCCGGTCACCTCTCTGTTGGGCAGAGGTGGGGGATAGTCAAATTACGGGTCCAGAGATTGTAGTGGACGCCACAGAAAAGATAGCACAGATACGACAACGCATGGCGGCAGCACGCGACCGTCAGAAAGCCTACGCGGACAAGCGTAGAAAATCATTGGAATTTGAGGTCGGGGACCGGGTTTTATTGAAAGTTTCACCCTGGAAGGGTGTGGTACGTTTTGGCAAACGGGGCAAACTAAATCCGCGGTACGTCGGACCATTCGAAATTACAGAAAAGATTGGCAAGGTAGCCTACAAGTTGAACCTACCAGCTGAACTCGGTGCAGTTCACAATGTATTCCACGTGTCGAATCTGAAGAAATGCCTATCAGATGAAAACCTCATCATTCCTTTTAAGGAACTCACTATCGACGAGCGGTTGCAGTTCGTCGAGGAACCAGTTGAAATCACGGACCGGGATGTTAAGGTCCTCAAACACAAGAGAATCCCTCTTGTTCGAGTTCGTTGGAACTCCCAGCGTGGTCCAGAGTATACCTGGGAACGCGAAGATCAGATGAAAGAAAAGTACCCCCAGCTATTCGAAACCAATGCATCCACTTCTGAGGCTGAAGCTACTACTACTGAATTTCGGGACGAAATTCCAAATCAACGGGGGGATGATGTGACACCCCAGGAAAAACCAGTGAACGATGTAACTTGCCTAGCTTCCTCAGTGAGTGCGTACCAAATTTCGGGACGAAATTTCTTTTAAGTTGGGGATAATGTGACAACTCGAGTTTCTGACTTTCACTTTCGCATTAAATGCGCGTTGACTTTGACTGTTTAGTTGTTTGGATTGTGGACTTGAAATTGTACGCGATGTATTTTAATGAAACGTATTGTCGTTTTGTCATATGTGATTACTTGCTGTGGTAGAATATAATATTAGATTTATTATTAAAAACACTTAGTCTAGATCACGAAGCATGGCACACAGTTCGAAGGATCTCGAAACATATCCTTCGACTCGAAGGATCAGCTTCCGGTTCGAAGGATCTCGAAACATATCCTTCGACCAAAGACTCCATCCTTCGACATCTTTCGGCCCAGCCTTTCTAATGGGCTTGGCCCATTTCTGTAATACGTTTAAATACGTGATGCATGTAACCGGCAGTTAGTTTCTAAAAACCCTAATACCTTTCCCTCTCTCTCGAAGTCTTGGAGTCGGCTGAAAGTTCTTGTGCACCCGAAACCCCACTAGTTTCAATCCCCTAATCCGGTTAGTGTTTCACTATCATCGTTGATGACATGATGTTATTATTATTACATGCTTTGATTAAGAACGACTCGAATTGATTGTATGTTGAATGATAGGAATCGTATAAAGATGATCTTGTAGTTGTATGGCATGATAATAAGTTTAAATCGATTCAATGGTGCTTGTTATGTTACTGTGACGATGTATGCTCCGGATTGATAACTTGTTGATATATTAGTGAAATCGGGTTATTATGAAATCAGTTTACATGAGGTTGTTATGTCTTGATAGTAATCCGAATGAATATGGTTATTGTTCATGATTTCGGTTAGGGTTCTTGAGATTGAATATATGAAATGTGCTTGTTAATGATGATGACGGCTGTAGATGATTAGGGTTTCTGTTTCTGTAATTGACTGCATGATATCCGTAACTGATTGTGATCAAACGTAACTGTTAATTGTCGAAAGATATTGCTACTCGAAACATAGTTGTGGTCGAAAGATGCTTGTTAGTCGAACCATAGTAGTGTTGACCGAAGGATAGCTTTGACCGAACCATAGGAGCATTGACCGAAGGATAGCATTGACCGAAACATAATTAAGTTGACCGAAAGATGACAGTTGGTCGAAAGATGGCATTGGTTCGAAACATAACTTTCGGTCCGAAGGATAACTGTGATAACTGTGTATCGAAAGATCACTAATGTACCGAAAGATAAGGGTGGATCGAAAGATATATAATTATGAACATATTTTAATGTTGGAATGTATGTTTGATTGATTTGGCATGCCATGATTAGTGATGAATGTTAACATTGGTATTCGTGTACACTAGCTGATGGTTTGATGTGAAACAATACGTGTTGTGCCGATATGCAAACTGACTGTTATGTGAACATTAAATTGCACGCGTATCATTGCGAACATGAACTGATTTGTTATACGTGCATACAATAGGACGTGATTAATTACTTGTGAGTGCATAACCTAGCATACCGAGCAAACCAAGGTGAGTTCACACAGCCAAGGCATGGGTTCCCAGGGTGGGAATGGGTTGGATGATTACTTGTGCATACTTTGATACTGTAACGAACGATTAAACTGTTGATGCTTACGAACTACTCAACTGCCTTCGCACCCACCCTGGTCGGTAAAGACTATGGTCGCGAACGAACTGATGAACTGCCTTCGCACACACCCTGGTCGGTAAAGACTATGGTCGCGAACTAACGAACATAATTTTCGCACACATGCCTGTGAGGCCGCGATGGAACTGATACGATACGAAACTTAATTGAACAAACGCACTATTACCCAAACTAAACTATAAACTGTGAACTCGCTCAACTAGTTTGTTGATTATCTGCTGCATGCCTTGCAGGACCTTAGGTACATAATGGAGCTTGCACACGGAGGAGCTGGTCGTTGTGGGGCTTGGATCTTGATTATTTTATTGAACACTTTTGATATTTGATACTTAATTGCTATGGGTTTTACAATAATACGCTTCCGCTAAACAATGACAACTTACTTATGTTTTGGAAACACCTTTCATATGGAAATGGTTTGGATTATATTGCATTTACTTTTATTTTATACAATGTTCTGTATGATTGGTGGCTTGATCCTGGTCAGTCACGCTCCCAAGCGGTGATACTCCGCAGGTGGATTTTGGGGGTGTGACATTGAACCCTGCCAAAGGAACAGATAATAAAAGCCAAAACTGGATCAGAGCAGTGGATCCAGTAAGCAGATGTTATGCATGCAAGTCTCTCCCCTTGAAAGTGGTTTCAACATCTGCTGACCTCCTATCTACTGATCATACAAACTGCTGACCTATAACTGCTGAGCAAAGTCAAAGACTGATGAAGAACTAAAGCTCTGCTGCTCAATCTACTGCCTTGTTTCAAGCACTGCTTATCATGACAAGTACTGCTGGGTTCACAGCAGTGGAAGGTTGCAGCAGTTGTTTATTTACTTTATGTAATGTAATGTAATATCAGTAGTTAGCATAGCAGTGTTTGTATAGGTCAGAGGTTAGAGTTTGTTAGGAAGTTAGATGTCACTTTCATGGTGACGTCAGCTTAGATGCTCAGTGGTTTGTTGTGTGCCTATAAATAGAACAATGCTCTGTACTGTTCTGTTTAGCTCTTCACCATCTTCTTCCTGCACGAACAAATTACTGAGCTTGGGCTGAGGAGGAGTTTGCAAAGCATACATGCAATTGTAATCAAAGTTTGAAATAAATTTAAACATTTGGTTCTTTGTTGAAAATGTATGGTTGAAAGCATTTCTTCTGTTTGATTGTGAAAAGTTTGCTTCCATTTAATTTCCGCTGCACCACTCTTTCATTATTCATCTTAAATCAAACATAAATCACAATCAATCCAAACTCAGATCCTAACAAAAGGGTTGTAGCCCAAAAAGTCGTTAACATAATCATTCGGGTTGAACTGTGTCGGCGAGTAGATAGAATCCGAATGGTGAAACGAATGAGAGTGCAACAAGTGGTACGATTGGTGAGATTCATGAGAGTGATGGGAGTGTTGAGAATGGTGCGAGTGTTGGAGCTCGTCTGGGATAGGCGGCCCAAAAGATGGATGGAATGATGGTGAAGAGCTTAACGAGACAGAATGTCTCGCTGGCTCAAAGGAGTGACCCCACAGATTGTGTGAGTCAGAACTGGAAAGGGACGCAGACGGAGTGCGTCGGTGTGATGGTCCTGCTGCTGATGGTCCCCCTCGCATAGGACCCTTGCCTCTACCCCTAACTCTTGGAGGCATTGTAGGTGAACTTCCTGTTAAAACAAGAAAACAAAACAAAATAAAATATAAACAGCAAAGGAAAGTTAAGGATAAATCCTAGGTCATTTGCCTAGACTCGAGAGTCAAAGGAATGTGCTTATTGTGTCGTTGGGATTAAACACAAAAGGCTAGTGTTTAATTCACTCAATGTTGGCTCTGATACCAACCTGTCACACCCAGATATTTCCACATATTACCGGTGGGCCCGGCGGGGTGTATCGTGACGTAGTTGATATCATCATTGTCAATACACACAATAATATTGCATAAGGGAAAGCTTGGTGAATAAACTATTACAAACCATAATGTCTGAGTGTTCGAGTTTAAGAATATACAGACTGGAATGTAATAAGATCCACAGGCAGATCATAAATATACAAAGAAACAAAAACAACAGACTTCAAGTATCTTATGGATTTGCAAGATCCTCTATGAAACCCTATAGCTCCAGCCTATTACGAGAGGTACCTGTCAATCAGTCTTTAGGAAAATACGTCAGTTTACACTGGTAAATACAATTTAACTAGCTCTTTTTGAAAACATTTATAAAAATTGATTTAAGTGCACATGGCACAAACCTTTTATAACTTGGGACAATCTTTAATAAAATCTTGTATACAGATTTACAAGTTTGTCATACATATGGAGCCAGTTTGGAAGCCGGTCGTGATTAACTGACTCACCACTTATAAAACCTACAGAGGAGTTATCCCCAACTTGTGTGTAATTTAATATTTAGCATTTGCATCTGTCAGGTGCATGCCTGCACGCCGTGCATAGGTCGTGGCCATTAATAACTTAAATGAGCCGAGGATATCCAGGACACGGTCGTTAACCCCCAATGTTTATGTTATCAAACAACACAGATTAAAACGGGTTATGAAGATTTATTAAATCACAATCCGACTAAATAATCTCATACCCGACCAAGCGGTATTATTATAATACAGTATCCCAAGCCCGTATAGGGAAAATAAGTTAAAAGTATTTACCTGATGCTAGTAGTAAAATCCTAAAGCTTTTTGAAGGCACCTTCTACCGGAAGCTATTTAATTTGTATAGAAGGTTTATTAACCTATTAGGATGCTAACGGGTCTTTAATTAAGTCAAGGACTTAGACCGGCTAGCTAAAAGGAAACCTTACGGTTCTAAACGTTAGATTCAGCGGAGACCGGAATAGAATGTGGTTTAGACCCGAAAAGCTTGGATACTTGTATAATATGGGTAAACTAAACACATTCTGGAAAATGAGAATTTAATGACAAGGTTAAGCCCGTTTCGGCTATTTTACGTAAACTAGTCACGTAACCCGATCTGAACGCATAAACGCGTAACGGGTAACCAAATAAATTATATACAGGTCTAAATCGTTATTATGCTCAAAATATGTTAATACATCAGTAAGATGTTAACATATATGCCTAAAAAGTAATTTAAACCAAAATAAGTCCCATAAGGGCATTTTGGTAATTTTAATGTCCATAAAAGAGTTTAAATGTGAAACTGAGTTGCAGGTCTGATTTAATCAGTAAAAGTATGTATTTTTATAAGTTATAATAGTAGGGTATTTTATGTATGTGAAATTTATCTTATATAACCAAACTATGCACCGAAGGGGCATTTTGGTAATTTCACATAGGCTTTAAAGGTCAAAATAGACTTCTGAGTTTAAAAACTTTGGCTTACTGTATAATTATATAAATTAGCTTAAAACATCAGTGGGTAATAAGTTTTAGATGCTAAAAATAGTTTTGACTCATACTAGGTGCTAAAAACGCTTAAAAATCGGTTTAAAGGGATATTCGGGTTAAAATAGGAAATCTGAGTTTTTGATCAGTTTATAAAGTTCAAAACATTTTATTTATCATATAAAATCAGTAGCAAAAAGTTTGGCATTAAAATGTTATGTAAAACTCATTTTATGCATGAAAAGGGTAAAACCGACAATTACCGAAATCAAGCTATAATCCTATGTTATACTCAGCCTAAAAATAAATAAAAATCTTCAAAAATCCCAAAATATTATTTTACATCAGTAGGTAAAATGTTTTGTGTCAAGAATCGGGTTTAGATAGGCTTTATGCTAATTACGCCTTTTAAATAATAAAAAGCTCCTTAATTACGCTATTGAGCATAACTCCTATTCTAGACCTCAAACTAATGTCAAATTTTCGGGACATGTCTAAATATCAGTAGCAAAGGTGTTAGTCCATTCACATTGCTAAAAATCTCAGTTGTATGTCAAAAGGGCGTTTATGGCATTATTAAGCATAATTACGATTCAGTGCATATAATTCAAACCACTAGGCACCATGCAATATAACTCCAGAGGCTTATACTACTAAGTAATGTGGTCCTAATGGAAGCTTAAAACATGGGAGAATTAAGCTTAAACGGGTCAGAACTGAAAGTCAAATCAAAAGTCAAGCTTTTGCGACTTTCGGTTATAAACTGACCTTAGACTATTAATTGCCGGGTTAGGACTGATAAAACATGATTTAATATTAATTACCAAGTCATTAGAATGTTAAAATATAATTTAGAACCTCAGATTTATTAAGTTTAGTCATTTTCAAACATTCTGTCCAGTTTGACTTTTTGTCAAACTACTTTGACCCGACAATTGACCAGTCAAACGAGATAATTAGGAGGTGCCTTTTTAGGGGTTAATCACCTACCTTAATATGGTCCCATAACCACTTTCAATTTGATCAGTGGCTGGTCCATATGTAATTAAAACGAAAGTCAAACTTAATTTACGACATGTTTGACTTCTAAGTAATTAAGCTAAATAAAACGACTAAGCAAGTAATTAGAGGCTTACTAATGGTCCTAGCTGTCTTTTCTACCCTTGAAAGTCTTCTCCTAATGATGCAAGCTCCAGAGACAAGTCCTTATTGAAGTTGTTTGCAAATGTGCTTATGAACACAAGAACAAGTACCTTTATATATTGAAACTTATGAACTAAGATCATCCACACCTGTTATGGGGCATCCTAGGATCACCCCAGGTGTCCTAGTTGATGAAATAACCGACATATAGCTTCTAAAGTCGATACAAACTAGGCTAAGGCGGTGTAACAGCTTAAACCCGCACCTGGCATGATTTTTCTGAGCTGGGCATGCTGAGGCGGGCCGCGTAAGCCATAGAGGAGGCTTACGCGGGCCGCGTAGGCCCACTGAACTGGTAAAACAAGTTTATATGTTGGCAGTTTTAGTCCCTGATCGTTTTTAACCCTTTTTAACCTCATTGTTGACATGTAGGGCCCTTGAAGTCAGTTTGCTGAAGCTCATGGATGAATAAGCTAACTTCGTTAGGCTCGGTTCGTTAAATATCCTTATGAATGCAAGTTTCATCAAGTTGACATTTATAGCCCAAAGTTTTGAAAACATGCTTAACGATCTCGAAACCACGTGAAATTTTTATCACTTATTCTTGGGAGTATATTTGAATATTTCGAAGCCTCGGTTTCATTAAAAGGTCACTCAGAGGTCAGAATTGACATATTGACACATTTAACCCTTGTAGTTTTATAATCTTCCGATTATTTTCACAAACGGCTTCTTATATTCAATCAATCACCCATTTAAGAATATTTTCTTCACGTATGGTCATTCAGAGGCACAAGTTTGGCATGTTGACACTTTTAGTCCCTTCGCTTACATTTTTTCACTGTTTGTCAACTTTAGTCACTCAAACTCAATCCTTCACATATTTAGAGTTTAGGACGCGTGTCTATATATAATTGGACAAGTTTTTACGTGGTGTTACACTTAATAACTATGCTGAATTAAATTAATGACTTGAATTGCCTTCTGATTATTGCTATGATACATACATGTGCATCACATATTGCTTAATGTCATATCATTATTGCATGAGAACTTTATTGACTCAAATGATGCACGAAACACAGTTAGCACAGTTATCAAACAAATCAGAAAAATGTTGACGGAGTTCAGTACATAGACAGACATTGAGTTGAGACACAGAATGAGCCAGAAACCAAGTATTACACTAGTAATAGTGTGTAGGAAAGTAAGGATCACAAAACTGCCTTCCTAGTGATAGTTTAAGTGTTGGAAAGTGCCTAAAACTCACACAAACTGCAGAATTCTGCAGAAAATCAGCAAAAATCAGCATTTAAACACACTAATATCATGCAGAAATATGGTTAAATGGTCCTCAATGCTTTCCTAACTAATACTTGATTTCTAACTATTTAACTGACTAACTAGTTTAAACCTAAGCCTATACCCCCCACCTAGTTCATGGCCCAAACAACGGCCCCACTTGTGATTTTCTTATGTTATTATATTAAATCATGTTGGTTCTTTAAGGACATAAAAACCAAAGGAAAATATGAGTTAGTGGTTATAAGAGTTAACCTTGTGGACATAACCTTCATTTCTCATCATTCACCAACACACCACTTCTTCCCCTCCTCCTTCTTCACCTCTCGGCCGAACACCTACCTCCACACCATCATCATCATCCTTCAACTTCCATACATTCTACATATACTCAAAGGTGTTAGAAGACATATAAGGAAGCTTGGAGCCTTTGGAAGCTAAAGGAACTTCACCATTTGCTTTTATCCACTTCATTTCTTCTATTGATCATCCCTAGCCTTGAGATAGGGGTAAGAATATCATACTCTTCATTTTACAACTTGTTTAAGTGGTTAAAAGATGATACATGTTGTTAATCATGACGAACACTAAGAATCAAGAACATGAAACATGAACATAAGCTTAAAATTCTTAAGAAATCATGTTTTTTAGTGTTGTTGTGCTACTTGATGATTGATTTTTATGTTAATGATGTAGATCATCATATGATCTTGCTAGATAATGATTAAAAACATAATCTAGCAAGATGAGAGGATGAAATTGTTAAAGATCCATAGATCATCCTCATGAAAGTCATGAACTTGAAAGAATAAATTGTTTTCTTGTTAAATGATGATCAAAGTAAGTATAAAGTCTTGTAAATCTATGATTTCAAGAATGATTTTTCATGAAACCAAGTTAAAAACACAAAGTTTACTTAATCTTGGTTCTTAAATAAATAAACCACATTTTTTGTGGTTAATAAAGTGTAGGAACACATATGTAACAAGAAAAATCCAAGAAGAAACATTTTTAGAAAATGTAATTACAAGTTGTAAAGAACTAATTTCTTTAAAAATGATGTTTTTAAAGAAACAACCACACTTTAAAGGGCAACTAAGCTTACTTAAAACACTAGTAAGTTACTACACATTTTTATAAATTTTCAAGTTCATGAGGTGATAGTTTATGCTTGAGTTTGGCAAATTGGTAAGCGTAGATTGATTTGTTGTTGATTGTGTTGATTTACAAAAGAAAACGATATGCCTTGAAGGCATGGAAACCTCCATTTTTAGGGGAAACTATGGCAAAATTTTTCTAAAAATTAAACACTTAGAAAAGTATTTTTAAACAAATATTTACAAGTATATTTTTAACCATGAATTTTCATGTAAAGTTTGCCATAGATTTTGTTACAAAAATTATAAATATTGGAGGTTGGTTTTTATAAATAAAAGTGACTAAATATGTATCTAGGAAATATATATTTAGAAGTCACCATGTGTGTGATTATTTGTATATTATGTGTATTAGTTATATTATTATAGTACTTGAAATAATATAACTCATCAAAATACCAAAAATTACAATCCAAAATATTACCAAAATTCCAAGAGAATGAATATACAAAGAATACCCAAAATATTGGTGAAACCGAACAAAGTGTTGGTGCAGTAATGTCTGTTTACTTCGTCTTTATTGAGTCTTAGGTCTAGACAGGATAGAATGGTGCTTGGTATTTAAGAAATTAGGTTTTGTATGTTTAGGAGTCATTTCGCACGAAATGAGATAGGTATTTCGTACGAAATGAGATAGGTATTTCGTACGAAATGAGATAGGTATTTCGTACGAAATGAACAAGTGTTCATTTCGCACGAAATGAACTCTACCTATTTCGCGCGAAATAGCACGTCTATAAATACCAAGCTTGCTAGTTCATTTGTAACTTTCCGATTTCAGAGCCGAGGTGCTGCCGGTTTGTCAAACGATCTGTAAAAGCTTTGAAATCAATAATAAGAAGATAATTAGGGAGAATCAAGCTGTATCAAGTCAGAATCACTGATTCCGCCTTTGATTTTGACTCAAAACTCTTCTAAACGACTCATTCGGGTCATACGACGATCCAACTGTTGGTGCACTACATCTGTCGACTTCGTCTTGGATCGAGTCTTAGATTGCATTGTATAGATTAGGGCACGTTTTACGAGAAAATAGGAGAATGTATATGTCTCAGGTCATGATTTCGCTCGTATGGTCTTAGTCTGATGATTTCGCTTATTAGGACAGGAGCTGGTTTCGCTCATGTGGACATGTGGTCCTTGGAGCGAAATCATCAACCCTATATATAGGGTCACATAGGCGAAATCACATAAGGTTGCCTTGTATTCCACGCCGAAGTGCTGCCGATGTGAAGATTGAGCTGTAATCGTTGTCATATCAATACAATCAGTAGATTAAGTGAAGAATCAGCTTTTCCTAGCTTTGTTTCTTGTTTTCCGCACCTGAAACAGAGTAGAACACATCTGAACGACTCATTCGGGTCAGAACTCGATCCTACAATTGGTATCAGAGCTCAGGAGGAGGAGTTCTGCAGAGATTAGCTGGAATTCATCTTGTTTTCTTATTTCTACACCTTCTTTCATCATTTCGGAGAGATTTACCGGTCAAATTGGCTCAGAATTTCACAGACTGTGTGTTATTGGACATAGACAAATCCCTGAAAGTTTGTCACTGAAATACGGACTAAAAATGGACCAAATTAACTTCCGAGTTGATTTCGCTCATACAGACATTCTGTAATTTCGCTCATATGGACACCTGATTTCGCTCATAGGGCCACCAAAAACCCTGATTTCACTCAAAGTTACACCTTATTTCGCTCTTGTGAACATCCAAAACCCTAATTTCGCTCCTAAGAACATCAGATTTCGCTCTTGTGGCACATAACTTCTTGATTTCGCTCATAAGGACACCCAGGATCCTAATTTCGCTCATAAGGACACCCAGAACCCCTGATTTCGCTTATTTGTCACTGATTTTGAAAATCGTGCTAAGTCATCATGGATACTGAGTTCTATAACGCGTTTGCAACACCGTCTGGTCCAGCTGCTATTTTTCAAGCCATCAGTTTGGAAAATGAGACGGGAACCACCCAAAAGCCCCCGAAATTGATGAGTATTGAAGAATGCTATGGGTGGAAAGATAGATTCGAGAACTGGGTTCAGGCAAATCATCTTAGGTCTTGGGAATGTATTCTGAAGAAATACGTATTGCCTCGAACAGATTTGCAGGTTCTTAAAGAGTTATCAGAATTCACAGGTCAAGAACGGGTTATGTATAAAGCTGAAAAGATGATGATCAGTTTATTGCAACAAGCGATCAAAGAAGACATCTTCATTCTGCTACAACACGACAAGACTGCAAAGTAAACCATGGGATGCACTTAAAGTCAAATTTGAGGGTAGCGAGAACATGATAAAGAGGAAGAAGGCGTTGCTCAAGAAAGAGTTTGATTTGTTTAGCAGTCTACCGGGAGAGGATACGAAAAAGCTGATAGAACGATACTGCCATTTAGTGCGATCAATGTCAATGCTGAGTATTACAAAAGATCGTGAAGAGTGGGTAGACAAGCTAGCCGATGCGTTACCACAGAAAGAATGGGGAACGTATTTGATGATTCTGAAAAATACGGGTGTTTATGATGGGCTAACGATTTCTCAGTTTATCAAAAAGATCGAGAGTCAGGATTTGGAACAGCAGAAGATCGCTAGGATGAACAGTCCGAGTAGTCAACAGGATGTAAAGATGTATTACAAAGGTAGCATTCCGATTCTAGAAGCTGAGAGAAGTCCGAAAATCCAAACTGCGTTTAGTGCTGGAGATTCAACGGAAAAAGCAGATCAAAGTTCAAACAAAAGCAGCAGTGGATTTTCATCATTTCCAAGTGTCAATCCGAAAGAGTCAAATACAAGTTTTCAGTCTCAGAGCACAAAGACAGGAAATGGTTATGTGATTCAATGCAACATAGCTCTGAATCTTCCAGAAGGTCAAAGTTTTTCGGAAGAAACTGCTAAAGACCACATGGCTCTACTTGGTTCTGTGTTGTTATCTTATGAGGGTCTAGTTGCTGGTCGGATCGGAAATCCTATGCTTACAAAGGAGGATTACGATCAAATAGACGCCGAAGAGATGGAATTGATGGATATCAAATGGTGTCTAGCAAGTGTTCTTAGGCGTGCTGAAAAGTTCAAGACAATTACCGGGAGAAATGACTTTCTTGATGCTCATGTATCTACTTTAGGTTTTGATAAATCTAAAGTTACTTGTTTTCGATGCAGGGAGAAAGGCCATTTCAAGCGTGAGTTGAAGAACAGGGAAGCTAGTGGTGCTCAGAATCCATTCGGAAAAGACGACTACTACCGGAAAACTATTTATCAGCAGGTTGGTCAAGCACATGATTCACAGATGGCTCATGGTAGAAAGATTGAAGATTCGAAGAGAGCATGTTTGGTGGACTTCAACTGGAGCAACTATATATCTCCTGATAGCAAAGCCTGTTTAGTTGATCAAGATGATGAACAATTACCTGAAGGCTTCAGCTGGGATATGTTTGTTGATGAAAAGGGTGATTTCAAAGCTTTCATTGCAAAGATTGTCAGAGAGCCTGACATGTTTGCCACCTGGATGAAGTCTATTGGTGAGACTGTGAAGAATGTGGAGAGCGAGTCTGTTGTTTCTGATGAAAGTTCTGAAAGTGCTGATGAAAACTCACAGAGTTCAGATGAGAGTGTACAAAATGATGCAAGTTCAGAAAAAGAAGTTGTCTTTGATCAAACACCATCAGATTCTGGTTTATCATATGCTAGTTCTGAAAAATCTGTACAGTTTGATCAGTCACCTCCAGATGATAGCAGTAGTGATGATGAGGAAGAAAAGCATATTAACATTGCAAAATCTCATCTTTCTCCTGAAAGTTTTCATTTCTATTTTGCAGATCGCATGGAGAAACTGAAGGAGAAACGAGCTGCTAAAGAACAACAACAAATGAATACTGAAGATGTTGTTCAGAATGAGAATGTTGAAAGTGCTGCTGAGGATATTGCTGAAGCAGAAAAAGTGATAGAAGTGGTGAAGACAATTGAAGTTGAGAAGATTGTTGAAGCTGAGAAAGTGATTGAAACATAAAAGGTGAAAGAAGAAGAAAAGTTGGTTGAAGTGCCGAAGACAATCGAAGTTGAAAAGATTATTGAAGTTGTCAAGCCTTGCACGAAGTGTTTGGAAGCATGCAAGGAATGTGCAGCAAAAGATGACATAATAGCTGAGTATGAGAAGAAGAAGGAGCAGTTGCTGTTCAATCTCAATTATGTGAAAGAATCTTATGATGTCTTGAACAAAACAGTAACTGGTCTTCAAAAGACAAATTCTGAGAGAGAACAAGCATTAACGATGATGAATGCAGTCATGATGACAAAGCAAAAAGCTATAAATTTCTACATTGAAGAGAGTGCTAAGTGGAAGAAAGAGTTGGAGACAGAGAAGATTGAGAATGAGAGAATTAGACGTTTACTACAAAGTTATTCTAGTTCTGATTATCTCATTGATCGTATTTACCCAACTGTTGCAGGTATGGAAGCTTTTCAAGATGAGAAGCCAAAGAAGAAAAAGGATACTGGTAAGAAACCGACTGTTAGCTATAACAAGTGTCCGCCTCCGATTTGGGAAGGGTATTCTCCTAGAAAACCAAACGAAGAGCAACTTGAAAAAGCAGTCAATATAAAGCTAAAAACCGACACAACTGATGAATTACCAGAAAATATTGACGTCACGTTTACCTCGTCTGACACTGATCATGAGTCGGAGTTAATCAAAAAGGTGGTCGATCAGGTGTTGGATACTGATGAGGAGTCCGAGTCAAAGTCTGAGTCTAGAGAGTCAAATTCGTCAGTCAACAGTCAAAAGTCGTCGGTTAAACGGTCTTACAGTAAAGAATTTTTGTTATCGAAAGAAAATTTGGTTGATGAAACATTTGAAGTTGCATACACTTTGAATGATTCGGACAAATTATACTATGATAAAGAATTTCCAATATGAAGTGTTCATTTTAACATGTTTAAAAGGGTTTTCAAAATGACAGAAATTAATATTTCTGAAATAAAAGATTTAAATCTTACTGGAAAACCTAAAAAATACACTTCAAGAGTTCAACAACGTTCAAACAAGAAAAAGGGTTACAATTCTGGTTCTGGTTTTCAAAAGAAATCAAACCAAAATCGTAGCTACAAAAAGAAAGGTTTAGGTTTTATTCCACCAGAAAATTATAAAAATATGAAAAATTCTAAAACAAAAACAGAATTTGTGTCAGGTGGAAGTGCAGAAGAGGAACAAAAGAAACCATTCTGGAGACAGTCAAATCGAGAGTTTCTTGCTGAAAAGAAGAAGAATGGAATTGATGTGTTACATCCAAAGGAAACTCGAATCTGTTACAAATGCAATGAAGCTGGTCACATTGCATGGAATTGTACTAAAAATGTGAAGACAAAACAGGGAGTTTCTAACAAGTTAAAAGAAAAAGTTGTTGATGTTGAACCACCAACCGGAAAATTTAAAATTTTTGAAAATTCAACTTATGAGGTTGGTGTGTGTTCGAAAAAGAATTTTTATAAAAAGAAAGAAAAAGACAACCAAGTGTGGGTTGTTAAACAGGCTAATGAGAAAGTCGGCAATGAATCTGGTTCCACAAAACCAGAAGAGCCACAGATTGAGGAGAAAATTTCAGTGAATGATGATGAATTTCCATCACTGAAATTTGAAGAGGTTAAACAGAAGGTTGGGAAGGTTGATATCTCGAATCAGTTTTATAATGAAAAAACAAAGTTTGATGTGGAGAAAACATTCAATGGGAGTGTTAAGAAAATATTTGGGAAAATGTTGAATGGGAAAGCAAAGGGGGTTAAAGATTTTTATGCAACTAAAAAGGCTACATACAACCCTACCGCGCAAGAATTGAAAGCCATCAAGTCTGAGAAGACTTGGATGGAAGTTTGTTTCCCTTGAAGTCTAAGGACTTTGCCGGAGATCCCAAGTTTATATCGTGGATCAGGAATCGGCATCTTTCTAGTGTTTAAAAAGTTTGTGTGAAAGATGTTTAATGATTTTGAATTTTACAGGTTGATTGACTACGCCGGAGCTTCCAGGTTAGTAAGTGTGAAGCAGGAATCGGCATCTTTGTGATTAATCCTACAAGTGGTAAAATGGTTTATGTAGACGTAACATTCCTACAGTTGGTATTCTTTGGTTCTACCTACAAGTGGTATTGTTTGTGATCTTACAATTGGTACAGAGGTTGCTTGACTGCAAATGGTAAATCAGGGACATTAATTTGTACTTGATTTACTACACATGTTAAAAACAAAAAAGATGATGAACCATATCCCTGTACTTAACAAGTGGTAAACTTACAAGTGGTAAAAACAAACTCATTTTCTGGAAAAATCATTATGATTAAAACAAACTTAAGTGTTTTGAAATCTAAATGAGAAAATGGTTTGTGATAGGGGGAGTTCTGATTGTTTATGCCTAGTCAATGGCGATTTGATGCGATTCGATGTCAGTTGTCAAGTTTTGTACATTTTATTTTACATTTCATGTTTCAAGTGGGTCAAGAGCTTAGTTATTTTCAAATTTTTCGTTAATGTGTTTGCATTTTAGGGGGAGTAGAAAATTTTCAGAAAATACAAAAACATTAGATAATTTGAAAAATACAAAAACATGATAAAATCCGAAAATGAGTTTTGTTGTGGAAAAGAGGAAATGATAGTACATCAGTAGACTGTCATAACATGCTAAAGGGAATGTAAAGATAAAATGTGATAAACAATCTCACTGCGGATATGTCAGTAGGTTTTTGCACATTTAGTAAATTGTGATGAGATATAAACCTAAATTTCAAACTTGCTTATTCTGTGGGTTAACAACTTCTTGGATATATAGGTAACCCCTGAAATCTTGTTTGAAAGGTCCCTTATTCTGAGATACTAGGTCTTTATGCTCAGTGATATCTGGGGTATTATCCCGGGACTTCTGCTGAATGGAAGTTCTGACCTAGTCCCCGTATAATGCTTTCTGCAAAAGCTTGAAACATAGCTTCGCCCTCAGCAAGCTGATGAAACAATAAAATTGATAGTCGCTGCTGTTGTAATCAAAAGATCCTCTAAAGGGGACACACTGAAAAGTCGAAGCCGTCATCTCTTTGCGTATACGGAAGTATCGACCTGAGCTCTCACGGCCCTCGTAATTAACCCCTGACAGATATCATATGTGGTATACTCACCTGTAAGACTGAATATTGGGATCTGGATACGAGAGTATATTCAAGTTAGTAGGACACACGAATAAGTTCAAGAAATTAAAACATTAACATCGTATCTCGGAACAATGAAGTTTGTGTGAAAATTTAAGTGGACAAATATACTGACAATCTAGATGAATTGTTTAAAACTTAAAATGTAATCAAGCTTAATGGTGTTAGTGACATGTCTCATTAACTGATATGATCCTCTTACGCAAACTCACAAAAATATTGTTTGTAAATATTTCATTTCTGCATTTTGTTTGATTCTTCAAGTGGTGTCAGTTACTTTCTTTAAGAAAATCCAAAAAGATTTTGTGTGTGTTTTAGCATAAATTTTGAAAAAGTCAAAAAGATTTTCGACAACTGATGTTGAAAAGCTGATTTTCAAAATTCCGAGTGCTAAACATGATGACATTATTGTGAGGGGGAGTGTATATTGAACATCAAATGTGTTTTGGAAATCAACAATTGGTTCATCATAGAGATATTTATTTTTGAGAGAGAGTTATTGTAGATGCATAGAGGGAGTAGTCTGATTATTTCAGAGTGTTGGTGCATATGTTTATACTTAAATTGTTAAAATCTTACTTCTGGGTTAAGAATGTGCAGGTGTAGCCAGGTTTCAATCTTGGACCTAAAGATAAAAAGCCAGGTTAATTCAATCATGAGACCTAAGCTGAACGAAAACTAGGTTACGATACCTGAGAACTTTGATTGAAGAGAGCCAAGTTTCGATCCTGGAAATTAAACGCTGTGAATAGAGCTAGTGCCAGGTTTCAGATTCTGTGGTGAAAGTTATAGTCAAGAAACAATCTTGGACTTGTGAAAGCCAGACAATGATCCTGAAGCAGATGTTGCTGAAGAACAAAGAAATGCCAGCAAATCGAGAGGGGGGAGTCTGAAGATATTCAAGCAGATATGGTTAAAGAGGAGTCTGTTGATGAAGATAGATAGAGAGAGAAAAGCCCAGAGACTGATCAAGATTGAAGAAGTGAAGACATAACATTGTCGTGACTCGACAGTCGACTCGTCAACATCTGAGGGGGAGTCTGTTGGTGCACTACATCTGTCGACTTCGTCTTGGATCGAGTCTTAGATTGCATTGTATAGATTAGGGCACGTTTTACGAGAAAATAGGAGAATGTATATGTTTTAGGTCATGATTTCGCTCATATGGTCTTAGTCTGATGATTTCGCTTATTAGGACAGGAGCTGATTTCGCTCATGTGGACATGGGGTCCTTGGAGCGAAATCATCAACCCTATATATAGGGTCACATAGGCGAAATCCCATAAGGTTGCCTTGTATTCCACGCCGAAGTGCTGCCGGTGTCGTTGTCATATCAATACAATCAGTAGATTAAGTGAAGAATCAGCTTTTCCTAGCTTTGTTCCTTGTTTTCCGCACCTGAAACATAGTAGAACACCTCTGAACGACTCATTCGGGTCAGACCTCGATCCTACACCAACAAGTGGTATCAGAGCTCAGGACGAAGAGTTCATACCGATTCAGCTTGTTTTCATCAGATTTTCTCACTTCTACTCATTCTTTTCAAAATTAAACGAGATTTAACGGTTAAAATGTACTAAATTTCACATATATCACGTAAAACACTGTTTTAACGAATCCTTGAAAGAATTGGACCTAAAATCGACCAAAAACTAGATCAATTGGACAAAAATGTGGCCGACCGGGTGACGTCAGCTTATTCCGCACGAAATCAATCTTTCATTTCGCACGAAATCAACATTGAAGAACCTCATTTCACACGAAATCAACATCAGAAACGTTATTTCGCACGAAATCACCCTCCAGAACGTCATTTCGTACGAAATCAACATTCATTTCGTACGAAAGCAGCTATTTCGCTTGGAAAGTGTCTATTTCGCTTGAAGAGTGTGATTTCGTTTGACTATTTCGCACGAAATAGTCATTTCGCTTGGAAGACTACCATTTCGCACCAAATTGGCATTTCGCATGAAAGCTTCGTTTCGCTTGAGGATCATTTCGTTTGAGCTATTTCGCTTGGAAGTCATTTCGTTTGAAATTGTTTAACATTCAAAAATTTTTCTAAGTGTTTGTTGACTGTTACAGGTACTTGAAGATGGATGATTTTCTGAATCCGTTCAGTGACGCTTTTGCTTTTACGGGAAGCATAGGAGATGATACATCAAGTAACACAAATGAAAATGCTCCAAGTCAGAATACAAAGAAAACCCTTTCTGATGCTTTAAGTGTAGAGAGTGCTTATGGCACATACAACAAACCGCCCAAACTGATGGCAATTGAAGAATACAATAGATGGGCTAAAAGGTTTGAAGAATGGCTAAAATATTTTGCATATCCAAGTTGGAAAAGCATGAAGAATGGTTTCAATATGGGAAGAGCTGATTATGAAAATATAGCAGATAATGAAGTAGAAAGTTTTGTTGCTGAACAAAAGTGCATTGCTTTACTTCACCAGTCCGTGAGAGATGACATAATTTCGTTGATTGAGTACACAAATTCGAAAGATCTATGGGAGAAACTGAGAGTGAAATGTGTGGGTAGTGCCGAGATAGTTAAAAACAAAAAGAAGTTGTTAAGAAAAGAATTCGATTTGTTTGGATGTTTGAAAAATGAACCTGTGTCAAAGATGATCAAAAGATTTGGACATTTGAAGATGGAACTTGCAAGACACGGAATCATATATACTCAAGAAGAATTGGTTGACAAACTGTTTGACTCGTTGCCGGATGAGAAAGACTGGCAGTACTTTGCTTTGACGCTGAAGAACACAATAAAGTCGGAGGATCTGACGGTTAATCTGTTAATCGAAAGATTGGAGAGTCATGAGTTGGAGATTAAGAAATCAAACAAAGTCAATCATTTGGTTGAGTTGTATTATCGAGGAAGTATGATCCCGAAGACTGTGTCCCCCAAGACAGCTTTCTCAGCAGAAAGTTCTAACACGTCAAATCAAGAAAGTTCAAGCAGTGGTTGTCATGGAGGATCATCATCAACTGCTCCAAGTCAATCAGTTCCAAAGAATCTGTTTCAATGTAACATTGTTGTGGATCTAGAGAATGCTCAAAATTTCAGTGAAGAATCCGCAAAGCAGCAAATGGTGTTTTTAGCATCTGTCTTAGAATCATACGAGAGCCTTGTTGTGGGCAAGATTGGAAACACTAACCTCACCAAGGAGGACTATGACCAGATCGACCCAGAAGAGATGGAGTTGATCGATATCAGATGGTGTATGGCTAGTGCGGTCAGGAGAGCACAAAGGTTCATGGAGATTACAGGCAGACATTCTGTTGGTGGACCTTCCACAAAACTTGGTTTTGATAAATCAAAGGTCACGTGTTTCAAATGTAAACAAAAGGGACATTTTAAACGTGAATGCCGAAACGCATCTGCTGATGACACTGCAAATCCATTCAGAGAGGATTATTACAAAAGAGCAACCTATCATCAAAACAAATCTGAACCGCCCATAATGAAACAGCTAGAAGATAACCCCAAAGAAAAATCAAGAGCGCTTGCTGTTATTCATGATGACGAGGGTTTCGATTGGAGTGAACTGCTACCAGAAGAAGACGCAGTGGGCTATGCGTTTATGACAAAGATTATTCCTTTCAAAGATACCAGAACAGAAGAAGTGAAATACATCAATAGAAAGATGGTAGCTCAAAACATGAAGAGTAAGATTTACCATACATGGAAAGAAGCAAAAAGGGCGAATAGATGGGATGCTGATAGAGAATGTTATCTAGATCCCAAAGGAAACATAGCTGTTGATCCAGATTCTGTCAGTGTTGAAACTCTCACCGAGCAAATTGCTGAAGAAGAAGAAGCCAGACAGAGAATGTGGTGGGGAGGAGGAGAAGCTGAAGTAAAAGAAGAAGAAAAAGAAAAGGAAAAAGAAAAAGAGAAGGAGCCGCAGCCAAAGAAAGTTGATGACGGAATTATTGACACGTCAAAAGAATTCACTGCAGAAAATTTGAAGAAGATGGCTGACAAAGTGCTTGCAGTGAAAAGGTTAGAGGTAGTTTCTAGTTCTGGAACTGAGTCTAAAAGCAAGGTCAGTCCGAATGATGCAACCAATGAGTCAGGTAAGAAAGCAAAGAATGAGAGTGACTGCAAAAATTGCATGAAAGACTGCGAAGTTTGTAGTACACATGCTTACCTCAGCAGTAAAACGACCGAAGAACTGACAGGAAGAGTCAGAGATGTTGAAGATCAGATCTTAAACTGTGACAAAATATTAAAAGCTTCAAATGAACGATTAAAAGAATTAACTGAGAAAATCAAAAATGATAAAATTGACGTAGAAAGAATTAGCAAAGAAAACGAAAAGTTAATTCATGAAAATCGTCAACTCTCAGAAAATTTTGAGAAGCTAAAACGAACGGTAAAAGATTCTGATGAAAGAAATGGTAAAACAAACAAAGAAAATGTGCAACTGTCAGGAGTTCTTAGGGTAAAAGAAGAGCAAATCAACCAACAATTGGATGAGATTACTAAGTTGAAGCTTCAGTTTCAAGAAGCTAAAATTGAAAATGAACGCATCCAGTTGAAACTCAACAGTTACAACTCCGCAAGTTTTGTTCTTCAACATATCGTTCCTAAACCAATTGGGAAGAACAAAGCAGGCGAAGATGTATACTCGGATGGAACTGGGGTTGGGTATCATCAAGTTCCACTGCCAGTGTTAAATAATTTTTCAAAGAAAAAGTCTGGATTGGTTAATGATGAAGAAGAAAATGAAGTTAAACTTCCAGACACAATTGATGTCACATTCATTTCATCATCCGATGAAGATAGTGTTCAATCTCAAGTTGTGAAAAGCATGGTTGAAAATGTTTTAAAAACCGACAGTGACACTACTGAGGATGATGAATGCTTTTTGGATAAATATATTCTGAAATCAAAATCCAAAAAACAACTTAAGTGAAGAACCTAATCTTGTGATGTACAAGATGGCAGGATCTGATAAGTTGTATTCGGATCGTGATTTTCCGTTGGAGAACGTGAATGTTGGAAAATTGAGAAATGTGTTCAAGTTGATTGAAATTGATGTGTCGGAAATCGAAGGTTTGAAACATTCTGAAAGACAATTAAATTTTGAAAAAAATAAATCTTACTATAAAAAACCTGTTGTACCACCACGTTTTTATAACAACAACCAAAACAGATGGTCGGGAGGATATCAGGGTGGTAAGAATTATCAAAGAAGAAATGTTCAAAATAAAAAGTTTGTTGAGAAGACGGTTTTTATGAGAAGTTCGAGTTCAAGTTCACTTTCTGATGAAGAATCTAAATTTTTTTCAAAATCAAATGAAGAGTTTTTTGAAAAGAAGGCCTCACAGCCTCAGTCCGAAGGCACAAGTCAGGTTGTTGACACTCGAACATGCTTCAAATGCAATCAAGTTGGACACATTGCACGAAAGTGTACCAACTTAAAGCCTAAGTCTGAAGTTGTTGAGAGTCAGAAAAAGAAAGTTGATGCAAAAGGTAAAGCTCCAATGTTTGTTGAGAAGAAAGTTTTGAAAAATGAAAACACCAAAATCAAAACTGAACCTGTAAAGAATGTGGTAACTAAAAATGACAAGTTTTACATACGGGTTGCTTCGCCTCAACAAATTTGGAAGCCAAAATTAGTTGAAAAGAACACAAGTTCTTCAAAACCAAAGGTGTCTGAGACTGTAAAATCATCATCTTCAACTGAAAAGATGTTGGTGCACTGAATGTCTGTTTAGTGCGTCTTAATCGAGTCTTAGGTTTAGATAGGTTAGATTGGAGCACATAAATCAAGATAGGATTTTAGAGTGTAATTTCGCTCCAAATGACATTCGTGTCATTTGAAGCGAAATCAGGAAACATGTTAATTTCGCTCCTAGATGTTAGTTTGTGATTTCGCTCCAAGCTTACTAGGTGATTTCGCTCATAAAGATCACATGGTGATTTCGCTCCTGTCATTTGGAGCGAAATCAGCCTTGCTATATAAACCTGATGTGTGATCTCATTTGTAACGTTGGAGCGAAATCAGGTCATGTGCTAGGTGTCGAATTGCTGTCAAAATTTACTCAGAAAGCATTAATAGAAAGGAAATTGAAAGGAGAAAGCCGTTGTGACTTTGTTTACACTGATTCCGCCTTTGTATACGAAGATGAACTGCCTTACACTGACTAATTAGGGTCGCACACGGTCCAACAAGTGGTATCAGAGCTCAGGACGAGGAGTTCAAACCATAGCAGCTTGATTCTACCGGATTTTCTTATTTCTACTCTCTTCTTCTCATACTTTTCTGATTTGAACTAGTTCCAACGGTTGAAATGGACTGAATTTCGAGTATATTGTGTAAAACATAGAATTTCAAAAAGCCTAGAAAGATTCAGGTTAAAATACGGATTAAAATTGGTAAAAATGATCTAAAAACATGATTTCGCTCGAAAAGGTTCGTTGTCACACCCTGACCACGTAAAACATCAAATCGTGGCGGAAACGTCGGGGAGTGTTGTAACAGAATTATTGTTCCACAACCAAGGTAATTAAAATAATATTTTATTCATCACCCGGGTGGAATTCATTGTTCAAACAAGAACCATCATGCTACATTGTCTTAAAACTACTGAAATAAAGAGTACATAACGTAATTAAACTAAGTCTAGTTCTGTTTTATGTTACTAAGGCGCGAGTCCACCCTAGCGTGTCACGATCATCATCCTATGCATTAGCTCCTAAAAACACATGTGAAAATAGGTACGTCAGCATAAAAATGCCTGTGAGATACATAGGTCTTGTGAAAATAGGATTCATGACTTAGGTTTAAGAAAATGTTTAATGAAAACTTGTCATGAATCCAGTTTAAGTGTTTGCTTATAAAATGTTTGAAAAGCGATAACAAATCAGTTAATATGTATGTATAAAAGAATGACTTATGGTTAAAAGAATAACCAAGTAAAAATAAGTTGTATGAAATAAATTGTTTTGTAAAACAAAGTCTTATGAAAAATATGTTATTTGCAAAAATGTATAAGTCCAAAATTGAATGATTTAAATAACGGTATGTCATGTAATACAATACAAGCACTTATATATAGGAAGTACCAGCGGCGTATCCACCATGCTTGTAGCATACTACACACACATCGTTACTTAAGTCACTTAAACAAACCACCAAAGCATATAGTTCATGTTCAAGCCAAACATCAAATGTTCTTGTCTAAACCATTGTCAATGTTTAAAACCCAAAATGTAGTCATGTAGTTAAGTGTAAACAAAAGTTATGTATGGTAAGTAACAAAATGAGAATACTTAACCATAAGTAAAAAGGAACAAAACAAAGTATTTTGAATAAATCAAAAAGTTATGTTTTGCCAAGTAAAAGCTTGTTTTATTGATACAAACATTTATGTGGTAAGTTAACGCATTACATTCAAGCCTTGAGACAACAGGATAACCTTAGAGTAAAGGTTATCAAAGTAAAATGTTTTCGGATTCAGTCATTCCTTACACCCAAACAAACCTAGGGTGTCAGGAACGGGATTTGTCAAGTCCTATGGTACCATTACTTACTACCGAGCGGCGTAGCTAATGTTAATGAATGTAGTAAAGAACCGTTTATGCAAACCAAATGTCATATCAAATTTAAACAAGTTATGTGAAAAACAATGTACTAAGTATGCTAAGTAAACATACAAAGCAGAAAAGTCATGTAAAACAATGTGCTAATATGTCATGTAAACATATATAGCAAAACAATGTAATGTAAATCGATGTGCTAGCATGCTCAGTCAACATATATAGCAAAACAATGTAATGAAATCATGTACTATAAGTGTACTAAAGAACATAGCAAGCATAAGATGTGAAAACAAGAAAGCACGAAAGTAACAAGTAGGCACATGTGTTTCACCCCAAAATGTTTGGAAAACAGTAAAAGAGGGGTCTATGTACTCACTTGAGATTGCTTAGAAGTCGTAGGATAACCACCAAGCAATGCTAGTAGATCACGGAATCAAACGGCACCTATATAGGTATCTATATTAATAAACGGACCTATCGGAGGATCGGGTAGTACGAGGGTTCGTAAACCAAATAAGTAAGGGAACTTATGTAACATGGTTTAACAAAGCCTACGTACTAAAACGAAACCTATCCTAAGTGCTTTTGACCCGTTACGACCCGCTTAGGTAGCTTATGCTACTTTAACGCGTCGTTCGCGTAAAACGCGTTCGGAATGCTTAACTAGTCCTATGACAAGCAAGTTATGCCTTAACATGCTTAATATTATTGCTAAATCAGTTTAGATGTCAAAAATTATGTTACATAGGCTAAAAATGAATTTTGGCGCAAAAAGGGTATTTTGGTAATTTATCTAAGGCATAAGAACTACTTATCATAGAACTACTTAAACGTCGTGACCATAAGGTATAACCTCGGAAGGTTATTCCCTACACAACTATGGTCACCTAAAGTGTTTGGTCGGATCCTAAAGATCGACCAAATGGGTCGGGTTCGTAAGCATAAGCGATTGATTAGATCGCTTACCTTTACGACCCTAAACAAGCACAAATCTAAAAGCGACGAGCTAAACATGCTAGAACATGTTTAGTAATGTTTAGAAAATAGGTTTGGTATTAAAACAAACGGTTTTAATACCCTAGAGTAGTTTGGTTACAAAATACGTGAGAAAACGCATTTTGGCCGAAACTACGACTCGTCACTGAGCCTAGATAACGTGGTAATCAGTAGGTATAGTCGCTAGGGACTATAACCATCGTGATTACACTCACGTTATGAAGTTCAAACGAACTTCGCATTGACCATAAACTGGTCAATGCAGAAAGTCAAACGCAGTTTGACTTTAATGCTAAAACGACCGAAAAACGCGAAAGAATACTTACAGAAGGTCCCCGCAAGATTGATTTCCGAGTATTTCTCAGGTATGAAGTGTTTATAACTCCAACTTAGAGAAAATCTCAGAATCAAGTGGGTTTGAATGAAGTTGGGGTTGGGTATTTATAGGAAACATGGAACCGTTAGGATCGTTTCTTGTTCCCCAAGCGTTTAATCTTTACCCTACACCTCATGCCCACTGATTTACAAAACCATTGGCACCCAAAACCAGCCCGTAGTTTAGGAGAAACCATGTGCATAAGTGTGTAACAGCTGGGAATAGCTGGAAAGCATTTCTGCTGATCTGGGAGGGGCTTACGGACCGTAAGCAACCCCATACGGTCCGTAAGGGACCTACAGACCAGCTATGTTTTCATTTTGACAGTTTTGGCCCCTGTGCGCGCATGGTCGAGTTTTGGCACTTCAAACACCCGTCAAACCCATTTTAAGGCTCTAAAATGAAGTTAAAGTATAGGGAACTTGAAACATGCTCAAAAATATCTCGGATGTCGGTTCGTTTGGCCGTACGATTGCGTTGTTCGGTTAATTACGAGGGAAGTCGTAACGGACGCAAAAAACGGTCCAAATTGCGCGACGAATGGATTTTTAACAAGCCAATCACTAAAACATAATGTTTTAATGCTTGCATAAATTTTTGGATGTCCGGATGTATTCAGAACATAAGTTATGCGCGAAAATGCAAACTTATGCACTTTTTGACACTTTTAGTCCCTGAATGACCCAAAAGTTTATTTTAGCACACCGAACCCCTCAAAGCCTATTTCTAAGCTATGTAGAGGATATATAAGTTGTGTTTAACTTATGGCCATGTTCCGAAATGTTCGTTACAGTTCAGATTGGCATACTTTCGCAGTTTGTCAATTTTAGTCCCTGTAAGCGAATAAACTTGATTTTGCCATACCAAAGCCTTCAAAACTTATTTCCAAGTTACGTAAAGGTTATTTAAGGTATGTTAAGCATAAATTGATGTTCCGGAGTATTTGTCGCGTTAACTGATTACGTTTTCGCACCAGTTTGCGTATAATTCTCCAGAAAGCGATATAGAGTTTGAAATCGAATAAAAGTCAAAACATGAAAAACATCAAACACAAACAAACAAACATAGGGATCAAATAACTTTATTTCATTGATAACTGAATTGTTTACAATAAGCACAGATGTCACATTCGTCGATAAAAAGTTAATTCCGCTCGAAATATCACTGATCCATTTGGAGCGAAACCCCTGATTTCGCCCAAAAAAGCATAACCGTCTGATTTCGCTCGAGACTTACATTCTGATTTCGCTCGAAATCAGAGTTTTTCTGATTTCGCTCGAAATACAGTTCCTTATTCCGCTCGAAAGTAGATCATTCTGATTTCGCTCGAACGTATTCAGTTGATTTCGCTCGAGAGTTGATTTCGCTCGAAAGACTGATTTCGCTCGAAATTACTGATTTTCAAAACTTTGAAAATTTTCTAAGTGTTTGCTGATTTTTCAGGTACGTTCAAGATGGATGATATTTTCATGAACCCGTTTAGCGATATGTATGCGTTTGCTGGAAATTCTGGAGACGATACTTCTTCGAACAACACAAATGAAAACACGCCGAATGCAAAGAAAAAGTTATCGGATGCTCTGGAAGTTGAAAGCGCGTTTGGAACCTATAACAAACCCCCGAAATTGATGGCTATTGAAGAGTACAGTCGGTGGGCCAAAAAGTTCGAAGATTGGTTTATGGCTTTTGCGTTTCCTAGCTGGTAGAGTCTCAAAAATGGATACGATAATGGAGGCAAAAAGGGTGAAACTTTATCATCATCTGAAGAAATAGAGTCGTTTGTTGCTGAGCAGAAATGTGTTGCGTTGCTGTTTCAGTCTGTTCGAGAAGATATAATCTCTTTGATCGAATACTCTAGTGCAAAAGATCTCTGGAAAAAGTTAGAAACGAAATGTTTAGGAAGTACAGAAATCGTGAAAAACAAAAAGAAACTTCTTAGGAAAGAGTTTGATTTGTTTGGGTGTTTAAAGAATGAATCGGTTTCTAAAATGATTGAGAGATTTGGGCACCTGAAGCTGGAACTAGCGAGACATGGAATTTCTTATACTCAAGATGAGCTAGTTGACAAATTGTTCGATTCGTTTCCAGATGAGATGGATTGGCAATATTATGCGTTGATGCTGAAGAATACTATCAAATCGCCAGAAGTGTTGACTGTAGATTTGCTGATTGAGAGACTTGAAAGTCATGAGTTGGAGCTAAAGAAGACACACAAAGTTAATCACTCATCGTACCAGCAGAACTTGGATTTGTATTATCCAAAGAGCATGATGCCAAAGAGCACATCTCCCAAGATAGCGTTTTCTGCTGAAAATGTTTCCACTCCAAACAAAGAAAGTCAAAGCAGTGGATTTCACAGTGGATCTTCGTCGCCTGTAAATCATTCTGATGCAAAGAATCTATTTCAGTGCAACATCGATGTAGACTTAAAGAACGCTCAGGATTTTAGCGAGGAGTCTGCTAAACAACATATGGTTTTCTTAGCATCTGTGTTAGAATCTTATGAAAGTCTTGTAGCAGGGAAGATAGGCAACACCAACCTGACGAAGGAAGATTATGACCAAATTGATCCTGAAGAAATGGAATTAATCGACATAAGGTGGTGCATGGCTAGTGCTGTTCGTCGGGCACAACGTTTCATGGAAATAACCGGAAGGAAGTCAATTGGTGGACCTTCTACCAAGTTGGGGTTTGACAAGTCCAAGGTGACGTGCTTCAAGTGCAAGCAAAAAGGTCACTTTAAACGTGAATGCCGGAATGCGTATGCTGATGAGTCTGAGAACCCGTTCAGAGAAGATTACTACAAGAAGGCGATTTATCATCAGAATAAATCTGAGCCACCAAGAATGAAGCAGATTGAAGATAACAAAGAAAAATCTAGAGCTCTTGCTGTAACTCACGATGATGAAGGTTACGATTGGAGTGAGTTGTTACCTGAAGAAGATGTAGTTGGATATGCTTTAATGGTGAAAACAGAACCTATTCCTTGGAAAGATAACAGAACTGAAGAACAGAAGTATAATTACAGAAAGATGTTGGCCACGAACAGATTGATTAGAATATCTAGTATCTATTCGGAAGCAAAAAGATCAAAGAGATGGGATCCAGATAGGGAATGTTATCTTGACCCATATGGAAACATTGCTGTTGACCATAACACTCTTGATATAGAAGCCATAATCAAAGAGTTTAAACATGATGATGATGATTATTGGCAGAAGAAATGGTGGGGAAGCGGAGACGAGAAAGAGAAAGAAGAGAAGGAGAAAGAAGAGAAAGAGAAGTCAAAGAAGGTTGATACTGGAATCATTGACACGACACAGGAGTTGAATGCTGAAAACATGAGAAAGATGGCTGACAAGGTGCTGGCAGCTAAGGCGCTTTGTGACACCTGTGTCACCGCGACCATCAAACAAATACCAAGCCGATGAAATATTGTATTTCATACTTGGGATCTTGTATAAATATGTGTATCTTTTGCACATATCAATTCTTGTTCAATTTCAAACTCTACAACGCATTCTAGAGAATTATACGCAAACTGGTGCGTAAACGTACTCAGTTTAATGCGACAAATACTCCGGAACATCAACATATACTTAACATACCTTAAATAACCTTTACATAACTTAGAAATAAGTTTTGAAGGCTTTGGTATGGCAAAAACAAGTTAATTCGCTTACAGGGAATCAACTTGACAAACTGCGAAAGTATGCCAATTTGAACTGTAACAAATATTCCGGAACATGTCCATAAGTTAAACATACCATAAATATCCTTTACATAGCTTAGAAATAGGCTTTGAGGGGTTTGGTATGCTAAAATAAACTTTTGGGTCATTCAGGGACTAAAAGTGTCAAAAAGTGCACAAGTTTGCACTTTCGCGCATAACTTGCGTTCTGAATACATCCGGACATCCAAAAATTTATGTAAGCATCCTTATATTATTCCTTAGTATTTGGCATAAGAAAAATCCATTCGTCGCGTCATTTGGATCGTCTTTCGCGCTTATGCGCATTCCGTCGTAATTAAGCGAACATCGCGATCGTACGACCAAACGAACCGACATCCGGAATATTTTTGAGCATATTTCAAGTCCCCTACACTTTAACTTCATCTTAGAGCCTTGAAATGAGGTTAACGGGGCTTAAACGTGCCAAAAATGGGCCAAATTGCATGTTTCTGAAGTGCAGGGACTAAAACTGAAAATTCTGATATGTGACCCTCAGGCGGGGCGCGTAAGGATTGCCCAAATCCTTACGCGGGGCGCGTCAGACTCCCAGAACAGATAAGATCAGCTAGTCAGCAAATTTCAGCTGGTTTAACCACAACCACACAATCAATACTTGCCCTTTCAGCTCACTAAGGGACATTTTCAGTAACCACAAGTTTTCGACAAGTGTACGATCGCGATTCGATCACGTTTTTCAAGAAACGATCCTAACGGTTCGGGAAATACTATAAATACCCCACCCCCATTCTTGCAAAAACCCACACAATCTGATCAAGAGCTCTAAGTTGGAACCTTTGTTTCATACCTGAGCCATTTTGATCTAGATTAGCATTCGGGGACCCTCCGTAAGTATTCTTTCGCTCTTTTATTCGCTTTTCGAGTCCGAAAGTCAATGTTTTGTTGACTTTCTGCATTGACCAGCCTATGGTCAACCCGAAGTTCATGGAACTTAATAACGTGAGCGTGATCACGATGGTTATAGTCCATGGCGACTGTACCTACTGATTACCACGTTATCTAGGCTCAGTGACGAGTCGTAGTTTCGGCCAAAATCCGCATTCTTGCGTATTTTGTAACCAAACTACTCGTGAGCATCAAAGCCGTTTGTTTTGATGCCAAACCTGTTTTCTAAACTTAGTTAAGCATGTTCTAACATGCTTAGCTCGTCACTTTTAGTTTAGTGCTTATATAGGGTCGTAAGGTAAGCGATCTAAACCATCGCTTATACCTTCGAACCCGACCCATTTGGTCGATCATTAGGATTCGACCAAACACATTAGGTGACCATAGCTATAACCTTCTGAGGTTATGCCTTGTGGTCACGATGTTAGGCGTTCCAAACGCGTTCTACGCGAACGACGCGTTAAGGTAGCATAAGCTACCTAAACGGGTCGTGATGGGTCGCAAGCAGTTAGGTTAGGTTTCATTTTAGTATGTAGGCTTTGTTAAACCATATTACACGAGTTTCCATACTCGTTTGGTTTACGAACCCGCATACTATCCGATCCTTCCGATTTTGGTCCGGTATATTAATATAGCTACCTATTAGGTGCCGTTTGATATTCCGTGATCTCTAGCATTGTGTGATTATTACACAAGGAATTCAAAGCAATCTCAGGTGAGTACATAGAACCCCATCTTTTAAATGCTTTCGAGGTGTCAATGTGAGTACATTGAACCCCTCTTTTACTGTTTTCCAAACTGTTTTGGGGTGAAACACATGTGCCTATCTGTTACTTTCATGCTTTCTTGTTTTCACATCATATACTTGCTATGTTCGATAGTACATATATAGTACATGATTTCATTGTGTTTATGCTATGGATGTCCATCGTGTGCATACTTAGCACAACACTTTACATTACATTTCATGCTATGTATGCCCATTGTGTGCGTACTTAGTACATCGCTTTACATTTCATGCTATGTATGCCCATTGTGTGCGTACTTAGTACATCGTTTTACATTACATGCTATGTATGCCCATTGTGTGCGTACTTAGTACATTGCTTTACATTACATGCTATGTATGCCCATTCTATGCGTACTTAGTACATTGTTTTACATTGCATTTCTGTTGCATATGCTCATCCAGCATATGAACACATTATGCTACATTTTGAACCGTTGTGACCATTTGACTATGTGAACCGTCTAAACCCGTTTGATTATATGAACCGTTTGTAACCATTGAACCGTGTGAACCAGTTGTATCCGTTGACATGATTTACATTTGACAATAGACATTTGACTATAAATAAACATTTCTACCGTTGTTAAACATTTCATCTTGATGGTTTGGTTTGAGTAAGTGATTAAGTAACGAGGCGTGTGTAATATGATACAAGCATGGTGGATACGCCGCTGGTACTTTCTATATATAAGTGTTTGTATGGTATTACATATCGTAGCGTTATTTGATTCATTTCAATTTGAGACATATGACATTTTATACAAATAACACACTTTTCATGTGACATTGTTTTACAAACTCATTTTACATGGTTATCCGTTTTACCATACAGTGTTCTCTTATTTATACATATCATCTGATCTTATCGTTTTTCAAATGATTTACAAGACAAAGCAAATTACAAGGTTCATGACTAAACATTTTCTCAAACATAAGTCATGAATCCCGTTTTCACAAAACCAATGTATCTCACAGGCATTTTTATGCTGACGTACCTACTTTCACATGTGTTTTCAGGAGATGATGCATAGGACTTATCAAGACATACTTAGGCGGACCTGTGCCTTAGTGACTTAAAACGAGACAAGAACTAGTTAATTCATGTTATGTACTCTTTGGTTCTTGTTTAAACAATGTATACTTTCATATTTGATCAATAAAACGAAACTTCAATTGCCATGGATTTAAAACAATTGATTCTGTTACAACACTCCCCGACGTTTACGCCACGTTTTGTATGTTCTACGTGGTCGGGGTGTGACAGAAAAGTTGGTATCAGAGCCAATGGTTATAGGGAATTAGGTTATTAGTAATACTTTGACCTAGTCTATAACCTTCCTAGGACCCTAACGCGAGTTTACTTGCGTTTAGTCATAAAACAATACCGTCACCTATCCTTAGGCGACGACCACAACAAGAACATAAATTTCAAAACCGCTTTGAAAACTAATCATCTGTTCTAGGATGATTGATTACTAGGTTTTGAACCCTCTGTTATAAGGTTTTGAACCCCTTTGGGTTTTCAAAATCTCGTCAAGGTTTTGGGTCCTAAATAGTGTGAACACATGCGAACTGGAAGAGTGAATGCCTGTACCCTGGGATTTCTGTCTAAGGTTAGAGTGTTCGTACAAATCCACATAATCGGACTAGTCACTCTTACCTGGGAACTCTTGGGGTGAGTGTCCACTTATAGGCGAGCATGTCTTCGCGATACACTATGAGGATCTATTTGCTTTGACTCAGCCTTGGTGTTGTTTGTTTGCTTCGTGGATTCAAACAAATGACCCTCAACCATGATTATGGCCGGTAATTGTAACATCCTATTCTTACCCAATGCCATTTCATTTGTTTTCTTTCTTGTCTCTCATTTAGAATGCCTCCTCGACGCGAAAACCAGATAGCGACTGCAGAACTGGCAGAGATCATTGCGCAACAAATGGCTGCTCAATTCCCAAACCTCTTTGCTCAATGGAACCAAGCCAACAACAACAATAATGCCCACTGCAACTTCAAGACGTTCAACTCAGCTAAGCCATCAAAGTTTTCTGGGTCTCAAGGAGCGACTGCACTTCTACAATGGTTCGAGAGTTTAGAGAACACCTTCAAACATGTTCAATGTCCAAACGAGCGAAAGGTAGAATTCGCATCTAGCGTCTTTGAGAGACGAGCTTTGACATGGTGGAATGGTGTGATGAGAGATAGGGGTGCCGATGTGGCACTAGCTCAAACATGGCAAGAGCTTCGAGCTCTGATGATGAAGGAATTCTGTCCTCGTCACGAGATCAGGGCTTTGGAAACGGAGTTCGACGATCTTAAGCAAGTTAGCGGTGAGCATCGAGCCTACACGGACCGTTATGAGGAGTTAAGTTTGTTATGCCCGGATATGGTTACACCTTTGGATAAGGCAATCGAAAAGTACATTGATGGCCTCCCTGACTCAATACAAGACATTGTGACTGGTAGCAACCCTACTACAGTCAGACAGGCCATTGAGCTATCTGCAACCTTGACTGAATCAAAGATCAGGAAAGGTAAACTTTTCTGAAAAGGTGACAAGAAACCGGTCGGGGAATCGAACCCAATCGGGGAATCAAAGACCATGGATGAACAGACTGAATCCTCTAAAAAGTCAAAGAAGCGAAAGGCTTCTCAGAACTTCGCCGTGGTCGCTCACAATGGTCAAGCCAACCAACCAGCTCAACCCCCTGCTAGAAAACCATACAATGGAACTGCACCCTTGTGCAACCAATGTAGCCTCCATCATCACGCCAATGTACAGTGCCGCAAATGCCAAACTTGTGGACTCATAGGCCATACAACAAGAATCTGCCCAGCTGCAGCTGCACCAAACCAAGCTGGCAACAATCCCGCTCAAGGTCGTTTCCTACCAGGTTCTTGTTTCAACTGTGGCGAGATGGGTCATTTCCGAAGAAATTGCCCAAAGCTTGCTAATGCAAATCCAGCACAAGGATGATCATCTGACTGACTAGAAGACAACATCGTTTAGAAATAATCACGTCCTATGTATTATTTTCTTTTGTTGTCAAGATCCAAGAAACAGTTGTTATCATTGTTTATAAATAAATCTTTCATTTGCATTGCAATATATTTCTGTGGTTGCATGTATAAACGACATATCCCTTACAATACCGACAATCAATGAACCGTATTCCTTGAAGAACAAACTACCCCCGAAATTCCCCCATTCTATGACCTCTTGCGTCTTCCACAAAATTCCTAAGAATCCGTTTATTCTAAGGAAACGAAGTACAAAGCGCAAGTTACAACATGAGACGAATACCCGAGGTACCACTATAAATCCTTAATAGGGTACCTAAGGATTTCCCGTAAGTCCTTAATTGTTGTATACCTTAATTCGAATGTGATAATTCTTTGTAATCAAAAATCGAATTTTGGGAGATCTTCCTATCTTCTCAGATAGATTCCAGTAAACATTAAGGCCCGTCGACAGGCTTCCATATCCGTATTCAATCAATAACAAGTTAATAACAAATTTATAATCAAGTTAAACAATTATGTGACTTTGTGCTTATGTGTTCTCTTATGTGTTGTTGTGTGATCCAAATTATGTTATCCAAATCCTGGTAGAATCTTACATATCCTTGTACAAAAGATTCATAGTAGGATACCCAAAGGTATTACTTAAAATCCTCAATAGACTACTATGTTATAGTTAAGTCCCTTGGATTATAAAGTACTACTTCATAATTAGACCCCTTGAGTGGTCTAGATAAACAGATTGATCCAAAAATCTGGCTAGGGATATCATGTGATGATATAGCTGAAAGGACTCCTTGGTGGCCTAACTAAGAAGATCCCCTGTCGATCTAATTAAAAGGAACCGATGGAAGTCTAATCACCCTCATCACAAGTTTGATATCTTTCCCCAAAACATTACAAAACAAACTGTGCGGACTGTGCAAGGGATTACGTAATTATGGATGCATACATAATTATGGAATTTA
The DNA here is from genome assembly GCF_002127325.2 of Helianthus annuus. NCBI lineage: Eukaryota > Viridiplantae > Streptophyta > Magnoliopsida > Asterales > Asteraceae > Helianthus > Helianthus annuus. The sequence continues at coordinate 70,645,894 of NC_035446.2, forward strand.
GTGCACAGAAATCACAGCAAGTCCTGTCATGTGTCTAGAGTTAACCCTATTAATTTCCAACTCTGATGAAGCAACCGTTGAAAATGACTCCGTTAGTTCATTTTCGTTTCTGACGATTTATCCGTTGGGGAAATGAATATCCGTTGTGTAATCCTTCATTTCCAACTCTGATGAAGCAACCGTTGAAAATGACTCCGTTAGTTCATTTTAGTTTCTGACGATTTATCCGTTGGGGAAATGAATATCCGTTGTGTAATCCTTCATTTCCAACTCTGATGAAGCAACCGTTGAAAATGACTCCGTTAGTTCATTTTCGTTTCTGACGATTTATCCGTTGGGGAAATGAATATCCTTTGTGTAATCCTTCATTTCCAACTCTGATGAAGCAACCGTTGAAAATGACTCCGTTAGTTCATTTTCGTTTCTGACGATTTATCCGTTGGGGAAATGAATATCCATTGTGTAATCCTTCATTTCCAACTCTGATGAAGCAACCGTTGAAAATGACTCCGTTAGTTCATATTCGTTTCTGACGATTTATCCGTTGGGGGAAATGAATATCCGTTGTGTAATCCTTCATTTCCAACTCTGATGAAGCAACAGTTGAAAATGACTCCGTTAGTTCACTTTCGTTTCTGACGATTTATCCGTTGGGGAAAATGAATATCCGTTGTGTAATCCTTCATTTCCAACTCTGATGAAGCAACCGTTGAAAATGACTCCGTTAGTTCATTTTCGTTTCTGACGATTTATCCGTTGGGGAAATGAATATCCATTGTGTAATCCTTCATTTCCAACTCTGATGAAGCAATCGTTGTAAATGACTCCGTTAGTTCATTTTCGTTTCTGACGATTTATCCGTTGGGGAAATGAATATCCGTTGTGTAATCCTTCATTTCCAACTCTGATGAAGCAACCGTTGAAAATGACTCCGTTATTTCACTTTCGTTTCTGACGATTTATCCGTTGGGGGAAATGAATATCCGTTGTGTAATCCTTCATTTCCAACTCTGATGAAGCAACCGTTGAAAATGACTCCGTTAGTTCACTTTCGTTTCTGACGATTTATCCGTTGGGGAAAATGAATATCCGTTGTGTAATCCTTCATTTCCATTTCTGATGAAGCAACCATTGAAAATGACTCTGTCTGTTCATTTCGTTTCTGAAGAATGACCGTTAAAGGAAATGACAGGACATTACTTTGCATATCGCTGATGGTTATTTGGCATAATCACAAATAGACTCCTACGAATAAATTTCGGGACGAAATTTCCTAAAGTAGGGGAGACTGTGACACCTGTGTCACCGCGACCATCAAACAAATACCAAGCCGATGAAATATTGTATTTCATACTTGGGATCTTGTATAAATATGTGTATCTTTTGCACATATCAATTCTTGTTCAATTTCAAACTCTACAACGCATTCTAGAGAATTATACGCAAACTGGTGCGTAAACGTACTCAGTTTAATGCGACAAATACTCCGGAACATCAACATATACTTAACATACCTTAAATAACCTTTACATAACTTAGAAATAAGTTTTGAAGGCTTTGGTATGGCAAAAACAAGTTAATTCGCTTACAGGGAATCAACTTGACAAACTGCGAAAGTATGCCAATTTGAACTGTAACAAACATTCCGGAACATGTCCATAAGTTAAACATACCATAAATATCCTTTACATAGCTTAGAAATAGGCTTTGAGGGGTTTGGTATGCTAAAATAAACTTTTGGGTCATTCAGGGACTAAAAGTGTCAAAAAGTGCACAAGTTTGCACTTTCGCGCATAACTTACGTTCTGAATACATCCGGACATCCAAAAATTTATGTAAGCATCCTTATATTATTCCTTAGTATTTGGCATAAGAAAAATCCATTCGTCGCGTCATTTGGATCGTCTTTCGCGCTTATGCGCATTCCGTCGTAATTAAGCGAACATCGCGATCGTACGACCAAACGAACCGACATCCGGAATATTTTTGAGCATATTTCAAGTCCCCTACACTTTAACTTCATCTTAGAGCCTTGAAATGAGGTTAACGGGGCTTAAACGTGCCAAAAATGGGCCAAATTGCATGTTTCTGAAGTGCAGGGACTAAAACTGAAAATTCTGATATGTGACCCTCAGGCGGGGCGCGTAAGGATTGCCCAAATCCTTACGCGGGGCGCGTCAGACTCCCAGAACAGATAAGATCAGCTAGTCAGCAAATTTCAGCTGGTTTAACCACAACCACACAATCAATACTTGCCCTTTCAGCTCACTAAGGGACATTTTCAGTAACCACAAGTTTTCGACAAGTGTACGATCGCGATTCATCACGTTTTTCAAGAAACGATCCTAACGGTTCGGGAAATACTATAAATACCCCACCCCCATTCTTGCAAAAACCCACACAATCTGATCAAGAGCTCTAAGTTGGAACCTTTGTTTCATACCTGAGCCATTTTGATCTAGATTAGCATTCGGGGACCCTCCGTAAGTATTCTTTCGCTCTTTTATTCGCTTTTCGAGTCCGAAAGTCAATGTTTTGTTGACTTTCTGCATTGACCAGCCTATGGTCAACCCGAAGTTCATGGAACTTAATAACGTGAGCGTGATCACGATGGTTATAGTCCATGGCGACTGTACCTACTGATTACCACGTTATCTAGGCTCAGTGACGAGTCGTAGTTTCGGCCAAAATCCGCATTCTTGCGTATTTTGTAACCAAACTACTCGTGAGCATCAAAGCCGTTTGTTTTGATGCCAAACCTGTTTTCTAAACTTAGTTAAGCATGTTCTAACATGCTTAGCTCGTCACTTTTAGTTTAGTGCTTATATAGGGTCGTAAGGTAAGCGATCTAAACCATCGCTTATACCTTCGAACCCGACCCATTTGGTCGATCATTAGGATTCGACCAAACACATTAGGTGACCATAGCTATAACCTTCTGAGGTTATGCCTTGTGGTCACGATGTTAGGCGTTCCAAACGCGTTCTACGCGAACGACGCGTTAAGGTAGCATAAGCTACCTAAACGGGTCGTGATGGGTCGCAAGCAGTTAGGTTAGGTTTCATTTTAGTATGTAGGCTTTGTTAAACCATATTACACGAGTTTCCATACTCGTTTGGTTTACGAACCCGCATACTATCCGATCCTTCCGATTTTGGTCCGGTATATTAATATAGCTACCTATTAGGTGCCGTTTGATATTCCGTGATCTCTAGCATTGTGTGATTATTACACAAGGAATTCAAAGCAATCTCAGGTGAGTACATAGAACCCCATCTTTTAAATGCTTTCGAGGTGTCAATGTGAGTACATTGAACCCCTCTTTTACTGTTTTCCAAACTGTTTTGGGGTGAAACACATGTGCCTATCTGTTACTTTCATGCTTTCCTGTTTTCACATCATATACTTGCTATGTTCGATAGTACATATATAGTACATGATCTCATTGTGTTTATGCTATGTATGTCCATCGTGTGCATACTTAGCACAACACTTTACATTACATTTCATGCTATGTATGCCCATTGTGTGCGTACTTAGTACATCGCTTTACATTTCATGCTATGTATGCCCATTGTGTGCGTACTAAGTACATCGTTTTACATTACATGCTATGTATGCCCATTGTGTGCGTACTTAGTACATTGCTTTACATTACATGCTATGTATGCCCATTGTATGCGTACTTAGTACATTGTTTTACATTGCATTTCTGTTGCATATGCTCATCCAGCATATGAACACATTATGCTACATTTTGAACCGTTGTGACCATTTGACTATGTGAACCGTCTAAACCCGTTTGATTATATGAACCGTTTGTAACCATTGAACCGTGTGAACCAGTTGTATCTGTTGACATGATTTACATTTGACAATAGACATTTGACTATAAATAAACATTTCTACCGTTGTTAAACATTTCATCTTGATGGTTTGGTTTGAGTAAGTGATTAAGTAACGAGGCGTGTGTAATATGATACAAGCATGGTGGATACGCCGCTGGTACTTTCTATATATAAGTGTTTGTATGGTATTACATATCGTAGCGTTATTTGATTCATTTCAATTTGAGACATATGACATTTTATACAAATAACACACTTTTCATGTGACATTGTTTTACAAACTCATTTTACATGGTTATCCGTTTTACCATACAGTGTTCTCTTATTTATACATATCATCTGATCTTATCGTTTTTTAAATGATTTACAAGACAAAGCAAATTACAAGGTTCATGACTAAACATTTTCTCAAACATAAGTCATGAATCCCGTTTTCACAAAACCAATGTATCTCACAGGCATTTTTATGCTGACGTACCTACTTTCACATGTGTTTTCAGGAGATGATGCATAGGACTTATCAAGACATACTTAGGCGGACCTGTGCCTTAGTGACTTAAAACGAGACAAGAACTAGTTAATTCATGTTATGTACTCTTTGGTTCTTGTTTAAACAATGTATACTTTCATATTTGATCAATAAAACGAAACTTCAATTGCCATGGATTTAAAACAATTGATTCTGTTACAACACTCCCCGACGTTTACGCCACGTTTTGTATGTTCTACGTTGTCGGGGTGTGACACGCTTGAGGTAGATTCTAAATCCGTTTCTGAGTCTAAAAGCCAGGTCAGTTCAAACACTCAACGACTGAGTCAGGTAAGAAAGCCAATGGTGATGTTGACTGCAAAAATTGCATTAAACAATGCAAAGTTTGTAGGACAGTCACTTATCTCAATGATAAGAAAATTGAGGATCTGACTGCTAGAGTCAGAAGCGTTGAGGATCAAATTCTTGATCGTGATAAAAGGGTGAAAGCTTCAACTGAGAAATTTGAGAAGCTTAAAGCACAATGAAAGGTTAGGCAAGAAAATGAAAATGAAAATGATAAAATTGACCAAGAAAAGGTTAGGCAAGAAAATGAAAGGTTAGTTTTTGAAAATCGTCAGATTACTGAAAAATTTGAGAAGCTTAAAGCACAATGAAAGATAATGATGACAGAAACGGTAAAACTTATAAAGAAAATGTTCAACTAACAACAATGCTTCGATTAAAAGAGGAATCAATCAACCAACAACTGGATGAAATCGCAAAATTAAAGCTTAAAGTTCAAGAAGCAGAAATTGAAAATGAGCGAATCTAGTTGAAGCTTAAGAGTTACAACTCCGCAAGCTTTGTTTTGCAACACATTGTTCCCAAACCCATCGGGAAAAACAAAGCAGGCGAAGATGTTTACTCTGATGGAACCGGGGTGGGTTTTCATCAAGTTCCACCACCAATTCTTGACAATTATTCGAAAAAACAATCTGGGTTGGTTGAAATTGAAGAAGAAAATGAAGTGAAACTTCCAGATACAATTGATGTCACGTTCACATCTTCCGATGACGATGGTGTCCAAACTGATGTTGTAAAAAGTGTTGTTGAAAATGTTTTCAAAACGGATAGTGACACTACTGAGGAAGATGGATGTTTCTTGGACAAATACATTCCGAAACAAAAATCCAAGAACAACTTAAATGATGAACCTACTCTTGTCATGTACAAGATGTCGGGATCTGATAAGTTGTTTTCGGATTCTGAGTTTCCCACTGAGAATGTTAATGTGAAAAAGTTAACAAATGTTTACAAGTTGGTTGAAGTTGAGTTGTCAGAAGTGAACAGTTTGAGTCAAACAAAGAGACAAATGAATTTTGAGAAAGATAAAGCTTACTACAAGAAACCTGTTATTCCATCACGTTTTCATAATAACAATCGAAACAACTGGTCGGGTGGTTATCAGGGTGGTAAGAGTTATCAAAAGAGAAATGTTCAAAACAAGAAGTTTGTTGAAAAGAAGGTGTTTGTGAATAGTTTAAGTTCACTTTCTGATGAAGAGAAAAAGATTTTTTCGAAAACAAATGAAGAGTTCTTTGAGAAGAGAGCTTCACAACCTCAGTCTGAAGGCATAAGTCGAGTAGTTGATACTCGAACATGTTTCAGATGTAATCAAGTTGGACATATTGCACGAAAATGTACCAACGTGAAGCCTAAGACTGAAGCTGTGAAGATTCAAAAGAAGAAAGTTGATGTAAAGGGAAAAGCTCCATTGGTTGTTGAGAAAAAGAGTTTGAAAAATGATAACACCAAAGTCAAAAATGCACCCGTAAAGAAAATGGTAACTAAAAATGATAAATTTTATAAACGGGTTGCGTCAACTCAACAAACATGGAAGCCAAAAGTTGCTGAAAAGAAAGCAAGTGGTTCAAAACCAAAGGTTCCTGAGACTGAAAAACAATCATCTTCCACCACATCGGCAAAGATGAATGTTCCTTTGGATTTTTATGTGACACTTGAGAAAGAAATGCAAAAGTCTGAAAAGAAAAATGGTGAAAAGAAAGACCAACCATCTGGTCAACCTAAAAAGGATCAGTTTTTCTTATATAAAAAGGTTGAGGTTGGGTCTGAAGAAAGTCTAAAAATGAACGACAAAAATTTTCCGCCACTTTACACCACAAAATCTCAAATTCCAATTAAGTTACCTGAGTCAAAACAGGCTTGGGTAGCTTCCAAATCTAAATAAGTGTGTGTAGCGTTTGCCGGAGCTTCCTTGATCGTGAAGCATGAATCGGCATCTTTATTGAAATGTTTTAAGTCATGTTGTGATATGTGCAGGATCTTCCAAGATTAGTTTCACGATGGATCATGGATAGTGGAGCTTCTCGACATATGACAGGGAAAACTGCATTGCTGTATGGTTTGAAGAATATAAATGGAGGATACGTAGGATTCACGGTAATCAAGGTGGTAGGATTATTGGTGAAGGAACGTTATCCAATGGGATTGTGACGTTTGAAAGAGTTAACTAATTTGCTGAGCTGGAGAACAATCTGCTGAGTATCTCGCAGATCTGTGACAGGATGTATACCACTCACTTCACTGACAAAGAATGTTTGATCTTGAAGCCAGGATTTGTTATCCCTAAGGAATGGATTATCATGAGGGCACCAAGAGTCAATGATCTGTACGTGTTGGACATGAGCGTAGCTACTACAACCACGGGTCAGGCTCATTGTTTTGTGTCCAGAGCAACTGAGAAAGAATCGAGATTGTGGCACCGCAAGATGGGGCATATATATCTAAGAAAAACGAATCACTTGGTGCACAACAATTTGGTTACAGAAGTTCACATCAAAGGTTTTCATCTGGAAGGGGAGTGCATTAGTTGTGTTAAAGGCAAGCAGAAGAAAAAGTCACACCCTACAAAGCAAGTCAATTCAGTTTCAAGACCTCTGGAAAGACTTCACATGGATTTGTTCGGTCCTATGAATGTCAAGAGTATTACAGGAGACTACTACTGTTTGGTCGTTACTGATGATTATTCCAGATTTTCGTGGGTAATGTTTTTAAAGTCAAAAGATGAAACATATGACAGTTTGATGACGTTGTTCAAGAAGATTGAGAATCTGTACCAAAGGCGTATTAAAGAATTCGAAGTGATAATGGTACTGAATTCAAGAACAATAAGATGGAAGAATTTTGTGATGAAAGAGGTATTTTGCATGAGTTTAGTGCTCCGTACACTCCGCAGCAGAATGGAGTCGCAGAACGCAAAAACCGGACACTAATCGAGACGGCTAGAACAATGCTCGCAGATTCAAAGTTACCGATAAATTTTTGGGCAGAAGCTGTTTCCGCCGCATGCTATACGCTCAACAGAGTTCTCAGTGTCAAAAAGTTCAACAAAACATGCTTTGAGTTGATCAATAACCGCAAACCGAATTTGAAGTATCTAGAACCGTTCGGGTCACCCTGTACTGTTATAGAGCCTCATGGAAAGTTTGGTCCGAAGTGTATTCAGGGTATATTTGTTGGTTATGCAAGCCCTATACGACGTGTCTTCGTTCCAAGTGAGAAGCAGATTATTGAAGCTGCAAATGTTGAATGTCAAGGTTATACAATGCCGCTGCAGACTCCAGGAGATTCATGGCGTTATTATTATGACAAGTTGTGGGATTCGTTTGACATGAGGGAAGAATCAGAGGAAGAAGAAGATTTCTTTGATGAGTTGGATATTCTGCGTGAGTACGAGTCACAGCAAAGGTTTCCAGCTGAGTATTCTAGATGACCACGGGAAACTTCAAATGACGATGAAGTAGGTCCTAGTAATGCTGGTGAACATGATGATGTCCAACAAGTTGAAGTTGCTCCTGGAAATCAGTCGGCAGAGAATGATAATCAAGAAGCTGAGAACATGCCAATATTTGATCATGGTGATTCAGATTCTGAGGGGGAGCAGATCCAGTTCTCAAGTCAAACAAACCAAATTGGTGAACAAGGTGCAAATCAGTTGAAGTTGCTCCTGGTAATCAGTCGGCAGAGAATGATAATCAAGAAGCTGAGAACATGCCAGTATTTGATCATGGTGATTCAGATTCTGAGGGGGAGCAGATCCAGTTCTCAAGTCAAACAAACCAAATTGGTGAACAAGGTGCAAATCAGAATGTTACTAATCTGGAAGGCAATGTGGATATTCCAAGTGAAGTAATGCCACGAACCCTTTCATACCATCCAGAGGAGCTGATCATTGGAGAGTTGCAATCGGGAGTTCGCACGAGACGCCAAATTGACCAAGGGCTTACATGTTTTTACTCTACAGTAGCACCTTTACAAACTGAATTTTCATTGAGTTGTTTCATTTCGCAGATCGAACCGCGAACTTACAAAGAGGCGCTTACTGAAGACTCTTGGGTCATTGCGATGCAAGAAGAGTTAAGTCAGTTTGAAAAGTTAGGAGTGTGGAAGCTTGTGGATTTGCCGGATGGTCAAAGGAAAATCAATACAAAATGGGTATTTTAGTGTAAGCGAGATGATCGAGGAGTTGTTGTACGAAACAAGGCTCGACTCGTTGTCCAGGGCTTTAGTCAACAGGAGGGGATTGATTTTACAGAAGTCTATGCTCCTGTGGCATGACTAGAAGCAATCAGAATTTTCCTGGCATTTGCATCTTGGAAGAACTTCAAAGTATATCAGCTAGATGTAAAATCGGCGTTTCTTTATGGGAAGGTTAAAGAGGAGGTTATGTCGGTCAACCGCCGGGCTTCACCGATCCGATCCACAAGAACAAAGTCTACTTATTGGATAAAGCGCTGTATGGTTTACACCAGGCCCCGAGAGCTTGGTATGAGACTTTGTCTCAACACCTACTAGCCAACAGTTTCATTCGTGGAAAAGTGGATGCCACTCTCTTCACTAAAGAGGTCGACGGATATCTTCTGATCGTACAGATTTATGTGGATGATATAATTTTTGGGTCAACGAATGAGAATCTATGCAAAGATTTCGTATCAGTGATGAAGCAAAAATTTGAAATGTCATCAATGGGGGAGATGAAATTCTTTTTGGGACTATAAGTTGAACAACTACCTGAGGGAATTTTCATTCACCAGACGAAGTACGTGCATGATATTCTAGAGAAATTTGGGATGTCAAGTTCTACTCCAGCTGCTACCCCTTTAGTAACAAATCATGGGATTCACCCAGATCTCACCGGAGACAGGGCTGATGAGACGTTTTATTGATCCATGATAGGTTCATTGATGTACCTAACTGCTTCACGTCCTGATATCATGTACCCAACGTGCCTCGCAGTAAGATATCAATCTAACCCGAGAGCGTCGCACATGATTATTGTGAAGAGGATATTACGCTACATGAAAGGAACTCCTACATTGGGGTTGTGGTATCCTAGAAAAGGCAACTTTACGCTCGAAGGGTATTCCGACTCAGATTTCGGATGCTGCAAAGTCAATGCAAAATCAACAACTGCAGGATGCCAGTTCTTTGGACCTCGCTTGGTTACCTGGCAGTGTAAGAAACAAACGTCAGTGGCGCTATCTACATGTGAAGCGGAGTACGTGTCTACTAGCAGTTGCTGCTCTCAGATCCTGTGGATACAACAACAGATGCGCGACTACGGTTTGCAGTTTCTTAACACACCTCTTTTTGTTGATAATGAGGCCGCAATAAATATAACAAAGAATCCAGTACATCACGCTAAAACTAAACATATAGAAATTCGACATCACTTCATCCGAGATTGCTTCGAGAAGAAGTTGATTCGAATAGAGAAAATCCACACTGACGAACAGAAAGCTGATTTACATACCAAAGCTTTTGACAAAACACGTTTAAAATATCTTTTAAAACTAAACGGTATGAAGCTTCTTTCGGTGTCGGATGGCATTATTGGCGTTGATGAAGGTACTGTTGCGGATGAAGATGAGAAACAATCTGCAATGGTTTGTCGATTTTTTACTTGTTTTGGTATTTAGGGGGAGTAGAATGTATATGTCTTAGGTCACGTTTTACGAGAAAATAGGAAAATGTATATGTCTTAGGTCATGATTTCGCTTATATGGTCTTAGTCTGATGATTTCGCTTATTAGGACAGGAGCTGATTTCGCTCATGTGGACATGGGGTCCTTGGAGCGAAATCATCAACCCTATATATAGGGTCACTGTAGGTCCCCCGGAGGTCGAGGTTAAACCTTATCCTTGTTATGTTTAACACACTAGCAAGTGCGGAATCCAAGCTAGAATGCAAACCGGTAGTTTATATGAGAACACAAGCTACAAAGAGAAAGGTAGACACACGAGATATCAAAGTTTTCTCTTGTATTTCAGTGGACACGGTTACAGCCCTTGACCAAACTGAAAATACGCTCTCTACAAGACTAAGTTCACTCACACAATGAAGTGAACACATTACATGACTATATATACCCATAACAGTTAGTCTGGTCGAAGGATCAGAAAGACTGACCGAAAGATCATCTATCGACCAGATACCTACCGAAGGATCCACATATACCTCGAAGGATGGTATATCCTTCGAGGTCCATCTACATCCATCGAAGGTTATCTTTCGAGCTCATCGAAGGATATAAACAATCCTTCGATGACATCCTTCGACACAACAAACTTACAATCCATGTGTTAACTGTTTGGCCAAGTCAAACCAGGAGGATGGTTGACTTGGTCAAACTTACATTGAAACACATACACAAACCAACAAAAGACGTAAACAAGACTAACAAAAGACATCGTTTTATATCATTACAAAATACAGACAAAGTACAGACACAAGTGCACCAACAAACTCCCCCTTGGCTGTAGCTTTGTCTCGATCTTCGTGTCTTCACGTCTCTGACGTCCTTTCAACCGTCAAGTGATGCGTTGACCATGCACTTCCCGCATTCACAAGTAGGTTGAAGCAATACAATGCCATCTTCTGAAACTTCATTGCTTGTTCCCGATCCCTAACCAAGTAGTTGATCTCGTGATCCTTAAGAACAATAATATCCGACCTGGACATGTTAGTAATCCACATCGGATCTATTATTCGAAAGTTCTCCTGACTGTCTTGGAATAGGATCACCGCTTCTCCAGTATCTGCATCATAGACCCAGCAACGAAAGTTACCCAGAAAATCTGTCTTCATTTTCAACAACGGTATCTTCTTCATCAACTTCGGAGGATCATAAACCAAACGATAACGAGCAGTATTTGTGTCTGGATCAAGCGTAAACCTTATCTGCTCGTATCGAGGAAACTGCGGCTTGTATAGCGGATCCTTCCAACCCCTTCTTCGTTCCAACCTGATCTTCTTGGCGAACAGATCCACCATCTTTTCTTCGACTCGATTAATAACCTTCAGCTGAGCCAAAACAGCAACATCATAATAAGGAAGTGAAAGAATGCTGAGAAGAGTCCTGAAGTACTGAAGGCCGCATTCTCGCTTCACAACCATGCAATGAAGCTCCTTGATGAACATCCAGCTAATAATACGACCCCGAGCCGAATTCTTTTCCAGATTCATGTAGTTGACCTGATCCAACGGAGGGAGCGGAGGAGGATTCCTAGCTAGGAAATCCGCTCGCCATTCGTTCACGATCTTCTCACGGTTTTCTTGAGCTGTAGGAGAATCTGAAGAAAGATTAGAAAATTCTGCTGTCTTTTCCGCCACATACCCATCATCAAGAGCATTAAACTCCGCATTATCTTGACCAACATAAACAGGACGTTCCGGATCCGAACCGATGAAGATTTCTTCAATCGTAGAGAAATCGGTTTCGTCCAGAACTAACGGAGTAGCATCGATCATATTCACATCAACTTCATCCAATTCCTTCAGAGCTAAAACACGTTCATCAGACATCTCTGTAACGTGTTCTCCCTCTTCTAATAGTTCACCCGTGACTGGATGATACTGATGAACAATTGAGGATTTAGGGAGATCGGCAAACGATTCCGGTTCAAGACTAACATGTTCAAGTCCTGCCGAAGCTTCCAACGTTTCAGTCTGCTCAGAAGGACCAGTAGTAGCTGTTGGAGGAGCAGTAGGAGCATCTTGAGACGTACCAGACCCACCTGCAGCACCGGATGCAGTTGCACCGGAACCTGAGGCAGCTGGTTGATCAGGATTTGCTTCATCATCGTCTTTGTCATCGCCACGCTTTGAGGGAACGATGCCTAAAGCGTTGCACCTTTCATTCCAAAGCGTACCTACTTTGTGATTAATTTTCTTGAAGTTTGCATGAACAGGCTTGAAGGCTTCTATTAAGCGATCATCACGATTTTTATAGCGCTCAGACAGCTCTTTATGCTTCTGCTTTAACACTTTTGCCTCATGCTCTAACACAGTGCTATGCCCTTTCATTATCTCAACTTCCCTATCACGAGCCCTGTTTGCTTCTTTCAGCCTTTCAATCTCTAGAGCTTGTTCTTTTATCTTAAGATTCTGAGCATCAACGATAGAGACTAGCTTATTGTGTGCCACCACATCCTGTGTTTGCTGTACACGATACTCTTCAATCTTTCTAGTATTCCGAACAACTAAGTTACCCAATTCACTGATTTGTTCGAGCAGGAAGTGAATTTTCTCAGCTTTAGACAAACTAGACAATGTTTCTGCTAGAGTCGGCCGTGAAGGCTCAGGTCCTGAGGAGCCAGACTGAACAGATGGACCGGAAGTACCTGTTGGACCAGTAATAACAAGAGGAGGACGTACGTGTGTACCTGAGACGGGAGTTGCAGGCGGCTGTTGATCAACAGTCGCCGTGCGTGTCCCAGAAGACGTCTGAGGAGAAGAGACCAGCTCCAGCATCTCTGATGTAGTCAATTGATCACTGACAGGTGGTAGCTGATGCTCTGGAGGCGTTGAATGCTGGATAGAAACAGGTATAGGGGCATCACCAGCAGTTTCCTTTGATTTCTATGAAGCACGAACACCCTGTCTTCTTGCTTTCCTCTTTCTAATCAAACCAGGTGCAGCAGGGATATAATCCTCATCTTTGTCAGATTCTGCGGTTCTAACCGGTTTCTCTATACGTTCAAAACCACGAAAATTCCCACGCTGATCATAAGCCTTTCGCATCCCTGGAGGAGGAGGATTATCATCCTCAGAAGACGAATCATCATCACCAGAACCTCCTTCATCATCAGAAGACGAACTGCTTTCATTCACCAACTTCCTTGGCTCGTCCACCTTTCCTTTACCTTTGTCGGTCGTATCATCGCCTGACCGACTTTCAGTACCACCATCACCACCTGCACTACCACCTATATCTCCAACTACAGTACCACCAATATCACTACGGACATCAGAATCGATGAACACTCCTTGGACTTCTTCTACAGCAACATTCACATCAACTTCAACATGTGCTGCCGCACTGGAACTTCCAGCAGACTTCCTGCTCGATGCTTTAATTCCGTGCTTAGCCCCGAGTTGTGTGTTAGCTAATGCAATTAACCTTGGCTCTTCATCATCAGAATCACTTGCATCTCGACGCCACTTGTTGTTCTGTGGTGCCTCGTAGGTCGGAACATCGAGGTGACCAATAAGCTTTCTCACTGGATCGGATTCCTTGTACTTAGACATAGACTTGAAGATCAGCAGTGTACGCTCGTTCATCGGATTAACTGGAAGAACATCTGCTTCAACTTTGGGAAGATCCGGAATCTGATCATCGATCATCATTTGCAAGAATCTTGGGTATAACCAAAACTTGGTTGACGTCCGTTGATTTGCTGATGGAAGTGGCCCGCGAGCATTCTCTTTCAGATTGTCGAAGATGTAACGTGATATGTTGAACGGCTTATTCAGAATTAAAGCCGTAAACAATTCCGTCAATTCAATCGGCGACAGATCGTATCCAGACCGTTTGTTGCTCAGGCAGTGAATAAGAATATGCAATAAGAACTTGTATCGTAACGGCATAGACCCTTTGTTTATCTTATTTGCTAGCACATTATCAGAGTAACATAGCCTCATCAATAAACCACGCTGACACTGTAAATCAACAGAAGTCGAATCTTCTGGTTGATCTCCCAATTGCAAACGCGCTCTGATGGTGTTCTCGGTGATCACCACGGGTTTCTCAGTAACAAATCCTCTTATCGCTTCTTGATTATCCACTGTTTCTTGATCTGAGACTGGTAAGCGGTGTGTTGAGTAGTAATGGCGTAGTTGATTCGTGCCCGGTGAAGATTCTCCATTATCCCATTGAATTCCGGACTAACTTTGCCTTCCGGTTGCAGATACGCGGCCATGTTGTGTCTTGGCTCGGACATTAATTCAACTTCGGACTTTTCTCTCTTAGATGGTTTTGCCCGTTCCTTCTTCACTTTCGGTGCCATTTCTGTTCAAGAAAAACAAAGACACGTAATGAGAAAGTTGTCAAACAGTCATCAAGGATTTCACACTTAGGAAAAATTTCAATTTCTTGAAAAATTTCTAAGTGTTGTTTCCTCGAAGGATGCCATTTAGACATCGAAGGATTGACACTTGGCTCGAAGGATGACAATCTGATCGAAAGATGTCATTTTCTTCGAAGGATGAAATGCCTTATCGAAGGATCATCTTTCTAAAGATCATTAATTTTGAAAGATGTTTTGGTCAATCGAAAGATCTGATCAATCGAAGGATGAATCCTTCGAAAAGCCTTGTATCCTTCGAGTCTCATTTCGAAGGATAATATGCAGTCCATCTTTCGAGGTTAGAAACCATCATCCTTCGTGTTGATTTCCGGCGACACTGTTCATCGGATGATTTTCCGGTGATTGTTTTAAGTTTGATTTCCGGTGACAGTTTTAAGTGGTTTTCAAATATGTTTCATACCAGTTAAAAACAACAACATCAAAACCATTTAAAACATCAACATCTTAGTGTTAAATGCATTACTTCTGAGTCCGATTTAAACCCAAATCCCAAAACATAACTATGGTTAATCCCAAGCCCAAAACCCTTGACATCGAGAACTACCATCCATATTAAAAACCTTCTGATCATCAAAAAAACCTAACACTAACATATTTGCAACATTATCATATTACATATAAATCACATTTCATTCATCATTTTCATAAACATGAAAACAAGAACAAGAAGGATAACATCACATGATCAAATGAAGTGTTCGTGTTGTTGTTTGTTAAGAGTATTAGGATTATCCTACCGTGAATGTTATAGAAATCCTGATATCTTAACTTGTTTTGATTTTGGCAGAGTTTCGGTATGATCAGAGGATTTTTGAGTGATGAATTTTGAAATGTTATGTTTAAATGAAGAAGATGACCACTTTTATACTCTGACCTCGAAACTTGAACCGTCTCGAAGGATCAAAGACCTTTCGAAAGATGAAAAGGTGTTTCGAAAGATAAGACTTTGGGTCGAAGGATCCAGATCTGGATCGAAAGATACCAGATATTTGTGGATCTGGGTCGAAGGATACCAGATATTTGTGGGGATCCTCGAAGGATATCTTTCGACCTAATCCATCTTTCGAAAAGTCTGATCAGCTTGAAAGATCAAATTGGTCAAATCCTTCGTTGACCAATTTATCTTTCGACCATGAGGATTGACTTTCATTGACCATCTGATCTTTCGAGGGCCATTGCTTCCTCGAAGGATCAGATTTTCACCAACACTTTGGATTTTGGGAATTTGCAACTCAAACCCTTCAAATTCTTAACAGTTTTCAGAAACGACCGTTTTGAAAAATTGCCCGTTATGAAGTTCTGCAAAGGTCAGTTTTATGAAGTACTTCGGCTTGCCAGGTATCGGATCGAGCACCAACATCAGTTAATCAAAAATAAGATTAAATTGAAATTCTTTTTGGATTTTGATAAAATAAAAGACAACAATTTTAATATCCTTTGAATGTTATCAAACGACATCACCGCTAATGTCGTGCTGATATGCACCAAACGACAAAACTGTTTAAAATAAGACAATAAAAGTTAAGCAGTAAATAAATATGTACAAACACAATAATATTTTTGCGAGTTTCTGGCGAAGAGAATCATATCAGTTCGCGGTCTTTTGTCAAAACACATTTCCTTTTAAGATTCTTTTACAGAAGCGGATAAGTATTCTACCACAATTACCGATATTGTTATCCACTTAAACTCAGCGATCAAGTGTAATCATAATACATTGAGATACATTTAAGGTATGATTTATACTTACCGACCGGTGTTCATCCACTCACCACACATTCCCGTATCAAGGTATGCACGAGAGTTCATCTTACTGGGGAGTATACCATTTATCATCCGTTTTTAACGTATATAAAATGTGAACAAGTCACTTATTTGATTTGAAAACAAGCCCTATGTGATAGAATCACTTATTGATGAGGAACTTGATTTTCATATGCATGAGGGCATAGGAGCAAGTCCGTGAACAGGTCAGTACTTCCGTACAGCAGAGAGACGAACTTGACTCCCGGATAAATGTGATATATTATCACTTATTTTGATTGGACATGTGATTGTTTATCACTTATTGAGGTCGAATGCAGTATGAGATATGTACACGTATGTATGGTATCATGGACGAACTAGACTTTGTCTTTTATAGAAACAACCATGATACCCAGATGATAAACAACATAAACCCCGAATATCTCAGAACCTCGGCAATCTATCAAACGAAATTTCGGTACCAAGACCATATGCCAATGAGCGGTTCCCACGTGGTTTTCAGTTCGTTATGTTTATATCTCCTGCATACTTTAAAATGATCGTGAGTCTACCGGTACATCATTAGTAAAGCTACTTATCATTTTCCTTTCTTTTGATTTCTAGAAACATGTTTCGACCGACCTCTGATGTAATATCATTTTCTCTTATATTACCAAGAAACTCATTTTTGGTTTTCTATTGTTTTTGTGTTTTTCTGAATTTTCTCCCCCTTAAATGCAGAAAGTAAATAAATTAAAGACATATTTTTGTATTTTTGTGGTTTTTCAATGTTTTTGTATTTTTCTTGAAACTTTCTCCCCCTAAAATTCAAAAATAAAATAAAGTAAAAACATATTTTTGGATTTTGGTTTTAGAAAAATATTTACAAAAACGATTTCCCGATGTCGGTTACTCTTGCTTCACCTTTATGCCGTTTACCAAAAGTAAATAATCGAATCTTGATTTATCAAATGCTTTGGTAAAAAGTTCGGCACGTTGGTGATCGGTATGAATGTGAACCACATCGATAAGTCGCTTTTAAAAGCAATCACGTATGAAGTGATATTTAATATCGATGTGCTTCGTTTTTGAGTGCTGTACAAGATTTCTAGTGATCTGTAAAGCAGCTTCATTATCAACATAAATAGGAGTAGTTAGGAATTCAAAACCGTAGTCCCGCATCTGTTGTTGGATCCATAGAACCTAGGAGCAGCAACTAGACGCAGCAATGTATTCCGCTTCACATGTAGACGTAGCCACACATGTCTGCTTCTTGCACTGCCAAGTGACCAGGCGATTGCCTAAGAACTGACATCCTGCTGTAGTTGATTTGCCATCTTTCTTGCAGCCACCGAAATCAGAATCACTGTAAGCCTTGAGATCGAAGTTATCATCCTTATGGTACCATAACCTGGTGTCAGGGCAACCCTTCAGATAACGAAAAATCCTTTTGACAGCAGCATAGTGAGAGACCTTCGGATTCGCTTGGTATCTAGCGAGAAGGCATGTTGGATACATAATGTCGGGTCTTGAAGCGGTGAGATACATTAAGGATCCAATCATAGCAGGATAAAGTGAAGAGTCCACAGCTTCCCCTTTTTCATCCGGAGTAATCCCGTGATTCTGCGGAAGAGGAGTAGAAATTGGCTTCGAATCGGACATCTGGAACCGGCTCAAGATGTCTCCGACGTACTTGGTTTGATGGATAAAAATTCCAGATTCGGACTGATTAACTTGCAAACCCAAGAAGAACGTCATTTCACCCATCGCACTCATCTCGAATCGATCTTGCATCACCTTTTCAGATTCCTTACATAACTTATCATCAGTAGAACCAAAGATAATGTCATCGACATACACTTGTACCAACAGAAGATCTTCACCTTTTTCTTTGATGAAGAGGGTACAATCGATCAAACCCCGTCTAAACCCGTTGTTCAGCAGGTAGGTAGACAGTGTCTCATACCAGGCTCGGGGTGCTTGATGAAGACCATATAATGCCTTGTTAAGCAGTAAAACTCTGTCAGGATGTAATGGATCTTCAAACCCCGGTGGTTGCTCGACATATACTTCCTCTTCGACTACTCCGTGAAGAAAAGCACTTTTAACATCCATCTGGTACACCTTGAATTTCTTGAAGGATGCGTAGGCTAGAAAGATTCTAATAGCCTCCAGACGTGCAACAGGTGCATACACTTCATTGTAGTCAATACCTTCTATCTGACTGAAGCCTTGAACAACTAACCTTGCTTTGTTTCGGACAACAATCCCACAGTCGTCCTTCTTGCACTTAAACACCCAACGAGTTCCGATCTTCTTGTAGTTGTCGGGCCTATCAACCAATTTCCATACGCCCAACTTCTCGAACTGCTGAAGTTCTTCTTGCATGGCTTCCACCCAGGAATCATCTTTCAATGCCTCCTTCCAAGATCTAGGCTCTTCTTGGCTAACATAGCAGGCGAAAGACCAATCATTTTGTTGTCCCGATTCTCGTATCTCAGCATACAAGCCAGCATTTTCGTTATTTCTGATTTGATTCCTTGTCCTTACACCACTGAGAACATCACCTATAATATTCTGCTGAGGATGAATGTTATGAATTCGGGTTTCAGAAACTGCAGGAATTTCAACATTTGACCTCAAGTTATTGATATTTTAATTCCCGATATCATTCTGAAGCTGTTGAGTTGTAGAAGATGATGCATTTTCTTCTTGGACAATTGGCGCAGACACTGGATCCGTTGCTTCTGAAGTACCTTGAACCGGACGCGGTGCTTCACCATCATTTGCATCAACATACTCCTCATCTTCCGATGAAAAATTGTAGTCAACAGCATCATTAAACACCTCATTTGAAACGAGATTGTTGACAGAAGAAGATGCTTGTGAGTCAACAATGATTGGGCGAGCTAACTGAGAGCCAGTCGCATTCTCGCTTTCAGACAACATTTGAGCAATTGCAATGTCATCATCAAATGTCGGCAGATTAAATGAGTCGAAAAGACCATCATAATCGAACATCCATGGATCTCCAGAAGGCTTCGGTGGATTAGAATATCTTTGAACTCTCACTTCACCCCATTCTTCAATCTTCTTGGTAGTCAGGTTCCATACTCGCAGATTAGGAGTAGCA
Source organism: Helianthus annuus (assembly GCF_002127325.2). Lineage (NCBI taxonomy): Eukaryota > Viridiplantae > Streptophyta > Magnoliopsida > Asterales > Asteraceae > Helianthus > Helianthus annuus. The sequence continues at coordinate 70,665,542 of NC_035446.2, forward strand.
TACCCAAGGAAGTAACCTTCGATAGCTTTGGCACCAAACTTCCCGTCAGGCTCAATCATGGTACATGGTGCACCAAAAGGTTCTAGATATTCCAAGTCAGGAGTCTTCTTGTGTAGGAGTGCGAAGCACGTTTTGCCATGTCTTTTCACTGTGAGAACCCTGTTTAACGTGTAGCAAGCCGAGGCAACAGCTTCAGTCCAGAATCGAACTGGAAGCTGAGACTCCACCAACATGGTTCTTGCAGTCTCAATTAAGGTTCTGTTCTTTCTTTCAGCGACTCCGTTTTGTTGTGGCGTGTACCGAGAGCTGTATTCATGAATGATTCCTTTTGCAGTGCAAAATTCATCCATAACCCTGTTTTTGAACTCGGTTCCGTTCTCGCTTCGAATTCGCCTCACCTTTAGATTATAAAGATTTTCCAACAAGATGATCAAATTCTTTAGAATTTCTGGAGTCTCGCTCTTGTGGACCATGAAGTCAACCCATGAAAATCTTGAATAGTCATCAGTGACTACCAAGCAGAAAACCTCCCCGTGCACACTCTTGTGTTTGACTGGGCCGAAAAGGTCCATATGCAGACGTTCGAGCGGCATGTTTACAGTGTTAACCTTCTTCAATGGATGTGATTTCTTGATCTGCTTCCCTTTCTGACACGGCACACAGACATCTTGAAGTTGAAAATTCTTCACATTGACACCTCTCACCAGATTGTTTTTGACAAGGTGATTCATTTTTCTGAGGTGAATATGACCCATCCGTCTGTGCCAAGAGATCGTCTCCTTTTCAGTGGCTTTTGAAATAAAGAAAGTAACTTGTTTGGACTTAGTTATTGCTTGGCTCATATCGAGGACATACAAATCATTAATTCTTGGTGCTGATAAGAGAATCCATTCTTCGGGAATCTTGAATCCTGGCTTCAGCACATAGCAACCAGCATCATCAAAATGCACGGTGAACTTCTTGTCGCAGATCTGAGAAACACTCAGGAGATTGTGATCCAACTGTTGCACATAATTGATTTTGTCGAAACTCACAACTCCATTTGAGATCATTCCCTCGCCGGTGATATACCCTCCTTTGTCTCCAGCAAACGCAACATATCCTCCTCTTATACTTCACACATCGAAAAGAACACGATAGTCGCCCGTCATGTGCCTGGAAGCCCCACTATCAACAATCCAATGACTATTAATAGTTCCTCCTGGAGCCGCTTGCACATGCAACTAACTTATCATTTTGAGAGGGGGACCCAAGCCTTTGTGGACTTGGGTCGTCCTTGATCATCAAGGAAGGTGATTTCAATCACTTGATGATTAGGAAAAAGAACCTGTGGTGCTCCCCCTGATTGAATTACCTGCTTTTGCTTCCAAGCTGTTTGTCGTTTACCAGTATTTGAATTTATTGTTTTAGCATTTACTGGTTTTACAGTTTCAGGTTTTGCTTGTACAGGTTTTTCTTCTTTGACCTCTGATTTTAAGGCATTTTCAATTACCTTTTGATTCTTTTGCTTTAACTTCTTTTCCCTTTCTTTCAAGATACGTGGGTCTTGTTTCGGGGAAACTGGTCGTTTTTGGTAATTGATTTCTTGGGGAGCACTCGTTTTTGACTTCAGCTTTTGCAGGTATGGGCAATATCTTACAATATGCCCAATTGTGCCACATTCAAAGCACGTTCTCCGCTCTACAAACCTCGGAGAAACATGTTGATGACCAGACGAAAAACCAGACAATGAACTTTGTGATCTAGACGTACTAGGACCTAAATCACATCCGTTGGTGTGTTGGGTGTAATTATTCTGATCATTTCGTTTTAAAATTCTAACTTGTTTTACAAAATCAACGTTAGATTTATCCTGAAATGTTTCAAGTTTGTCTGAACCAGTGGATCCAACAATGTTCATTTTTGGTTCTTGTTTCTTAACAGGAGCTCTTTTGTTTTGCACCTTTTGTGGTTGAACCTTAGGTTGCTCAACCCTTGATTGTTGAATTTTAGGTTGTGCAGCCTTAGGTTGAGTAGCCTTAGACTGTTCAACTTTAGGTTGTTGAACCTTTGGTTGTTCAGTCTTAGGCTGCTGAACTTTAGGTGCTTGAACATTCTTGTTCTGAGCCTTCTTTCCCTGTACCTTACCCTTTCCGGAGTTGACTTGTTGTTTTCGCTCAATTGGTAATTTTTGGTTTCCGTATTGTTTTCTAATTTGTTCACACGGAATTGGATCACATTGAGTGACGGTAACTTTGCCACTTTTGTTCCCCAAAAACTTATCAGTGCATCCTTCAAAAATTTGCTCAATTAAATCTTGATTTACATTTTTAATTGGAAAATCTTTGTTAGAGTAGATTTTGCTATCTCCTTTGAGCGTGTACAACAAGTTATTCCCTTCAGGGCTAACTACAAGGGACTCCATTGCTTTTGATATTTCAGTCTTACTCGGTTTCACTGGTGGATCACACAGAATGTGATTCTCGATAGGAATATCTGTTGTAACCGAGTTAGACTGTTGTTTCACAGTTTCTTCAGATTCATCATCCGAAGAATCAGCATCCTCAATAATGGGAGGACTCTGTTCCTTAACACACGATGTATCTGTCACGTTCTCAGATTCTGATTGACCCGAGGATGATGTACCAGTTGTAAACCCGAGGCCTGCTGCAAAGTCATCTAGACCGAGTGGCACAGTAGGTTCAAAACGGGGCATATCCTCGTCATCAGGCAATTTGGAGTAATTGTGATTCATTGGAGGAGGACATGATTTGAATCCAATACATTTTGCATCCCCCTTTTTCTTTTGAACGTCAATGATGTGATCCAATACATAGCGGGAATTGGAATAGCTTTCCAATTTCTGCTTGATTGTCTCACATTCACATCGAGCTGTTGCTAACTCTACCATTTGCTTTTCAATTGTGTCAATAAGATTATTGTTAGCATGTTGTTTTCGCAAAACTGCCTTTTGTAATTCTGAAACATCATGTCTTAATGACGCAATTGTTGCTTTAAATTCCTTTTCATTTCTGGTTAAAAACAAGTTAGCTTCGGTTGCTTTAGAAAGATCTACAATCAATTCTTGATTGTGTTTGTGTGTGATTTCAAACTGACTTTCCTTTTCTGCATATTTTAAACACTTTGCACATTCAATAGGAACAGAAATAGAATCAGAATTAGTATCACATACCTGAGAAGTTTGACCTTCTACGTGAGCCATAAAAGCTGTATGAAAAGAAAAAGATCCATCTTCAGAGAAAAACTGAGCAAGCTTCTCGGAAGTTCCAGCAGATTTCTGGCAGAGAATAGATCTCCTCTTGCATAATGCTTCAGCTTCAGCCAAAAGCTCATCAACTTCCAAATCTAAAGCATCACTTGATAAATCACCAGCATCAAGTGATTCTCCATCCATGCTCCCACTATAACCCGAACTATCTTCATCTTCTGAAGATTCACCAGCAGACACGGGTTCTATAACCTTCTCAATCACTTTAGCATAACATGCTGTTCCACCATTTCCTCCTTCTCCGAGCTGAAGGTTCCGGTTGCAGATTTCATCAGCTTGAACAACCAATCCTCTGTGGGGATTAGTGTTTGTGGTTCCAGATGCATTTCCTCCAACAGGAACTATTGATCTGACAGAATTGTTGTTCTGTTGCTGTTGTGGTTGTCCTTGATTCCTGAATGGATTCTGATTTCCTTGCTTAGGTGGCTTCTGACACTCCCGCTTGAAGTGACCCTTTTCACCACAATTAAAGCAAGTGACAGCATTCTTATCAAAACCATACTTGGTGTTGTTGTTGCTTTCCAAGTTGGTTCTCCCCGTCCTTTCCATAAACTCCTTTGCTCTTCGAATTGCACTAGCAAGAGCCCATTTGATATCCATCATTTCAAACTCTTCTTTATCCACTTGCTGATAATCTTCATTGGTTAGATTGATATTCCCAATCTGACCTGCGACTAATCCACAATAAGCACTAACCAAGGTATTCAACATCTCCATATGCTCCTTGGCTATTTCAACAGTGACTTTGGAAAAGTTGGAAGTGTCTAATCTGACTGTGTTCGGATTGGAAGTGGCTTGAACGTTTGAAGAGCTTCCATAAAACCCTTACTGTTGTGGTTGTTGCTGCTGAGCTCTGTTTGGGTCTAAGAAAGGCGGTGGTGTGAATTGCTGAGCTGTCGGTTGTACATACTGTTGTTGAGAAGAAGAATCTGGTCTTGAATACATCATCGTGTATGCTGAAGGATCAAACTAATTTGTTGTGGAAGGTCCAGTGTTTGACATGAAAGCTGTTTGAAGCTTCGCGTGTTGAGAGGCTGGTTTTTCTCCATTGATACCTCCTGCAATCCCATAATACATCTCTGGATTTTGAGGAGTTAGTGTTCTTTTTGCTTTAAGCTTTTCTTCTACATCCTTGTTCTCCAATCTTTGAATTAACTCATAAACGGTGATTGTATCTAGAACACCATTTTCTTTGAGAATTTCAAGAAAACTGCTCCACTTTGATGGTAAGCTATCAACAAATCTCTTCACCATTTCTTGTGGAGTGGTAGTGACTCTAAAAGCAAACATCTCGCTCAACAAGTGATGGAACCTTGTAGATAACTCTGCCAAAGTCTCATTCTCCATACACGTGAATCCTTCAAACTCTTTCTTCAGTAATTCTTGTTTGATCTTTCTAGATTGAGCATTTCCTTCACATCGTAACGTGAGCATATCCCACAAGCTTTTAGTAGTCGTACAGTAAACAAACTGGTGATAAATGTCTCTGTGAAGAGCTTGTGTGAGAATCATGAATGCTTTCTTTTCTAACTCAAATTTCTTCTTATCATCATCAGACATAGTGCTGTAAGTTTCTGGATTAGATCCTGCAACTTCCAAATCATTTTCAAATGGGGTGAAGAAGCACATCCATAGATCTTGACCTTGCCCCTGAACATAAGTTCTCAGCCTTTCTTTCCACCATCCCCAATCATTGATGTGATTTAGCTTTGGCGGTTTTGTGCTTGTACCAGTTTCACTGTCGTTCTGCATCATTGCTTGAATGCTGCTGCTTTGATTTGTGACCAATGCCCATTGATTTGCAGTTATCATTGCAGCTTGAGGTGGGGCAATAGCCTGCATCCATGCAGTTTTGTTGAAATCTGACGCAGATTGCGTGGCTGATGATTGCGTAGCTGATGATTGTGGAGTCAAAGTTGTTGTAGTCCACGCGGTTGGATCCCACTGACCATTTGTTCCCATTTTATAAGAATTAATATATTAAGTGAAAATTGATTTAAAATTTGAAAAACAAGTTTTCCCCTTTTTTAAAATTTAATTTTCACAAACTATGTTAATATCTTGAATGAGAACAGACAGCCGAAAGATCCTTGATCGAAAGACCTGAAAAACACAAACTGTTAAACTCAAACAGACTAGGATCGAAAGATCAAACCTTGTTCGAAGGATCAACAGTGTTCGAAAGATCACTGCTGAATTTCGAACAATGATTTCGAAAGATTCTTCAATCGAAGGATCCTTATCTTTCGAATAATAACTGTAGATCGAAATATATATCCTTCGAAAAGATTCCTTGGTTCGAAGGATAAACCACAGACTTCGAAGGATGTTCGAAGGATGGTTATCTATCGAACCTCCTTTGATCGAAAGATGATCTTTCAACTTCGAAGGATATCTTTCGAACTGTACTGACGCAGCTGACACAGTTTGACAAAAGTTGACAGGTTGGTGAAAAGGTGATTGGTTGGTAGACAACTTTCGGCAGAAGGTATGTTCAGAACATGCTTTCTACCAACTCAGATTTGACTAATAAAATATTGCCTAAAAAGGAAGGTTCTTATCCAGAATCCGGTCACCGGAGTAAGCCGGAATTTTGGCCGGAAATTACCAACCTTCTTAAAAACAAGTTTTAAGTTACCCAGCCCGTCCTTTAACACACCCGGTTAGTTTAGAACACGTTTTTACGTCAAGAAATCCAAGAAAAACACTAAAAACGGGTGCTAAACCATGTGAGTTTTGTCCAAACACTCCAAAGTCTTGTATAAACTCGGTTTTTAACAAGGAAAAGAGCCACGGCTCTGATACCACTTGTAGGTCCCCCGGAGGTCGAGGTTAAACCTTATCCTTGTTATGTTTAACACACTAGCAAGTGCGGAATCCAAGCTAGAATGCAAACCGGTAGTTTATATGAGAACACAAGCTACAAAGAGAAAGGTAGACACACGAGATATCAAAGTTTTCTCTTGTATTTCAGTGGACACGGTTACAGCCCTTGACCAAACTGAAAATACGCTCTCTACAAGACTAAGTTCACTCACACAATGAAGTGAACACATTACATGACTATATATACCCATAACAGTTAGTCTGATCGAAGGATCAGAAAGACTGACCGAAAGATCATCTATCGACCAGATACCTACCGAAGGATCCACATATACCTCGAAGGATGGTATATCCTTCGAGGTCCATCTACATCCATCGAAGGTTATCTTTCGAGCTCATCGAAGGATATAAACAATCCTTCGATGACATCCTTCGACACAACAAACTTACAATCCATGTGTTAACTGTTTGGCCAAGTCAAACCAGGAGGATGGTTGACTTGGTCAAACTTACATTGAAACACATACACAAACCAACAAAAGACGTAAACAAGACTAACAAAAGACATCGTTTTATATCATTACAAAATACAGACAAAGTACAGACACAAGTGCACCAACAGTCACATAGGCGAAATCACATAAGGTTGCCTTGTATTCCACGCCAAAGTGCTGCCGGTGTGAAGATTGAGCTGTAATCGTTGTCATATCAATACAATCAGTAGATTAAGTGAAGAATCAGCTTTTCCTAGCTTTGTTCCTTGTTTTCCGCACCTGAAACATAGTAGAACACCTCTGAACGACTCATTCGGGTCAGACCTCGATCCTACACCAACAAGTGGTATCAGAGCTCAGGACGAAGAGTTCATACCGATTCAGCTTGTTTTCATCAGATTTTCTCACTTCTACTCATTCTTTTCAAAATTAAACGAGATTTAACGGTTAAAATGTACTAAATTTCACATATATCACGTAAAACACTGTTTTAACGAATCCTTGAAAGAATTGGACCTAAAATCGACCAAAAACTAGATCAATTGGACAAAAATGTGGCCGACCGGGTGACGTCAGCTTATTTCACACGAAATCAACATTGAAGAACCTCAACATTGAAGATCAATCTTTCATTTCGCATGAAATCAACATTGAAGAACCTCATTTCACACGAAATCAACATCAGAAACGTTATTTCGCACGAAATCACCCTCCAGAACGTCATTTCGTACGAAATCAACATTCATTTCGTACGAAAGCAGCTATTTCGCTTGGAAAGTGTCTATTTCGCTTGAAGAGTGTGATTTCATTTGACTATTTCGCACGAAATAGTCATTTCGCTTGGAAGACTACCATTTCGCACCAAATTAGCATTTTGCATGAAAGCTTCGTTTCGCTTGAGGATCATTTCGTTTGAGCTATTTCGCTTGGAAGTCATTTCGTTTGAAATTGTTTAACATTTTTGAAATTTTCTAAGTGTTTGTTGACTGTTACAGGTACTTGAAGATGGATGATTTTCTGAATCCGTTCAGTGACGCTTTTGCTTTTACGGGAAGCATAGGAGATGATACATCAAGTAACACAAATAAAAATGCTCCAAGTCAGAATACAAAGAAAACCCTTTCTGATGCTTTAAGTGTAGAGAGTGCTTATGGCACATACAACAAACCGCCCAAACTGATGGCAATTGAAGAATACAATAGATGGGCTAAAAGGTTTGAAGAATGGCTAAAATATTTTGCATATCCAAGTTGGAAAAGCATGAAGAATGGTTTCAATATGGGAAGAGCTGATTATGAAAATATAGCAGATAATGAAGTAGAAAGTTTTGTTGCTGAACAAAAGTGCATTGCTTTACTTCACCAGTCCGTGAGAGATGACATAATTTCGTTGATTGAGTACACAAATTCGAAAGATCTATGGGAGAAACTGAGAGTGAAATGTGTGGGTAGTGCCGAGATAGTTAAAAACAAAAAGAAGTTGTTAAGAAAAGAATTCGATTTGTTTGGATGTTTGAAAAATGAACCCGTGTCAAAGATGATCAAAAGATTTGGACATTTGAAGATGGAACTTGCAAGACACGGAATCATATATACTCAAGAAGAATTGGTTGACAAACTGTTTGACTCGTTGCCGGATGAGAAAGACTGGCAGTACTTTGCTTTGACGCTGAAGAACACAATAAAGTCGGAGGATCTGACGGTTAATCTGTTAATCGAAAGATTGGAGAGTCATGAGTTGGAGATTAAGAAATCAAACAAAGTCAATCATTCCTAATATCAGCAGAATGTTGAGTTGTATTATCGAGGAAGTATGATCCCGAAGACTGTGTCCCCCAAGACAGCTTTCTCAGCAGAAAGTTCTAACACGTCAAATCAAGAAAGTTCAAGCAGTGGTTGTCATGGAGGATCATCATCAACTGCTCCAAGGCAATCAGTTCCAAAGAATCTGTTTTAATGTAACATTGTTGTGGATCTAGAGAATGCTCAAAATTTCAGTGAAGAATCCGCAAAGCAGCAAATGGGGTTTTTAGCATCTGTCTTAGAATCATACGAGAGCCTTGTTGTGGGCAAGATTGGAAACACTAACCTCACCAAGGAGGACTATGACCAGATCGACCCAGAAGAGATGGAGTTGATCGATATCAGATGGTGTATGGCTAGTGCGGTCAAGAGAGCACAAAGGTTCATGGAGATTACAGGCAGACATTCTATTGGTGGACCTTCCACAAAACTTGGTTTTGATAAATCAAAGGTCACGTGTTTCAAATGTAAACAAAAGGGACATTTTAAACGTGAATGCCGAAACGCATCTGCTGATGATACTACAAATCCATTCAGAGAGGATTATTACAAAAGAGCAATCTATCATCAAAACAAATCTGAACCGCCCAGAATGAAACAGCTAGAAGATAACCCCAAAGAAAAATCAAGAGCGCTTGCTGTTATTCATGATGACGAGGGTTTCGATTGGAGTGAACTGCTACCAGAAGAAGACGCAGTGGGCTATGCGTTTATGACAAAGATTATTCCTTTCAAAGATACCAGAACAGAAGAAGTGAAATACATCAATAGAAAGATGGTAGCTCAAAACATGAAGAGTAAGATTTACCATACATGGAAAGAAGCAAAAAGGGCGAATAGATGGGATGCTGATAGAGAATGTTATCTAGATCCCAAAGGAAACATAGCTGTTGATCCAGATTCTGTCAGTGTTGAAACTCTCACCGAGCAAATTGCTGAAGAAGAAGAAGCCAGACAGAGAATGTGGTGGGGAGGAGGAGAAGCTGAAGTAAAAGAAGAAGAAAAAGAAAAAGGAAAAAGAAAAAGAGAAGGAGCCGCAGCCAAAGAAAGTTGATGACGGAATTATTGACACGTCAAAAGAATTCACTGCAGAAAATTTGAAGAAGATGGCTGACAAAGTGCTTGCAGTGAAAGAGTTAGAGGTAGTTTCTAGTTCTGGAACTGAGTCTAAAAGCAAGGTCAGTCCGAATGATGCAACCAATGAGTCAGGTAAGAAAGCAAAGAATGAGAGTGACTGCAAAAATTGCATGAAAGACTGCAAAGTTTGTAGTACACTTGCTTACCTCAGCAGTAAAACGACCGAAGAACTGACAGGAAGAGTCGGAGATGTTGAAGATCAGATCTTAAACTGTGACAAAATATTAAAAGCTTCAAATGAACGATTAAAAGAATTAACTGAGAAAATCAAAAATGATAAAATTGACGTAGAAAGAATTAGCAAAGAAAACGAAAAGTTAATTCATGAAAATCGTCAACTCTCAGAAAATTTTGAGAAGCTAAAACGAACGGTAAAAGATTCTGATGAAAGAAATGGTAAAACAAACAAAGAAAATGTGCAACTGTCAGGAGTTCTTAGGGTAAAAGAAGAGCAAATCAACGAACAATTGGATGAGATTACTAAGTTGAAGCTTCAGTTTCAAGAAGCTAAAATTGAAAATGAACGCATCCAGTTGAAACTCAACAGTTACAACTCCGCAAGTTTTCTTCTTCAACATATCGTTCCTAAACCAATTGGGAAGAACAAAGCAGGCGAAGATGTATACTCGGATGGAACTGGGGTTGGGTATCATCAAGTTCCACTGCCAGTGTTAAATAATTTTTCAAAGAAAAAGTCTGGATTGGTTAATGATGAAGAAGAAAATGAAGTTAAACTTCCAGACACAATTGATGTCACATTCATTTCATCATCTGATGAAGATAGTGTTCAATCTCAAGTTGTGAAAAGCATGGTTGAAAATGTTTTAAAAACCGACAGTGACACTACTGAGGATGATGAATGCTTTTTGGATAAATATATTCTGAAATCAAAATCCAAAAACAACTTAAGTGAAGAACCTAATCTTGTGATGTACAAGATGGCAGGATCTGATAAGTTGTATTCGGATCGTGATTTTCCATTGGAGAACGTGAATGTTGGAAAATTGAGAAATGTGTTCAAGTTGATTGAAATTGATGTGTCGGAAATCGAAGGTTTGAAACATTCTGAAAGACAATTAAATTTTGAAAAAGATAAATCTTACTATAAAAAACCTGTTGTACCACCACGTTTTTATAACAACAACCAAAACAGATGGTCGGGAGGATATCAGGGTGGTAAGAATTATCAAAGAAGAAATGTTCAAAATAAAAAATTTGTTGAGAAGACGGTTTTTATGAGAAGTTCGAGTTCAAATTCACTTTCTGATGAAGAATCTAAATTTTTTTCAAAATCAAATGAAGAGTTTTTTGAAAAGAAGGCCTCACAGCCTCAGTCCGAAGGCACAAGTCAGGTTGTTGACACTCGAACATGCTTCAAATGCAATCAAGTTGGACACATTGCACGAAAGTGTACCAACTTAAAGCCTAAGTCTGAAGTTGTTGAGAGTCAGAAAAAGAAAGTTGATGCAAAAGGTAAAGCTCTAATGTTTGTTGAGAAGAAAGTTTTGAAAAATGAAAACACCAAAATCAAAACTGAACCTGTAAAGAATGTGGTAACTAAAAATGACAAGTTTTACATACGGGTTGCTTCGCCTCAACAAATTTGGAAGCCAAAATTAGTTGAAAAGAACACAAGTTCTTCAAAACCAAAGGTGTCTGAGACTGTAAAATCATCATCTTCAACTGAAAAGATGTTGGTGCACTGAATGTCTGTTTACTGCGTCTTAATCGAGTCTTAGGTTTAGATAGGTTAGATTGGAGCACATAAATCAAGATAGGATTTTAGAGTGTAATTTCGCTCCAAATGACATTCGTGTCATTTGAAGCGAAATCAGGAAACATGTTAATTTCGCTCCTAGATGTTAGTTTGTGATTTCGCTCCAAGCTTACTAGGTGATTTCGCTCATAAAGATCACATGGTGATTTCGCTCCTGTCATTTGGAGCGAAATCAGCCTTGCTATATAAACCTGATGTGTGATCTCATTTGTAACGTTGGAGCGAAATCAGGTCATGTGCTAGGTGTCGAATTGCTGTCAAAATTTACTCAGAAAGCATTAATAGAAAGGAAATTGAAAGGAGAAAGCCGTTGTGACTTTGTTTACACTGATTCCGCCTTTGTATACGAAGATGAACTGCCTTACACTGACTAATTAGGGTCGCACACGGTCCAACAAGTGGTATCAGAGCTCAGGACGAGGAGTTCAAACCATAGCAGCTTGATTCTACCGGATTTTCTTATTTCTACTCTCTTCTTCTCATACTTTTCTGATTTGAACTAGTTCCAACGGTTGAAATGGGCTGAATTTCGAGTATATTGTGTAAAACATAGAATTTCAAAAAGCCTAGAAAGATTCAGGTTAAAATACGGATTAAAATTGGTAAAAATGATCTAAAAACATGATTTCGCTCGAAAAGGTTCGTTGTCACACCCCGACCACGTAAAACATCAAATCGTGGCGGAAACGTCGGGGAGTGTTGTAACAGAATTATTGTTCCACAACCAAGGTAATTAAAATAATATTTTATTCATCACCCGGGTGGAATTCATTGTTCAAACAAGAACCATCATGCTACATTGTCTTAAAACTACTGAAATAAAGAGTACATAACGTAATTAAACTAAGTCTAGCTCTGTTTTATGTTACTAAGGCGCGAGTCCACCTAGCGTGTCACGATCATCATCCTATGCATTAGCTCCTGAAAACACATGTGAAAATAGGTACGTCAGCATAAAAATGCCTGTGAGATACATAGGTCTTGTGAAAATAGGATTCATGACTTAGGTTTAAGAAAATGTTTAATGAAAACTTGTCATGAATCCAGTTTAAGTGTTTGCTTATAAAATGTTTGAAAAGCGATAACAAATCAGTTAATATGTATGTATAAAAGAATGACGTATGGTTAAAAGAATAAACAAGTAAAAATAAGTTGTATGAAATAAATTGTTTTGTAAAACAAAGTCTTATGAAAAATATGTTATTTGCAAAAATGTATAAGTCCAAAATTAAATGATTTAAATAACGGTATGTCATGTAATACAATACAAGCACTTATATATAGGAAGTACCAGCGGCGTATCCACCATGCTTGTAGCATACTACACACACATCGTTACTTAAGTCACTTAAACAAACCACCAAAGCGTATAGTTCATGTTCAAGCCAAACATCAAATGTTCTTGTCTAAACCATTGTCAATGTTTAAAACCCAAAATGTAGTCATGTAGTTAAGTGTAAACAAAAGTTATGTATGGTAAGTAACAAAATGAGAATACTTAACCATAAGTAAAAAGGAACAAAACAAAGTATTTTGAATAAATCAAAAAGTTATGTTTTGCCAAGTAAAAGCTTGTTTTATTGATACAAACATTTATGTGGTAAGTTAACGCATTACATTCAAGCCTTGAGACAGCAGGATAACCTTAGAGTAAAGGTTATCAAAGTAAAATGTTTTCGGATTCAGTCATTCCTTACACCCAAACAAACCTAGGGTGTCAGGAACGGGATTTGTCAAGTCCTATGGTACCATTACTTACTACCGAGCGGCGTAGCTAATGTTAATGAATGTAGTAAAGAACCGTTTATGCAAACCAAATGTCATATCAAATGTAAACAAGTTATGTGAAAAACAATGTACTAAGTATGCTAAGTAAACATACAAAGCATAAAAGTCATGTAAAACAATGTGCTAATATGTCATGTAAACATATATAGCAAAACAATGTAATGTAAATCGATGTGCTAGCATGCTCAGTCAACATACATAGCAAAACAATGTAATGAAATCATGTACTATAAGTGTACTAAAGAACATAGCAAGCATAAGATGTGAAAACAAGAAAGCACGAAAGTAACAAGTAGGCACATGTGTTTCACCCCAAAATGTTTGGAAAACAGTAAAAGAGGGGTCTATGTACTCACTTGAGATTGCTTAGAAGTCGTAGGATAACCACCAAGCAATGCTAGTAGATCATGGAATCAAACGGCACCTATATAGGTATCTATATTAATAAACGGACCTATCGGAGGATCGGGTAGTACGAGGGTTCGTAAACCAAATAAGTAGGGGAACTTATGTAACATGGTTTAACAAAGCCTACGTACTAAAACGAAACCTATCCTAAGTGCTTTTGACCCGTTACGACCCGCTTAGGTAGCTTATGCTACTTTAACGCGTCGTTCGTGTAAAACGCGTTCGGAATGCTTAACTAGTCCTATGACAACCAAGTTATGCCTTAACATGCTTAATATTATTGCTAAATCAGTTTAGATGTAAAAAATTATGTTACATAGGCTAAAAATGAATTTTGGCGCAAAAAGGGTATTTTGGTAATTTATCTAAGGCATAAGAACTACTTATCATACAACTACTTAAACGTCGTGACCATAAGGTATAACCTCGGAAGGTTATTCCCTACACAACTATGGTCACCTAAAGTGTTTGGTCGGATCCTAAAGATCGACCAAATGGGTCGGGTTCGTAAGCATAAGCGATTGATTAGATCGCTTACCTTTACGACCCTAAACAAGCACAAATCTAAAAGCGACGAGCTAAACATGCTAGAACATGTTTAGTAATGTTTAGAAAACAGGTTTGGTATTAAAACAAACGGTTTTAATACCCTAGAGTAGTTTGGTTACAAAATACGTGAGAAAACGCATTTTGGCCGAAACTACGACTCGTCACTGAGCCTAGATAACGTGGTAATCAGTAGGTATAGTCGCTAGGGACTATAACCATCGTGATTACACTCACGTTATGAAGTTCAAACGAACTTCGCATTGACCATAAACTGGTCAATGCAGAAAGTCAAACGCAGTTTGACTTTAATGCTAAAACGAACGAAAAACGCGAAAGAATACTTACAGAAGGTCCCCGCAAGATTGATTTCCGAGTATTTCTCAGGTATGAAGTGTTTATAACTCCAACTTAGAGAAAATCTCAGAATCAAGTGGGTTTGAATGAAGTTGTGGTTGGGTATTTATAGGAAACATGGAACCGTTAGGATCGTTTCTTGTTCCCCAAGCGTTTAATCTTGACCCTACACCTCATGCCCACTGATTTACAAAACCATTGGCACCCAAAACCAGCCCGTAGTTTAGGAGAAACCATGTGCATAAGTGTGTAACAGCTGGGAATAGCTGGAAAGCATTTCTACTGATCTGGGAGGGGCTTACGGACCGTAAGCAACCCCATACGGTCCGTAAGGGACCTGCAGACCAGCTATGTTTTCATTTTGACAGTTTTGGCCCCTGTGCGCGCATGGTCGAGTTTTGGCACTTCAAACACCCGTCAAACCCATTTTAAGGCTCTAAAATGAAGTTAAAGTATAGGGAACTTGAAACATGCTCAAAAATATCTCGGATGTCGGTTCGTTTGGCCGTACGATTGCGTTGTTCGGTTAATTACGAGGGAAGTCGTAACGGACGTAAAAACGGTCCAAATTGCGCGACGAATGGATTTTTAACAAGCCAATCACTAAAACATAATGTTTTAATGCTTGCATAAATTTTTGGATGTCCGGATGTATTCAGAACATAAGTTATGCGCGAAAATGCAAACTTATGCACTTTTTGACACTTTTAGTCCCTGAATGACCCAAAAGTTTATTTTAGCACACCGAACCCCTCAAAGCCTATTTCTAAGCTATGTAAAGGATATATAAGGTGTGTTTAACTTATGGCCATGTTCCGAAATGTTCGTTACAGTTCAGATTGGCATACTTTCGCAGTTTGTCAATTTTAGTCCCTGTAAGCGAATAAACTTGATTTTGCCATACCAAAGCCTTCAAAACTTATTTCTAAGTTATGTAAAGGTTATTTAAGGTATGTTAAGCATAAATTGATGTTCTGGAGTATTTGTCGCGTTTAACTGATTACGTTTTCGCACCAGTTTGCGTATAATTCTCCAGAAAGCGATATAGAGTTTGAAATCGAATAAAAGTCAAAACATGAAAAACATCAAACACAAACAAACAAACATAGGGATCAAATAACTTTATTTCATTGATAACTAAATTGTTTACCATAAGCACAGATGTCACATTCGTCGATAAAAAGTTAATTCCGCTCGAAATATCACTGATCCATTTGGAGCGAAACCCCTGATTTCGCTCGAAAAAGCATAACCGTCTGATTTCGCTCGAGACTTACATTCTGATTCCGCTCGAAATCAGAGTTTTTCTGATTTCGCTCGAAATACAGTTCCTTATTCCGCTCGAAAGTAGATCATTCTGATTTCGCTCGAACGTATTCAGTTGATTTCGCTCGAGAGTTGATTTCGTTCGAAAGACTGATTTCGCTCGAAATTACTGATTTTCAATACTTTGAAAATTTTCTAAGTGTTTGCTGATTTTTCAGGTACGTTCAAGATGGATGATATTTTCATGAACCCGTTTAGCGATATGTATGCGTTTGCTGGAAATTCTGGATACGATACTTCTTCGAACAACACAAATGAAAACACGCCGAATGCAAAGAAAAAGTTATCGGATGCTTTGGAAGTTGAAAGCGCGTTTGGAACCTATAACAAACCCCCGAAATTGATGGCTATTGAAGAGTACAGTCGGTGGGCCAAAAAGTTCGAAGATTGGTTTATGGCTTTTGCGTATCCTAGCTAGTAGAGTCTCAAAAATGGATACGATAATGGAGGCAAAAAGGGTGAAACTTTATCATCATCTGAAGAAATAGAGTCGTTTGTTGCTGAGTAGAAATGTGTTGCGTTGCTGTTTCAGTCTGTTCGAGAATCTCTTTGATCGAATACTCTAGTGCAAAAGATCTCTGGAAAAAGTTAGAAACGAAATGTTTAGGAAGTACAGAAATCGTGAAAAACAAAAAGAAACTTCTTAGGAAAGAGTTTGATTTGTTTGGGTGTTTAAAGAATGAATCGGTTTCTAAAATGATTGAGAGATTTGGGCACCTGAAGCTGGAACTAGCGAGACATGGAATTTCTTATACCCAAGATGAGCTAGTTGACAAATTGTTCGATTCGTTTCCAGATGAGATGGATTGGCAATATTATGCGTTGATGCTGAAGAATACTATCAAATCGCCAGAAGTGTTGACTGTAGATTTGCTGATTGAGAGACTTGAAAGTCATGAGTTGGAGCTAAAGAAGACACACAAAGTTAATCACTCATCGTACCAGCAGAACTTGGATTTGTATTATCCAAAGAGCATGATGCCAAAGAGCACATCTCCCAAGATAGCGTTTTCTGCTGAAAATGTTTCCACTCCAAACAAAGAAAGTCAAAGCAGTGGATTTCACAGTGGATCTTCGTCGTCTGTAAATCATTCTGATGCAAAGAATCTATTTCAGTGCAACATCGATGTAGACTTAAAGAACGCTCAGGATTTTAGCGAGGAGTCTGCTAAACAACAGATGGTTTTCTTAGCATCTGTGTTAGAATCTTATGAAAGTCTTGTAGCAGGGAAGATAGGCAACACCAACCTGACGAAGGAAGATTATGACCAAATTGATCCTGAAGAAATGGAATTAATCGACATAAGGTGGTGCATGGCTAGTGCTGTTCGTCGGGCACAACGTTTCATGGAAATAACCGGAAGGAAGTCAATTGGTGGACCTTCTACCAAGTTGGGGTTTGACAAGTCCAAGGTGACGTGCTTCAAGTGCAAGCAAAAAGGTCACTTTAAACGTGAATGCCGGAATGCGTATGCTGATGAGTCTGAGAACCCGTTCAGAGAAGATTACTACAAGAAGGCGATTTATCATCAGAAAAAATCTGAGCCACCAAGAATGAAGCAGATTGAAGATAACAAAGAAAAATCTAGAGCTCTTGCTGTAATTCACGACGATGAAGGTTACGATTGGAGTGAGTTGTTACCTGAAGAAGATGTAGTTGGATATGCTTTAATGGTGAAAACAGAACCTATTCCTTGGAAAGATAACAGAACTGAAGAACAGAAGTATAATTACAGAAAGATGTTGGCCACGAACAGATTGATTAGAATATCTAGTATCTATTCGGAAGCAAAAAGAGCAAAGAGATGGGATCCAGATAGGGAATGTTATCTTGACCCATATGGAAACATTGCTGTTGACCATAACACTCTTGATATAGAAGCCATAATCAAAGAGTTTAAAGATGATGATGATGATTATTGGCAGAAGAAATGGTGGGGAAGCGGAGACGAGAAAAAGAAAGAAGAGAAGGAGAAAGAAGAGAAAGAGAAGTCAAAGAAGGTTGATACTGGAATCATTGACACGACACAGGAGTTGAATGCTGAAAACATGAGAAAGATGGCTGACAAGGTGCTGGCAGCTAAGGCGCTTGAGGTAGATTCTAAATCCGTTTCTGAGTCTAAAAGCCAGGTCAGTTCAAACACTCAACGACTGAGTCAGGTAAGAAAGCCAATGGTGATGTTGACTGCAAAAATTGCATTAAACAATGCAAAGTTTGTAGGACAGTCACTTATCTCAATGATAAGAAAATTGAGGATCTGACTGCTAGAGTCAGAAGCGTTGAGGATCAAATTCTTGATCGTGATAAAAGGGTGAAAGCTTCAACTGAGAAATTTGAGAAGCTTAAAGCACAATGAAAGGTTAGGCAAGAAAATGAAAATGAAAATGATAAAATTGACCAAGAAAAGGTTAGGCAAGAAAATGAAAGGTTAGTTTTTGAAAATCGTCAGATTACTGAAAAATTTGAGAAGCTTAAAGCACAATGAAAGATAATGATGACAGAAACGGTAAAACTTATAAAGAAAATGTTCAACTAACAACAGTGCTTCGATTAAAAGAGGAATCAATCAACCAACAACTGGATGAAATCGCAAAATTAAAGCTTAAAGTTCAAGAAGCAGAAATTGAAAATGAGCGAATCTAGTTGAAGCTTAAGAGTTACAACTCCGCAAGCTTTGTTTTGCAACACATTGTTCCCAAACCCATCGGGAAAAACAAAGCAGGCGAAGATGTTTACTCTGATGGAACCGGGGTGGGTTTTCATCAAGTTCCACCACCAATTCTTGATAATTATTCGAAAAAACAATATGGGTTGGTTGAAATTGAAGAAGAAAATGAAGTGAAACTTCCAGATACAATTGATGTCACGTTCACATCTTTCGATGACGATGGTGTCCAAACTGATGTTGTAAAAAGTGTTGTTGAAAATGTTTTCAAAACGGATAGTGACACTACTGAGGAAGATGGATGTTTCTTGGACAAATACATTCCGAAACAAAAATCCAAGAACAACTTAAATGATGAACCTACTCTTGTCATGTACAAGATGTCGGGATCTGATAAGTTGTTTTCGGATTCTGAGTTTCCCATTGAGAATGTTAATGTGAAAAAGTTAACAAATGTTTACAAGTTGGTTGAAGTTGAGTTGTCAGAAGTGAACAGTTTGAGTCAAACAAAGAGACAAATGAATTTTGAGAAAGATAAAGCTTACTACAAGAAACCTGTTATTCCATCACGTTTTCATAATAACAATCGAAACAACTGGTCGGGTGGTTATCAGGGTGGTAAGAGTTATCAAAAGAGAAATGTTCAAAACAAGAAGTTTGTTGAAAAGAAGGTATTTGTGAACAGTTTAAGTTCACTTTCTGATGAAGAGAAAAAGATTTTTTCGAAAACAAATGAAGAGTTCTTTGAGAAGAGAGCTTCACAACCTCAGTCTGAAGGCACAAGTCGAGTAGTTGATACTCGAACATGCTTCAGATGTAATCAAGTTGGACATATTGCACGAAAATGTACCAACGTGAAGCCTAAGACTGAAGCTGTGAAGATTCAAAAGAAGAAAGTTGATGTAAAGGGAAAAGCTCCATTGGTTGTTGAGAAAAAGAGTTTGAAAAATGATAACACCAAAGTCAAAAATGCACCCGTAAAGAAAATGGTAACTAAAAATGATAAATTTTATAAACGGGTTGCGTCAACTCAACAAACATGGAAGCCGAAAGTTGCTGAAAAGAAAGCAAGTGGTTCAAAACCAAAGGTTCCTGAGACTGAAAAACAATCATCTTCCACCACATCGGCAAAGATGAATGTTCCTTTGGATTTTTATGTGACACTTGAGAAAGAAATGCAAAAGTCTGAAAAGAAAAATGGTGAAAAGAAAGATCAACCATCTGGTCAACCTAAAAAGGATGAGTTTTTCTTATATAAAAAGGTTGAGGTTGGGTCTAAAGAAAGTCTAAAAATGAACGACAAAAATTTTCCGCCACTTTACACCACAAAATCTCAAATTCCAATTAAGTTACCTGAGTCAAAACAGGCTTGGGTAGCTTCCAAATCTAAATAAGTGTGTGTAGCGTTTGCCGGAGCTTCCTTGATCGTGAAGCATGAATCGGCATCTTTATTGAAATGTTTTAAGTCATGTTGTGATATGTGCAGGATCTTCCAAGATTAGTTTCACGATGGATCATGGATAGTGGAGCTTCTCGACATATGACAGGGAAAACTGCATTGCTGTATGGTTTGAAGAATATAAATGGAGGATACGTAGGATTCACGGTAATCAAGGTGGTAGGATTATTGGTGAAGGAACGTTATCCAATGGGATTGTGACGTTTGAAAGAGTTAACTAATTTGCCGAGCTGGAGAACAATCTGCTGAGTATCTCGCAGATCTGTGACATGATGTATACCACTCACTTCACTGACAAAGAATGTTTGATCTTGAAGCCAGGATTTGTTATCCCTAAGGAATGGATTATCATGAGGGCACCAAGAGTCAATGATCTGTACGTGTTGGACATGAGCGTAGCTACTACAACCATGGGACAGGCTCATTGTTTTGTGTCCAGAGCAACTGAGAAAGAATCGAGATTGTGGCACCGCAAGATGGGGCATATATATCTAAGAAAAATGAATCACTTGGTGCACAACAATTTGGTTACAGAAGTTCACATCAAAGGTTTTCATCTGGAAGGGGAGTGCATTAGTTGTGTTAAAGGCAAGCAGAAGAAAAAGTCACACCCTACAAAGCAAGTCAATTCAGTTTCAAGACCTCTGGAAAGACTTCACATGGATTTGTTCGGTCCTATGAATGTCAAGAGTATTACAGGAGACTACTACTGTTTGGTCGTTACTGATGATTATTCCAGATTTTCGTGGGTAATGTTTTTAAAGTCAAAAGATGAAACATATGACAGTTTGATGACGTTGTTCAAGAAGATTGAGAATCTGTACCAAAGGCGTATTAAAAGAATTCGAAGTGATAATGGTACTGAATTCAAGAACAACAAGATGGAAGAATTTTGTGATGAAAGAGGTATATTGCATGAGTTTAGTGCTCCGTACACTCCGCAGCAGAATGGAGTCGCAGAACGCAAAAACCGGACACTAATCGAGACGGCTAGAACAATGCTCGCAGATTCAAAGTTACCGATAAATTTTTGGGCAGAAGCTGTTTCCGCCGCATGCTATACGCTCAACAGAGTTCTCAGTGTCAAAAAGTTCAACAAAACATGCTTTGAGTTGATCAATAACCGCAAACCGAATTTGAAGTATCTAGAACCGTTCGGGTCACCCTGTACTGTTATAGAGCCTCATGGAAAGTTTGGTCCGAAGTTTATTGAGGGTATATTTGTTGGTTATGCAAGCCCTATACGACGTGTCTTCGTTCCAAGTGAGAAGCAGATTATTGAAGCTGCAAATGTTGAATGTCAAGGTTATACAATGCCGCTGCAGACTCCAGGAGATTCATGGCGTTATTATTATGACAAGTTGTGGGATTCGTTTGACATGAGGGAAGAATCAGAAGAAGAAGAAGATTTCTTTGATGAGTTGGATATTCTGCGTGAGTACGAGTCACAGCAAAGGTTTCCAGCTGAGTATTCTAGATGACCACGGGAAACTTCAAATGACGATGAAGCAGGTCCTAGTAATGCTGGTGAACATGATGATGTCCAACAAGTTGAAGTTGCTCCTGGAAATCAGTCGGAAGAGAATGATAATCAAGAAGCTAAGAACATGCCAATATTTGATCATGGTGATTCAGATTCTGAGGGGGAGCAGATCCAGTTCTCAAGTCAAACAAACCAAATTGGTGAACGAGGTGCAAATCAGTTGAAGTTGCTCCTGGTAATTAGTCGGCAGAAAATGATAATCAAGAAGCTGAGAACATGCCAGTATTTGATCATGGTGATTCAGATTCTGAGGGGGAGCAGATCCAGTTCTCAAGTCAAACAAACCAAATTGGTGAACAAGGTGCAAATCAGAATGTTACTAATCTGGAAGGCAATGTGGATATACCAAGTGAAGTAATGCCACGAACCCTTTCATACCATCCAGAGGAGCTGATCATTGGAGAGTTGCAATCGGGAGTTCGCACAAGACGCCAAATTGACCAAGGGCTTACATGTTTTTACTCTACAGTAGCACCTTTACAAACTGAATTTTCATTGAGTTGTTTCATTTCGCAGATCGAACCGCGAACTTACAAAGAGGCGCTTACTGAAGACTCTTGGGTCATTGCGATGCAAGAAGAGTTAAGTCAGTTTGAAAAGTTAGGAGTGTGGAAGCTTGTGGATTTGCCGGATGGTCAAAGGAAAATCAATACAAAATGGGTATTTAAGTGTAAGCGAGATGATCGAGGAGTTGTGGTACGAAACAAGGCTCGACTCGTTGTCCAGGGCTTTAGTCAACAGGAGGGGATTGATTTTACAGAAGTCTATGCTCCTGTGGCATGACTAGAAGCAATCAGAATTTTCCTGGCATTTGCATCTTGGAAGAACTTCAAAGTATATCAGCTAGATGTAAAATCGGCGTTTCTTTATGGGAAGGTTAAAGAGGAGGTTTATGTCGGTCAGCCGCCGGGCTTCACCGATCCGATCCACAAGAACAAAGTCTACTTATTGGACAAAGCGCTGTATGGTTTACACCAGGCCCCGAGAGCTTGGTATGAGACTTTGTCTCAACACCTACTAGCCAACAGTTTCATTCGTGGAAAAGTGGATGCCACTCTCTTCACTAAAGAGGTCGACGGATATCTTCTGATCGTACAGATTTATGTGGATGATATAATTTTTGGGTCAACGAATGAGAATCTATGCAAAGATTTCGTATCAGTGATGAAGCAAAAATTTGAAATGTCATCAATGGGGGAGATGAAATTCTTTTTGGGACTATAAGTTGAACAACTACCTGAGGGAATTTTCATTCACCAGACGAAGTACGTGCATGATATTCTAGAGAAATTTGGGATGTCAAGTTCTACTCCAGCTGCTACCCCTTTAGCAACAAATCATGGGATTCACCCAGATCTCACCGGAGACAGGGCTGATGAGACGTTTTATTGATCCATGATAGGTTCATTGATGTACCTAACTGCTTCACGTCCTGATATCATGTACCAACGTGCCTCGCAGCATGATATCAATCTAACCCGAGAGCGTCGCACATGATTATTGTGAAGAGGATATTACGCTACCTGAAAGGAACTCCTACATTGGGGTTGTGGTATCCTAGAAAAGGCAACTTTACGCTCGAAGGGTATTCCGACTCAGATTTCGGATGCTGCAAAGTCAATGCAAAATCAACAACTGCAGGATGCCAGTTCTTTGGACCTCGCTTGGTTACCTGGCAGTGTAAGAAACAAACGTCTGTGGCGCTATCTACATGTGAAGCGGAGTACGTGTCTACTAGCAGTTGCTGCTCTCAGATCCTGTGGATACAACAACAGATGCGCGACTACGGTTTGCAGTTTCTTAACACACCTCTTTTTGTTGATAATGAGGCCGCAATAAATATAACAAAGAATCCAGTACATCACGCTAAAACTAAACATATAGAAATTCGACATCACTTCATCCGAGATTGCTTCGAGAAGAAGTTGATTCGAATAGAGAAAATCCACACTGACGAACAGAAAGCTGATTTACATACCAAAGCTTTTGACAAAACATGTTTAAAATATCTTTTAAAACTAAACGGTATGAAGCTTCTTTCGGTGTCGGATGGCATTATTGGCGTTGATGAAGGTACTGTTGCGGATGAAGATGAGAAACAATCTGCAATTGTTTGTCGATTTTTTACTTGTTTTGGTATTTAGGGGGAGTAGATATTTTTTTAGAAAATACAAAACAGTAAAAAATTAAAAAAATATAAAAAACATGATAAAATTTCAAAAATCAAAAACAATATAAAATTGAAAAAGAGCTTGTGTAAAAAGGGAAAATGATAGTACATCAGTTTGACAGTTACTGTACGCTAAAGATTTGTAAAGAATTAAATGCGTTAAATAGTCTCTCTGATGATGTGTCGATAGGTTTTCGCACATTTAGTAGATTTGTTCGGGATATAAACCTAAAATTTCAAAACGAAACTTGTTTCGTGGGGAACACTACTTGGATATATAGGTAACCCCTGAAATCTCATTTGAAAGGTCCCTTATTCTGAGATACTAGGTCTTTATACTCAGTGATATCTGGGGTATTATTCTGGGACTTCTGCTGAATAGAAGTTCTGACCTAGTCCCCGAATAATACTTTCCGCAAATGCTTGAAACATAGCATCACCCTCAGCAAATTGATTAAACAATAAAATTGATAATCATTGTTGTTGAAACAAAAGATCCTCTAAAGGGGACACACCGAAAAGTCAAAGCCGTCATCTCTCTGCGTATACGGAAGTATCGACCTGAGCTCTCACGACCCTCATATTTAACCCCTTACAGATATCATCTGTGGTATACTCACCTGTAAGACTGAATATTGGGATTCTGGATACGGGAGTGTATTCAAGAGGTGCGACACATTGTTGGACCGTGTTCCGACCCTGAATAGTCAGTAGAGAACGTTCATCTTCACGTACGTAGGCGGAATCAACGTAAATGAAGTAACAACAGCTTTCCTATTCAATTCCTTTTATTGCTTTCTGATAATGATTTGACAGAGTTTTGGTAACAAAAGCTTGCAACAGTTCCGCTTCAACATTCACAAGTGAGTTACCAGGTTTCGCTTATGAGACCTATATATACCCATGAGGTTTCGTTTGAATGTCATGACGAATAAGCGAAACCTTCTCGATTACCTAATAAGCGAAACCCTAAGATGACACATAAGCGGAACCTTCTATGAATGTACATACAAGCGAAACTATCAACATATAACCTAATTTTGACTTTCTTGATCCTATGTTGACCTATGTTGACCTATCTTGACCTAAGACTTAATGCAGACGAAGTCAACAGACATTTCATGCATCAACAGACTCCCCCTTGGATGTTGACGTAGTCTTCAGCAGTCTCCAGCTCCTGAGTCTTCAGTCTTGGTCTTTTCTCTAACTCTCTGTCTTCTCATCATAATCACTCTATCTTCACAGGTTTTAGGATTACCACCTAGGTCTAACTTCAATCTTCCCTTTGATCATTGATCCAGACTCCCCCTTTCACAGACTCCCCCTCTCGATATGCTAGAATTTGAGGTATCTGGTTCAAGCTTTGACAGTTAGCTTCCGTTGGGAATAATGAAGTCCAAACCTGTTACTCAACCAATAACATTACAATCTATTTTCTCAAACAATAAATCACTAACACAATCAGCTTTAGTAATCCACTCAAGTATTCAGGTTCAAGTTAATGACCCTGATCACTTGATTAATCTACCAAGTTCAATTCAATGACCTTGGTTGATCATTTGACGAATCAAACTGATTTTGATCAAAAACATTTTCAAATTCTTTCTAAAAAATTACAAGTATCAACTTAATGAACTTGCATTAACTTTCAAACAATCAATCTCATTATTATAAGCTCTCCTCATCCTTCAGCTCAGAATCTCTTGCATCTGCTTCAACCTCTGAGAATCCAACAATCAACTCTCTACTTTGGTTTGTCTAAAATAAAGCAGAAATGTAAAATCTTTTTGGATTTTTTAAGGTGATCTAAACTAAGAAATGAAAATAACAGAAAACATAAATTGCAGAATGTAAAGAAATTGAACTATACACAAACTTATTTTTGATGAGCGTGTCAAGGAATCATATCAGCTTTTCAGACGAATTACTAGTACCATTAAGCTATATATCATACTCAGACTTAAACAATTCACCTCGATTGTCGATATACTGATCCATCTTAAATTCTCACACAGATTTCAATCTACTCAGGATACTATTTAGGTGTTTTATGAACTTAGCTCAATTCATGTGTCCCACCTCTTGAATATACTCCCGTATCCAGAATCCCAATATTCAGTCTTACATGTGAGTATACTACAATGATATCTGTACATAAATTAGGTATGCGAGGGCCGAGGGATCTCAGGTCGATACTTCCGTATGCGCAGAGAGATATCAGCTTCGACTTTTCAGTATGTCCCCTTTAGAGGATCTTTTTGTTACAACAGCAGCGACTATCAATTTTATTGTTTCATCTGCATGCTGAGGGTTTATGCTGTGTTTCAAGCATTTGGTGAAAGTATTATCCAAGGACTAGGTCAGAACTTCCGTTCAGCAGAAGTCCCGGAATAATACCCCAGACATCATTGAGTATAAAAACCTAGTATATCAGAATACGAGACCTTTCAAATGAGATTTCAGGGGTTACCTATATATCCAAGTAGTGTTCCCCACGAATTTCACAAGTTTGAAATTTTAGGTTTATATCTCGAATAAATCTACTAAATGTGTGAAAACCTATCGACACATCATTAGTGAGACTGTTTAACTCATTTAGTCTTTCCAAATCTTTAGCATACTGTAATTGTCTAGCCGATGTACTATCATTTTCCCTATATACACAAGCTCTTTTTCAATTTTATCATGTTTTTGTATTTTTGCATTTTTTACTGTTTTTGTATTTTCTGAAAATATAACTATATACATCTACTCCCCCTAAATACCAAAACAAGTAAAAAATCGACAAACCATTGCAGATTGTTTCTCGTCTTCATCCACAACAGTACTCTCATCAACGCTCACAATTCCATCCGACACCGAAAGCTATTTCATACCATTAAGTTTTAACAAATATAGAAACCGATTTTTATCAAAAGCTTTAGTATGCAAATCAGCTTTTTGTTCGTCAGTGTGGATTTTCTCAATTCGTATCAACTTTTTCTCGAAACAATCGCGAATAAAGTGATGACGAATTTCTATATGTTTAGTTTTAGCGTGATGTACAGGATTTTTAGTTATATTTATTGCGGCCTCATTATCAACAAACAGAGGTGTGTTAAGAAACTACAAACCGTAGTCGCGCATCTGTTGCTGTATCCACAGGATCTGAGAGCAGCAACTGCTAGCAGAAACATACTCCTCTTCACATGTAGATAACGCCACAGACGTTTGTTTCTTACACTGTCAGGTAACCAATCTAGGTCCAAAGAACTGGCATCCTGCAGTTGTTGATTAAGCATTAACTTTGCAGCATCCGAAATCCGAATCAGAATACCCTTCGAGCGTAAAATCGCCTTTCCTAGGATACCACAACCCCAATGTGGGTGTTCCTTTCAAGTAGCGTAATATCCTCTTGACAATGATCATGTGCGAAGCTCTCGGGTTAGACTGAAATCTTGCTGCGAGGCACGTTGGGTACATGATATCAGGACGTGAAGCAGTTAGATACATCAAAGAACCTATCATGGAATGGTAGAACGTTTCATCAGCCCTATCTCCGGTGAGATCTAGGTGAATCCCATGATTAGTCGCAAGTGGAGTAGCAGCTGGAGTAGAACTTGACATCCCAAATTTCTCTAGAATATCATGCACGTACTTCGTCTGGTGAATGAAAATTCCCTCAGGTAGTTGTTCAACCTGTAGACCCAGAAAGAATTTCATCTCCCCCATTGATGACATTTCGAATTTTTGCTTCATCACCTGTTCGAAATCTTTGCACAATTTCTCATTCGTTGACCCAAAAGTTATATTGTCCACATAAATCTGTACTATCAGAAGATGACCATCAACGATTTTAGTGAAGAGAGTGGCATCCACTTTTCCACGTATGAACTTGTTAGCGAGTAGGTGTTGAGACAAAGTCTCGTACCAGGCTCTCGGGGCCTGATGCAAACCATACAATGCTTTGTCCAATAAGTAAACCTTGTTTTTGTGGATTGGGTCAGTAAAGCCCGGTGGCTGACCGACATAAACCTCCTCTTTGACCTTCCCATAAAGAAACGCTGACTTTACATCCAACTGATATACTTTGAAGTTCTTCCAAGACGCAAATGCTAGGAAAATTCTGATAGCCTCTAGTCGTGCTACAGGAGCATAGACTTCTGTAAAATCAATCCCCTCCTGTTGACTAAAGCCCTGAACAACGAGTCGAGCTTTGTTCCTTACAACCACTCCTCTGTCGTCTCTCTTACACTTGAATACCTATTTTGTATTGATTTTCCTTTGACCATCCGGCAAATCCACAAGCTTCCACACTCCTAACTTTTCAAACTGACTTAACTCTTCTTGCATCGCAATGACCCAAGAGTCTTCAGTAAGCGCCTCTTTGTAAGTTCTCGGTTCGATCTGTGAGATAAAACAACTTAATGAAAATTCAGTTTGTAAAGGTGCTACTGTAGAATAAAAACATGTTAAGCCCTGGTTTATTTGTTGTCTTGTGCGAACGCTTGAATGCAGTTCTCCTATGATCAACTCCTCTGGATGATAAGAAAGAGTTCGCGGCATCACTTCGCTTGGAACATCTACATTTCCTTCCAGATTAGTAATATTTTGATCTGCATCTTGTTCACCAATTTGGTTTGTTTGACTTGATATCTGGATCTGCTCCCCCTCAGAATCTGAATCACCATGGTCAAATACTGGCATGTTATCATCTTCTTGATCATCATTCACTGCCGACTGATTACCAGGAGCAACTTCATCATTATGTTCACCAGCATGACTAGGACCTGCTTCATCATCATTTGAAGTTTCCCGAGGTCTTCTAGAATACTCCGCTGGAAACCTGAGCTGCGACTCATACTCTCGCAAAATATCCAGCTCATCAAAGAAATCTTCATATTCCTCTGATTCTTCTCTCATGTCAAACAAATCCCAAAGTTTGTCATAATGATAACGCCATGAATCACCAGGATTCCGTGGCGGCATAGTGCAACCTTGACATTCAACATTCGCTGCTTCAATAATCCGCTTTTCACTTGGAACAAAGACACGTAGCAATGGATTGGCATAACCAACAAATATTCCCTCAATGCTCTTCGGACCAAACTTTCCATGAGGCTCTATAACTGTACAGGGTGACCCGAACAGTTCTAGATACTTCAAATTCGGTTTGCGGTTATTGATTAGCTCAAAACATGTCTTGTTGAACTTCTTAACAGTAAGAACCCTGTTGAGCGTATAGCATGCGGCGGAAACAGCTTCAGCCCAGAAATTAATTGGTAATTTTGAATCTGCGAGCATAGTTCTAGCCGTCTCGATTAGCGTCCGGTTTTACGTTCTGCGACTCCATTCTGCTGCGGAGTGTACGGAGCACTAAACTCATGCAGTATACCTCTTTCATCACAAAATTCTTCCATCTTACTGTTTTTGAATTCAGTACCATTATCACTTCGAATTCTACTGATAGGCCTCTGGTACAGATTCTCAATCCTTTTAAACAACGCCATTAAACTATCAAACGTTTCGTATTTCATTTTCAAGAATGAAACCCACGAAAATCTAGAATAATCATCAGTTACGACCAAACAGTAGTAATCTCCTGTAATACTCTTTACATTCACCGGACCAAACAAATCCATGTGAAGTCTTTCCAAAGGTCTTGAAACTGAATTGACTTGCTTTGTAGGGTGTGACTTTTTCTTCTATTTGCCTTTGACACAACTTATGCACTCCCCTTCCAGATGAAAACCTTTGACATGAACTCCTGTGACCAAATCATTATGCACCAAATGATTCATTTTTCTAAGATGAATATGCCCCATTTTCCGGTGCCACAATCTCGATTCTTTTTCCGTTGCTCTGGACACAAAACAATGACCCTAACCTATCACACCCCCAAAATCCACACGCGGAGTACCACTGCTTGGAGGCGTGACGTGACCAGGATCAAGCCATCAATCATATTGAACATAGCATAATATAAATAAGATAGTTCGTAAAACCCAATTCAATACAATTGATGTTCTAAACCAACATAGTATCATTAGCGGAAGCATAAGTATGTAAACCCAAAGTAAATCATAAGTTCAAATATTCCAAACGTTAAACATAGTATTCATGATCCATTGCCCACAACGACCCGCTCCTCCTTGTGCAAGCTCCGTATGTACCTAAGGTCCTGCAAGGCATGCAGCAGAGAGTCAACAACTAGTTGAGCGAGTTCACAGTTAATAGTTCAGTAATGGTATTGTGTGGGTAGTAAGTTCGTTCGTTATAGCATATATCGTATTTCCATCGCGGCCTCCCAGGCAGGTATGCGAAGATATTAGGGGATGTTCCTCCCAAGTATTCTAGACTAGGTTTATTTGTATCGCGGCCTACCGTTCGGTTCAGTAAGTGTTACTAGTCTAGTCGTGTCATATCGTTTAGTTCTATCAGCTGAGTATGTACAATAATTCAACAAATCCCATTCCCACCCGGGAACCCCATGCCTTGGCTGTGTGAACTCACCTTGGGTTTGCTCGGTATGCTAAGTATGTTCTTTCAATTAATCAATCACGTCCTAAAGTACGCATGTATTCATAATCAGTTTATATCCAAGTTGTGCACGTATAGGTAATCATACAAGTACCAGCATGTATCTGTTATCACATAAGTTATGTACATCACTTAACAGCAGTTAAATAATCCAGTTATCATTTAACAGAATTAACTCAGGTTACTGTGAAAAGTACACAAGTTGGCGAAACACACTAATTGGCGAATCACAGGTTTGACGAAACACATGTTTCGTCAACTACCCCTTTGGCGAATCAAAATTCTATTTCGTTGAGAACCTTTGGCGAAACACAAATTCTAATTCGTTGATTACTCTTGGCGAAACACAATCTCTGTTTCGCCAAGCTCCTATTTCGTCAAACAGCCTGTTACGTCCATAAGTCAGTTACGTCAATCACGCCAAACAGTTACAGAACTTATCTCAGAAAACCCTAATCATTCTAGAGCAGCCGTTTACTCTTTATCATCAATCATCAAGCAGAAACATACGATTAATCATTTAAACATTATACTATTAACCGTACCCTACACATAACAGTTACGGAACCGACACGTAGTTTACCATATCATTAGATGTTCATACAGTTATTACTAGTTTCTGATTCGTGAGTTCAGGAAATCGCCATGTGGTTACATTCAAATCAGTTTCATCAAATGTGGAAACGGATAGTACTACGTAAACTCATGGAACACTAATCATACACATGTTTCACATAAATCTAAGTAACCAACTACTTATGCATAACGAAATCAGAATCAACATAATGACATCAGGTTTAGAGATCAACAGTATATGCACATCACGTATAACGAAACCATGGGATCAAGAAATCGATTTAGCAAACATGCAACTAACCGAGGTAGATGGTATGAAGGTTTTAATCGTTCACGAGAGCTTGGGGAATACACAGGGCTGCCGTCAATTGCAGGAGCGTTCTAGGGTTCTGATTTTTGCTAAAGTGTGACGAATGAGGAGTTTCCGTCTAACATATACGTGTTTTAATGGTCCTGGGCCCTTAATGGGCTTGACGAATCATATGGGCCGGCGAATCAAGCTTTGTTTCGTCAAGAGTGGGCTGGCGAAACAGGCTTCTGTTTCGTCAAGGTTGGAGTTGGCGAATCACCTGATTCGTCGAGTTCATTCAAGTGCTAAACGATCTAAGTTTTGTGATAAGTCACAAGTTATACATATACAACCAAACACAATCCGTTTCATTATAACACAACGTGTGCAGTTACAAGTCAACCAAGTCAACCAGTCAAAGTCAACGGTCAAAGTCAACGTGCATTAAATACAAAATGAAAGTCAAAAGTTCGAGTTGTCACATTATCCCCAACTTGAAAGAAATTTCGTCCCGAAATTTGGTACGTACTTACTGAGGAAGCTAGATAGGTTGCATCGTTCACTGGTTTTCCTGGGGTGTCACATCCTCCCCCCGTTGATCTGGAATTTCATCCCGAAATTCCGTGGTTGTAGCTTCAGCCTCAGCAGTGGTTGTATTGGTTTCGAATAACTGGGGATACTTTTCTGTCATCTGGTCTTCGCGTTCCCAGGTGTACTCTGGGCCACGACGGGAGTTCCAACGAACTCAAACAAGAGGGATTCTCTTGCTTTTTGAGGACCTTAACATCCCGGTCCGTGATTTCAACTGGTTCCTCGACGAACTGCAACCGCTCATCGATAGTGAGTTCCTTGAAAGGAACTATGAGGGTCTCATCTGACAGGCACTTCTTCAGATTCGACACGTGAAATACATTGTGAACTGCACCGAGTTCAGCTGGTAGGTTTAGCTTGTAGGCCACTTTGCCTATTTTCTCAATGATTTCGAACGGTCCGACATACCGCGGATTTAGTTTGCCCCGTTTGCCAAAACGTACCACACCCTTCCAGGGTGAAACTTTAAGTAAAACCCGGTCCCCGACCTGAAATTCCAAAGGCTTTCTACGCTTGTCCGCGTAGGCTTTCTGACGGTCACGTGCTGCCGCCATGCGTTGTCGTATCTGTGCAATCTTTTCTGTGGCGTCCACTACAATCTCTAGACCCGTGATTTGACTATCCCCCACCTCTGCCCAACAGAGAGGTGACCGGCATTTACGTCCGTACAATGCCTCGAATGGAGCGGCTTGTATGCTGGTGTGATAACTGTTATTGTATGAAAACTCCACCAAAGGGAGATGCTTTTCCCAGCCGTTACCGAAATCAATAACACATGCCCGAAGCATGTCTTCAAGAGTTTGGATCGTTCTCTCAGACTGCCCATCCGTCTGAGGGTGATACGCTGTGCTCATGTCTAACCGTGAGCCGAAAGATTTGTGCATCGCTTGCCATAGCTCTGACGTGAATCGTGCATCCCGATCCGAAATGATGGAGGTGGGCACCCCGTGCCTCGAAACAACTTCTTTAAGATAGATGTCTGCGAGAGTGGAGAACTTATCCGTTTCCTTTATAGCCAGGAAGTGTGCAGACTTGGTGAGTCGATCCACGATCACCCATATGGTATCATTCCCACGCTGGGATCTGGGTAAGCCTGTAATAAAATCCATGGAAATTTCTTCCCATTTCCATTGCGGTATCTTAGGTTGCTGGAGTAAGCCCGCTGGTTTCTGATATTCCACTTTGACTTTTGCACATGTCAAACACTTGCCGACGTAAGTAGCGATGTGGGCCTTCATACTAGGCCACAGTATGTAGTTCTGATGTCGTGGTACATTTTATCCGCCCCTGGATGTACCGAGTAGCGGGACTTGTGAGCTTCATCCATTACCAGCTCACGTAAACCGCCAAAAAGTGGGACCCAAATACGCCCCGTTACATAGTAGGCGCCGTCTTCTTTTTGTTCCATTCGTTGCCTTGAGCCGCGTAAGGCTTCAGCCTTGACGTTTTCGGGTTTCAATGCTTTGATCTGAGCAGTTCGTATCTGTGCTGGAAGACTGGACTGAATAGTGAGCTGCAAAGCTCGTACACGCCTAGGTAAAGTGTCTTTCCGACTGAGGGCATCAGCCATAACATTGGCCTTGCCTGGATGGTACTTGATGGCGCATTCGTAATCGTTCAGAAGTTCAACCCATCTTCGTTGACGCATGTTCAAATCCTTTTGCTTAAGGATATGCTCGAGACTACTGTGATCGGTGTAAATCGTGCACCTGGTACCGTACATGTAGTGTCGCCATATCTTAACCGCGAAAACTACAGCTCCCAGCTCTAAATCGTGCGTCGTGTAGTTCCGTTCGTGAACCTTGAGTTGACGAGAAGCGTAGGCAATAACTTTATCCCGTTGCATCAATACGCAACCAAGACCCTGTATCGATGCGTTACAATAAACCACGAAGTCATCTGTGCCCTCCGGCAATGAGAGAATAGGTGCGCTGCAAAGCCTATCCTTTAGGTACTGAAAAGCGGTTTCCTGGGAATCTCCCCAACGGTAGGTGACACCCTTCTGTGTCAGTAGCGTAAGCGGCTGTGCGATCTTGGAGAAGTCTTTGATAAATCGTCTGTAATAACCCGCCAAACCCAAGAATTGGTGTATTTCCGTTGGTGTACGCGGTGCAGGCCAGTTCCTGATCGAATCTACCTTGGATGGATCGACATGAATTCCATCCATGTTTACCACATGGCCTAAGAAGTGGACTTCACGAAGCCAGAAGTCGCATTTGGAAAACTTGGCGTACAATTGCTCCTTTCGAAGAAGTTCCAAGATCAATCGCAGATGATGTTCGTGCTCCTCCTGACTCTTGGAGTAAATCAGAATGTCATCGATGAAGACAATCACAAACTTGTCTAAGTACGGCTTGCACACCCTGTTCATCAGATCCATAAATATGGCAGGCGCATTCGTTAACCCAAATGGCATGACAAGAAACTCGTAGTGACCGTAACGAGTTCTGAAAGCGGTTTTGGAGACGTCCTCGTCCCGGACTCTCAGCTGATGGTACCCTGACCTCAAGTCTATCTTGGAGTAGTAACTCGACCCCTGCAACTGGTCGAATAAGTCGTCTATACGCGGAAGAGGATAACGGTTCTTCACCGTCACCTTGTTCAGTTCACGGTAGTCGATGCACATCCTGAAAGTGCCATCCTTCTTTTTCACGAAAAGTACTGGAGCTCCCCAAGGCGATGAGCTTGGACGAATGAAGCCCTTTTCCAAGAGCTCTTGTAACTGCTTCGACAGTTCTTCCAGTTCGGTTGGAGCTAAACGATACGGTGCGCGGGCTATTGGTGCTGCTCCAGGAGCTAACTCAATCTAGAATTCGACTTGGCGATGAGGCGGTAAACCGGGTAAATCTTCAGGAAACACCTGAGGAAAGTCACGTACAACTGGAATATCCTCCAGCTTCTTTTCCTTTGCTGATGCGTCAGTAACGAGTGCCAAGATGGCAGTGTGCCCCTTTCGTAAACATTTCTGCGCCTTTAAGAAAGAGATGATGCCAACCACTACACCACTCTTGTCGCCTTGAACTTCGAGAGGTTCCTGACTAGAGCGAGGAATACGAATGATCTTTTCCTTGCATAAAATCTCTGCGTGATGCTGGGACAACCAATCCATACCGATGACGACGTCGAAACTACCCAAAACTATGGGTATAAGATCAATCGAGAAGGTCTGACCAGCTAAAATGATGCTACAACCCTTGATTACATGTGCGGCTTCTACACTTTTACCATTTGCTAACTCTACGACATGTTTGGTGTTTAGGGGTGTTGGTGTACGTTTTAACAATTTACTCATTTTCAAGGACATATAACTTGTATCAGCACCCGAATCAAATAAGACAGTAACATAAATATCGTCGAGAAGAAACTTACCCATAACCACATTGGGATCATTCACTGCGTCGCCCCGACCTAGTACGAAAGCACGACCCCGAGCTTCGTTGCCATTGTTGTTGTTGTTTCCCCCGTTATTGTTGTTATTGTTCCCGTTGCCCTGATTGTTGTTGTTGCGATTCTGGTTCTAGTTCAGTTGAGGGCAATCACGTTTGTAGTGACCTTCAGCCCCACACTGGAAACATCCCCGGTTCCCACGCTGTGGCTGCTGCTGCTGGTTCTGTGGAGCTGGCGGTGGAAGTTGCTGGTTCTGATTTGCTGGCCGTGAGCTTCTACAATTCTTAGCCTCATGACCCGGCTTGAGGCATCTTTGATAACGTTCCCTGCGACACCTTCCACTGTGGTGTTTGTTGCACCTACCACACCATGGGTGAGTTCCCCGATATCCACTCTGCCCCTGACTGCCCGATGATTGCTGATTCGGACTTTGGTAGTCGTTGGTGCGACACTGCTGTGCTTGAGACTGAACAGAAATTGATCCCTTGCTGGAATCCCCATCCCACTTTCTTTTGTTCTCGCTGGGCGTGGCAGAAGTAGTAGCTGGAGTAGTAGTGGCAGTAGTGGTAGCACTGATGCGTTTTGGCAGCTTGTTCTGATCCACTGCCTGATCGGTGAGTCGGTGAGCAAGACGCTGAATGTCTTGGATGTTGTTGAGGTTAGCCGACGTCACGTGGCTCTGGATTTCTGGCGCAAGCCCCTTGAGGTACAACTCAATGCGCTTAACTGGAGGGTCCACCATCGTTGGACACAAGATGGCCAGTTCGTTTGACCGTTTCTTATAAGCCTCAATCTCTGACCCCGTCATCTTCAAGTGGTATAGCTCATTCTCCAACTTGTGAATGTCGTCTCGTGTGCAGTACTCACGTTTAATCAATTCCTTGAAATCCTCCCAAGGTGTGGCGTTAGCAGCTGCCAACCCTAGGATCTGTACTTGCGCGTTCCACCAGGTGAGCGCAATCCCTTCCAACGTGCCAGTGGCATACTTGACCCTGCGAGCCTCAGGGCATTCGCACATTTCAAACACTGACTCTAGTTTCTCAAACCAATGGAGGAGTCCCACTGCCCCCTCGGTGCCACTGAAAGTACTTGGACGACAGTCCATGAAGTTCATGAAAGTGCAGACAGGCTGCTGCGCGTGTTGACCTATTGTGTACGAATAGGACAAAGTTAAATACAAGAGTTAATGTAGGATCTAAAGATCCTAGTGTGAGTCCATACTGCAGGGTATACTACCTGCTTGAGCAGCTGCAAGTGCCGCAGCAACTTGAGCTTGAACCAGAGCCTCTAGCTGGGCTTGAGTCATGTTAATTCGTCCAGACATGATCTTCATAGCAAATGCAACATGAGATAGAGAGGTTCGCGAATAGGGCGATGACAGAAGAGTGTAAGCACATAGGGGTTCTCATGTAACGACGTATAGTAAGCAATGTAATCTAGCATACTACGAGCAAAGTTCTATATAGTTCTAGCAAGCGGGTAATAAACATAAACCTTATTACCTAGGATGTCGAGTCTTGCACGTGGAGCGAAGCGTCGTTGTGGATCGTTGAGAGCACTGTTCTGGTTATAGTCCGGTTTTAATAAAAACGTTTTCCCATATTAAAGCAAGTTCTCTATAACCAATGGCTCTGATACCAATCTGTCACACCCCCAAAATCCACACGCGGAGTACCACCGCTTGGAGGCGTGACGTGACCAGGATCAAGCCATCAATCATATTGAACATAGCATAATATAAATAAGATAGTTCGTAAAACCCAATTCAATACAATTGATGTTCTAAACCAACATAGTATCATTAGCGGAAGCATAAGTATGTAAACCCAAAGTAAATCATAAGTTCAAATATTCGAAACGTTAAACATAGTATTCATGATCCATTGCCCACAACGACCCGCTCCTCCTTGTGCAAGCTCCGTATGTACCTAAGGTCCTGCAAGGCATGCAGCAGAGAGTCAACAACTAGTTGAGCGAGTTCACAGTTAATAGTTCAGTAATGGTATTGTGTGGGTAGTAAGTTCGTTCGTTATAGCATATATCCTATTTCCATCGCGGCCTCCGAGGCAGGTATGCGAAGATATTAGGGGATGTTCCTCCCAAGTATTCTAGACTAGGTTTATTTGTATCGCGGCCTACCAGGCAGGTGTGTGAAGATGTTAGTAAGTTTAGTTCGCGGCCTTCCAAAGGCAGGTGTGCGAAGTCAGTCATAATATCGCGGCCAACCCTTGGCAGGTGTGCGAAGATCGGTTCAGTAAGTGTTACTAGTCTAGTCGTGTCATATCGTTTGGTTCTATCAGCTGAGTATGTACAATAATTCAACAAATCCCATTCCCACCCAGGAACCCCATGCCTTGGCTGTGTGAACTCACCTTGGGTTTGCTCTGTATGCTAAGTATGTTCTTTCAATTAATCAACCACGTCCTAAAGTACGCATGTATTCATAATCAGTTTATATCCAAGTTGTGCACGTATAGGTAATCATACAAGTACCAGCATGTATGTGTTATCACATAAGTTATGTACATCACTTAACAGCAGTTAAATAATCCAGTTATCATTTAACAGAATTAACTCAGGTTACTGTGAAAAGTACACAAGTTGGCGAAACACACTAATTGGCGAATCACAGGTTTGACGAAACACATGTTTCGTCAACTACCCCTTTGGCGAATCAAAATTCTATTTCGTTGAGAACCTTTGGCGAAACACAAATTCTAATTCGTCGATTACTCTTGGCGAAACACAATCTCTGTTTCGCCAAGCTCCTATTTCGTCAAACAGCCTGTTACGTCCATAAGTCAGTTACGTCAATCACGCCAAACAGTTACAGAACTTATCTCAGAAAACCCTAATCATTCTAGAGCAGCCGTTTACTCTTTATCATCAATCATCAAGCAGAAACATACGATTAATCATTTAAACATTATACTATTAACCGTACCCTACACATAACAGTTACGGAACCGACACGTAGTTTACCATATCATTAGATGTTCATACAGTTATTACTAGTTTCTGATTCGTGAGTTCAGGAAATCGCCATGTGGTTACATTCAAATCAGTTTCATCAAATGTGGAAACGGATAGTACTACGTAAACTCATGGAACACTAATCATACACATGTTTCACATAAATCTAAGTAACCAACTACTTATGCATAACGAAATCAGAATCAACATAATGACATCAGGTTTAGAGATCAACAGTATATGCACATCACGTATAACGAAACCAAGGGATCAAGAAATCGATTTAGCAAACATGCAACTAACCGAGGTAGATGGTACGAAGGTTTTAATCGTTCACGAGAGCTTGGGGAATACACAGGGCTGCCGTCAATTGCAGGAGCGTTCTAGGGTTCTGATTTTTGCTAAAGTGTGACGAATGAGGAGTTTCCGTCTAACATATACGTGTTTTAATGGTCCTGGGCCCTTAATGGGCTTGACGAATCATATGGGCCGGCGAATCAAGCTTTGTTTCGTCAAGAGTGGGCTGGCGAAACAGGCTTCTGTTTCGTCAAGGTTGGAGTTGGCGAATCACCTGATTCGTCGAGTTCATTCAGGTGCCAAACGATCTAAGTTTTGTGATAAGTCACAAGTTATACATATACAACCGAACACAATCTGTTTCATTATAACACAACGTGTGCAGTTACAAGTCAACCAAGTTAACCAGTCAAAGTCAATGGTCAAAGTCAACGTGCATTAAATACAAAATGAAAGTCAAAAGTTCGAGTTGTCACATAACCCGTGGTTATAGTAGCTACGCTCATGTCCAACACGTACAGATCATTGACTCTTGGTGCCCTCATGATAATCAATTCCTCAGGTATCACAAATCCCGGTTTCAAGATCAAACATTCTTTGTCAGTGAAATGAGTAGTATACATCCTATCACAGATCTGGGAGATACTCAGCAGGTTATTCTCTAGCCCAGCGATGTAGTTAACTCTCTCAAACGTTATGATTTCATTGGATAACGTTCCTTCACCTATAATCTTTCCTCCTTGATTACCAGCAAAACCTACGTAACCACCGTTGGTATTCCTCACATCATACAGTAACGCGGTCTTCCCTGTCATATGTCTTGATGCTCCACTATCCATGATCCATCTGGATACAAGTTTTGGAAGATCCTGCACATAACAAATCATCACTTAAACAACTTCAAGAAAGATGTCGATTCATGCTTCGCAATCCAGGAAGCTCCGGCAATTCAAACTGTTTAGTCAAACATCGAGTCTACCCAGGCCTCATCAGCCTTAGGTGTAACCTTGACTCTCGTAATTTGAATTTTGAAATTTTCAGCCTTGAGAGGTGGAAAATTTGCACATAATCAACCGTAATTGATTCTTCAGCCTTTTTCACTTCAGAAGTTGAAATTTTCTTCTCAATTTTTGGTTTCCAAACTTGTTGAGATAATGCAACCCTTTTGTAAAATTTATCGTTTTGAGTTACCAACTTCTTTACGGGTTCATTTTTCACATTCTTTTTCTCAACAATGATTGGTGTTTTACCCTTCACATCAACTTTCTTCTGTTGAGTCTTCACAGTTTCAGTGTTAGGCTTCACATTGGTACACTTTCGTGCAA
Source organism: Helianthus annuus (assembly GCF_002127325.2). Classification (NCBI taxonomy): domain Eukaryota; kingdom Viridiplantae; phylum Streptophyta; class Magnoliopsida; order Asterales; family Asteraceae; genus Helianthus; species Helianthus annuus. The sequence continues at coordinate 70,705,066 of NC_035446.2, forward strand.
TGTGACCAACTTGATTACATCTAAAACAAGTTCGAGTATCAACCACTCGACTTGTGCCTTCAGACTGAGACTGAGAAGCTCTTTTCTCAAAGAACTCTTTGTTTGATTTTGAAAAAATTTCTTTCTCTTCATCAGCAAGTGAACTTGAACTATTCACAAACTTTTTCTTCTCGACAAACTTTTTGTTTGGAACATTTCTTTTCTGACAAGATTTACCTCCCTGATAACCACCCGACCAGTTGTTTTGATTGTTATTATAATAACGTGGTGGATTAACAGATTTCTTGTTGTAAACTTTTTGTTTCTCATACCTTATTTTACTTTTCTTTTGACTCAGATTGTTCACTTCTGACAATTCGACTTCGACCAACTTGAAAACATTTGTCAATTTGTTCATGTTAACATTCTCTATCGGAAACTCTGAATCCGAAAACAACTTATCCGAACCCGACATCTTGTACATGACAAGATTTGATTCTTCACTTAAGTTGTTCTTAGACTTTTGTTTCGGAATGTATTTGTCCAAGAAACACCCATCTTCCTCAGTAGTGTCACTATCTGTTTTAAGCACATTTTCAACAACACCTTTTACAATATCATTTTGAACACTATCGTCATTGGAAGATGTGAACATGACATCAATGTTCTCTGGAAGTTTAACTTCACTTTCTTCCTCAAGTTCAACCAACCCAGATTGTTTTTTCGTATAGTTATCAAGAACAGGTGGTGGAACTCTATGAAAACCCACCCCGGTTCCATCAGAATACACGTCTTCGCCAGCTTTGTTTTTCCCGATGGGTTTGGGAACAATGTGCTGCAACACAAAGCTTGCGGAGCTATAGCTGTTAAGCTTCAACTGGATTCGCTCGTTTTCAATTTCAGCCTCTTGAACTTTAAGTTTCAAATTAGCGATTTCAACCAGTTGTTTGTTGATTGATTCTTCTTTTACTCTCAGCACTACTTTTAGATGCTCGTTTTCTTTAAAAGTTTTACCATTTCGATCATCACTATCTTTTACTGTGCTTTTGAGTTTTTCAAACTTTTCAGAAATCCGACGGTTTTCAAGAATTAACTTTTCATTTTCTTGTTTAACTTTTTCATGTTCAATTTTATCAGTTTCAATTTGAGCAGTTAATTCTTTAATCCGTTCAGTTGAAGCTTTAACTGTTTTGTCACGCGCAAGAATCTGATTCTCAATGCTTCTGACCTTTGCTGTCAGATCTTTAACTTTCTCACCGTTGAGATACGTGACAGTGTTACAAAATTTGCATTCTTTGTTGCAATTTTTGCAATCAACATTTCGTTCGATCTTTTTACTTGACGCATTCGTTGATGAGTTTGGACTGACCTGGCCTTTTGACTCAGACATGGAGTTAGAGTCTACCTCAAGTGCTTTAGCAGCTAGCACTTTGTCAGCCATTTTTTCCAGGTTCTCTGCAGTCAACTCCTGCGTTGTATCGATAATACCAGTATCAATCTTCTTTGTTTTCTCGATCTCTTCTTTCTCCTTTTTCTCTTTCTCTTCTTTCTCTTTCTCTTCTTCTTTCATTTTCTCGGTTAGAGTTCCCCACCATTTGTGTTGCCAATACTCATCATCTTCTTTTATCTCCTTGATGATGGCTTCCAGATCAAGCGTTTTGTCATCAATCGCAATATTTCCATACTCATCAAGATAACACTCCCTGTCCGGATCCCATCTTCTCGCTCTTCTAGCTTCCAGATAGATACGAGAAATTCTAATGATTCTGTTTTCAGTACGATCATCTTTCCACGGAATAGGTTCATCTTTCGCCATAAATGCGTAACCAACCGCATCTTCTTCTGGTAGAACCTCTTTGCTCCAATCATACCCCTCATCATCATAAATCACCGCAAGAGCTCTAGATTTTTCTCTGTTATCTTCAGACTGCTTCAATCTAGGCGGCTCAGATTTATTCTGGTGATAAATCGCCTTCTTGTAATAATCATCTCTGAAAGGGTTTTCCGACTCATCAGCATAAGCATTTCTGCATTCTCGCTTGAAGTGACCTTTTTGCTTACCCTTGAAGCATGACACCTTGGACTTATCGAACCCCAGCTTGGTAGATGGACCACCGATTGTCTTTCTGCCGGTAATTTCCATGAAGCGTTGTGCTCGACGAACAGCACTGGCCATCGCCCAACGAATATCGATCAGCTCCATTTCTTTGGGATCTATCTGATCATAATCTTCCTTTGTCAGATTTGTATTGCCAATCTTCCCAGCTACGAATCCTTCATACGATTCCAACACAGACGCCAAGAAGACCATTTGTTGCTTAGCCGACTCCTCGTCAAAATTCTGAGCATTCTTCCAATCTATTGCGAAGTTGCATTGAAACTTTGCATCAGAATGACTTACAGATGATGAAGATCCACTGGATAACCACTGTGACTTCCACTGCTTTGACTGCTTTGACTTTCTTTGCTTGCTGTCGACACATTCTCAGCAGAAAATGCAGTTTTGGGAGAAGTTGCTTTCGGCATCATGCTTTTCGGATAATATAGATCCAAATTCTGCTGGTAAGATGAGTGATTTACTTTGTATGTCTTCTTCAGTTCCAGTTCATGACTTTCAAGTCTCTCAATCACCAAATCTGGTTTCAAATTTTCAGGAGCAATAGTGTTCTTCAACATCAGCGCATAATATCTCCAATTCATCTCGTCTGGTAATGAATCGAACAGTTTGTCAACAAGTTCTTCATCAGAATATCTGATTTCATTTCTTGCAAATTCCAGCTTCAGATGACCAAACCTTTCTATCATTTTACAAACTGACTCATTCTTGAGACAACCAAACATATCAAACTCTTTCCTAAGAAGTTTCTTTTTACTTTTTACAATTTCAGTACTTCCTAGACATTTCTTTTCTAGCTTTTGCCAAAGATCTTTTGCACTTGAATAATCGATCAAAGAGATTATGTCCTCCTGAACCGACTGAAATAACAAAGCCACACACTTTTGCTCGGCTACAAATGCATCAATCTCTTCAGCCGATCTTAACGCTTCACCATTTTTGTTTCCATTGGCATAACCGTTCTTCAAACTTTTCCAGCTGGGAAATGCGAATGCCATCAGCCAATCTTCAAACTTCCTAGACCACCGACTGTACTCCTCGATAGCCATTAGCTTTGGGGGTTTATTGAATGTTCCGAAGGCACTTTCCGATTCCCAAGCTTCCTTTTTCTTTTCTTTCGGCGGATTCTCATTTTCTTTGCTTGATGAAGTATCATTGTTTCCGGAATTTCCCGTGAAAGCGTACATGTCGCTGAATGGGTTCAAGAAAATATCATCCATCGTGAATGTATCTGCAAAATCAATCAACACTTAGAAAAATTTTCAAGTTTTTGAAAAACTGTGACAAATAAGCGGAATACAGTATGACTGATAAGCGAAACCAGATATAGGGTGACAGACAAGCGGAAGTCCAATGTTCTAATAAGCGAACCAGGTAAATGTCTATTCAAGCGAAACTACACTTGTCTGTTCAAGCGGAACTATATGGTACGAATAAGCGAAAGTCCGTTCAAGCGAACCTAAACTGTTCGTTCAAGCGAAACTAATCTGTCCTTTCAAGCGAAACCTACAAGCGGAAGTAGGTATTTCAAGCGGAACCTATGTCGTTTCAAGAGGAACCTATGTTGTTTCAAGCGGAACCTTCAAGCGAAACTAGGTCTTATAAGCGGAACCTCGATGTCCGGATAAGCGGAACCTAGTTCTAGCCAGTTTTTACCATGTTTTAGTCTGAATTTTAACCTGAGACTTTCTAGGGTTTGTTATTACTATATTTCACACAATATACTAAAAAATCAGGCAATTTCAACCGTAGGAACCACTTCAAACTGAAAAAGTATGAGAGAAAGTGAGTAGAAATGAGAGATTTCTGCAGATTCAAGCTGTAGTAGTATGAACTCCTCGTCCTGAGCTCTTGAGCTCTGATACCACTTGTTGGACCGTGTTCCGACCCTGAATAGTCAGTAAAGAACGTTCATCTTCACGTACGAAGGCAGAATCAACGTAAATGAAGTAACAACAGCTTTCCTATTCAATTCCTTTCCTTTTATTGCTTTCTGATAATGATTTGACAGAGTTTTGGTAACAAAAGCTTGCAACAGTTCCGCTTCAACATTCACAAGTGAGTTACCAGGTTTCGCTTATGAGACCTATATATACCCATGAGGTTTCGTTTGAATGTCATGACGAATAAGCGAAACCTTCTCGATTACCTAATAAGCGAAACCCTAAGATGACACATAAGCAAAACCTTCTATGAATGTACATACAAGCGAAACTATCAACATATAACCTAATTTTGACTTTCTTGATCCTATGTTGACCTATCTTGACCTAAGACTTAATGCAGACGAAGTGAACAGACATTTCATGCATCAACACACATGAATGAGTTAAGTTACTAAAGCATCTAAATCGTATCCTGAGTAAATTGAAATTTGTGTGAAAATTTTAAGTGGATCAATATATCGACAATCTACGTGAATTGTTTAATTCTGAATATGAATTAAAGCTTAACGGTACTTGTAACTTGTCTGATAGTTGATATCATTCCCTGACACGCTCACCAAAAATATGTTTGTAAATAGTTTACATTTTGCAATTTAAGTTTCTGTATTTCATTTTTTAGTTTAGAAACTTTATAAAATCCAAAAAGATTTTATTTCTGCTTTATTTTCCGACAAACCGAAGTGGAGAGTTGATTGTTGGATTTTCGAAGATGAAGCAGATGCAGGAAATTCTGAACTGGAGAATGAGGAGAGCTTATCTTGATGAAGTTTGTTTGTTGAAAAAGTCAAAACAAGTTCATTAACTTGATACTTGTTATTTTCAGAAAATGTTTGAAACTGATTAACTAAATCAGTTTGTTTTGTCTGAAATCATCCAAGGTCATTAAGTTGGACTTGGTTGATTAATTGAGTAATCAAGGTCATTAACATGGACCTGAATACTTGAGTGCATTTCTAAAGCTGATAAAATTTTGTGATTTATTGTTAAATTCAATAGATTGGTAATGTTATTGGTTGAGTAACAGGTTGTATATTTTATCATCTCCGTGGCTCAAAAAGTCAAAGTTTGAACCAGATAAAGATCCTAGATCCCAGCATACCGAGAAGGGGAGTCTGTGAAAGGGGGAGTCTAGAGTTCTGGATCAACAGTCAAAGGAGAGACTGAAGATAGAGCTAGATCAAGATCTTGAACCTGTGAAGAAAGAGTTGTTACAATGAGGAGACAGAGTTGGAGAAAAGACCAAGACTGAAGACTCGATGCCGAAGACTTCGTCAACATCCAAGGGGGAGTCTGTTGGTGCACTGAATGTCTGTTTACTACGTCTTAATCGAGTCTTAGGTCTAGATAGGTTAGATTGGAGCACGGAAATCAAGATAGGATTTTAGAGTGTAATTTCGCTCCAAATGACATCCATGTCATTTGAAGCGAAATCAGGAAACATGTTAATTTCGCTCCTAAATGTTAGTTTGTGATTTCGCTCCAAGCTTACTAGGTGATTTCACTCGTAAAGATCACATGGTGATTTCGCTCCTGTCATTTGGAGCGAAATCAGCCTTGCTATATAAACCTGATGTGTGATCTCATTTGTAACGTTGGAGCGAAATCAGGTCATGTGCTAGGTGTCGAATTGCTGTCAAAATTTACTCAGAAAGCATTAATAGAAAGGAAATTGAAAGGAGAAAGCTGTTATGACGTTGTTTACACTAATTCCGCATTTGTATACGAAGATGAACTGCCTTACACTGACTAATTAGGGTCGCACACGGTCCAACAAAAGATGCATGTACCTTTGGATTACTATGAGAAACTTGAGGAATCAAAATCTATGGTTTCTGAAAAGAAGAATATGGTAAAGAAAGACAAACCATCTAGTCAACCTCATAAAGATGAATTTTTCTTATATAAAGAGGTTGAGGTTGGATCTAAAGAAAGTTTAAAGATGAATGATAAGAATTTTCCGCCACTTTACACAACAAAAGCTCACATCAAAGTTGAGCTACCTGAGTCATTTGAGGCTTGGGTGGCATCCAAATCTAACTAAGCAGTTGTGATTTGTGTAGGAGCTTCCAAGATCCGTTTCACGTTGGATTATGGATAGTGGAGCTTCTCGGCACATGACGGGGAAGAAAACCCTGTTGTACAATGTTAGAGGGTTTAATGGAGGATATGTGGGATTTACAGGCAATCAAGGTGGAAGAATAGGTTGTGAAGGAACTTTATCAAATGGTATTGTAACATTTGAAAGAGTTAACTACATCGCCGAGCTTGAAAACAATCTTCTGAGTATTTCTCAGATCTGTGATCGCATGTATACAACGCACTTCACAGACAAAGAATGTTTGATCTTGAAACTAGGATTTGTTGTTTCCGGAGAATGGATTATCATGAGAGCACCAAGAGTCAATGATCTGTACGTGTTGGACATGAGCATAGCTACTACAACCACGGGTCAGGCTCATTGTTTTATGTCAAGAGCAACAGAAAAAGAATCGCAATTGTGGCATCGAAAGATGGGCCATATTCACCTACGAAAAATGAATCACCTGGTGCACAATGACTTAGTAACTGGTGTTTATGTGAAATGTTTTCATCTAGAAGGAGAGTGCATTAGCTGTATTAAAGGCAAGCAAAAGAAGAAATCACATCCACAAAAGAAAGTTAACTCAGTCTCGAGACCGTTAGAGAGACTTCATATGGATCTTTTTGGTCCAGTGAACGTCAAAAGCATAACCGGTGATCTCTACTGTCTTGTAGTGACTGATGATTATTCTAGATTTTCATGGGTATCATTTCTGAAGTCAAAGGATGAGACGTTTGAAAGTTTGATGGCGTTGTTCAGAAAAATTAAAAACTTGTACCAAACTCGAATCAAAAGAATCAGGAGTGACAATGGTACTGAGTTTAAGAACAACAAAATGGAAGAATTTTGTGATGAGAGAGGTATATTGCAAGAATTTAGTGCACTTACACTCCGTAGCAAAATGGAGTAGCTGAACGAAAGAACAGGACGCTAATCGAAACGGCCAGGACGATGCTTGCTGATTCCAAATTACCAGTCAATTTTTGGGCAGAAGTTGTGTCAGCCGCTTGCTATACACTCAACCGGGTTCTTACAGTGAAGAAATTTAACAAGACATGTTTTGAGCTGATCAATAACCGCAAACCGAACCTAAAGTATCTGGAACCGTTTGGGTCTCCCTGCACTGTTCTAGAGCCTTTTGGTAAATTTGGTCCAAAACATCGAAGGCATATTCGTGGGTTATTCAAGTCCACTAAGACGAATCTTTGTTCCAATCTTGAAGCGGATCATCGAAGCACCGAATGTTGAGTGTCAAGGCTATACAATGCCACCACAGAATCCAGGAAACTCATGGAGATTCAATTATGACACTTTGTGGGATTCGTTTGATATGGAGGAAGAACCAGAGTTCTTTGACGAGTTGGATATTCTAAGAGAGTATGAGTCATCACAAGAAAAGTTTCCATCAGAACCTTTTAGATGTTCACGTCAAACTTCAAATGATGAAGAAGCAGGACCGAGTAATGCTGGAGAACATGATGATATTCAGCAATCTTCAGAACAAGAACATGATCCTGACAATTAGACGGCAGTCAATGATAATCTAGAATTTGATAATAGGCCAATATTTGATCGTGGTGATTCAGATTCTGAGGGGGAGCAGATCCAGATTTCAAGTCAAACAAATCCAGTCGGTGAACAAGATGCAAATCAAAATGTCACAAATTTCGAAGGCGAGGTAGATGTTCCAGGCGAGGTGATGCCAAGAACTCTTTCATACCATCCAGAGGAGTTGATTATTGGAGAATTACAATCAGATAGAACCAAGAACCTATAAAGAAGCACTAACCGAAGATTCTTGGGTCAACGCGATGCAAGTGGAGCTGAGTCTGTTTGGGAAGTTGGGTGTGTGGAAATTGGTAGATTTGCCTGATGGTGACAGGAAGATCAACACCAAGTGGGTGTTTAGGTGCAAAAGAGATGATCGAGGGGTTATTATTCGTAACAAAGCTCGACTCGTAGTCCAGGGTTTCAGTCAGCAGGAGGGTATAGATTTCACCGAAGTGTATGCTCCCGTGGCTAGGCTTGAAGCGATCAGAATCTTCCTAGCATTTGCATCGTGGAAAGGATTTAAAGTATATCAGCTAGATGTTAAATCGGCGTTTCTCTATGGAAAGGTAAAAGAGGAGGTATATGTCGGATAGCCATCGGGCTTCACCGACCTAATCCACAAAGACAAAGTCTATTTACTGGATAAAGCCCTGTTTGGTTTACACCAGGCCCCGAGAGCTTGGTACGAGACATTGTCTCAACACCTGCTTGCCAACAGCTTCATCCGTGGAAAAGTGGATGCCACTCTCTTCACCAAAGAGGTCGACGGACATCTTCTGATAGTTCAGATATACGTGGTCAACGAATGAGAATCTGTGCAAAGACTTTGAAAAAGTCATGAAGCAGAAATTTGAAATGTCATCGATGGGTGAGATGAAATTCTTCTTGGGACTTCAGTTGATCAACTACCCGAGGGAATTTTCATACATCAGACGAAGTATGTTCATGATATCTTAGAGATATTTGGGACGTCAGGATCTACTCCAGCTTCCACCCCGTTAGCGACGAATCATGGGATAAACCCTGATCTCACCGGAGAGAAGGTAGATGAAACGATGTATCATTCCATGATTGGATCGTTAATGTACTTGACAGCTTCAAGACCCGACATCATGTATCCTACCTGCCTCGGAGCAAGATTTCAGTCTAACCCGAGAGCTTCGCATATGGTGATTGTGAAACGGATATTGCGCTACCTTAAAGGAACTCCATCATTGGGGTTGTGGTATCCAAGAGAAGGCAACTTTACAGTCGAAGGGTATTCCGATTCCGACTTCGGATGATGCAAAGTTAACGCTAAATCAACAACTGCGGGATGTCAGTTTTTCGGACCTCGATTGGTCTCCTGGCAATGTAAGAAGCAGACCTCTGTAGCTTTATCCACATGTGAAGCTGAATATGTATCTGCTAGCAGCTGCTGTTCTCAGATCTTGTGGATCCAGCAACAGATGCGTGACTACGGTTTGCAATTTCTTACTACCCCTATCTTTGTTGATAATGAGGCAGCGATAAATATAAAAAAAATCATGTTCATCATGCTAAAACGAAACACATAGAAATTCGTCATCACTTCATCCGAGATTGTTTCGAGAAGAAGTTGATACGAGTTGAGAAAATCCACACTGACGAACAGAAAGCTGATTTACATACCAAAGCATTTGATAAAACTCGTTTTAAATATCTTTTAAAACTGAATGGTATGAAGCTTTTATCAGTGTCGGAGGGGATTCTTGGCAGTTGATAAAGGTACCAATGTAGTTGATGATGAGAAGCAATCTGCAATGGTTTGTCAATTTTTTACCTGTTTTGGTATTTAGGGGGAGTTAGGTTATATTTTCAGAAAATACAAAAACAGTAAAAAATTCAAAAATCCAAAAACATGAGATATTTCAAAATCAAAAAACAATAGAAAATTGCAAAAGAGCTTGTGTAAAAAGGGAAAATGATAGTACATCGGCTACACAGTTACAGTATGCTAAAGTAGTGTAAAGTTTTAAAGCATTAAGCAGTCTCGCTGATGATGTGCCGATAGTGTCATACCCTGGCTTTGCAGAAGCGTGGGTTTATTTGGTGTGACTTCTTAATACCATAGCTTAATCACAACAAAGCAATATGAAAGTAAAACCATGATGATCATCCATTGATTCAAGTTTTAAAAATAAAATACGACAACATTGTTTTAAGAGTTGACACATGCAGCGAAATTACAACACAACAAAATAAAAACATTGTTCATACGACACGACCACAAAACATGCAATAAACACAGTTTAAGACTTGCGACTCGTCCAGGCAAAAGCCACAACCCCTAAACTTGGATGACCTCATTTCTCCTACGCAGCTTGACGACATAGCATACCTTGCCAGATCCCTAATTTCCTGAAATACATGTAATTTGAAAAATCAACAAAAAGTTGAGCGAGTTCATGTAAAAGTGAGTATGTATAAACCTTTGTAATATGTTTGTATGTATGAAAATCCCTGTTATATAGCAAATAAGGAAAAAGAGATCACCATTGGGTTGCAAAGCCAATGATATGTGTGAAGTGCTGCAGGAAGACTCAAACCTAGCAGATTTTTGCATCGGGCTCAAAGTCACCCCAAGGTCCGTACAGTGGGCCTGGAGTTGGGCTCGCTACACCCAGATAGATCTACCACTAATGACCCTCGGTCCTACTATGAGGATTAATGGCCTCTAGTTCCAGCCTACCCACTCACATGATCTAAGTAGTAACCCTCCTTAAGCTAACCATACCATGTATACAAGTATCAGTAATTACTGTAACATGTATTCCACCCCCGAAGTATAAAAAAAAACTGAAAACAGTTAAGAGAAAAGGGGGACATGAACTCACAGAAGTGCGTCTCGAAATAGTCAGTCCCAAAACAACCTGCTGCGTGACGACCTACACGTACTAACTTCTATTAGACGGACGGCCGTGCCTTGGCTTAAGGTTTAACTTTTTTTTTGGGAAATAGTTAGACAACTATTTCGTATTTACACTTCTTAATTATTTTATAAATATATTCCTTCCCAAGGATGTGGGTATTAACACATGTGCGTTTTTATAATTCCGTAAATATATTTTTAAGTCTTACTTGAAAAATATATTTTTAATTACTTTGTCTAAAATGTTTTAATCCCAAAATATATATATTTTTCCCAATAATATTTTATTTAGTAAGTTTACAAAATAATATTTCAACAAAAATATTCTAATAAGAGTATTTTTCCAAAAAATACATAAGTTATATTTTTAAAGTTCGCGTTTTATTACGATACTTTTATAACTTAAATATTTATTTTGTGAGAGCGTTAATATTATTTTGGAAGTCGTTATTTCATGAAATTTCAAGTTATATTATTTTTACCCTAAAAATAATATATACCTAGTTCACATAATAATCACATAATCACACAAGCGTTTTACTATAAAATATATATTCTAAATATATATTTAACAAGTTTTATTTACGAAAATCCACCTCCGGTACTTTGTAATTTTTATAGTAAAAATCATGACGAAGTTTATATTTTGAAAAACAAGTTAAAAATATATTCGTAAACACTTACTAGAAAAATATTTTCTAAGTGTTATATTTCTGGAAAAATTTCGCCAGAGTTTCCTCTGTAAATAGAGGTGTCCATGCTTTTAGCATATCATTTTCTTTTTTTAAAATCAATCAACCAATTTACCAATCAACAATATACAATATTTATTCATCAAACTAGACAAAATATGAACGAATCATAAACTCATGAACTTGAAGGTTTTGTAAAAATATGTAGTAAATCACCAACACTTTTAGTAGGTTTTGTTATTTCTAAAAATAAGTTTGGTTTCTTGTAAACTTCATTTTTAAAGGATTTGAAGTTTAACAACTTCTAGTCAAAGTTTACAAAAATATTTCTTTATGAAATTTCATTGTTACATAAGTGTTTACACACTTGTTTTGTTACTATAAATGCTTCTTGTTTATAAAATACCCGGGTTTTAACAAAACTAGTATTTTCCGCTTGGTTCTTCCGAAAAACCACTTGTATATCTTTAGATCCACAAGTTTACAATTATATTTTACAAGAAAAATTATGTTTATTCAAGTTTCAAGTTCATGGTGGATGGTTTCATCATCTTTTCAAATCTTTAACACTAACATACTACTAGTTCATGTTCTTGAACATGATCTAGTAGGTCTAGATGATGATCCATCCCACTTTTACTAACAAACAACATCAAATAATCACTACCATACAAGATTCACAAGATTTACACACATATCTTTTCTTTATCCACCATTAATCACTTATGTTCAAGACTTTATGTTATGTTCTTGAGTGTTCTTGATTTTTAACCATTAAATCACCTATTAACCACCATAAACAAGATCAAGATGATGATTAGAAACAAGATGTAAATGTGGTGGATAAAAGAAATCTAGAGCGGTTCTTGCACTTTCGAGGTCACCGGGCTTGTTTGTGAAGCTCCTTGCACCTTTGTGTATATAAGAAATGAGTGTATGAAGGTTGGAAGTGGGTGGATGATGGTGGTAGGGTGGCGGCCGAATGGGGTGTAGAGGGAGAGAGTTTGAGTTAGTTGTTGATGTGTTTGAAGGAAAGAGAAGGATTATCTTAGGTGCATTTTTATAAACCATTTCACTAATGTCCAATGTGCAAAGTGTTGTCTAGATACTAAACAATGATCAATAAAATAATCAAGAAACTAGAGGTGTCGGTCACCACATGGTGACCGTCGCATGAAAGGGGGGTATGGGTTGGGTGGTGTAATGATATGGTTAAGTTCTAGTTGAAATCCAATGGTTTAGTTAGGGTATTATGTGTGTTTATTAATATAAAGGGTGTTCGGGGACCCTAACTAGCTCAGAAAGGTAAAAACAATGTCTTTGGCAACATTTTTATGTCTCGGGTAAAGTCCGGTTGTTCGGTTGGATATTGATCCGTTAAAGTGTTAAGTGAAGCTATAAAGCATCTTTTATAGTGTTTTTAGTGACACAATAATTTACCAACACTTTGGAAGTGTCTATTATTGTTTTACCAAGTTTTGCACTCTACCAGTTATGTTAAATGCTGAATTTTTGTATAAGGTGCATAATTTTGTAATTAAAGTATGTTTCAGGCACTTCAGGTCACTATAACTATCACCTAGTGACACTGTTCTATGGTCCTCACCTCCCTACACTCCCTACTAGTGTAGTAATCTATTCCCGGCTCATACTGGCCTCAGAGACAATGTCTGTCTAGTGCTGGCAATGTCAGCATGTTTACTGGGTTATCCGCTCACTATGCTAACTGTGCTTTGTGCATCAAGTTTGTCACTATTGTTTTGTGTGTAATAAATGATGTGACAGTAATCAAGTATGATGCATGAATATGTATGTATCAGAAAACAGAAAGCAGTTTATTCGTAATTGTAATCAAGCACAGTAATTAAGCGCTAATTAAATATTAATTAATTTGTACGGATACCTGGTTTGGTGAGGGTTGTCACATTCTCCCCCCGTTAAGAAAATTTCGTCCCGAAATTTTAAGTTCTGCTTCTGGTTGCAGGGGTCTTGGGAAATAAATGGGGGTATTTCTCTTTCATTCGATCCTCACGTTCCCAGGTGTATTCTGGACCATGTATTGCATTCCAACGAAACTTGGCGAGTTTAACACTACTCCTGCGTGTTTTGTTCACCTTCCAATCCGTAACCCCAACGGGTTCTTCGACAAAATGGAGCGTGTCGTCAATATGAATCTCGTCTGCGGGAATGACAACTGTCTCTTGTGTTGGACTCTTGTTCAAGTTTGATACATGGAATGTATCGTGAACACCATTAAGCTCGACAGGTAAGTCCAACTTGTATGCTACTAAACCAATTCTTTCCAGAATCTTGAATGGGCCAATATAGCACGGATTCAACTTCCCACGCTTTCCGAAGCGTGCCACACCCTTCCAGGGTGATACCTTTAACAATACCATGTCTCCTACCTCAAACTCCAGAGGTTTCCTTCTTCTATCCGCATAACACTTTTGACGATCGCGAGCTGCCTTGATGCGTTCTCGGATTTGTGCAATCTTATCTGTGGTTTCCTGGACCACTTCTGGACCAACTAGCTGTCTATCACCTGCATCAGACCAACATATTGGTGATCGACATTTGCGTCCGTATAGAGCTTCGAACGGCGCGACTTGAATAATTGCGTGATAACTGTTGTTGTATGAAAATTCAACCAATGGTAGGTGAGTATCCCAACTTCCACCAAAATCCATAACGCAAGCTCGCAACATATCTTCTAATGTCTGAATCGTCTGTTCGCTCTGTCCATTGGTTTGTGGGTGAAAAGCTGTACTCAGGTTCAACTGAGATCCGAATGCTTCCTGGAAGGACAGCCAAATCCTTGACACAAACCTTCCGTCTCTATCAGAGATGATCGAGAGAGGCACTCCATGACGTGCAACGATCTCTCTCATGTATATCTCAGCCAACTTGCTCGTGTTGTCTTTCTCTCTGATGGGTAAGAAGTGCGCTGATTTTGTTAACGGGTCCACTATTACCCAAATAGTGTCGTGACCTTTTGGCGTTCTTGGCAACTTTGTTATGAAATCCATTGAAATATGTTCCCATTTCCACTTGGGAATCTTAGGTTGCTGCAAAAGTCCTGAGGGTTTCTGGTACTAAGCTTTTACCTTGGCGCACGTTAAACACTTGCTAACATAAACTGCTACATCACCTTTCATCCTAGGCCACCAATAATAATCCTTAAGATCTTGGTACATCTTATCCGCTCCTGGATGGATAGAGTACCGTGACTTGTGAGCTTCATCAAAAATAACCTTTCTCAAACCACCAAACAGAGGAACCCAAATCCGTCTCATGAAGCATAAAGTTCCTTCCTCGTTTGGCACTAACTGCTTCTCCATTCCACGGAGATATTCCTCTTCAATGTTCCTTTCTTTAAGAGCTTCTTTCTGCGCGGCACGAATGCGCAATGAAAGATCTGTCCGGATAATCATCTCTAAAGCCCTAACCCTTATGGGCTTGATCCTTTCTTTTCGACTTAGGGCATCGGCGACCACGTTCGCCTTCCCTGGATGATACTTGATCTCACAGTCGTAATTGTTCAATAATTCGACCCAACGTCTCTGTCTCATGTTTAGCTCTTTCTGGTCGAATATATGTTGCGGACTCTTATGATCCGTGAAGATTGTACACTTCGTACCATATAAATAATGTCTCCAAATTTTCAACGCGAATACCACTGCGCCTAGCTCTAAATCGTGCGTGGTATAATTCTTCTCGTGAACTTTCAACTGGCGTGACGCGTAAGCTATAACTTTCTGGCGCTGCATTAACACGCAACCCAATCCTTGACGCGAGGCGTCACAATATACCACGAAATCGTCAGTTCCCTCTGGTAGCGATAAGATCGGCGCATTGCAAAGCTTGTCTTTCAATATCTGGAATGCTTCTTCCTGTTTGATTCCCCAATCAAACTTCTTATCCTTCTGCGTGAGGAAGGTCAATGGTTGAGCGATCTTTGAAAAATCCTCAATAAGCCTTCGATAGTAACCAGCCAAACCCAAGAATTTTCGAATCTCGGTTGGCGTCTTTGGAGTCTCCCAATTCTTGATTGCTTTGATCTTTGTGGGATCCACGTGGATTCCATCCCCATTAACCACATGTCCAAGAAATTGGACTTTGCACAACCAAAATTTGCACTTCGAGAATTTGGCATACACCTTTTCCTTTTTCAGCAACTCCAAAATAGCTCTCAAATGCTGTTCGTGCTCAGCCTTCGTCTTTGAATAGATCAAAATATCGTCGATGAACATAATCACGAGCTTGTCGCGATATGGATTACAAACTCTGTTCGTCAAATCCATAAAAACAGCTGGCGCGTTTATCAACCCAAATGGCATTACGAGAAACTCGTAATGTCCATATCGAGTTTTAAAAGCGGTTTTGGGAATACTTTCCTCTTGTATTCTCAGCTGATGATAACCTGATCGCAAATCTGTGACACCTGTGTCACTTCAACCATCAAATAGATACCAATGAAATATTGTATTTCATACTTGGGATTTGTAAAAATATGTGTATCGTTTGCACATATCAACTCTTGTTCGATTTCAGGCTTTAAATCGCTTTCTGGAAGGTTATACGCGCACTGATGCGTAAATATAACCAGTTTAATGCAACAAACACTCCGGAATAGTGACATAGGCTTAACATACCTTAAATAACCTTTACATAACTTAGAAATAGGTTTTGGAAGGTTTGGTGTGCCGAAATCAAGTTTATTCGCTTACAGGGACTAAGTATGACAAACTGTGAAAGTATGCCGATTTGTACTGTAACGAACATTCCAGAACATGACCATAAGTTAAACTTACCCTAAATATCCTTTACATAGCTTAGAAATAGGCTTTGAGGGGTTTGGTGTGCTAAAATAAACTTTTTGGTCATTCAGGAACTAAAAGCGTCAAAAAGTGCATAAGTTTGCATTTTCGCGCATAACTTACGTTCTGAATACTTCCAGACATCCAAAAATTTATGTAATCATTAAAATATTATGTTTTAGTGATTGGCTTGATAAAAATCTATTCGTCACGTAATTTGGATCGTTTTTGCGTTCGTTACGACTTCCGTCGTAATTAACCGAACAACGCAACCGTACGACCAAACGAACCGACATCTGACATATTTTTGAGCATATTTTAAGTTCCCTATACTTTAACTTCATTTTAGAGCTTTGAAATGGGGTTAACGGGGCTTAAACGGGTCAAAAATGCATTAAAAACCAAGTTTGGAGCTGCAGGGGCCTGTTCTGCCAAATTTCAAACTTGCTGACCTGCAGGGTCCTTACGGACCGTATGGACTTCCTCTTACGGTCCGTAAGCAGGTGCCAGACAGCAGAAAATGCATTCCAGCTTGATCCAGCTGTTCCTCACTTGTGCAAATGGTTTTGGGCAATCTATGGGCTGGTTTGGGGGCTCCAATGGTTTTTCAAAACAATGGGCTCGATGTGTACGGCAAGGATTGAATTTCGGTTAACGAGGAACGATCTTAACGGCTCTACCATATCTATAAATACCCCCTTCATTCACTTGCTCAAAACCCACATTTGATCTGATTCTACACTCTCTAAGTGGAAGTTTATGCTTCCTACCTGAGAGTGAATCGGGTTCGAATCTTGCGGGGACCTTCTGTAAGTATTCTTTCGCGTTTATCGTTCGTTTAGCGTTAAAGTCAAACTGCGTTTGACTTTCTGCGTTGACTTGTTCGGGCAGTAACTAGCGAAGATTTAAGTACCCTAACAAGGGATTTTTATGACTTACAAGCCAATGGAACTCATACGGTTTATGGTCAATGCGAAGTTCGTTTGAACTTCATAACGTGAGCGTAATCACGATGGTTATAGTCCCTAATGACTATACCTACTGATTACCACGTTATCTAGGCTCAGTGACGAGTCGTAGTTTAGGCCAAAATGCGTTCTCTCGCGTATTCTGTAACCATACTACTCTAGGGTATCAAAATCTTTTGTTTTGATACCAAACCGGTTTTCTAACTTAACTAAACATGTTCTAGCATGTTTAGCTCGTCACTTTTAGATTTAGTGCTTATATAGGGTCGTAAGGTAAGCGATCTAATAAATCGCTTATGCTTTCGAAACCCAACCCACTTGGTCGATCATTAGGATCCGACCAAGCACTTTGGGTGACCAAAGTTATATAGAGAATAACCTTCCGAGGTTATACCTTAAGGTCACTTCGTTTAAGTAGTTGTATGATAGGTAGTTTATATGCCTTAGGTAAATTACCAAAATGCCCTTTTTACGCATAAATTCATTTTAAGCATATGTAACCTAAATTTTGACATCAAAACTGATTAAGCAACTATATTAGACATGTTGAGGCATATTTTACTTGTCATAGGACTAGTTAAGCGGTCCGAACGCGTTTTACGCGAACGACGCGTTAAAGTAGCATAAGCTACATAAACGGGTCGTAATGGGTCGTAAGCACTTAGGTTAGGTTTCATTTTAGTATATGGGTTTTGTTAAACCATATCACATGAGTTCCAATACTCATTTGGTTTACGAAACCCCATACTATCCAATCCCGCGGTTTAGGTCCGGTTATTTATGTAGTTATCTATATAGGGTGTCGTTTGATTCCGTGATCCCTCTAGCTTTTCTTGGTTGTTGTTCAAGACTTCTAAGCACCCTCAAGTGAGTACATAGACCCCTCTTTTACTGTTTTCCAAATGTTTTGGGGTGAAACACGTGTGCCTACTTGTTACTTTCGTACTTTCCATGTTTTCATATCTTATGCTTGCTATGTTCATTAGTACACTATTAGTACATGATTTCATTATGTTTTTGCTATGTATCTCCATTGTGTGCATACTTAGTACATCGTTTTACATGACATTTTATGCTATGTATGTTCATTTAGCGCATACTTAGTACATCGTTTTACATGACATTTTCATGCTATGTATGTTCATCATACTTAGTACATTTTCATTACATCACATGCTTACATTTTGGGTATGACATTTGGTTTGTTTAAGTGGGACCATATACATTCATTAACTTTGATCACGCCGCTCGTTAGTAGGTAGTGGTACCATAGGAATTGACAACTCCCGTTCCTGACATCCTAGGTATGTTTGGATGGAAGGAATGACCGAATTCGATTTAAACATAACACAGATAGACCTTTAATTTGTTTAAAGGTTTATCACCACAGTCACAAGGCTTGGATGTATGCATTTTCACAATACCGCATAAATGTTTGTATTCAGTATAGCATGCATTTCCACAAAACATAACATTGATTTAAACCACGTTTTACTTTAATACATTGTTTTGTGCATTTTTACCTATGGTTTAGTTGATACATATTTCACTTGCCATACATGACATTTTGTTTACACATTACATGATAGATATTTGACATAGACATTTTGATATTGATATACACATTTCTTGGACAACATTTTGACATAAACATTTTGACATGGTTTTCACAATGACATTTGACAAATGGTTTAGACATGGGCAATTTACATTGGTGGTTTGTTTGGGTAAGTGATTTAAGTAACGAGACATGTGTAATGTGATACAAGCATGGTGGATACGCCGCTGGTACTTCTTATATATAAGTGCTTGTATTATATTACATGTCGTAGCATTATTTAAATCATTCAATTTGGACTTATACATTTTATACAAATAACATATTTTTCACAAGACATTGTTTTACAAAACAGTTTGTTTTATACAAACTCATTTTACTTGGTTATTCATTTAACCTTACATTATTCATTTAAATATACATATCTATCATCGCTTTTCAAATGATTTATAAAACAAAACATTTTACAAGGATCATGACTGACTTTTGTTAAACAAACTTTTTCTAAACTTATAAGTCATGAATCCTAAATCAATAAAACCTATGTACTCGCCGGCATTTTTATGCTGACGTACCTATTTTCACATGTGTTTCAGGAGATGATGCATAGGATTGATCAAGATACACATAGGCGGACTTGGGCCTTAGTGACAATAAAAGATGCAAGACTAGTTAATTTTGTTATACTTCTTTGTTTGTTAAGACATTGTAACTCTTTTAATCAATAAAACAGCATTTCAATTTTCCATGTGTTATGAAACAATGATTCTGTTACATCACTCCCTGACGATTCCGCCACGTTTTGTTGTTTTACGTGGTCGGGGTGTGACAGAAAAGTTGGTATCAGAGGTCATGGTTATAAGGAATTAGGTTATTAGTAATGCATTGACCTAGTCTATAACCTTCCTAGGACCCTAACGCGAGTTTACTTGCGTTTAGTCATAAAACAACACCGTCACCTATCCTTAGGCGACAACTACAACAAGAACATAAATTTCAAATCTGCTTTGAAAACCAATCATTTGTTCTAGGATGATTTATTATAAGGTTTTGAACCCTCTAAGTTTTCAAATCTCGTCAAAGTTTGGGTCTTATAATGTGAACACGTGCAAACTGGAAGGGTGAATGCCTGTACTCTGAGTTTTCTGTCTAAGGCTAGAGTGTTCGTACAAATCCGCAGTATCGGACCAGTCACTCTTACCTGGGAACTCTTGGGGTGAGTGTTCACTTATAGGCAAGCATGTCTTCAGCGATACATTATTATGACCCGTTTGCTTTGATTTGTCACCGTCTCATTTGTTTGCCTTAGGTAATAAACAAATGATCGCAATTTTTATGCGTTGCCATTCTGTTTTGATTATCCGATAACCTTTCAGTTGTTTCTTCCTATATCTTTCATTCTCTTCTAGAATGTCTCTTCCTCTTAGCAACAGTCAAATGTCCGAGCAAACAGCCAAATTTACCCAGCAAATAGGCGAAGTGATTCTGAAGTCTGTGGATTTAGGCATTGCCATGTCTCGTCTCAACAATGAAGCCACTCAAGAGTCACCGAAGGAAGCAGAAATTGAGCCTGCACCAAAATCAAGGAAGCATAAGGCTTCAAGGAAACCCGCATCGAGTGCACTAAATCAAGCGGGACCTAGCCAAGTGGCAGCGCCACCAGCTAGGAAGCCGTACATAGGAGCTGCCCCATGGTGCAAACGATGCAATTGTCATCATTTAAACCTCATACCCTGCTCCAAATGTACCTACTGTGGACGGTGGGGACATTTGATTAACATATGCCGCTTTGCTATCCAAAACAAAGTTGCTATAAACCTTGCTGCTACCCAACTCCAAGTCAACCCTACTGAAGCTCGTTTCCCGTCTGGTACTTGCTACAACTGTGGTGAGACGAGCCATTTTCAGGAACAAATGCCCGAAGATTGTCAATGCAAACCCAACCCTTGGATGAGCATTTGGCTGAGCAAAAGATGTTGCTATCTTATGCCTTTGCTTCTTTTGTTTTCTTGTATTATGAAACAATCTGTCTTGTTCATAAATAAAAATTGTTGTTCACAATTCTGATGTACAAGTGTAGTTACATGTGTGTATAGCATTTCCCTATGATACCTACATCAAGGAGCTATGTTCTTTACAAACTACTCTTGTGATTCTCCCTTTCAAGTGATCGCTCATGATTTCCTTGAAAATTTTAAGTACTTGTTTCATTCTAGGAGACGAAGTACAAGAAATAAAGCGAAATTATGAGTAATCGTGCTTTTGCACATCTGTGCCTTTGAATCCTTGGTTAGATAACTAAGGGTATTTTCAAATCTCATACCCATTACGTTCTGATTTTTTTTAACATGCATAACATAAGTTTTCAAAACAACCTCCATGATTTCAATGTCACACCCTGACTTTTGCGGAAGCGTGTGCGTGTGACTTGATCAGTTTTCATTGCATTCGATTATAACAAACAACTATATGATTAATATGATGTTCATCCATTCAAAAGTTTAAAACATTACAATCACAAGTCATTTAAGTTTCATCCAACATGACCTCCGGTTAAGTTACAAACCAACAAAAGTGGATGACATCTAAACTTGA
The DNA here is from genome assembly GCF_002127325.2 of Helianthus annuus. Taxonomy (NCBI): domain Eukaryota; kingdom Viridiplantae; phylum Streptophyta; class Magnoliopsida; order Asterales; family Asteraceae; genus Helianthus; species Helianthus annuus. The sequence continues at coordinate 70,726,261 of NC_035446.2, forward strand.
AATTTACATCTTGAAAACAACACCCGCGCCCAAGATCCATCTTGTTTCCTGAAATACATGTAATTTTGAAAACATCAACAAAAGTTGAGTGAGTTCGTGCGTTTTGTATGAGTTCCAATAAACTTGTAAACATTTGAGAAATTCCTTTGAAAACAGGTATGTAAAGCGTCTATGAACAGATCAATTAATGTTTTGTAAGGACATTAATATATGTGAAGACATAGGGAGTACCCAACCCAAGTGGGCTATTATTAGTGTCGAATCCCCTCGACTGTGTCGAATCCCCTCGACTGTGTCGAATCCCCTCGACTGTGTCAAATCACCTTGACTGTGTCAAATCCCCTTGACCGTTGTCGAATCACCTCGACTGGGACACAAAAGCACTCTAAGTAGTCACAAATGGACCATGAGTGGGGCTCGGCCGTACCCGTTAGATCTAACCTTTGTCCATGTTTCTTAAGAGGTAATGACATTTCATTTTCAGCCTATGCTCACATGATCTAATAGTTCATTTCATAGCCAAATCATACCCATGTTGCCATGTATTTCACCCCCGAGAGTTATAAATCCGAAAACGGTTAAGAGAAAAGGGGGACATGAACTCACAGCTTTGCGTTCCTGAGAGAGAGATATTCAATCAGCGTGTTCCGTAAACGCGAGTCAACCTACAAAGGTTCTAACTCATTAGACACATCGGTCCTTCCTAGACCTTGTACTCGTTGTTCATCTTGAACATTTATTATTTTCATTTCGTTTTTTGAACGCTTGCGTAATTTAATGATAATATGTTGGCATCTGTTTCTGGTATACTTTGATTCGAGACTTTATATTTGTTACACAAATATAAGTGTAAAAAGTGTTAAAAATATTTATTTTTAACGTCAAAATACGTTGCCGTATAAGTACAACATTAGTGAGTGAGTACACTTCAACAAGTGTATGTGCGTATATCGTCATGTACCAGAGTCTTTTATACATATACATATACCGTATGTATACTTGTATTTGTGGGCTTTATACGTGTACGTGTACCGTATTTATACGTGTAGGTATACCGTATTATACGTGTAGGTATACCGTATTATACGGGTAGGTATACCGTATTTATACGTGTAGGTATTTCGTATTATATGTGTAGGTATACCGTATTTATAATGTATTTTTATATATATAATTATAAAAATTATACATGTATTTTTTTACATTGGGCCTAGCCCACATCTTAGTGTCATTGGGCTTAACCCATGTATTTTGCCTTTGGGCCTGGCCTATATTATTTACTACAAATGGCTCTTGTAAGGGTTTATGGAAATGGGCCATTGCCCACCTATTAAGAAATTGGGCTTAGCCCAAAATTTATGTTATCTTAAGCCCACTATTAATTTAAAAGCCCAAAGTGTTATATTTTTAGCCCAATTTAGTGTTTATTAAATTTTGATAACATTTACTAGTTACGCTAGTAACTTGTTATTTTTCTAAGCACACTTGGCGTTATGATCAAAGTTAAACTTTCCAATTTTTCGTTGTCGTGTGTGTATAAATTCAAGTGTCTAGAATATGTTGTTTGTTATAATTTGTCGCCGTGAGTTGTTATTATATCCTTTGTGTCGAAATTGTCCGTCTCGTTGTAGAAGCATAAAGAATCGTCCGATGTTCGCGCCTTGAGTTATGGGATTACAATTGTGCATTTTAAGTAGGCGTGAAGGTTCGCAACTAACATCACACTTGTGAATGTTTGTAATGTTTTTGTCGTGGCGAAAGTGTATATTTTTTTTATAAGCGTTGCATATTTCATTTTTGGTACATATTCCTACGGCTAATACGTACACATAAGATACACATTTTATACTTCAAATAAAGCATTTAGAATATAAACATATAATTTTCTCCAAAAATTATATTTGTTATTCTTGAAATATTTACCCATCTTTATTTAATAAAAATATCTTTTAGTGTTAACGTAAACTCTTGGATAGTTAAAACTTAACCCTTGTCATTAGGGTTCGTCCAATCACGATTAAGGCCGTTAATCGCAATTAAACTTACTAATCACGATTAATCATGCAAATCACCCCATTAATCACTTTTTAATCGCGATTAAATTTTTATAAAATTTCGCCATAGTTTCCCTAAACTATGGCGTTTTTCCCATGTATTTAATACATGTTTAAAAATCATTTTCAGTTTACCATTAACATTATTATCATACTAATCTCCACAATTCATACTTTCAAGTAACCAAATATCCCCATTTATTCCCTAATATCATGAGCTTTTACATATTCATTTTTCTAAAACGATTTCAAGACTTTTATGTCTTGCATGTTAAGACTTTCTAAATGTAGTTTTTATAACCATATATTAAATCACTTATTACTTTTAAAAATCACATTTATTAGTTCTTAAAACATCAAGTTTAGGACATTATAGTCCTTAATCCTTCAAGTTTAACACATATATGTATAAAGCTCATGAACATAATGATGACGATTTTTCATGATTTAAACACTTAGTTGTTTAAATCGTATTTTTAAGCCAAATATAACAAGATCATACAACTCATACAACTCTAAAACACATAATAATCACATAATACTTCACATTTAGTAAGTTGTTAAGTTTTGGTTTAGGGTTTTAAGTGGAATTTTTCTTTGATTTCAAGATGATCAACAAGTACTTTAGTAATCTACATATGATAACAAACTTAAAAATGATAAGTAAGAGGCTTACCACTTTGTAAGTGTCCTAAGATGATTATTTAGAAAAGATTAAGCTCCAAACAAAGTTCTAAGAATGCTCCATGCTTACACCTTCCATAGATGATCTTGAAATGGGTTAATAGAGGTTAAAATAAGGTGTTTTAATGGTGAAAAAAAAAATGGTGTCAAGTTGATGGAGGTCAGGAGGTGGTGCCGTGAGGTGATTGAGGAGGTGGACGTTTGTGTGTGTTATTTGAATGGTGAAATGTGAAGGTAAGGACATAGGGATTGTTTTATAATCTTGCAAGTTCTTTTCAAATCAACAATGAGATCTTAGAGCCATACTCATGAGGTCTTCACTATCATAACATGGAGTGGGTGGGGGACCCACTACAAAACCGTGTACGTGAGGGGAAAGGTAGGCTTAGGCATGGGAATTATTATAAACATGTGTTGAAATCTCATGATAGATATTTTTATCATTTAGGAAGTTCATGCACAATTAGGATATTAATGGTAGTTTATGGTTTTAAACAAGTTCTAACTAGTTTACTAGTTTAGTGGGTATTGTTTTTGGATGATAAAAATACCACTAGTTCGCTCGTTGTTGTTTCAATATCGGGTGATATATAAAAGGCGCTATATAATGTCGGGAGCTATGGTTTTACTTTACCATCGACGCTATAGCGTTTATTTAAAGTGTTTACGACACCAAAATATGGCTAACTAGTTCACTAGCTGTTTGGTTTAGGCAATTGTGTCACACCCCCAAAATCCACACGCGGAGTATCACCGCTTGGGAGCGTGACTGACCAGGATCAAGCCACCAATCATATTGAACATGTAAATAATATTAAGTAAAATAAGTGTAAACCATTCATCCAATACGATAGGTGTTCAAAACATAACCATAGTTGTAAAATGTAGCGGAAGCATAGTAAATAAACCAACAATAGTAAATAGTTTAAATGTCATGGTAGATCAACATAGGAACCACGATCCTTGTCCACAACGACCCGCTTCTCCTGTGCAAGCTCCAAGTACCTAACGATCTGCAAGGCATGTAACAGAATGATCAACAAACTAGTTGAGCGAGTTCACAGAAAGTAAATGCGTAATAGTAAGTTCGTTTGTAACAGGTGGCTCTACTGGGCCGATTGTATGTTCTATTGGTGGTGGTGTTCCACGTTACTGGTGGTGGTGTTCCACGTTACTGGTGGTGGTGTTCCACGTTGCTGGTGGTGGTGTTCCACGTTACTGGTGGTGGTGTTCCACGTTACTGGTGGTGGTGTTCCACGTTATATAACCACTAGACTACTCGTAACTAAAAGTATCCTTCACAACCGAGGATAGTAATGTGGTATTCTAGTCATAGTGTCAATAGAGTATCTAATCAACCTTTCAATCCCATTCCCAACACCCCGGGAATCCCATGCCTTGGTAAGAGTGTGAACTCACCTTGGGTTTGCTCGGTATGCTAGGTTATGCACTCACAAGTAATTAATCACGTCCTATTGTATGCACGTATAACAAATCAGTTCATGTTCGCAATGATACACATGCAATTTAATGTTCACATAACAGTCAGTTTGCATATCGGCATAACACGTATTATTTCACATTTAATCATCAACTATCTTTCGATTCACATTACACATCTTTCGATACATTGCTCATCTTTCGGTCTAACAATTATCACAATTATCACAATTATGTTTCGACACATCTTTCGGTACACAGTTAACATCTTTCGCTTCATGGTTATCTTTCGACACTTCAGCTATGTTTCGACATAGTTATCTTTCGACACTTTGATTATAATAATAGTCTAGATCATACAAGCAATTCATGATTCAAAAGCTTTCATCAACAGCGGCCCAATGGAAGATTATTATCAAAACACTTTTGTCGGCCACTATACAAAAGATACATGTTACAATAATTCATGGTTCAGATCCCATGTGTTTAATTGTTCTAAGTTGTCATATCTATTATGACATATCCACAAGAATCACACATGATTGGACCAAAATATACATAAGTCAAATGACTTGAGGTGCTCACATGTAAGGTTAGCCGCCACCCACCCAATTCGGTTCAATAAATTAACCACCACCCCTGATAGCCGCCCTATCCCACCAATAGGAGCCTTGGCCGCCCAAACCCTCCAATCGGAGGTTCACCCCTCCTTTGACAAAAAGAGAAATGAGTTTCCACATCAACACTCAACATTAACTTGGCATGTGCCAACACAAAGGCTTACAAGCTTTTGACAAATCTGCTATGATTGAGACGTGCATGATGTAAAAAAAATCAACAATCCCAATATACATGGCCGCCATTTACAATGGTCACTAATACATATGGTATATAGCCGACAATTTCTTATCACTTCACATGCCTATTTGACCAATTCTAATCCTATTGTCATTCTATTGGACCAAGATGGTGGTTCTGACAAACTGATTCAACCTAGAAGACATTCTTAACCATCACATGTTAACCATTTATCATATTAATAAGCACATCAATAGCCGACAACTTGCTCAAGCATTCAGAGGGTGATTTTTAATTGGACCGATTTATGTATAGTGCCTGACAAATCCATTCACATGCTACATACATTCTATCAAGTCACATAGGTTCGTCACATAATGTCAAACAATATAATTATGTCTTGATCATACAATGATAATAACTAGAAATCAAAGTTCTAACCATTTACACAAAACACTTCGGCCTGATCTTACTTCACATGCATCACATACATAATCATTGTATACATATAAACGCACATATGAACAAGATCAAACGAATATCAAATAACATGAGTACAGACTTACAATCAGTGGGCTCGACTAACTAAGATGTCGTCTCGAAAGAGTTCTCCTGCCGTCGCTTTTACAAGGGGAGTTGCTTAGGGTTTTCTAAGTGATATTGTGAGTTGTGAATTAATAGAAGGAAAAGGTTTACGTGATTTATAGCACAAGTGGGCCGGGCCGGTGATTAACATGTGACATTCAATAATAGGACACAAGACATAGTGGGCCGAAATCTAATAATAATGTATATATTCACATATAACAACATAACATTAATTTACATCTAAATTCATACAATCACATAGTGTTCACATACGTTACATTAATGCAAAGATAGGTTATGGAATACGAGTTGTCACATTATCCCCAACTTGAAAGAAATTTCGTCCCGAAATTTGGTACGCACTCACTGAGGAAGCTAGGTAAGTTATATCGTTCACTGGTTTTCCTGGGGTGTCACATCATCCCCCCGTTGATTTGGAATTTCGTCCCGAAATTCCGAAGTAGTAGCTTCAGTCTCAGTAGTGGTAGTATTGGTTTCGAATAACTGGGGGTACTTTTCTGTCATCTAATCTTCGTGTTCCCAGGTGTACTCTGGGCCACGTCGGGAGTTCCAACGAACTCGAACAAGAGGGATTCTCTTGTGTTTGAGGACCTTAACATCCCGGTTCGTGATTTCAACTGGCTCCTCGACGAACTGCAACCGCTCGTCGATAGTGAGTTCCTTAAAAGGAACTGTGAGGGTCTTATCTGACAGACACTTCTTCAGATTCGACACGTGAAATACATTGTGAACTGCACCGAGTTCAGCTGGTAGATTCAATCTGTAGGCTACTGGGCCTATTCTTTCAGTGATTTCAGTGAGACTTTCAATAAAACCCGGTCCCCGACCTGAAATTCCAAGACTTGCTACGCTTGCCCGCGTAGGCTTTCTGACGGTCGTGTGCTGCCGCCATGCGTTGTCGTATCTGCGCAATCTTTTCTATAGCGTCCACTACAATCTCTGGACCCGTAATCTGACTATCCCCCACCTCTGCCCAACAGAGAGGTGACCGGCATTTACGTCCGTACAATGCCTCAAATGGAGCAGCTTGAATGCTGGTGTGGTAACTGTTATTGTATGAAAACTCCACTAAAGGGAGGTGCTTTTCCCAGCCGTTGCCGAAATCGATAACGTACGCTCGAAGCATGTCTTCTAGAGTTTGGATAGTTCGCTCAGACTGCCCATCCGTCTGAGGGTGATATGCTGTGCTCATATCTAAACGAGAGCCAAACGCTTTGTGCATCGCTTGCCATAGCTCTGACGTGAATCGTGCATCCCGATCCGAAATAATAGAGATTGGCACTCCGTGCCTCGAAACAACTTCTTTCAAGTAGATGTCTGCCAAGGTAGAAAACTTATCCGTTTCTTTGATAGCCAAGAAGTGAGCAGACTTTGTGAGTCGATCAACGATTACCCATATTGTATCGTTCCCACGCTGAGATCTCGGTAGGCCTGTAACAAAGTCCATGGAAATTTCTTCCCATTTCCACTGTGGTATGCTAGGTTGTTGTAGTAGACCTGCTGGTTTCTGATATTCAACCTTGACTCTCGCACAAGTCAAACACTTGCCAACATAAGTGGCGATGTGGGCCTTCATGCTTGGCCACCAGTATGTTGTTTTGATATCGTGGTACATTTTATCTGCCCCTGGATGTACCGAGTAGCGAGACTTGTGCGCTTCGTCCATCACAAGTTCGCGTAGACCGCCATAAAGTGGGACCCAGATACGCCCCGTTACATAGTAGGCGCCGTCTTCCTTTTGTTCCATGCGTTGCCTTGAACCGCGTAAGGCTTCAGCTTTAACGTTTTCGGGTTTCAGTGCTTCTAACTGAGCAGCTCGTATCTGTGCAGGAAGACTGGACTGAATAGTAAGCTGTAGCGCTCGCACGCGCTTCGGTAGAGTGTCTTTCCGACTGAGGGCATCAGCCACAACATTGGCCTTGCCTGGGTGATACTTGATGGCGCATTCGTAGTCGTTCAGAAGTTCAACCCATCTCCGTTGACGCATATTCAAATCCTTTTGCTTAAGAATATGCTCGAGACTCCTGTGATCGGTGTAAATTGTGCACCTGGTACCGTACAGGTAGTGTCGCCATATCTTAAGCGCGAAAACAACAGCTCCCAGCTCTAAATCGTGCGTCGTATAATTCCGTTCATGAACCTTGAGTTGCCGAGAGGCGTATGCAATAACTTTATCCCGCTGCATCAATACGCAACCAAGCCCCTGTATCGATGCGTCACAATAAACCACGAAGTCATCCGTGCCCTCGGGCAGTGAGAGAATAGGTGCGCTGCAAAGCCTGTCCTTTAAGTACTGAAAAGCGGTCTCTTGCGTATTACCCCATCTGTAAACGACACCTTTCTGTGTTAACATAGTAAGTGGTTGCGCGATCTTGGAGAAGTCTTTAATAAATCGCCTGTAGTAACCCGCCAAACCCAAGAATTGGCGTATTTCTGTCGGTGTACGCGGTGCTGGCCAGTTTCTGATCGAATCAACCTTGGATGGATCGACATGAATCCCATCCTTGTTTACTACATGGCCTAAGAAGTGGACTTCACGAAGCCAGAAGTCGCATTTTGAAAACTTTGCGTACAATCGCTCTTTTCGAAGAAGTTCCAAGATAAGGCGTAAGTGCTGCTCGTGCTCCTCCTGACTCTTGGAGTAAATCAAAATGTCGTCGATGAAGACAATAACGAACTTGTCAAGATAAGGTTTGCGCACCCTGTTCGTAAAGTCCATAAATACGGCAGGTGCGTTCAATAATATCAAACCATCCATCACATCAAACATAAAATATAGTAGTTAAAATAATTCATAAAACCCAAGACATTTGATGTTCAAACCAAACTTTGTTCGAATAGCGGAAACATAATAATGAAAAACCCAAAAAGAAGTTATAAGTTCAATTAGCGTTCATTGCGTCTCCTCCTCCTAACATGAAAACTCGACCTCTTGCCTCGTTGCCATTGTTATTGTTGTTTCCCCCGTTGTTGTTGTTGTTCCCGTTGCCCTGGTTATTGTCATGGTTCTGATTCTGGTTCAACTGAGGGCAATCGCGTTTGTAATGTCCTTCTGCCCCACACTGGAAACATCCCCGGTTTCCACGCTGTGGTTGCTGATTCTGATTTGCAGGCCGTGGACTCCTACAGTCTTTGGCCTCATGACCCATCTTGAGGCATCTTTGACAACGAACCTTATTACACTGGCCACTGTGATGTTTGTTGCAGGTGTTACACTTCGGAAGGTTTCCTCGATACCCTCCCTGCCTGTGGTTGCTTGAGGAGTGCTGATTGGGACTCTGGTGGCTGTCTGTCTTTCGCTGCTGAGCTTGTGACTGTACTGAAGCTGATCCCTTGCTAGAATCCCCATCCCATTTTCTTTTACTTTCACTGGGAGTAGCAAGTGTAGTAGAAACAGTAGCGGTAGCGGTAGCGGTAGCACTGATGCGCTTTGGCAGTCTGCCCTGGTCTACTGCCTGATTGGTGAGACGGTGAGCGAGACGCTGAATTTCCTGCATGTTGTTGAGGTTAGCCGACGTCACGTGGCTCTGAATCTCTGGCACAAGCCCCTTGAGATACAACTCAATACGCTTGTATGGTGGGTCTACCATGGTTGGACATAGCACAGCCAACTCGTTCGACCTCTTGGTGTAAGCTTCAATCTCCGAACCCACCATTTTCAAGTTGTACAACTCATCCTCCAACTTGTGGATGTCCTCCCTAGTGCAGTACTCCCTCTTAATCAGCTCCTTAAAATCATTCCAGGGTGTGGCGTTAGCAGCTGCCAACCCTAAGATCTGTACTTGCGCGTTCCACCAGGTGAGCGCAATCCCTTCTAGTGTGCCAGTGGCGAACTTCACCCTGCGAGCCTCAGGGCATTCACACATTTCGAAAACCGACTCGAGCTTTTCAAACCAGTGGAGGAGTCCAACTGCCCCCTCCGTGCCACTGAACGAGCTAGGACGACAGTCCATGAAATTCTTGAAAGTGCACCCAGGTTGTTGCTGAGCGGGTTGACCTGCTTGTGCGGCTGCAACTGCCGCAGCAACGAGAGCCTCTAGCTGGGCTTGTGTCATGTTAATTCGTGCGGCCATTGATCTTCACATCAAAGGCAACATAAGTGAGAAAGGTTCGTGTATAGTACGATGACAGAAGAGTGTAAGCACGTAAGTATTCTCAGGCAATATCATGTTGTGAGCAAAGTAATGTAAGCATACTATGAGCAAAGTCCTATGCAAATTCTAGCATGTAGGCAATAAACATAAACCTTATTACCTAGGAAGTTGAGTCTTGCACGTGGAGCGAAGCGTCGTTGTGGATCGTTGAGAGCACTGTTCTGGTTATAGTCTGGTTTTAATAAAAACGTTTTCCCATATTAAAACCAAGTTCTCTATAACCAATGGCTCTGATACCAATCTGTCACACCCCCAAAATCCACACGCGGAGTATCACCGCTTGGGAGCGTGACTGACCAGGATCAAGCCACCAATCATATTGAACATGTAAATAATATTAAGTAAAATAAGTGTAAACCATTCATCCAATACGATAGGTGTTCAAAACATAACCATAGTTGTAAAATGTAGCGGAAGCATAGTAAATAAACCAACAATAGTAAATAGTTTAAATGTCATGGTAGATCAACATAGGAACCACGATCCTTGTCCACAACGACCCGCTTCTCCTGTGCAAGCTCCAAGTACCTAACGATCTGCAAGGCATGTAACAGAATGATCAACAAACTAGTTGAGCGAGTTCACAGAAAGTAAATGCGTAATAGTAAGTTCGTTTGTAACAGGTGGCTCTACTGGGCCGATTGTATGTTCTATTGGTGGTGGTGTTCCACGTTACTGGTGGTGGTGTTCCACGTTACTGGTGGTGGTGTTCCACGTTGCTGGTGGTGGTGTTCCACGTTACTGGTGGTGGTGTTCCACGTTACTGGTGGTGGTGTTCCACGTTATATAACCACTAGACTACTCGTAACTAAAAGTATCCTTCACAACCGAGGATAGTAATGTGGTATTCTAGTCATAGTGTCAATAGAGTATCTAATCAACCTTTCAATCCCATTCCCAACACCCCGGGAATCCCATGCCTTGGTAAGAGTGTGAACTCACCTTGGGTTTGCTCGGTATGCTAGGTTATGCACTCACAAGTAATTAATCACGTCCTATTGTATGCACGTATAACAAATCAGTTCATGTTCGCAATGATACACATGCAATTTAATGTTCACATAACAGTCAGTTTGCATATCGGCATAACACGTATTATTTCACATTTAATCATCAACTATCTTTCGATTCACATTACACATCTTTCGATACATTGCTCATCTTTCGGTCTAACAATTATCACAATTATCACAATTATGTTTCGACACATCTTTCGGTACACAGTTAACATCTTTCGCTTCATGGTTATCTTTCGACACTTCAGCTATGTTTCGACATAGTTATCTTTCGACACTTTGATTATAATAATAGTCTAGATCATACAAGCAATTCATGATTCAAAAGCTTTCATCAACAGCGGCCCAATGGAAGATTATTATCAAAACACTTTTGTCGGCCACTATACAAAAGATACATGTTACAATAATTCATGGTTCAGATCCCATGTGTTTAATTGTTCTAAGTTGTCATATCTATTATGACATATCCACAAGAATCACACATGATTGGACCAAAATATACATAAGTCAAATGACTTGAGGTGCTCACATGTAAGGTTAGCCGCCACCCACCCAATTCGGTTCAATAAATTAACCACCACCCCTGATAGCCGCCCTATCCCACCAATAGGAGCCTTGGCCGCCCAAACCCTCCAATCGGAGGTTCACCCCTCCTTTGACAAAAAGAGAAATGAGTTTCCACATCAACACTCAACATTAACTTGGCATGTGCCAACACAAAGGCTTACAAGCTTTTGACAAATCTGCTATGATTGAGACGTGCATGATGTAAAAAAAATCAACAATCCCAATATACATGGCCGCCATTTACAATGGTCACTAATACATATGGTATATAGCCGACAATTTCTTATCACTTCACATGCCTATTTGACCAATTCTAATCCTATTGTCATTCTATTGGACCAAGATGGTGGTTCTGACAAACTGATTCAACCTAGAAGACATTCTTAACCATCACATGTTAACCATTTATCATATTAATAAGCACATCAATAGCCGACAACTTGCTCAAGCATTCAGAGGGTGATTTTTAATTGGACCGATTTATGTATAGTGCCTGACAAATCCATTCACATGCTACATACATTCTATCAAGTCACATAGGTTCGTCACATAATGTCAAACAATATAATTATGTCTTGATCATACAATGATAATAACTAGAAATCAAAGTTCTAACCATTTACACAAAACACTTCGGCCTGATCTTACTTCACATGCATCACATACATAATCATTGTATACATATAAACGCACATATGAACAAGATCAAACGAATATCAAATAACATGAGTACAGACTTACAATCAGTGGGCTCGACTAACTAAGATGTCGTCTCGAAAGAGTTCTCCTGCCGTCGCTTTTACAAGGGGAGTTGCTTAGGGTTTTCTAAGTGATATTGTGAGTTGTGAATTAATAGAAGGAAAAGGTTTACGTGATTTATAGCACAAGTGGGTCGGGCCGGTGATTAACATGTGACATTCAATAATAGGACACAAGACATAGTGGGCCGAAATCTAATAATAATGTATATATTCACATATAACAACATAACATTAATTTACATCTAAATTCATACAATCACATAGTGTTCACATACGTTACATTAATGCAAAGATAGGTTATGGAATACGAGTTGTCACAAATTGGCTGGTAGAAATATAATTTATTCGCCTATCGGCTCAATTTGGACAGTGTGTAAAAGTCGCGGCGTAACACAGGGAGTTTATGTTTCGGGTATCCGATTGGTATCCCTAAACTTGTTTATGATGTAAAATATTATTTACAAGTCCAGCGGATATTAAAACGCTGAATTTTAGTGTTACAGACAATTTTTTTTGTTACCGTTTGGCGCAGAACGGACACTTTAAAAATAAAAAATAAAAATTTGGAAAGTTTATATGTTTTATCATTTGGTGCCCCTAGTTAGGGGTTTTTATTTATATTTCATCTATAGAGTGCGTTCATGCCCTTCGTCGCTCGTTTCGACTGTTTTCGGAACTTGCTGGCATGAATAGTGTGTTCAGGTGAATAGTGTTTTCAGCATTTTGCCAACATATTAGGACATAGTTTGCAGTTTTATCGCGACGTGGCGATTGTATTAATATGGTTTAACATATTTACCCATGTCCTATGATTACTAGACTTTTCACGACCTAATCATGCAATAATTAAATCGTAACGAACATAATTAAATGTTTAATCAAGCGTTTAAGTTGTACGGAATTGCCATTATTTTTGCCGGTTGTGACATTCTCCCCCCGTTAAAAGAATTTCGTCCCGAAATTCAAGTCGTGTTATCAGTTGCAGGGGAGCCTTGAAATAAATGCGGGTGCTTGGACTTGGTTTGGTCTTCACGTTCCCACGTAAACTCGGGACCGTGACGCGAGTTCCAACGAACTTTGACTAGCTTTATACGACTTCTCCATGTCTTGTGGACCTTCCAGTCCATAACCTCTACAGGTTCTTCGGTAAATTGGAGTTTGTCGTTGACGTGTATCTCATCCGCTGGGATGACGACCGTCTCTTGAGTAGGACTTTTCTTGAGATTAGACACGTGAAATGTGTCGTGTACACAGCTGAGTTCTTCCTGTAGTTTTAACTTGTACGCAACAGTTCCGATCTTTTCCAGGATTTCAAAAGATCCGATGTAACGTGGGTTCAACTTTCCACGTTTACCAAATCTTACTACGCCCATCCAAGGCGAGACTTTCAACAATACCATGTCTCCAACCTCGAAAGCTAATGGTTTGCATCGTTTGTCGGCGTAGCTCTTTTGTCTATCACGAGCCGCCTTGATACGGTCTCGTATCTGAATGATCTTGTCTGTGTTTTCTGGACCAATTCCGGACCAATGAGTTGTTTATCCCCGGTCTCCGCCCAACATAGCGGGGACCGACACTTTCGTCCATACAAAGCTTCAAACGGGGTGGCCTGAATGCTAGTGTGATAACTATTATTGTATGAGAACTCCACTAAGGGCAAGTAAGTATCCCAGTTTTCACCCAAATCCATCACACATGCGCGTAGCATGTCCTCCAAGGTCTCTATCGTTCGTTCACTTTGGCTGTCCGTTGGAGTGCGAAAAGCCGTACTAAGATTCAGTTGGGATCCAAAGGCCTTCTGAAATGATTGCCATATCCTTGACACGAACTGACCGTCTCGGTCCGATATAATAGAAACATGCACTCCATGACGTGCCACAATCTCCTTGAGATATATTTCTGCCAGTTTCTTAGTGCTATCCTTTTCTCTGATTAGTAGAAAATGCGCGGACTTTGTAAGTCGGTCAACAATTACCCAAATCATATCATGGCCTCTTGAGGTTCGGGGTAACTTAGTAATGAAGTCCATCGAGATTTGTTCCCATTTCCATACGGGAATTTCAGGTTGTTGCAGTAATCCTGAAGGCTTTTGATATTCCGCCTTAACCTTGGCGCATGTAAGACACTTTCCAACATAAGTAGCAATATCGCTTTTAAGATTAGGCCACCAATAAAAGCCTTTTAAGTCTTGGTACATTTTACCCGATCCTGGATGTATAGAGTACCTTGACTTATGAGCCTTGTCCATAATAATCGTTCGTAGATTGCCAAAGAATGGAACCCAAGTTTGTCCCATAAAGTACAGTACTCCATCCTCCTTTGGTATCAATTGTGCCTCCATTCCCTGTAAGGATTCGGCTCGTATATTATCCGGTTTAAGCGCTTCTTGTTGAGCATCGTGAATCCGAGATGACAGATCAGTTTGTATGGTCATCTCTAAGGCTCGCACCCTTAGAGGTTTTGCACGTTCCTTGCGGCTCAAGGCGTCCGCTACGATGTTCGCCTTGCCCGGATGATACTTTATCTCACAGTCATAATTGTTCAATAACTCGACCCATCGTCGTTGCCGCATATTTAAGTCTCTCTGATCAAATATGTGCTGCAAACTCTTGTGATCTGTAAAAAAAACAATACACCGAGTACCCTATAAGTAATGATGCCAGATATTTAACGTGAATACCACCGCACCTAGCTCAAGATCGTGCGTGGTATAGTTTTTCTCATGCACCTTCAATTGACAAGACGCGTACGCGATGACTTTGTCTCGTTGCATCAACACGCAACCAAGACCTTGACGCGATGCATCATAATAGACCATAAAGTCATCAGTACCGTCGGGTAAGGACAAAATAGGTGCGTCACAAAGTTTATCTTTTAGTAGTTGAAAAGCCGCCTCTTGTTTCTCGCCCCAATCAAATTTATTGTCCTTTTGTGTTAGGGACGTTAGCGGTTGAGCAAATTTTGAAAAGTTCTCTATGAATCATCTATAATAGCCCGCTAATCCCAGAAATTGTCGTATCTCAGTAGGGGTCCTAGGCGCTTCCCAATTCTTAATCGGCTCAATCTTGGCCGGGTCGACATGAATTCCCTTCTCATTTACCACATGACCTAGGAATTGTACCTCGCTAATCCAAAATTCGCACTTCGAAAACTTTACATACAATTGTTCCTTTCTCAAGAGTTCCAAAATAGCTCGCAAATGTCGCTCATATTCCTCCTTGGTTCACGAGTATATTAGGATATCATCAATAAACACAATCACAAACTTGTCCAAATATGGCTTACACACACGGTTCATGAGGTCCATGAATACCACCGGTGCATTGGTTAAGCCAAAAAGCATAACAAGAAACTCGTAATGTCCGTAACGAGTCCTAAAAGCCGTTTTGGGGATACAAGTCGTCGATTCTCGGAAAGGGATATCGGTTCTTGATGGTCAGCTTGATTAACTCCCTATAGTCAATGCACATGCGAAAGTTGCCGTCTTTTTTTAACAAATAATACCGGAGCTCCCCAATGTGAGAAACTCGGTCTAATAAATCCTTTATCTAGCAGCTCTTGCAACTGAGTAGATAACTCCTGCATTTCTGACGGAACTAACCGATATGGTGATTTCGCCACTGGTGCCACTCCTGGCACCAAATCAATTCGAAACTCCACTTGATGTTGTGGAGGTAGTCCAGGTAAGTCTTCTGGAAAGACTTCTTGAAATTCTTTCACGACAGGGATGTCTTCTAGCTTCGGCTCTTTGGTTTCCTTGTCGACTACGTGGGAGAGGAAGGCTATACAGCCTTTTCGGAGACACTTTTGCGCCTTCATGCAATTTATGATCCGTAGGGGTGTCTCGCATTTCTCCCCATGAATTATAAGTGTTTCTTCATTCGGCAATGGGATGTGGATGGTCTTCTCGTGACAAACCACTTATGCCCGGTTGTCAGACAACCAATCCATTCCAGCAACCGCGTCAAAGCTGCCAAGATCAACGGGTAAGAGGTCGATAGAAAATTTTTGCTCCCTAAGCTTGAGTGTACAACCTTTAATAATCTCATCCGCTTCGACTAGTTTTCTGTTCGCCAATTCTATAGAATACGGGACGTCTAGTTTACTCGAATCTAGGCCAAGTATATTCTTAAATTCTATAGATATAAAACTAAAGTCGGCGCCAGTATCAAATAGAACGGATGCAAAGTGTTGGTTTATAGGGAACGTACCTGTAACTACATTTGGCTCTCCTGGCATGCCTCGCATGCTACTATCGTAAAAACTCTCCCACGAGCTTGATTTTTCTTCAGGCAGTCCTTCCGATAATGTCCTTTGTTGCCACATCCGTAGCAACCCTGGCCCTTGCCGTTTCCATTACCACCCTATTTTCTATTTGCACGCCCCGTACCAGACCAAAATGCCTCCTTGCTATGCCCGATCTTACCACAATTATCACACCTATGAGTTCTGCACGGACCCGTATGATGATATCCACACTTATCAAACTTTGGTAGTTTTCCCTGATAGTTCTTACCTCCCGTTTTAGTCGTGGCAACGAATGCCTTGACTTTCTTAGTCTTAGCGGTTTCCTTATGTTTGTTGCTTGATTTAGAGCCTTGCTTGATATGCGCATACTTCCTCTTATTTCTATCCGAAGAAGACTACACATAGGTCTTCTTTTTCCCTGGAATTTTATTCGATTTCTCCATCGTTACTCCACCCTCGGCAGGACTTAAGGCAAGAGTTATCGCCTGAGCAATTCCCAATATGGTTCCTCTCATTTCGCCGCTGTTTGTAGTGCTACTTGTTTCGTATTAGATGATTGCTTTAGCGACTTGCTGGTTCACTAGAGCTTCGAGCTCAGCTCGTGTTGCAGGTAAAGGTTTCGATTGGGCTTGGCCAGCGTTCCTTCATTGTGGTTCCATGAGCTTCATATGTATAATACATATCGACGAAACTAGACATTTATTTTAAAATAAATATTGTCGTTTATGAGTGAAAGTAAAGCTCATTCGTCACGCACTATGAGTATAAGGGTAAGATAATTCATAATGATGCTTACGCAAATCCTCTGCACCATTATCATCACATTATTGTAGGGAGGTAAAATGAGTTACAATAATGTTCTGCTAAGGATATACCGACTTTTATATATACTTTATCAACTTGTTATAATTAGTTTTGTGAAGAAAACCTCCTCGGAGTCATCTCACTCCGATCGATGCAAGTCATATAGTAGTATACAAAATATGGTGAGTTCTTTCCTTCACCTTGTTCCTTGATTGTTCCTCAAGTCTCCGACTCTTCAATAGTCTTTAGTTTTTTTTTTTTTTTTTACAAAACGGGCATACTTCCCAAAAAGGTGGGGGGTTGTGCATTACTACCACGTATAGGGGTGATAGTGAAAACGCAGAGATAAGGTCGTGAGGGTACGTGGCTTCTTCCTCGGAACTGAATTGTGCCTTGTAGCAACCGTAGAGCGGTTTTCCAAGGCGTGAATGCACTACTCAAACGATGGGGTGTTACGAGATAGAGAGTGTAGGGTTACTGGTAGGGGTGTTGGTGGTGGCGATAGAGGTAGTGGGTGATAGGGTGCATGTGAGGTGAAGGATGAGGAGAGTCTTTTCCAAGTGTTAGCCATTTTCACCTGCTTAGATACCGGGTCCCAAACGACTCGTATTACGGGTTGGAGTGTTAGGCACGAAGTAGGCAAAGACAGACATCCTACTTTATAGAGTGTTAGAGTAACTATTTCGGTTAGTGTTCTACTAGATGGAGATTTGGAACAACTTAGGAATTTCAAATAGATAGTGATCATTTGCTTGACCCGCAGAGCCCACCAGGATTTCCATGCACTACAAGATGTTATTACGTGGGCCCCCGTAATAATAAATTGTCTTGCATGGTCACCCTAATTTTTCTCTCGTTCAAAGTCGCCGATCAGTCAGAGAAGGGACACTACTGTCTTCATACCTTCAACATGGAAAGGACCTTTATAATGGTCCGCGCGCCAACGTCCGTTGTCGTTACGCGCGAAATGGCACAATGCTTAGACGAAGTAGGAATAAAGAGAGTTCCTAACAATAGTAGTTGGAGGGGCACCTTCAAGATGAGTACGTCATCTTCCTTGTCTGGACAAGAGTGTCGTCAATCATGTTTCGTAAAAGCCATAGGGACCTCGTCTCACTGATAAGGTTGTTGTCCAAGGTTACCTCCTCCGCCTCGCCGTCACTGCCGTAGTCAGGCACCTTCGCATTCGAGAGAGAAGAACAACCATCTTCTACGGAATCAAGCTCAGGGTCTCGTTTATAAATACATCAGCTATAAGCTCCGCAATAAACGCGAGGTCGATAGTCTCATTGTGCGCGTTAAGAATAATAATAGGATTCGAAGTCGAAGTCGAAGGCATCTCGTTCCCATCAATATTATTCCGTAGACGTATATGCATATATATTAATGAATAATAATGTTACTTAGTATATACAAGCAAATAAATGCAACATGTCACATATAACTCTCGTTTGTTCTTTCGGGTGTCGTTTCGGTTTTGGCAAGTCTATCTCACGTAGACTATACCTCACGTGTCACTTTAGTTGGGGTATTCTTCTCCCTACTAATGTCCTTGCTTTTGTCTTTCCTTTGAAAATGTGTGATTCATGGATCTTGGCGCTTTCATAAATGCAATGAAAAACCTTTTTTTTTTTTTGTAAAAATGTTTTCGTGAGAGAATCCTAGTGATTGTAGTCTAGACTCGAGAAGGAATCCTAGTTCACTACAATCGAAGCTCTGATACCAACCTGTTACACCCTGACTTTTGTGGAAGCGTGTGCGTGTGACTTGATCAGTTTTCATTGCATTCGATTATAACAAACAACTATATGATTAATATGATGTTCATCCATTCAAAAGTTTAAAACATTACAATCACAAGTCATTTAAGTTTCATCCAACATGACCTCCGGTTAAGTTACAAACCAACAAAAGTGGATGACATCTAAACTTGAAATTTACATCTTGAAAACAACACCCGCGCCCAAGATCCATCTTGTTTCCTGAAATACATGTAATTTTGAAAACACCAACAAAAGTTGAGTGAGTTCATGCGTTTTGTATGAGTTCCAATAAACTTGTAAACATTTGAGAAATTCCTTTGAAAACAGGTATGTAAAGCGTCTATGAACAGATCAATTAATGTTTTGCAAGGACATTAATATATGTGAAGACATAGGGAGTACCCAACCCAAGTGGGCTATTATTAGTGTCGAATCCCCTCGACTGTGTCGAATCCCCTCGACTGTGTCGAATCCCCTCGACTGTGTCAAATCACCTTGACTGTGTCAAATCCCCTTGACCGTTGTCGAATCACCTCGACTGGGACACAAAAGCACTCTAAGTAGTCACAAATGGACCATGAGTGGGGCTCGGCCGTACCCGTTAGATCTAACCTTTGTCCATGTTTCTTAAGAGGTAATGGCATTTCATTTTCAGCCTATGCTCACATGATCTAATAGTTCATTTCATAGCCAAATCATACCCATGTTGCCATGTATTTCACCCCCGAGAGTTATAAATCCGAAAACGGTTAAGAGAAAAGGGGGACATGAACTCACAGCTTTGCGTTCCTGAGAGAGAGATATTCAATCAGCGTGTTCCGTAAACGCGAGTCAACCTACAAAGGTTCTAACTCATTAGACACATCGGTCCTTCCTAGACCTTGTACTCGTTGTTCATCTTGAACATTTATTATTTTCATTTCGTTTTTTGAACGCTTGCGTAATTTAATGATAATATGTTGGCATCTGTTTCTGGTATACTTTGATTCGAGACTTTGTATTTGTTACACAAATATAAGTGTAAAAAGTGTTAAAAATATTTATTTTTAACGTCAAAATACGTTGCCGTATAAGTACAACATTAGTGAGTGAGTACACTTCAACAAGTGTATGTGCGTATATCGTCATGTACCAGAGTCTTTTATACATATACATATACCGTATGTATACTTGTATTTGTGGGCTTTATACGTGTACGTGTACCGTATTTATACGTGTAGGTATACCGTATTATACGTGTAGGTATACCGTATTATACGGGTAGGTATACCGTATTTATACGTGTAGGTATTTCGTATTATATGTGTAGGTATACCGTATTTATAATGTATTTTTATATATATAATTATAAAAATTATACATGTATTTTTTTACATTGGGCCTAGCCCACATCTTAGTGTCATTGGGCTTAACCCATGTATTTTGCCTTTGGGCCTGGCCCATATTATTTACTACAAATGGCTCTTGTAAGGGTTTATGGAAATGGGCCATTGCCCACCTATTAAGAAATTGGGCTTAGCCCAAAATTTATGTTATCTTAAGCCCACTATTAATTTAAAAGCCCAAAGTGTTATATTTTTAGCCCAATTTAGTGTTTATTAAATTTTGATAACATTTACTAGTTACGCTAGTAACTTGTTATTTTTCTAAGCACACTTGGCGTTATGATCAAAGTTAAACTTTCCAATTTTTCGTTGTCGTGTGTGTATAAATTCAAGTGTCTAGAATATGTTGTTTGTTATAATTTGTCGCCGTGAGTTGTTATTATATCCTTTGTGTCGAAATTGTCCGTCTCGTTGTAGAAGCATAAAGAATCGTCCGATGTTCGCGCCTTGAGTTATGGTATTACAATTGTGCATTTTAAGTAGGCGTGAAGGTTCGCAACTAACATCACACTTGTGAATGTTTGTAATGTTTTTGTCGTGGCGAAAGTGTATATTTTTTTTATAAGCGTTGCATATTTCATTTTTGGTACATATTCCTACGGCTAATACGTACACATAAGATACACATTTTATACTTCAAATAAAGCATTTAGAATATAAACATATAATTTTCTCCAAAAATTATATTTGTTATTCTTGAAATATTTACCCATCTTTATTTAATAAAAATATCTTTTAGTGTTAACATAAACTCTTGGATAGTTAAAACTTAACCCTTGTCATTAGGGTTCGTCCAATCACGATTAAGGCCGTTAATCGCAATTAAACTTACTAATCACGATTAATCATGCAAATCACCCCATTAATCACTTTTTAATCGCGATTAAATTTTTATAAAATTTCGCCATAGTTTCCCTAAACTATGGCGTTTTTCCCATGTATTTAATACATGTTTAAAAATCATTTTCAGTTTACCATTAACATTATTATCATACTAATCTCCACAATTCATACTTTCAAGTAACCAAATATCCCCATTTATTCCCTAATATCATGAGCTTTTACATATTCATTTTTCTAAAACGATTTCAAGACTTTTATGTCTTGCATGTTAAGACTTTCTAAATGTAGTTTTTATAACCATATATTAAATCACTTATTACTTTTAAAAATCACATTTATTAGTTCTTAAAACATCAAGTTTAGGCCATTATAGTCCTTAATCCTTCAAGTTTAACACATATATGTATAAAGCTCATGAACATAATGATGACGATTTTTCATGATTTAAACACTTAGTTGTTTAAATCGTATTTTTAAGCCAAATATAACAAGATCATACAACTCATACAACTCTAAAACACATAATAATCACATAATACTTCACATTTAGTAAGTTGTTAAGTTTTGGTTTAGGGTTTTAAGTGGAATTTTTCTTTGATTTCAAGATGATCAACAAGTACTTTAGTAATCTACATATGATAACAAACTTAAAAATGATAAGTAAGAGGCTTACCACTTTGCAAGTGTCCTAAGATGATTATTTAGAAAAGATTAAGCTCCAAACAAAGTTCTAAGAATGCTCCATGCTTACACCTTCCATAGATGATCTTGAAATGGGTTAATAGAGGTTAAAATAAGGTGTTTTAATGGTGAAAAAAAAATGGTGTCAAGTTGATGGAGGTCAGGAGGTGGTGCCGTGAGGTGATTGAGGAGGTGGACGTTTGTGTGTGTTATTTGAATGGTGAAATGTGAAGGTAAGGACATAGGGATTGTTTTATAATCTTGCAAGTTCTTTTCAAATCAACAATGAGATCTTAGAGCCATACTCATGAGGTCTTCACTATCATAACATGGAGTGGGTGGGGGACCCACTACAAAACCGTGTACGTGAGGGGAAAGGTAGGCTTAGGCATGGGAATTATTATAAACATGTGTTGAAATCTCATGATAGATATTTTTATCATTTAGGAAGTTCATGCACAATTAGGATATTAATGGTAGTTTATGGTTTTAAACAAGTTCTAACTAGTTTACTAGTTTAGTGGGTATTGTTTTTGGATGATAAAAATACCACTAGTTCGCTCGTTGTTGTTTCAATATCGGGTGATATATAAAAGGCGCTATATAATGTCGGGAGCTATGGTTTTACTTTACCATCGACGCTATAGCGTTTATTTAAAGTGTTTACGACACCAAAATATGGCTAACTAGTTCACTAGCTGTTTGGTTTAGGCAATTGGCTGGTAGAAATATAATTTATTCGCCTATCGGCTCAATTTGGACAGTGTGTAAAAGTCGCGGCGTAACACAGGGAGTTTATGTTTCGGGTATCCGATTGGTATCCCTAAACTTGTTTATGATGTAAAATATTATTTACAAGTCCAGCGGATATTAAAACGCTGAATTTTTGTGTTACAGACAATTTTTTTTGTTACCGTTTGGCGCAGAACAGACACTTTAAAAATAAAAAATAAAAATTTGGAAAGTTTATATGTTTTATCATTTGGTGCCCCTAGTTAGGGGTTTTTATTTATATTTCATCTATAGAGTGCGTTCATGCCCTTCGTCGCTCGTTTCGACTGTTTTCGGAACTTGCTGGCATGAATAGTGTGTTCAGGTGAATAGTGTTTTCAGCATTTTGCCAACATATTAGGACATAGTTTGCAGTTTTATCGCGACGTAGCGATTGTATTAATATGGTTTAACATATTTACCCATGTCCTATGATTACTAGACTTTTCACGACCTAATCATGCAATAATTAAATCGTAACGAACATAATTAAATGTTTAATCAAGCGTTTAAGTTGTACGGAATTGCCATTATTTTTGCCGGTTGTCACATTCAAAAACATTGTCTATGTTTTCAAAAACAACCCCCATGATTTCAAAAACATTGTCTATGTTTTCAAAAACAACCTTCATGATTTCAAAATGTTTCATATAGTTTGAAAACAATATTAATACAATATAATTACTTATATCAAGTGCATGATTTCAAAAGCATCATTCATGTTTTCAAGAACCTTATACATAATTTCAAAATTTATCTCGCATGATTTTAAAACATTTTTATAAATATACCTACCTAATACACCTACTTTATGATTTCAAAAATTATTATATATAAGGTTTCAAAAACATTGAACACATTTTTTTTAAAAACCCCATGTATAGTTTTCAAAAATATTTTCCTCATACATTGACTTAACCTTCAAATTCCGCTTCATATGTCGCCTTGGCATATCTAGCACCTCAACTTCATAAGCATTTTTACTTCATGTTTTGACTTAAGCACATCCAGTGCAAGGTTTCAAAACATCTTCAATTCCCAAATCCATATGGGATCTTTTTATCTTCACAATTAGATCCTTGTGGATAATTGTCATTCAAATCAGAATCCTTAATGGATTCCTTGTGTACCTTAATTCAAACATTTCGGTTCCTTACAATTGAAATCGAATTTCCTCTTTAAGATCTTTCTATCTTCATAGTTAGATTCTTGATAATGTTTAAAGTACTAAATGAAATCCACGGAATGGATTCCTAGTGTGCTTTAAATACTTGTGCGCAATTAGCAAAATGATAACAAATTTAAAATCAAGTTAAACAATTATGTGATTATGTGTTTTATGCATTTTGTGTTTTCTTTTATGCATTTTGTGTTTTTGTATACTCTGGATATTCGTTATCCAAATCCTCGTAGAACCTTTCATATCTTTATATGAGGGATTCGTAGTAGGATATTCAAAAAGGTACTACCTTAAATCCTTATTGGGCTTCTACGTGATAGTCAAGACCCTTGGATTATATAGTAACATTCCATGATTCAAAAGAGACCCTTTGAGTGGTCTAGTCAGAAGATTGATTCAGAATCTGGTTAAGAATGACATGTGATGATATAAGCTGAAAAAACTCCTTGGCGGTCTAGAGATCATTTATTGACTCAATAAAAAAGGACCCTATGGTAGTCTAGCCACAATCATCACAGGATCGTTTGTTGTTTTCTTCCCCAACACATTTTAAGATGCACTGTGCGGACTATGCAAGGAATTACATAATTATGGACGCGTACATAATTATGAAGATCAGTGCACGAAAACCACAGTAAGACTTATTATGTGTAAGAACCAATAGTGGCAACCATAACAAAATGTGAACAATGTAATAGAGGTATGGTGGACGCACCAATAACACTTTATATACTTGTATAAAAGTGTCCCTCTCACATTTCAAGCATGATGTTATTTAAAGTTACTAGAAGTTCAAGACTCTAACCAGTGTTGTTCGACCTTTTCAACTTCATATTTCAAGCTCTCACAAGTTTCCTCTAAGATAAATTTCGGGACGAAATTTCCTAAAGTATGGGAGACTGTGACACCTGTGTCACTTCAACCATCAAATAGATACTAATGAAATATTGTATTTCATACTTGGGATTTGTAAAAATATGTGTATCGTTTGCACATATCAACTCTTGTTCGATTTCAGGCTTTAAATCGCTTTCTGGAAGGTTATACGCGCACTGATGCGTAAATATAACCAGTTTAATGCAACAAACACTCCGGAATAGTGACATAGGCTTAACATACCTTAAATAACCTTTACATAACTTAGAAATAGGTTTTGGAAGGTTTGGTGTGCCGAAATCAAGTCTATTCGCTTACAGGGACTAAATATGACAAACTACGAAAGTATGCCGATTTGTACTGTAACGAACATTCTGGAACATGACCATAAGTTAAACATACCCTAAATATCCTTTACATAGCTTAGAAATAGGCTTTGAGGGGTTCGGTGTGCTAAAATAAACTTTCTGGTCATTCAGGGACTAAAAGCGTCAAAAAGTGCATAAGTTTGCATTTTCACGCATAACTTACGTTCTGAATACTTCCGGACATCCAAAAATTTATGTAATCATTAAAATATTATGTTTTAGTGATTGGCTTGATAAAAATCCATTCGTCGCGTAATTTGGATCGTTTTTGCGTTCGTTACGACTTCCGTCGTAATTAACCGAACAACACAACCGTACGACCAAACGAACCGACATCCG
This sequence comes from Helianthus annuus, assembly GCF_002127325.2. Taxonomy (NCBI): domain Eukaryota; kingdom Viridiplantae; phylum Streptophyta; class Magnoliopsida; order Asterales; family Asteraceae; genus Helianthus; species Helianthus annuus. The sequence goes on from NC_035446.2 coordinate 70,751,605, forward strand.
ACATATTTTTGAGCATATTTTAAGTTCCCTATACTTTAACTTCATTTTAGAGCTTTGAAATGGGGTTAACGGGGCTTAAACGGGTCAAAAATGCATTAAAAACCAAGTTTGGAGCTGCAGGGGCCTGTTCTGCCAAATTTCAAACTTGCTGACCTGCAGAGTCCTTACGGACCGTATGGACTTCCTCTTACGGTCCGTAAGCAGGTGCCAGACAGCAGAAAATGCATTCCAGCTTGATCCAGCTGTTCCTCACTTGTGCAAATGGTTTTGGGCAATCTATGGGCTGGTTTGCGGGCTCCAATGGTTTTTCAAAACATTGGGCTCGATGTGTATGGCTAGGATTGAATCTCGGTTAACGAGGAATGATCTTAACGGCTCTACCATATCTATAAATACCCCCTTCATTCACTTTCTCAAAACCCACATTTGATCTGATTCTACACTCTCTAAGTGGAAGTTTATGCTTCCTACCTGAGAGTGAATCGGGTTCGAATCCTGCGGGGACCTTCTGTAAGTATTCTTTCGCGTTTATTGTTCGTTTTAGCGTTAAAGTCAAACTGCGTTTGACTTTCTGCATTGACCGGTTTATGGTCAATGCGAAGTTCGTTTGAACTTCATAAGTGAGCGTAATCACGATGGTTATAGTCCCTAATGACTATACCTACTGATTACCACGTTATCTAGGCTCAGTGACGAGTCGTAGTTTAGGCCAAAATGCGTTCTCTCGCGTATTTTGTAACCAAACTACTCTAGGGTATCAAAACCTTTTGTTTTGATACCAAACCTGTTTTCTAACTTAACTAAACATGTTCTAGCATGTTTAGCTCGTCACTTTTAGATTTAGTGCTTATATAGGGTCGTAAGGTAAGCGATCTAATAAATCGCTTATGCTTTCGAAACCCAACCCACTTGGTCGATCATTAGGATCCGACCAAGCACTTTAGGTGACCAAAGTTATATAGGGAATAACCTTCCGAGGTTATACCTTATGGTCACTTCGTTTAAGTAGTTGTATGATAGGTAGTTTATATGCCTTAGGTAAATTACCAAAATGCCCTTTTTACGCATAAATTCATTTTAAGCATATGTAACCTAAATTTTGACATCAAAACTGATTAAGCAACTATATTAGACATGTTGAGGCATATTTTACTTGTCATAGGACTAGTTAAGCGGTCCGAACGAGTTTTACGCGAACGACGCGTTAAAGTAGCATAAGCTACCCAAACGGGTCGTAATGGGTCGTAAGCACTTAGGTTAGGTTTCATTTTTGTATATGGGTTTTGTTAAACCATATCACATGAGTTCCAATACTCATTTGGTTTACGAAACCCCATACTATCCAATCCCGCTATTTAGGTCCGGTATTTATGTAGTTATCTATATAGGGTGCCGTTTGATTCCGTGATCCCTCTAGCTTTGCTTGGTTGTTGTTCAAGACTTCTAAGCACCCTCAAGTGAGTACATAGACCCCTCTTTTACTGTTTTCCAAACGTTTTGGGGTGAAACACGTATGCCTACTTGTTACTTTCATACTTTCCATGTTTTCATATCTTATGCTTGCTATGTTCATTAGTACACTATTAGTACATGATTTCATTATGTTTTTGCTATGTATGTCCATTGTGTGCATACTTAGTACATCGTTTTACATGACATTTTATGCTATGTATGTTCATTTAGCGCATACTTAGTACATCGTTTTACATGACATTTTCATGCTATGTATGTTCATCATACTTAGTACATTTTCATTACATCACATGCTTACATTTTGGGTATGACATTTGGTTTGTTTAAGTGGGACCATATACATTCATTAACTTTGATCACGCCACTCGTTAGTAGGTAGTGGTACCATAGGAATTGACAACTCCCGTTCCTGACATCCTAGGTATGTTTGGATGGAAGGAATGACCGAATTCGATTTAAACATAACACAGATAGACCTTTAATTTGTTTAAAGGTTTATCACCAAAGTCACAAGGCTTGGATGTATGCATTTTCACAATACCGCATAAATGTTTGTATTCAGTATAGCATGCATTTCCACAAAACATAACATTGATTTAAACCACGTTTTTCTTAATACATTGTTTTGTGCATTTTTACCTATGGTTTAGTTGATACATATTTCACTTGCCATACATGACATTTTGTTTACACATTACATGATAGATATTTGACATAGACATTTTGATATTGATATACACATTTCTTGGACAACTTTTGTTAAACAAACTTTTTCTAAACTTATAAGTCATGAATCCTAAATCAATAAAACTTATGTACTCGCCGGCATTTTTATGCTGACGTAGGTATTTTCACATGTGTTTCAGGAGATGATGCATAGGATTGATCAAGATACACATAGGCGGACTTGGGCCTTAGTGACAATAAAAGAAGCAAGACTAGTTAATTTTGTTATACTTCTTTGTTTGTTAAGACATTGTAACTCTTTTAATCAATAAAACAGCATTTCAATTTTCCATGTGTTATGAAACAATGATCCTGTTACATCATTCCCGGACGATTCCGCCACGTTTTGTTGTTTTACGTTGTCGGGGTGTGACAGAAATCGATCTTCGAGTAGTAGCTTGAACCTTGCAGCTGATCGAATAGGTCATCAATCCTTGGAAGAGGATACCTATTCTTGATCGTCAACTTGTTCAACTCCCGGTAGTCAATGCACATACGAAAACTACCATCTTTCTTCTTGGCAAACAGAACTGAGCTCCCCAAGGTGAGAAGCTTGGTCGGATGAATCCCTTGTCTAGCAACTCTTGAAGTTGTGTCGACAATTCCTGCATCTCTGAAGGTGCAAGTCGATAAGGTGCCTTAGCCACAGGCGCAACGCCTGGAACTAAGTCAATGTGGAACTCGACTTGCCTTTGGGGTGGCAATCCTGGCAAGTCCTCTGGGAAGACCTCAGGATATTCCTTCACGACAGGGATGTCTTCGATCTACGGCTCAGCAGCTTCTTTATCCACGATGTGTGCCAAGAAGGCAACACATCCCTTCTGTAGACACTTCCTAGCCTTCAGACAGCTGATAATTCTCATAGGTTTATCACGCTTTTCCACGTGAACCATCTCTCGATCTTCTGTTGGGATGCGAATGATTTTTTCGTGACAAACAATCTCAGCCTTGTTGCTCGATAACCAATCCATCCCTACTACCACGCCGAAGCTTCCCAACTCGACTGGTAGCAGATCCAAAGTGAACTCGCGCTCTCCCAGCTCGATTACACAACCTCTGACAACTTCATTTGCTTCAACTAGCTTTCCATTAGTCAGTTCAATTGAGTACGGAACATCTAATTTACTAGAAGTTAACCCAAGCATACTCTTAAATTCTAACGATACGAAACTATAATCGGCACCAGTATCAAATAGAACAGATGCAAAGCGTTGGTTTATAGGGAACGTACTGGTGACAACGTTCGGATCCTGGCGCGCTTCCCTTGCGCCAATGCTAAAACTCTTCCCCGTGCTTGGTTCAATTTTGGGCATTCCCTCTTAAAGTGCCCAATATCTCAACAATTAAAGCATCCTGGCCCTTGGCCATTTCCCTTCCCAGCTTGAGTGTTGTTTTGGTTGCGATTTCCATTCCCAGCTTGGTTCGCAACGTTCCCACGGTTTCCATTTCCGCCATTATTCCCTTGCGGACGATTTCCATTACCACCACGGTTGTTGTTCCTATTACCAAAACCTCCTTGGCCACCCCGGCCAGCACTAACCCAGCAAGTATCCTTCAAGTGGCCAATTTTCCCACAAGGTTTACAGGTTTTTGGTCCACAACGGGTAGAATGATGGCGCTGGCATGTGTTACACTTGGGCAGTGTGCCCATATAACCCTTTCATTTGTTCTCAACACCGGTTGCAGCTCTAGCCGGTGTGCTTGATTCTCCTTTCTTGCCAGTATTGCTTGTACCTTGCTTGAAGTTTGAGAATTTCCTTTTATTATCCCCAGACGACTCCACGTGAGTCTCTTTCTTCTTCTGCTCAGAATTCGAAAACTTGTTCAAGCGAATGGCCTCCTCAGTAAGAGCCACACTGAGATCAATAGCTTCTGTGATGGTTGCGGGCTTGGAAGTAGTAACCATACTCATGATCTGAGGTGCCAATCCCCAGATAAAGCGCTCGATACGTTTGAACTCCGGTGTAACCATGTATGGCACTACGTGGGACAAATCGCGGAATCTCTGAACATACTCCACAATCTTGGGACCTTCCATTTTTAAATGCCAGAATTCGGTTTCCAGCTTCTGAATCTCAGCACGATAGCAGTACTTCCTTCGCATGAGCTCCTTCAGCTCATTCCATGACATCGCATAAGCAGCAGCTTCACCAAGAGTTTGCACTTGCAAGTTCCACCAGGATAGGGCTCCATCCAGAAATAGCCCTGAAATGTAGGTCACTTGTTGTTCGGGAGCACACTTGCTCATTCTAAGAACAGACTCAGTCTTCTCCGCCCATCTAACAAACGCAACAGCACCTCCTGTGCCGTCGAAATTCACGGGCTTGCAATCGAGAAATTGCTTGTAAGTGCACCCTGCACATACGTTAGGATTTACAAATGGTATTAGCGAACGTGCTAAAAATATCCAAATGTATCATAATATATCTCAAACGACTTAACATTACCATTAGGTTGATTGTTATTGCCGTGGTTCTGAGAGATATTTCCATTCGTTTCTGCATGCGAAGCAGCATACTGCGCGATAGCGGCAGCAATGATTCCTTGAAGTTCTGCCTCATTAGTGGGCATGCGCGGATCACGTCTTGGTGGCATCTTCTAAAAGATGTTTCACGTTGGTCAGGTCATAGTAAGTAAATTATACGTATACCATTTATCAAACACATAACATCTCATGTTACAATTTAATCAAGCACATAACATCACATGTTATAGAATATAAACAATCAATCCAAGATCACATATAATGAGAATACTACGATTGCGCTATCATAAATCAAGACCACAATGTAAGGTTTACAAGTTCATAACTGTATCATACATCATCAGTGACTAAGGGCCACATCGCCCTAGTCCAAACTATCTAATTAGTGACAACAACAACCAAAATACAAAACATCAGAAGTCACAACATCAAAATGCGGTCTCCAAAAAGCTGTATAGTCTGCACAATCGCGGTCGTCTCACCAAAAGTCTACCTGCGTCGAATCAAAGGCCTATGCTGATGGCGGAGGAGGAGGAGGAAAATGAGAGAAAAGTTGGCGACGCATATGCAACCAGTCCTGCTCTAAAGCACGACTGATGCACAGCAAATATGCTATCTGCTGCTCGGAAGTCCAAAAGCGAGCGTCTGAGTCGGGTGAAAGTGGACGCGGAGGGTGTGATGCTGCAGGTGGGGTCTGACAATGACACGGTGGTCGCTGAGCTCTCTCCAGCTCCTGCACACGATGCGTCAATGCCTCCTGGCGCATCATCAAAGATGTGAGTATATCCTCCGTAGAATACCCAACATGGTATGGGTGATACGGATCAGACAGTGGCATGACAGGGGGCGTAGTCCATAGGAATGGCTCGCTAGATGGAGTGAAGAATGGTGCAGTAGATGGTGCAACAGTGGGAACAAAAGTAGGATGAGAAATCTGGGGTACAAACTGGCCTCCTCCTGACACGAAAGGTGTATGACCAAACGGCTGTCGAGATGAACCCTCCCCGGGACGTGGTGGAGGAATGTCCTGAAGAAATGTAACAGGAAGATCAGTGCGGTGGCATCCGTGATGTGTGGGGGAAACAGTGCGATATCCGTGGGTGCAGAAATGGGTGCTGAAACAGGGGCTACTGGTGGTGTAACAGGTCGCACAAAAGGTGGGTAATCGTCATCTTCGTCAATCCACCCGTTACGGGTGTCGGCGTAACGTGGATCTATATGGGTAGCAAATGGTGCACGGTCGAACATCACCGGCATAGGATCAGGAAATGGTGCAACAACAGGATCCTCTATCAATAGTTGAGCATCAACAGGAGCGTCATCAACATGATCATCCACCAACGGTGGAGCAACAATAGGATGATCGTCAACAGGTATATCACCAACAAAAGGAGCAACAACAGGTGCATCGTCATGAACAGGGTCATGCTCTAATGCAGGGTTAGGAGCAACTAGAGGCTCTGGGGCCACAGCAGGCTCCGGATCAACAAACTCCATATCAACAAACTCCATATCAAAATCAGCTGGATCATCAAACAAAGGATCGATAGGGGCTACAGGATCCTCCAGGGGCTGGTCTAAGTGAATGAACTCGATATCCTGGTCAGGATCAAAACCAGGGGGAAAGACAGGATCAAACCCATCGTCAACCTCGTGATCAAACTCGAAGTTGTGTGCGGGAGCAGGTGCAGCTGATGACGCCATGTCAGGGTCGGCGTCGTGAGAGTGGTGCTGCACTCCCTGAGTGTGCAAGGATGCGGACGCCACAGACTCAAATGAGTATGGGACAGGTGAATGAACAGGAGCCTCCTCTGTAGGAGCATCAGCAATAGGTAGGATGACATCAGCAACAATAGGGGCCCCGCCCTCATAGTCAGCCTCAGGTGGGTCCTCCTCAAACAGATCGACGTCGTCGTCAGAAACAACATCGAGGGGCATATCAACAACCGGATAAGCAGCAAGGGGTATGGGAGCAGGGATCACCGCGAGTGGTAAATCCCCAGCGGGATGGCCATCAGCAGGCTCGGCTACGACGTCAGGCAGTGCAAAGGGCTGGAAATCGTCATCATCGGTGCTGGTAGTATCGGAAGTGTAGACCTCTCGCTCCGACGAAACTATGTCATATGATACTATCGCCATGGGGTCTGATGTGTCTGAAACTCCAGTATCTGATGAAGAAGGCATAATGTCTGTTACACAAACACACATATGCACAAACAATCAATCATATAATCAAATAAACATGTTAGTCACCAATAAGCAAGCAAGTATTTCTTCCTAGTCTCACTAGACTACCTTCCCAGCCTCTCAGACTGAACCTCCTAGTCTCTCAGACTAACTTCCTGGCGTCTAAGACCAAAACCTCCCCAATCTTTGAGATTGGACCCCTCAGTCTACATGACGGCAGTCAATGATAATCTAGAATCTGATAATAGGCCAATATTTGATCGTGGTGATTCAGATTCTGAGGGGGAGCAGATCCAGATTTCAAGTCAAACAAATCCAGTCGGTGAACAAGATGCAAATCAAAATGTCACAAATTTGGAAGGCGAGGTAGATGTTCCAGGCGAGGTGATGCCAAGAACTCTTTCATACCATCCAGAGGAGTTGATTATTGGAAAATTACAATCAGATAGAACCAAGAACCTATAAAGAAGCACTAACCGAAGATTCTTGGGTCAACGCGATGCAAGAGGAGCTGAGTCAGTTTGGGAAGTCGGGTGTGTGGAAATTGGTAGATTTGCCTGATGGTGACAGGAAGATCAACACCAAGTGGGTGTTTAAGTGCAAAAGAGATGATCGAGGGGTTATTATTCGTAACAAAGCTCGACTCGTAGTCCAGGGTTTCGGTCAGCAGGAGGGTATAGATTTCACCGAAGTGTATGCTCCCGTGGCTAGGCTTGAAGCGATCAGAATCTTCCTAGCATTTGCATCGTGGAAAGGATTTAAAGTATATCAGCTAGATGTTAAATCGGGGTTTCTCTATGGGAAGGTAAAAGAGGAGGTATATGTCGGACAACCATCGGGCTTCACCGACCCAATCTGTTGGTGCATGAGATGTCTGTTGACTACGTTTGCATTAAGTCTTAGGTCAAGATAGGTTAGATTGGAGCTTGAAAGTTAAAATTAGGGTTTAATGTTGTAATTTCGCTTATATATACATTTAGGTTAGAGGTTTCGCTCCAGTGAACATAGGTTATAGAGGTTTCGCTTATAGGATCACTAGAAGGTTTCGCTCTTTAAGACTCATGAGGTTTCGCTTATTTGGCAGTAATATGAGCGAAATCTGACATAGTATAAATACCCTGACATGTGATCTTCTTTTGTAACTTGGAGCGAAACCTGGTCATGCTTGTGGTAACGAAAGTCTGTCAAAATCAATTCAGAAAGCATCAATAGTAAAGGAATTAAAGAGGAAAAGCTGTGTTACTTTGTGTACATTGATTCCGCCTTTATACGCAAAGATGAACTACCTTAACTGACTTTTCAGGGTCGCAAACCGGTCCAACAAAATCCACAAAGACAAAGTCCATTTACTGGATAAAGCGCAGTTTGGTTTACACCAGGCCCCGAGAGCTTGGTACGAGACATTGTCTCAACACCTGCTTGCCAACAGCTTCATCCGTGGAAAAGTGGATGCCACTCTCTTCACCAAAGAGGTCGACGGACATCTTCTTATAGTTCAGATATATGTGGATGACATCATATTTGGGTCAACGAATGAGAATCTATGCAAAGACTTTGAAAAAGTCATGAAGCAGAAATTTGAAATGTCATCGATGGGTAAGATGAAATTCTTCTTGGGACTTCAGGTTGATCAACTACCCGAGGGAATTTTCATACATCAGACGAAGTATGTTCATGATATCATAGAGAAATTTGGGACATCAGGATCTACTCCAGCTTCCACCCCGTTAGCGACGAATCATGGGATAAACCCTGATCTCACCGGAGAGAAGGTAGATGAAATGATGTATCGTTCCATGATCGGATCGTTAATGTACTTGACAGCTTCAAGACCCTACATCATGTATCCTACCTGCCTCGCAGCAAGATTTCAGTCTAACCTGAGAGCTTCGCATATGGTGATTGTGAAATGGATATTGCGCTACCTGAAAGGAACTCCATCATTGGGGTTGTGGTATCCAAGAGAAGGCAACTTTACGCTCGAAGGGTATTCCGATTCCGACTTCGGATGATGCAAAGTTAACGCAAAATCAACAACTGCGGGATGTCAGTTTTTCGGACCTCGATTGGTCTCCTGGCAATGTAAGAAGCAGACCTCTGTAGCTTTATCCACATGTGAAGCTGAATATGTATCTGCTAGCAGCTGCTGTTCTCAGATCTTGTGGATCCAGCAACAGATGCGCGACTACGGTTTGCAATTTCTTACTACCCCTATCTTTGTTGATAATGAGGCAGCGATAAATATAACAAAAAATCCTGTTCATCACGCTAAAACGAAACACATAGAAATTCGTCATCACTTCATCCGAGATTGTTTCGAGAAGAAGTTGATACGAGTTGAGAAAATCCACACTGACGAACAGAAAGCTTATTTACATACCAAAGCATTTGATAAAACTCGTTTTAAATATCTTTTAAAACTGAATGGTATGAAGCTTTTATCAGTGTCGGAGGGGATTCTTGGCGTTGATGAAGGTACCAATGTAGTTGATGATGAGAAGCAATCTGCAATGGTTTGTCGATTTTTTACTTGTTTTGGTATTTAGGGGGAGTTAGGTTATATTTTCAGAAAATACAAAAACAGTAAAAAATTCAAAAATCCAAAAACATGAGATATTTCAAAATCAAAAAACAATAGAAAACTGCAAAAGAGCTTGTGTAAAAAGGGAAAATGATAGTACATCGGCTATACAGTTACAGTATGCTAAAGAAGTGTAAAGTTTTAAAGCATTAAGCAGTCTCGCTGATGATGTGCCGATAGTGTCACACTCTGGCTTTGCGGAAGCGTGGGTTTATTTGGTGTGACTTCTTAATACCATAGCTTAATCACAACAAAGCTATATGAAAGTAAAACCATGATGATCATCCATTGATTCAAGTTTTAAAAATAAAATATGACAACATTGTTTTAAGAGTTGACACATGCAGCGAAATTACAACACAACAAAATAAAAACATTGTTCATACGACACGACCACAAAACATGCAATAAACACAGTTTAAGACTTGCGACTCGTCCGGGCAAAAGCCACAACCCCTAAACTTGGATGACCTCATTTCTCCTACGCAGCTTGACGACATAGCATACCTTGCCAGATCCCTAATTTCCTGAAATACATGTAATTTGAAAAATCAACAAAAAGTTGAGCGAGTTCATGTAAAAGTGAGTATGTATAAACCTTTGTAATATGTTTGTATGTATGAAAATCCCTGGTGTGTAGCAAATAAGGAAAAAGAGATCACCATTGGGTTGCAAAGCCAATGATATGTGTGAAGTGCTGTAGGAAGACTCAAACCTAGCAGATTTTTGCGTCGGGCTCAAAGTCACCCCAAGGTCCGTACAGTGGGCCTGGAGTTGGGCTCGCTACACCCAGATAGATCTACCGCTAATGACCCTCGGTCATACTATGAGGATTAATGGCCTCTAGTTCCAGCCTACTCACTCACATGATCTAAGTAGTAACCCTCCTTAAGCTAACCATACCATGTATAAAACTATCCGTAATTACTGTAACATGTATTCCACCCCCGAAGTATAAAAAAACTGAAAACAGTTAAGAGAAAAGGGGGACATGAACTCACAGAAGTGCGTCTCGAAATAGTCAGTCCCAAAACAACCTGCTGCGTGACGACCTACACGTACTAACTTCTATTAGACGGACGGCCGTGCCTTGGCTTAAGGTTTAACTTTTTTGGGGGAAATAGTTAGACAACTATTTCGTATTTACCTTTCTTAATTATTTTATAAATATATTCCTTCCCAATGATGGGGGTATTAATACATGTGCGTTTTTATAATTCCGTAAATATATTTTTAAGTCTTACTTGAAAAATATATTTTTAATTACTTTGTCTAAAATGTTTTAATCCCAAAATATATATATTTTTCCAAAAAAATATTTTATTTCGTAAGTTTTCCCAAAATAATATTTCAACAAAAATATTCTAATAAGAGTATTTTTCCAAAAAATACATAAGTTATATTTTTAAAGTTCACGTTTTATTACGATACTTTTATAACTTAAATATTTATTTGTGAGAGCGTTAATATTATTTTGGAAGTCGTTATTTCATGACATTTCAAGTTATATTATTTTTACCCTAAAAATAATATATACCTAGTTCACATAATAATCACATAATCACACAAGCGTTTTACTATAAAATATATATTCTAAATATATATTTAACAAGTTTTATTTACGAAAATCCACCTCCGGTACTTTGTAATTTTTATAGTAAAAATCATGGCGAAGTTTATATTTTGAAAAACAAGTTAAAAATATATTCGTAAACACTTACTAGAAAAATATTTTCTAAGTGTTATATTTCTGGAAAAATTTCGCCAGAGTTTCCTCTGTAAATGGAGGTGTCCATGCTTTTAGCATATCATTTTCTTTTTGTAAAATCAATCAACCAATTTACCAATCAACAATATACAATATTTATTCATCAAACTAGACAAAATATGAACGAATCATAAACTCATGAACTTGAAGGTTTTGTAAAAATATGTAGTAAATCACCAACACTTTTAGTAGGTTTTGTTATTTCTAAGAATAAGTTTGGTTTCTTGTAAACTTCATTTTTAATGGATTTGAAGTTTAACAACTTCTAGTCAAAGTTTACAAAAATATTTCTTTATGAAGTTTCTTTGTTACACAAGTGTTTACACACTTGTTTTGTTACTATAAATGCTTCTTGTTTATAAAATACCCGGGTTTTAACAAAACTAGTATTTTCCGCTTGGTTCTTCCAAAAAACCACTTGTAGATCTTTAGATCCACAAGTTTACAATTATATTTTACAAGAAAAATTATGTTTATTCAAGTTTCAAGTTCATGGTGGATGGTTTCATCATCTTTTCACATCTTTAACACTAACATACTACTAGTTCATGTTCTTGAACATGATCTAGTAGGTCTAGATGATGATGCATCCCACTTTTACTAACAAACAACATCAAATAATCACTACCATACAAGATTCACAAGATTTACACACATATCTTTTCTTTATCCACCATTAATCACTTATGTTCAAGACTTTATGTTATGTTCTTGAGTGTTCTTGATTTTTAACCATTAAATCACCTATTAACCACCATAAACAAGATCAAGATGATGATTAGAGACACTTCCTACTAGCTCAAGGCTAGGGAAGAAACAAGATGTTTGAGTTAGTTGTTGATGTGTTTGAATGAAAGAGAAGGATTATCTTAGGCCCAAAAGAATCATTAAAAAACAAATGATAAATTTTAAAAATCAATTTGAAAAATCAAAAAGGGTTCAAAACCATATAATAAATCATTTGAAAACAGAAGATTGTTTTTCAAAAATCGTTTCAGAAAACTGGTTTCTTGTTTTGGTGATCACCTAAGGATAGGTGAAGTGCATGTTTTAAGATCTAAACACAAGACAACTTGTGTTGGGGTCCTAGAAAGGTTATAGTCTAGGTCAAAGCATTACTAATAACCTAATTCCCCATAACCATGTGCTCTGATACCAACTCTTCTGTCACACCACGACCACGTAAAACATCAAATCGTGGCGGAAACGTCGGGGAGTGTTGTAACAGAATTATTGTTTCACAACCATGGCATACAAAGTTATATTTTATTCATCAAACAAAAGAGTTACATTGTCTTAAACAAAATGAAACAAAGAGTGCATAACAAGTTTTAACTAGTCTAGCTTCATTTTATGTCACTAAGGCCCAAGTCCACCCTAGCGTGTCACGAACATCCTATGCATTTGCTCCTGAAACACATGTGAAAATAGGTACGTCAGCATAAAAATGCCTGTGAGATACACAGGTTTTGTGAAAATAGGGTTCATGACTTAAGTTTAAGAAAATGTTTAAGAAAAATTCAGTCATGAACCTTGTATATTGTTTTGTTTTGTAAACCATTTAAAAAGCGATAAAATCGGATGATATGTATAAATAAAAAAAGAAACATGTATGGTTAAATGAATAACCAAGTAAAATAAGTGGTATAAAATAAACTGTTTTGTAAAACAAAGTCTTGTGAAAAATATGTTATTTGTGTAAAAATGTATAAATCCAAATTAAATGATTTAAATAACGCTACGACATGTAATATGATACAAGTACTTATATATAGGAAATACCGGTGGCGTATCCACCATGCTTGTATCACATTACACACGTCTCCTTACTTAAATCACTTACCCAAACAAACCACCCATGTAAATTGCCCATGTCTAAACTATTTGTCAAATGTCTTTGTGAAAGCCATGTCAAAATGTTTATGTCAAAATATTGTCCAAGAATTGTGTATATCAATATCAAAATGTCTATGTCAAATATCAATCATGTAATGTGTAAACAAAATGTCATGTATGGCAAGTGAAATATGTATCAACTAAACCATAGGTAAAAATGCACAAAACAATGTATTGAAGTAAAACGTGATTTAAATCAATGTTATGTTTTGTGGGAATGCATGCTATACTGAATACAGACATTTATGTGGTATTGTGAAAATGCATACATCCAAGCCTAGCGACTATGGTGATAAACCCTTAAACAAATTAAAGGTCTATCTGTGTTATGTTTTAATTGAGTTCGGTCATTCCTTCCATCCAAACATACCTAGGATGTCAGGAACGGGAGTTGTCAATTCCTATGGTACCATTACCTACTAACAAGCGGCGTGATCAAAGTTAATGAATGTATATGGTCCCACTTAAGCAAACCAAATGTCATACCCAAAATGTAAGCATATGATGAAAATGTACTAAGCATGATAAATATACATAGCATGTGATGTAAAACAAATGCACTAAGTATGATGAACATACATAGCGTGAAAAGGTAATGTAAAACAATGTACTAAGTATGCGCTAAATGAACATACATAGCATAAAATTTCATGTAAAACGATGTACTAAGTATGCTACAAAGGACATACATAGCAAAAACACAATGAATTCATGTACTATAAGTGTACTAAAGAACATAGCAAGCATATGATGTGAAAACAGGAAAGCATGAAAGTAACAAGTAGGCACATGTGTTTCACCCCAAAATGTTTGGAAAACAGTAAAAGATGGGTCTATGTACTCACTTGAGATTGCTCAATAGACTTTAAATATCCACCAAGCAAAGCTAGAAGATCACGGATTCAAACGGCACCTAATATATCTACATTAATAAACGGACCTATCGAAGGATCGGGTAGTACGAGGGTTCGTAAATCACATAAGTCTGGGAACTTATGTAATATGGTTTGACAAAGCCTACATACTAAAACGAAACTTATCCTAAGTTCTTTTGACCTGTTACGACCAGTTTAGGTAGCTTACGCCACTTTAACGCGTCGTTCGCGTATAACGCGTTCGGAATGTCTAACTAGCCCAATGACAAGCAAGATATGCCTTAACATGTTTAATATTGTTGCTAAATCAGTTTAGATGTCAAAAATTTCGTTACATAGGCTTAAAATGAATTTTGGCGCAAAAAGGGTATTTTGGTAATTTACCTAAGGCACATACGTACCTATCATACAACTACTTAAACGTCGTGACCATAAGGTATAACCTCGGAAGGTTATTCCTTATACAACTATGGTCACCTAATATGTTTGGTCGGATCCTAAAGATCGACCAAATGGGTCGGGTTCGTAAGCATACGCTATTGATTAGATTGCTTACCTTTACGACCCTAGACAAGCACAATTCTAAAAATGACGAGCTAAACATGCTAGAACATGTTTAGTAAAGTTAGAAAACAGGTTTGGTATTAAAACAAACGGTTTTAATACCCTAGAGTAGTTTGGTTACAAAATACGCGAGAAAACGCATTTTGGCCGGAACTACGACTCGTCATTGAGCCTAGATAACGTGGTAATCAGTAGGTATAGTCACTAGGGACTATAACCATCGTGATTACGCTCACGTTATGAAGTTCAAACAAACTTCGCGTTGACCATAAACTGATCAATGCAGAAAGTCAAACACAGTTTGACTTTAATGCTAAAATGAACGAAAAACACGAAAGAATACTTACAGAAGGTCCCCGCAAGATTGATTTCGAAGTATTTCTCGAGTATGAAGTGATAACCACTCCAACTTAGAGAAAATCTCAGAATCAAGTGGGTTTGAAATGAAATGGTTGGGGGTATTTATAGGAAATGGACCACCGTTAGGATCGTTCGTCGAAAAACGTGCCTCAATCTCAACCGTCCATGTGTGCCCCTTGTTTTGGGAAACCTTGGGCACCCATAGATTCAGTCCAGGGTTTAAGAAATACCATTTGCAAGTGGTTTTGGGTGTTAAACAGCTGTAAACAGCTGTTTTCAGCAATTTTTGCAGATCTGGGAGGCTCTCGCGCCCCGCGTAAGGTGTAACCCAACCTTACGCGCCCCGCCTGGGGTTCTGATCAGCAAACTTCCTTGAAAAATGACAGTTTCAGTCCCTGTTATGCAATAAGCTCATTTCCGACACGTTTAAGGCCCGTTAAGCCAACCTTAAGGCCTAAAATGATGCTTAAACATTGTGGACATGAAACATGCTCAAAAATATGCCGGATGTCGGTTCGTTTGGTCGTATGATCGCGATGTTCGCTTAATTACGACGGAATGCGCATAAGCGCGAAAAACAATCCAAATTGCGCGACGAATGGATTTTTCTCTTGCCAAACACTAAAATAAAATATTTTAATGCTTACATAAATTTTTGGATGTCCGGATGTATTCAGAACGTAAGTTATGCGCGAAAATGCAAACTTATGCACTTTTTGACGCTTTTAGTCCCTGAATGAGCATAAAGTTTATTTTAGCACACCGAACCCCTCAAAGCCTATTTCTAAGCTATGTAAAGGATATTTAGGGTATGTTTAACTTATGATCATGTTTCGGAATGTTTGTTACAGTTCAAATTGGCATACTTTCGCAGCTTGTCATTTTTAGTCCCTGTAAGCGAATAAACTTGATTTTGCCACACCAAAGCCTTCAAAACTTATTTCTAAGTTGTGTAAAGGTTATTTAAGGTATGTTAAGCATAAATTGATGTTCCGGAGTATTTTTTGCGTTAAACTGAGTACGTTTACGCACCAGTTTACGTATAATTCTCTAGAAAGCGATATAGAGTTGAAATCCAATAAAAGTCAAAACATGAAAAACATCAAACATAAACAAACAAAAATTGGGATCAAATAACTTTATTTCATTAATAACTGAATTGTTCACAATGATTACAAGCACAAATGTCACAGTCTCCCCTACTTGCGGAAATTTCGTCCCGAAACTTGTTTAGAGGAAACTCGTGGGAAAAGATGTGGATACTTCGCCTTCATTTGATCTTCACGTTCCCAAGTAAACTCAGGTCCACGTTTAGATTCCCAACGAACTTTAACCAACGGAATGCACTTGCGTTTAAGCCATTTGACTTTACGATCCATTATTTCCACAGGTTTCTCAACAAAATGTAGTGTTTTATCAACACGAATTTCGTCAAGCGGTATGTGGAGGTTCTCATCAGCTAAGCACTTTTTGAGATTGGATACGTGGAAGGTTGGATGAACATTACCAAGTTCAAGAGGTAACTTAAGTCTGTAGGCTACCTTACCGATTCTTTCGACGATCTTGAATGGTCCGACGTATCTAGGTGCAAGTTTTCCTTTCTTTCCAAATCTGATCACACCTTTCCAAGGTGAGATCTTAAGTAATACACGATCACCGACTTGAAATTCCAAGGGCTTGCATCGTCGGTCCGCGTAACTCTTTTGACGGCTTCGGGCTGTCTGTAGGTTATCACGAACTTTTTTAACCTTGTCAGTTGTCTCTAGAATGAGGTCAGGTCCAGTAAGCTGAGCCTCACCTATCTCATTCCAGCAGACTGGTGAACGACATTTTCGACCATAGAGTGCCTCGAAAGGAGCCATGTTGATGCTGGAGTGATAACTATTGTTGTATGAGAATTCAATCAATGGAAGATGTGAATCCCAACTACCACCAAAGTCGATCACACAAGCTCTAAGCATATCCTCCAAAGTTTAGATTGTTCTTTTAGTTTGGCCATCTGTTTGTGGATGATATGCTGTGCTCAGATTAAGTTGGGTCCCTATAGCAGATTGCATGGTTCTCCAAAAACAAGAAGAGAAGCGAGCATCTCTATCAGAAATAATGTTCAAGGGAACACCATGTCGAGATACAATTTCATCCACATAGATTTTAGCCATCCTTTCAGCAGAAAAATCCTCGCGGATTGGCAAGAAATGCGCTGATTTAGTAAGACGATCAACAATTACCCAGATGGCATCATGACCTTTCTTAGTGCGCGGAAGTTTAGTAATGAGATCCATAGCGATGTTTTCCCATTTCCAAACTGGAATCTCTGGTTGCTCCAAAAGATCAGAAGGGTGTTGGTGTTCAGCCTTAACCTTGAGACAAGTAAGGCACTTTGAAACGTACAAGGCAATATCCTTCTTCATACCAGGCCACCAATACCGAGTACGAAGATCCTTATACATCTTGTCTGAGCCAGGATGAATAGAATAACGAGACTTATGGGCCTCATCCATAAGCAAGGTGCGAAGATCATCTTGGCTTGGGACCCACAAATGGTCCATGAAATAATACGATCCATCATCTTTCAACACAAGATCAGGCTTAATGTGATAGGGTAATTCCTTACCCATCAAGTTTTGTGAAACACAAGCATGTTGAGCCTGAGAAATGCGTGATTGAATATCGGATTGAGCTTGAATATCAGATTGAACATGAACACAATGAAGCTTAGTACGTTCCTTATGACTCAACGCGTCAGCCACAACATTCGCTTTACCTGGGTGGTAGCGAATTTCGCAATCATAGTCATTTAGGAGTTCGACCCAACGTCTTTGCCTCATGTTGAGTTCTTTCTGATTGAAGATATGCTGAAGACTTTTATGGTCAGTGAAAACCACACATTTTGTGCTATACAAATAATGTCTCCAGATTTGGAGAGCGAAGACAACTGCACCCAACTCAAGATCATGAGTGGTGTAGTTTCTCTCATGCACCTTCAATTGCCTCGAGCGTAGGCTATGACTTTGTTCCTTTGCATCAGAACAAAGCCAAGACCCAATTTCGGTGCATCACAATAAATGACAAAATCATCATTACCCTCGGGCAAAGTCAGAATAGGTGCATCACAAAGCTTCTGCTTCAAGGTCTGAAACGCTTCTTCTTGCTTAGAACCCCATTCAAAGGGTTTGTTCTTCTGAGTTAGAGCAGTTAGAGGAACTGCAATCTTCGAGAAGTTCTCAATGAAGCGGCGGTAATAACCCGCAAGACGAAGGAAAGAACGAACCTCAGTAGGAGTAGTAGGCATATCCCAATCCTTAATCGCACTGATTTTGGAGGGATCTACATGAATACCTTGTTCGTTGACAATATGTCCTAAAAATTGAACTTCCTTAAGCCAAAATTCGCACTTGGGGAATTTGGCGAAAAATTGCTCTTTCTTTAGGAGTTCCAGAGTAAGACGAAGATGTTGCTCGTGATCAGCATGCGTCTTCGAGTAAATCAAGATGTCATCAATAAAAACGATGATGAACTTATCTAAATAAGGCTTGCAGACCCTATTCATTAAGTCCATGAAAACAGCAGGAGCATTGGTCAAACCAAATGGCATGACTGTGAACTCATAATGCACATAACGAGTGCGGAATGCTGTCTTGGGAATATCCTCTTCATGCACACGAAGTTGATGATACCCAAAACGAAGATCAATCTTCGAGAAGCAAGTAGCACCCTGTAACTGTTCAAAGAGATCATCAATGCGAGGTAGGGGATATCGATTCTTGATAGTAAGCTTGTTCAGCTCACGATAATCGATACACATTCTGAAGGATCCATCCTTCTTCTTGACAAAAAGAACGGGAGCACCCCAAGGAGAAAAACTCGGACGGATAAAACCCTTGTCAGAAAGCTCCTGAAGTTGCTTAGACAACTCTTGCATCTCAGACGGTGCAAGACGGTATGGAGCTCTGGCAATAGGATTTGCACCAGGTACGAGATCAATACGGAACTCGACTTGGCATGCTGGAGGTAGACCAGGTAACTCTTCAGGAAACAGCTCCGGATAATCCCGAACAACAGGGATATCTTGAATAGACTTACCTTGGCCCTTATCTGCTGTAACATGTGCCAGGAAGGCCACATAATTCTTTCGCAGATACTTCTGAGCTTGAAAAAAAGACATAAGCTTGAGGCTACTAACAGGTTTCTCACCAAGAACCTGTAGTATCTCACCTGACGAAAGCGGCACACGAACGATCTTCTCAAAACAAACTACCTCTGCGCGATGCTTGGCTAACCAATCCATACCCACAATAATGTCGAAGCTTCCAAGTTGCATAGGCGTGAGGTCAATAGGAAAAAGATGGTTGTTATGGTTTAACTGACAGTTGCGAAGAACAGAATTAAGGACAACGGGTTCACCACTCGCAACTTCGACTGTTAAAGGCTTACCTAGTTTCGTTCTAGAAACGCAAAGAAATGGCTCAAAAGACAATGACACAAAACTCTTATCGGCCCCTGAATCAAAAAGAACAGACGCAGGTTGATTATTAACAAAGAACGTACCGTTCACCACATCATTGTCTACTTGCGCCTCTTGTGCATTCATGTTAAAAGCTCGTCCATGAGCCTGAGCTTGAACTGGACTCGCATTAGCCAGCCTTGGACACTAGTTTCGATAATGGGTTAGGTCTCCACAATTAAAGCACGATCCAGGAGGATAGTGAGGTCGTGCAACTTGCTGTTGAACAGGTGGTTGAGCTACCTGCTGAGCAACCTAATTTCGAGCAGAACGACAAACTTCTGCAAGATGTCCAGACTTCCCACAGTTGGTACAGAAACGGCACGGAAGTTGCTGATGATGGTGACTATTGCACCTATTGCACAAAGGTGCATTCCCTTCATATCGCTTCTTTGCTGGGGGCTGCGCTGTCTGATTGGGAGCTGCCTGGTTCTGTTGGGCAGGGACAGCAAAAATTTGGGAAGCCTTACGCTTCCTAGAACCCTTCGCAGAACCCGAATCTTTACCCTGCTTGTTTTTACCTTTCTTGCTATCCTTCTTATCAGACTCCTGCTTCTTACCCTTCTTGTCACCCTTCCTGTGCAACTTACCCTTTCGAATCTGCGACTCAGTCAATGTCGCAGATAACTCGATCGCCTGACAGACAGTGGTAGGATTACTACCAGTGACGATGTCTTGCACGGAGTCAGGTAGACCATCGATGTACCTCTCGATAGCCTTATCGAGTGGGGTAACCATTGTTGGGCAAAGTAAGCTTAACTCCTCATACCTATCCGTATACGCCCGGTGCTCACCACTTTCCTGCTTCAGATCATCAAATTCCCTCTCCAATGTTCGCAGCTCATGACGAGGACAAAACTCCTCATCATAAGAGTTCTCAGTTCAGCCCATGTTTGTGCAAGGGCAACTTCTGCACCACGGTCTCTCATAACCCCGTTCCACCATGTCAAAGCCCTCTTCTGAAATACGCTAGAAGCGAACTCGACCTTCCGGTTCTCAGGACACAAAACATGACGAAATGTACTCTCAATGCTCTCGAACCATTGAAGGAGCCCAGATGCCCCTTTGGTACCACTGAACTTGAGTGGTTTAGCCGAATTGAAACTCTTGAAGTTACAAGGAGCATTCTGATTGTTGTTGGCTTGGTTCACCTGAGCGATAATGTTTGGGAGTGCGGCAGCCATGTGCTGTGCTAGAATATCTGCCATTTCGGCATTGGTTACCGGGTTTTCACGACGAGGAGGTATGCTAAAAAGAGGAAAACATGAGAGGAAACGAGTGAGATGATTAGATGAAAAGAACGAGATGGAACAAGATTGATGCGTGTCAGTGTGTATATATTTTTGATGTATATTTTTAAGCCCTTTTTACACTTTTAGCCAAGTTTTAAATTTATAAAACACGATATTCACTAACACTAAACACACATATGGGCAAGTGCACCCATCGTGGACGTAGTATAGTGTTGGTAAGATACCGAGGTCGTCCAAGGACACGAGAGCTTTTAATACCGGTTTATCCTCAACGTCTAATCAAATCAAAAAGTGAGAAAAATGTTTTTAAACTAAGAAAATAAAAACTAACTAAATGCTGAAAAACAAAATAAAATAAAAACAGATAGACAAGATGAATCACTTGGATCCGACTCGTGTATTAGTATAACCTTTGATTATTTTCGCACTTTTGCACTTGTTTAAGAGATTATCTTAGTTATTGTAGTAGGCCCCTCTTTTGAAGGCGACGTTACCCTCAACCCAGTAGTTTGAGTCAGCAAGGATACAATCCTAAAGGGTCGGATTATTGGAAGATAATGAATTAAGTTATTAATGCAAATTATGGTAGGCCTCGCTTTTGGCGGTGACGTTACCCTCGGCTAAGTAGTCTGAGTCAGCAGGGATACAGTCCTAAATAGCCGAGTTATAGTATTAACAGTAGTTAACTTATGAGGGGGTCAAAGAGTTTGGATCCCCGCCATCCAATACCTACGGGCATTGAAGGAGATCCTACTAAATTTGACCCAGGACCCAAGCAGGACCTCTAAACGCTGAACAAGGGCAAGACCCTAACCAAACCGTTCCCTTAACCCCCGACCAGGTAGCCAACATACCTCCATATAGACCGTGGAGATATGAATGGTGAAAATCTTTTATTTTATATAGACAGTAAAATAATGCCAAGACACCACGGACAAACGATAAGGAAAGATCACCTTCAACATAAGCAACTAGTTATTAAAGTCATTAATACAAAACCAAATAAAAAGTGCAAAAGATTAAAAATAAAAAGTATTATACTAAACACTTGTCTTCACCAAGTGATGTAAGAGACTTAGGCAAACATGGCCTTGATTGTCAAGAACTCTTACTATCAATCTTGGATCCCGAGACGACTCACACACTCTACTATGGACAATGGATGATGGTGGTGGATGATGGTGTTATGGTGGTGGTGGGTGGTGGATGAAGTGTGAGAGAGGTGGTGTGCCAAGGGATGAGATGGAATGAAACCAAGCACTCCTATTTATAGGCTGAACAGAAGGCTGGGCACGGCCCCGTGTACGCTGGACACGCCCCCGTGCCCGTCTGACACTCTCTCTCCTCATTAATTGTAATTCGCAATTACAATTAATGCGCCTGCTGTACTTTCACCATGCCCCCGTGCTCACTGGACACGGCCCCGTGGTGGGCAATAGAAGCTTCTACAAGTTTGTCTTTTATGCTGCTTCTTGGGCACGGCCCCGTGCTGGCTGAGCACGGGGCGTGTTCAGGCTTCTGTTTTCTCTTCTTTGCTTTGGAGGATGCCGTTGAGGGCCCGGGCAGTCTACTTTTATTCCTTTCCTTGTATTTATGCTAGAATTAGTTGTCTTTTTGCTTCTTTTGTGAATTTGAGCTCATTTCATCCTGAAAATACAAAAGGAAGACAAAAACACTCTTTTTCCAACATTAGTACTTAAAAAGGGTTAGTTTTATGCCTTAATTGATGTGATTTATATGTTGCATTTTACACACATCAAATACCCCCACACTTGAACTTTTGCTTGTCCTCAAGCAAAACTCTTTAAATGTGGCTTACACTCCCAAATGGAATAGGAAGAAGAGAATGTTTTCGGCTTGTCATAGAGTGTCGGGAATCCAAGATCTTTTTGGGTTTTCTTTTTTTATTTATTTACAATCCTATTCGTTATGATTTATTTAGAACGTTTCATAGGATAAATTACTTATTTGGGCATAAACATGCCTTTTTAAAATTTTATTTATATACAAGTTCACATACCTCACGGGAGAAATCACTCAACACTCGGCCGAAGGTGTAGTTTTTTTAGTGAATCACTCGAGAGCGGCATGGAGCTTACGCCTTCCATAGGCTTGCCAAGCAATCAATCCTCCTCCTTTTTAACTTTATACCTTTGTAAATATCAAGAGGACTTTTTGGGTGAAGGGTTAGGCTTGGGCTAAAGGTGGGTGGTTGGGTTAGTGGTTAATAAAAGGGCGAAAAGCGTAAAAAGCGTCGGTTTTCGTAACACAAAATTTTTTAGTGACTTTTTTATTTTGAAGTATTTCTCCAAACAAGCTTTTGTTTGTATAGCTTTGTTTGTTTTTAACTTCATCATCATATTTTTTTTTTAGTCACATAAAAGAACGAGCTTGCGAAAAACCGAGCTTGTTACTAAAATAAGGGGTGAAAAATAAAAAGGTTTTTTTTTTTTTTTTGGTGGGTAAAAAGGGTTTTAGGGTAATGAAATGAAAGGTTTAGGCTCAAAGGGGTTAACTAGGGGGATTTTGGGTAGGTGGTAAAAAAAACTGAAAAATAATGGTGTAGAAAGAAAAATGGTTAGTCCTAATGCCTCCATCATTTACTTACTTGGGTTTAAGTTGGTAAGGATCGGGAATGAATCGTCGTGGCAAGTTCTAGAGTTGTAAGAACCAAGCGGCTATTCACACAAGAAACGAAAAATGAGCATTTAGTCTAAAGATGTAAATTTGTATGCTCAATAAAGGCTCAAAACTCACTTTTGTGGGAATGGGTTTTTAATGTGATCAAGTATATATAATTAAATTTTAACTAGAATTGTTATGCCGTTTCATAATTTTCTTATGTTAGTTCTTGTTATCACGACGCTTTCGGTTGTAATTTTATAAAAATATAACCTTATTAATCTTGTGATTCCCAACTTAAACTTTAGACAAGTAAGGAAAAAAAATGAAAATTTTTGAAAAAATTTGGGGTGTTTAGCGGTTCCAATAGAGTTTTGTGTAAGGCTTGTTGTTAGGACTTGCAAAATTTCAAAGTGTTAGCTTCCCCCCCACACTTAAATTACACATTGTCCTCAATGTGTCCCAAAAATAAATTTTTAGGTTGATTGGATGTGTGGTGTAGTGTTAAAAAGCAAAGATTTATGTTACTGGCAGTCTGGACACGGCCCCGTGGTGACCGGGCACGGCCCCGTGGTCAGGTGCCAATAACAGAAATTAAAGAAATGAGACAGAAGCCTGGACACGGGGGCGTGTCTGGTGAACACGGCCCGTGTCCAGTTACCTGAACTGGGCGTTTTTCTGCAGGTGGCTCAGCACGGGGCCGTGTTGGTTGGGCACGGCCCGTGTTGAGCCTTCTGTGATGGAGATTTGTGTCGGGTTGCTCTGTTCTTTGTGCATGGGGCCATTTTTCTCGTTCCCCTTTTCATCCATTACCACCATGAGTGTGTTTTATTCATCAATAACCATCAAATCTTAGAAACCATCATATCATTGCAAACATAGAGAGACATTACATAAAAACTAAAGATGAAAATACATAAATATTAAACCATGGAGTTCTAGCCCTATGTTTTATTTTAATTAGCAAAATTTCCAAGAAGCTACTAATCTTGGTTAGGTAAGGCTTTTAGAAACTCCTTCTTCCGGGTGTGGTCCTCCTCACATGTCGGCGAGCCACTCCTCCACCTCCCTTGGAAGGAGAAAAGAGGGCTCATTTGCATTAGTTTGAGGAGTTACGATTTCCGCTGGAATTTCTTGTGGGTGTTCCATGGGAGGTTCCGCGGGAAAGTCTTCCCACCCGGTGGGGTTGTTAACTCCGAGTGCCAAGTTCCAGTCCTGTTGTGGAAGGACTGGTTCCATCGGGGGTGCTACAAGAATATTCAACCTCTGGTGCAAGAGGTTAATTTCTTGGAAGCTACTTTCGAGTCCCACCGTAAGATCGTTAATACGGTCAATCAGGACCTCCTCTACTGACGTCATTTCGTCGAGAGCCTCCCTTAATGCTATCACATAGTGCACAAGCGTAGCTTCAACGGAGGGCCTTCTTCCCCTTCGGCTGTTTGATGAATGAACGGATGATGTTTCGCTATTTTCACTCGCCATTCTACGAAAATAAACCAAAAAACATTTTATGTGATGAAACAGTATCTGGACACGGCCCCGTGCTCATTAAGCACGGCCCCGTGTTCATCTTTCTGCAGAATTTTGAAGCAAGGAATCTTGGGCTTTTAAGTTATTTTCTGAATTTATGTAGGCTTTCTGGACATTAATAACTTTAAACAATGTTACACAACATGTTTTTACCAAGATTCCATGAACAAAACTTATTGTTTCCTACCACAAAGGTTGAAGAATTCAAACTTTTGATGGTAGTTCTTGGAGAAAGATGAAAAAGAAGGAAATGTCTAGAAGAGGAAAGGACAAGATGGGTTGTTGGAACCTTCTTTTAGACTTACCTAGGATTGTTTGAGAGAAGATTCCTTCAAATCTCTGTCCCAAGTTGGTCTAAATGTGCAGAATTCTTGGCTGCATTTATAGAAAACGACAGCCTTCTGGACACCGCCCCGTATTCGCTGGACACGGCCCCGTGTGCAGGTGAAATTCTGACACAGTTTGTCCGTATTCTGACGTTCTGATCAGAAGGGAATCTTTTGGTGAACACGGGGGCGTGTTGGCTGGACACGGCCCCGTGTCAAGTGGTCTCTATATTTTTTTTTATGAAGTTGTCTAGTTTTTTTATGGAACTTATCTCTCATCGGGTGGCTCTTGATTGGTTGGGACAACCCCGAAGTGCCTAAGATACCTTAATTGTCATATACTAAGGCGAGAATGCAAGAGGTTATCGATGAGGGTAATTCCTATTTTCATTCTAGGTGGACAAGTCCAACCCTTTCCCGGGCTCTCGTTAAAGAAGGTGTATGCCGAATCGCTCAGGTCTATGTATGCATCGAACGAAGTCGATGGAGAGTCCTTCACGGCACAATCGGCACAGGGACGACTATCGTCCAAGTCTTTTCTAGGTATGAAGGTATTTTCGGGAGCAACGAGGTTGTCGGAATGCGGTTCCAACATTTCCTCATGGTCATCGTCTTGGGGCGGATCAATAAAATCCTTCCTAAGTTCCTTTGACCAATTTAGAATTAGTTCTTCTAGTTGAAATAACTCGTCAAGGAGCATTTCCCCTAGAATATCTGGCTGGGCGCATTCGAGGGAGAGATAGTGCTTATTTTTACTTTCGCCCCTCTTAAGGTTATAAGGAATCGGTGGGTCTATATAGTGGGGCCTATAATTTAGAAAATAACATTTAATTCTTCATGTTCGCCTCCACATAATTGACACCACATACCATAAGAGTGCCGAAAGTAAAAAGAATTACTATCACTCATGGTTGTGTCAGAAATTACCAACCGCCGGGATCTAACGGTTCTGTTTTCAGTAAGAGAATCTTGGGCACGGGGGCGTGTTGAGTGGACACGGCCCCGTGTTCAGCTTACTGTCTGACTTAAAACAGGATTGCCAGTTCCAATGATTGAGCACGGGGGCGTGTTCAACGGGCACGGCCCGTGCTGAGCTCTGCAGAAGCTAAAAAACTAAGAAAATCCTAAAAATTAAAAAGAAAAATAAAAATATGATTAGGCCGTTGATTCCTAACTTTCTTAAAATCCTTGTGTCCCCGGCAACGGCTCCAAAAACTTGATGCGTGTCAGTGTGTATATATTTTTGATGTATATTTTTAAGCCCTTTTTACACTTTTAGTCAAGTTTTAAATTTATAAAACACGATATTCACTAACACTAAACACACATATGGGCAAGTGCACCCATTGTGGACGTAGTATAGTGTTGGTAAGATACCGAGGTCGTCCAAGGACACAAGAGCTTTTAATACCGGTTTATCCTCAACGTCTAATCAAATCAAAAAGTGAGAAAAATGTTTTTAAACTAAGAAAATAAAAACTAACTAAATGCTGAAAAATAAAATAAAATAAAAACAGATAGACAAGATGAATCACTTGGATCCGACTCGTGTATTAGTATAACCTTTGATTATTTTCGCACTTTTGCACTTGTTTAAGAGATTATCTTAGTTATTGTAGTAGGCCCCTCTTTTGAAGGCGACGTTACCCTCAACCCAGTAGTTTGAGTCAGCAAGGATACAATCCTAAAGGGTCGGATTATTGGAAGATAATGAATTAAGTTATTAATGCAAATTATGGTAGGCCTCGCTTTTGGCGGTGACGTTACCCTCGGCTAAGTAGTCTGAGTCAGCAGGGATACAGTCCTAAATAGCCGAGTTATAGTATTAACAGTAGTTAACTTATGAGGGGGTCAAAGAGTTTGGACCCCCGCCATCCAATACCTACGGGCATTGAAGGAGATCCTACTAAATTTGACCCAGGACCCAAGCAGGACCTCTAAACGCTGAACAAGGGCAAGACCCTTACCAAACCGTTCCCTTAACCCCCGACCAGGTAGCCAACATACCTCCATATAGACCGTGGAGATATGAATGGTGAAAATCTTTTATTTTATATAGACAGTAAAATAATGCCAAGACACCGCCGACAAACGATAAGGAAAGATCACCTTCAACATAAGCAACTAGTTATTAAAGTCATTAATACAAAACCAAATAAAAAGTGCAAAAGATTAAAAATAAAAAGTATTATACTAAACACTTGTCTTCACCAAGTGATGTAAGAGACTTAGGCAAACATGGCCTTGATTGTCAAGAACTCTTACTATCAATCTTGGATCCCGAGATGACTCACACACTCTACGATGGACAATGGATGATGGTGGTGGATGATGGTGTTATGGTGGTGGTGGGTGGTGGATGAAGTGTGAGAGAGGTGGTGTGCCAAGGGATGAGATGGAATGAAACCAAGCACTCCTATTTATAGGCTGAACAGAAGGCTGGGCACGGCCCCGTGTCCGCTGGACACGCCCCCGTGCCCGTCTGACACTCTCTCTCCTCATTAATTGTAATTCGCAATTACAATTAATGTGCCTGCTGTACTTTCACCACGCCCCCGTGCTCACTGGACACGGCCCCGTGGTGGGCAATAGAAGCTTCTACAAGTTTGTCTTTTATGCTGCTTCTTGGGCACGGCCCCGTGCTGGCTGAGCACGGGGCGTGTTCAGGCTTCTGTTTTCTCTTCTTTGCTTTGGAGGATGCCGTTGAGGGCCCGGGCAGTCTACTTTTAATCCTTTCCTTGTATTTATGCTAGAATTAGTTGTCTTTTTGCTTCTTTTGTGAATTTGAGCTCATTTCATCCTGAAAATACAAAAGGAAGACAAAAACACTCTTTTTCCAACATTAGTACTTAAAAAGGGTTAGTTTTATGCCTTAATTGATGTGATTTATATGTTGCATTTTACACACATCAAAGATCAAAAAAAGGAAGGATGGTGGTCATTCGTCAGTATCACAAAGCAAACAAATGACACACAGTGACTAATCAAAGTAAATGGGTCCAAAATAATGCTTAGCGAAGACGTGCTCGCCTATAAGTGAACACTCACCCCATGAGTTCCCAGGTAAGAGTGACAGGTCCGATTATGTGGATTTGTACGAACACTCTAGCCTTAGACAGAAAACCCAGGGTACAGGCATTCACCCTTCCAGTTTGCACGTGTTCACACTATTTAGAACCCAAAACTTTGACGAGATTTTGAAAACTTGGAAGGCACAAGGCCCAAAAGAATCATTCAAAAAAATGATAAATTTTAAAAATCAATTTGAAAAATCAAAAAGGGTTCAAAACCATATAATAAATCATTTGAAAACAGAAGATTGTTTTTCAAAAATCGTTTTAGAAAACTGGTTTCTTGTTTTGGTGATCACCTAAGGATAGGTGAAGTGCATGTTTTAAGATCTAAACACAAGACAACTTGTGTTGGGGTCCTAGAAAGGTTATAGTCTAGGTCAAAACATTACTAATAACCTAATTCCCCATAACCATGTGCTCTGATACCAACTCTTCTATCACACCCCGACCACGTAAAACATCAAATCATGGCGGAAACATCGGGGAGTGTTGTAAACGAATTATTGTTTCACAACCATGGCATACAAAGTTATATTTTATTCATCAAACCAAAGAGTTACATTGTCTTAAACAAAATGAAACAAAGAGTGCATAACAAGTTTTAACTAATCTAGCTTCATTTTATGTCACTAAGGCCCAAGTCCACCCTAGCGTGTCACGAACATCCTATGCATTTGCTCCTGAAACACATGTAAAAATAGGTACGTCAGCAGAAAAATGCCTGTAAGATACATAGGTTTTGTGAAAATAGGGTTCATGACTTAAGTTAAAGAAAATGTTTAAGAAAAATTCAGTCATGAACCTTGTATATTGTTTTGTTTTGTAAACCATTTGAAAAGCGATAAAATCGGATGATATGTATAAATAAAAAAAGAAACATGTATGGTTAAATGAATAACCAAGTAAAATAAGTTGTATAAAATAAACTGTTTTGTAAAACAAAGTCTTGTGAAAAATATGTTATTTGTGTAAAAATGTATAAATCCAAATTAAATGATTTAAATAATGCTACGACATGTAATATGATACAAGGACTTATATATAGGAAGTACCAGCGGCGTATCCACCATGCTTGTATCACATTACACACGTCTCGTTACTTAAATCACTTACCCAAACAAACCACCCATGTAAATTGCCCATGTCTAAACTATTTGTCAAATGTCTTTGTGAAAGCCATGTCAAAATGTTTATGTCAAAATATTGTCCAAGAATTGTGTATATCAATATCAAAATGTCTATGTCAAATATCAATCATGTAATGTGTAAACAAAATGTCATGTATGGCAAGTGAAATATGTATCAACTACACCATAGGTAAAAATGCACAAAACAATGTATTGAAGTAAAACGTGATTTAAATCAATGTTATGTTTTATGGGAATGCATGCTATACTGAATACGGACATTTATGCGGTATTGTGAAAACGCATACATCCAAGCCTTGCGACTGTGGTGATAAACCCTTAAACAAATTAAATGTCTATCTGTGTTATGTTTTGATCGAGTTCGGTCATTCCTTCCATCCAAACATACCTAGGATGTCAGGAACGGGAGTTGTCAATTCCTATGGTACCATTACCTACTAACGAGCGGCGTGATCAAAGTTAATGAATGTATACGGTCCCACTTAAACAAAACAAATGTCATACCCAAAATGTAAGCATATGATGAAAATGTACTAAGCATGATGAACATACATAGCATGTGATGTAAAACAAATGCACTAAGTATGATGAACATACATAGCGTGAAAAGGTAATGTAAAACAATGTACTAAGTATGCGCTAAATGAACATACATAGCATAAAATGTCATGTAACACGATGTACTAAGTATGCTACAAAGGACATACATAGCAAAAACACAATGAAATCATGTACTATAAGTGTACTAAAGAACATAGCAAGCATATGATGTGAAAACAGGAAAGCATGAAAGTAACAAGTAGGCACATGTGTTTCACCCCAAAATGTTTGGAAAACAGTAAAAGAGGGGTCTATGTACTCACTTGAGATTGCTCAATAGACTTTAAATATCCACCAAGCAAAGCTAGAAGATCACGGATTCAAACGGCACCTAATATAGGTATCTACATTAATAAACGGACCTATCGGAGGATCGGGTAGTACGAGAGTTCGTAAACCACATAAGTGTGGGAACTTATGTAATATGGTTTGACAAAGCGTACATACTAAAACGAAACTTATCCTAAGTGCTTTTGACCCGTTACGACCCGTTTAGGTAGCTTACGCCACTTTAACGCGTCGTTCGCGTATAACGCGTTCGGAATGTCTAACTAGCCCTATGACAAGCAAGATATGCCTTAACATGTTTAATATTGTTGCTAAATCAGTTTAGATGTCAAAAATTTCGTTACATAGGCTTAAAATGAATTTTGGCGCAAAAAGGGTATTTTGGTAATTTACCTAAGGCACATACGTTACCTATCATACAACTACTTAAACGACGTGACCATAAGGTATAACCTCGGAAGGTTATTCCTTATACAACTATGGTCACCTAATATTTTGGTCGGATCCTAAAGATCGACCAAATGGGTCGGGTTCGTAAGCATAAGCGATTGATTAGATTGCTTACCTTTACGACCCTAGATAAGCACAATTCTAAAAATGACGAGCTAAACATGCTAGAACATGTTTAGTAAAGTTAGAAAACAGGTTTGGTATTAAAACAAACGGTTTTAATACCCTAGAGTAGTTTGGTTACAAAAAACGCGAGAAAACGCATTTTGGCCGAAACTACGACTCGTCACTGAGCCTAGATAACGTGGTAATCAATAGGTATAGTCACTAGGGACTATAACCATCGTGATTACGCTCACGTTATGACGTTCAAACGAACTTCGCGTTGACCATAAACTGGTTAATGCAGAAAGTCAAACATAGTTTGACTTTAACGCTAAAATGAACGAAAAACGCGAAAGAATACTTACAGAAGGTCCCCGCAAGATTGATTTCCAAGTATTTCTCAGGTATGAAGTGATAACCACTCCAACTTAGAGAAAATCTCAGAATCAAGTGGGTTTGAAATGAAATGGGTTGGGGTATTTATAGGAAATGGACCACCGTTAGGATCGTTTGTTGAAAAACGTGCCTCGATCTCAACCGTCCATGTGTGCCCCTTGTTTTGGGAAACCTTGGGCACCCATAGATTCAGTCCATGGTTTAAGAAATACCATTTACAAGTGGTTTTGTGTGTTAAACAACTGTAAATAGCTATGTTCAGCAATTTTTGCAGATCTGGGAGGCTCTCGCGCCCCGCGTAAGGTGTAACCCAACCTTACGCGCCCCGCTTGGGGTTCTGATCAGCAAACTTCCTTGAAAAATGAAAGTTTCAGTCCCTGTTATGCAATAAGCTCATTTCCGACACGTTTAAGGCCCGTTAAGCCAACCTTAAGGCCCTAAAATGATGCTTAAACATTGTGGACATGAAACATGCTCAAAAATATGCCGGATGTCGGTTCGTTTGGTCGTATGATCGCGATGTTCGCTTAATTACGACGGAATGCGCATAAGCGCGAAAAATGATCCAAATTGTGCGACGAATGGATTTTTCTCTTGCCAAACACTAAAATAAAATATTTTAATGCTTACATAAATTTTTGGATGTCCGGATGTATTCAGAACGTATGTTATGCGCGAAAATGCAAACTTATGCACTTTTTGACGCTTTTAGTCCCTGAATGAGCATAAAGTTTATTTTAGCACACCTAACCCCTCAAAGCCTATTTCTAAGCTATGTAAAGGATATTTAGGGTGTGTTTAACTTATGATCATGTTCCGGAATGTTCGTTACAGTTCAAATTGGCATACTTTCACAGCTTGTCAATTTTAGTCCCTGTAAGCGAATAAACTTGATTTTGCCACACCAAAGCCTTCAAAACTTATTTCTAAGTTGTGTAAAGGTTATTTAAGGTATATTAAGCATAAATTGATGTTCCAGAGTATTTGTTGTGTTAAACTGAGTACGTTTACGCACCAGTTTACGTATAATTCTCCAGAAAGCGATATAGAGTTGAAATCCAATAAAAGTCAAAACATGAAAAACATCAAACATAAACAAACAAAAATTGGGATCAAATAACTTTATTTCATTGATAACTGAATTGTTCGCAATGATTACAAACATAAATGTCACAGGTATGGGTTGGGTGGTGTAATGATATGGTTAAGTTCTAGTTGAAATCCAATGGTTTAGTTAGGGTATTATGTGTGTTTATTAATATAAAGGGTGTTAGGGTGTTCGGGGACCCTAACTAGCTCAGAAAGGTAAAAACAATGTCTTTGGAAATATTTTTACGTCCCGGGTAAAGTCCGGTTGTTCGGTTGGATATTTATCCGTTAAAGTGTTAAGTGAAGCTATAAAGCATCTTTTATAGTGTTTTTAGTGACACAATAATTTACCAACACTTTGGAAAGTGTCTGTTATTGTTTTACCAAGTTTTGCACTCTACCAGTTATGTTAAATGCTAAATTTTTGTATAAAGTGCAGAATTTTGTAATTAAAGTATGTTTTAGGCACTTCCGGTCACTATAACTATCACCTAGTGACATTGTTCTATGGTCCTCACCTCCCTACACTCCCTACTAGTATAGTAATCTATTCTCGGCTCATACTGGCCCAATGTCTGCCTAGTGCTAGCAATGTCAGCGTGTTTACTGGGTTATCCGCTCACTGTGCTAACTGTGCTTTGTGCATCAAGTTTGTCACTATCATTTTGTGTGTAATAAATGAAGTGACAGTAATCAAGTATGATGCATGAATATGTATGTATCAGAAAACAGAAAGCAGTTTATTCGTAATTGTAATCAAGCACAGTAATTAAGCACTATTTAAATGTTAATTAATTTGTACGGATACCTGGTTTGGTGAGGGTTGTCACAGATAGGTTTTTACACACTTAGTAGGTTTGTTCGGGATATAAACCTAAATCATCACTTGCTTATTTCGTGAGGAACATCTCTCGGATATATAGGTAACCCCTAAAATCTTGTTTGAAAGACTCTATTTCTGACATACTAGGTCTTTGTACGTGATGATATCTGGGGTATTATACCAGGACATCTGATTTTGCGGGAGCAATAGCCTAGTCCTCGTATAATGCTTTACATTTGCTTTATTCATAAAGCCTGCCCTCAGTATAAAAAATGATGAAAAATTGCAAAATGCTAATCATGTGCTGTTGTAAAAAAGATTCCCTAAAGGGAACCCACCTAAAGTCGAGCCATCATCTCTCTGATTGAACAGAAATTCTAGCCTGAGCTCTCATGGCCTCGCATTCACCCAATACATATATCATTAGTGTGCACTCACCTGTAAGACTGAATATAGTGGTCTGGATACGGAGTATATTCTAAGATGGTACACGCGTTTAAGTCAAGATCTTAAAACACTAAATTCGTATCCTGAATAGATTGAAATTTGTGTGAAAATTTAAAAGGATCAGTATATCGACAATCTAAGCGAATTGTTTAATTCTGAGTATGTAATCAAAGCTTAACGGTACTTGTAGCTCGTCAGTTGCTGATATGATTCCCTAACACGCTCACCAAAATATGTTTATAAATAGTTTACATTTATTACATTTCATTTCATTTTAAGTATTGAAACTCAAAAAGATTTCATTGCATTCTAGTTTAGAAATTTTATTCAAAATCCAAAAAGATTTTACGTTTCTGCTTTATCTTTTGACAAACCAAAGTGGAAAGTTGATCTTCAGATTCGAAGGTTGAAGCAGATGAAGGAAGTTTCTGAGCTGGAAGATGAGTTGTGAGCTTAATATGTTTAACCTGAGAAATTGAAAAGTCAAAACAAGTTCATTAAGTTGAAACTTGTAATTTTCAGTATAATGTTTTTAAAATATTGAACAAAAATCAGTTTTGTTTCTGTCACAGATCAACCAAGGTCATTAATTGGACTTGGTAGATAAATTGAGTACTCAGGGTCATTAACTTGGATCTGAATACTTAAGTGGATTACTAAAACTGATAAAATCGAGAAAAGATGATAAAAGTCAATAGATTGTAATGTTATATTCTTGAGAGAAACAGGAAACAAGATCCCCGTGGCAAATATTGAACAAAGATTGAACCAGAATTTGAGCTCCAGCATATCGAAAGGGGGAGTCTATATTCTGGATCAGCATTAAAAGGGGAGTTTGAATATTAGAGATTAAAGGAAGCTTACAGTGTCAGACAATTTGGGCAGAGAGGAAGATAGATCAAGACTAAAGACTGAAGATTTGTGGCTAAAGACTTCGTCAACATCCAAGGGGGAGTCTGTTGGTGCACTAATGTCTGTTAACTTCGTCTTTATTGAGTCTTAGGTCTAGATAGGATAGAATGGTGCTTGGTATTTAAGAAATTAGGTTTTGTATGTTTAGGAGTCATTTCGCACGAAATGAGATAGGTATTTCGTACGAAATGAACAAGTGTTCATTTCGCACGAAATGAACTCTACCTATTTCGTGCGAAATAGCACGTCTATAAATACCAAGCTTGCTAGTTCATTTGTAACTTTCCGATTTTAGAGCCGAGGTGCTGCCAGTTTGTCAAACGATCCGTAAAAGCTTGGAAATCAATAATAAGAAGATAATTAGGGAGAATCAAGTTGTATCAAGTCAGAATCACTAATTCCGCCTTTGATTTTGACTCAAAACTCTTATGAACGACTCATTCGGGTCATGCGACGATCCAACACAAAGGAATATAACTCACAAAATGTAACATCCGTCAAAATCGACCCGTTTTAAAATCTGACCCGTTTTGTATTTTGGATCCTAATCCTTGAAACTCGGAAATTTTTTCGCAAATTACATAACCGTTGAAAGTTTTTTTTCTATATGGTTAATTATTTATTTAATTAATGTAAATAATAATAATCCCTTGAAATTTAAAGTTCTTGTATAAGCTAGTAAGTTAAAACGAGTTGTTGTTGATCTAAGTTATAACCAATTAGTTTGGTTAGTATAACTACAAGGATTAAATTTAACATTTCAAAGAGAAAAAAAATTATTAATAATAATATACTTTCATTACTAAATTCAACCATCTTTAATAACTATTATAAAAATTAGAAAACTTGATACAGGTTGTAAACAATTCAAGGGTATTAAAAGATACAAAGTTTCTTTTACAAAAGTTTGACTTTTTGAAATTCTTTTCAACCTTGCCGCCAAACACGTAAATGTATACAGCTTTCCTTCTTTTTTTTCTCTCATCGCTGATTTCGGGATTGAAGAACGAATCCGCGTTTCCTTTTTTTTTCGCCAATCAATCACGATTCAATCATAATCGTTTCCATATATTACGAGGCCTTGGAACGCTATAAAAACTGAACCATCATCACGGTTCTATTCGACATCCCGACACCCTTACCCACTCTCGAACATACCACTCGAAACTCTGTTGAGTCGTGTAACCTGCAACATGATAGACGCCGTCGGAATCCATTCGGGTTCACAACATAGTTTGCTCAACCTTACAACCTCGCCGGAGATCGGAGAAACAATCCAGGGAACTCGCGAACCATTTCGGTATATAACTCTTCTTTCCTTATTTCGTTCGCGTTTCGCTTGTCTAAATCCATTTCATTGTTTTCTTGTCTAAAGAAACTTAATGAACTATATATATATATATAGGACAAAGATCCGTTAGGAACCACCCCTTATTGCGAGAACCGCGAGAACCAATGTGAACACGTGGCAAACTTGTAATTAATGGTATTTAATTAAAAACACGCGCTCCTCATATCTTGTTCACTGCGTCATTTTCAAAGTAGGGTATATCTTCACTGTTGTCTTTTTCAAACTAGGGTTTCGTTGGAGATTTTGCATAATCGACGTCGGCGGCGACTGATTTCTACAGATTCACGGCGGCGACTGATTTTCTACTTTTTTCACGGCGTGGATGATGGTGATGGAAGATCTAAAGCAGCAGCAGCTGCTGCATCGGTTTCATGCTCGATTTGCCTCGAGGTTGTGGCAGATGGCGGCGATCGGTCCATGGCAAAGCTCCAATGTGGGCATCAGTTTCATTTAGGTTAGTAGCTTGTTTTAGTTTTTTGTTTAGGTAGATTGTGAATTTAAATTGTTTTGTTTGATGTGAATTGAATAATTCTGATTGATTGATTGATTCTGAATTGTGTTATAAAGATGGTTGCTTTGTAGTTGAATGGTTGTTGGGAGGTAGTATGATGATATGATTTGGTCATCTGAAAGGATCTTTGGTGTTAGTTTTGATTTTGGTTACGTTATAAATATGTTGTTATTAAACGTTTAAACCTTTGTGATGTGTGTCAATGATTCAATGTATGAAAGTTTACAACTTTTGATGGATTGTGGTATGTAACTCATAGAATGTCTAGAAGTTGAAACTTGAAAGTAGGTTGAAAATTGGGTCGGTAACTTCTTTCGATTTTGGGAATTGTGGGTAATGGTTTTTATTTGTTATGCACATGTGCAGGTGTCGCTAAATATACCTGAACAAACAGTAAGCTGTACATGTCTTGGGTTCACTCGTATTGGATACCTATGCCGACATGTATTCTGTGTATTCTGTTACCGCCAAATTGAACGGATACCGTCCCACTACATTATTCCACGTTGGAAACGAGATGCGCTCCCGTCAGTTGTTCATAGCATATATAACATGTACTCATCTAACAACAACGAGCTTGCTATCATCCACAATGAAATAATGGATTTAGTCAATCAATGCACAAACCGACTCAGACGCAATCCTGATCAGCTACGTTCCTTATCTTCTAAGATCAAACGCATCAGAAACCACGTATTCGAATCGTTCCCGTGTGATCCTCTTCCTCGTTCCGTTCAAAAAACTGCAAACATCAGTGACATCTTAAACATACCTTCAAATCTAAGCACAAGTGTCCATCCTCTGCAAGGTATTAGAAACAAAGGTTTGGGGACCAAAAAACAACGGATCGGCCCTGGTGTTCAAAACATTAAAGATAAATGAAAGAAAGCTGGTAAACGACAAAAAGCCACCCGCTTATGCAACAAATGCAACAAGTATGTTTTTTGACCACGATTCCCGCAATTGCGATAAAATCAAAGCTGCCAAACTTGCTGCACGAGCAACTAAACGTGCTGCTGATATCGCCGCTGCACTACCCGACCCGTCTGATTCTGATTCTGATGACACTGATGTTGATCTCGATGACACCGACGATGACACCAATGATGACATTGATGAGTATAATTCTTCTGATTACGATGCATCTGACTACCCCGCCTCCATGCAAAAACCTCCCATACCTGAGCGAACAAATGTTAGGCGTGAATCTGAACAGTCTTTTGAGCCTGATCAAAGCCTTAGGCGTTCAACCAGACGTCGCAAACCATCCAACATAGCTCTTGATTCTTGATTGATGTTTTATATATTACAACTTATGATTACCGAATTTATCTAATTATGACTACCAATGTTTGTTTTGTTTATTTTTTATTAGTACCCATTTAACTTACAGTATTGATATTGATGATTAACTTGTCATATGCACATGTGCATATGTATTTACAAATTTGTTTTGTTTATTTTTTATTAGTACCCATTTAACTTACAGTATTGATATTGATGATTGTAGGTCCCTATCCGGTGGATGACGAACCTCAAACCTTGTTATACTAACTCACTAGCGAGTGCGGAATCCAAGCTAGCAAGCAAACCGGGATTAAACAAGTATGAACACAAGCACACACGGGTTCACCGATTAACACAACTTGTATTAATGCAAATGAAGGTTTCGGTTACAAGCACAATGTTTACAAACCTAACTTGTAAACTCTCAAAGTGTGTGTGTGTTTTCTGGACAGAAAGCTCTCAACAATATCTCTCGGATGTGTGTGTTCTGTCTGTGTGCATCTCTATCTTTCACACTACACTGCATGGGTATATATATACCCAGCCTAGCATGCCTGATCGAAGGATCTGATAGATGGTCCGAAGGATCATCTATCGAAGACCAAGTATTCGAAAGATCATCAAGGACCTCGAAAGATAAACTTTCGAGGTCTATGATTCGAACCATATCTTTCGATGAGGTCGAAGGATCCACATTATCCTTCGACCTCTTATCCTTCGACACAGTACATCTTTCAACTGTTGACTAAGTCAAACCAGGAGGACGGTTGACTTTGTCAACTTACAGGACTGACAAGGACATCGTTTACATACAGACCGAATACAGACAAAGTACAGACACAAGTGCACCAACAAACTCCCCCTTGGCTGTAGCTTTGTCTTTATCTTCTATGGTTGTAGACTCGTCTTGAACTTCGACGGTCTTTGGTCTTCGAGTTATCAAAACTCTGATGTCCTTTCAAGTCTTCAATGTCGGAGGATCTTCAAAGTCTTCACGTCTTGAAAGCAGAGAGTGTATCAACAAACTACCCGTATCATGTAGGAAGTGTGTTGACGAACTCCCCCTTAACATAAGCTCCCACTTGAGTTATGCTCGTGAAAATACTTTATCTTTATGAAGTGAGATCCTTGTGGTGTTGATGATGGTCAGCGGCTACTCGATCATCTTCATCTTTTGAGCGCCTTCTCGTCGTGTCCTCCTTCCAAGGCTTGTCATCGACTATGTTCTCCCAGCCTTTAGAATCTGCACATGCAAGAAATCTAAACGCGTAATGAGAACAACTGCTTGGAATATAGTTAACATACACACATGACACACGAATGACCATGTCATAATCAAACACCGTCCGACAGTTTGAAAGTTTAAATTTGTCAATTTTAGTTTTTAACTTTCAAACATGCAAATTTTTGACCGTTTATGAAGATTTAGTCAGTTCGGTTTTCAGTCAGGTTTCAGGTAACGAAGACTTGAGCTCCAACATCGTACGATCGAAAATAAAGCAGAAATAAAATCTTTTTGGCTTTTATAAAGTTTATATTAAAACACAGATTTTAGGTGTGTTTTTGAAATTAAAAGACAACAATTTTAATATCCTTTGAGTGTTATCAAACGACATCACCGCTAATGTCGTGCTGATATGCACCAAACGACGAAACTGTTTTAAAAGAAAACAATAAAAGTTAAGCAGTAAATAAATAAATATATACAAACATTCTTTTTGCGAGTTTCGAGGGTAAGAGAATCATATCAGTGTACGGTCATGCCAAAACACTCTTGTTGTTCAGTTAGTTAACATTAAGATAAGCATCCTATAACAATTATCGGTATTGTTGTCCACTTAAGCTCAACTTATCAGATGTAATCATGGCGAGGGGATACGTTAAGGTATGATTTATACTTACCGACCAGTGTTCATCCACATCACGACACATTCCCGTATCAAGGTATGCACGAGAGTTCATCTTACCGGTGAGTATACCGATTATCATCTGTTTGACCGTATAAGATGTGAGATACTCACTTATTTTGATTTGAAAACAAGTCCTATGTGATATAATCACTTATTTATGAGGAACTTGATTTTCGTATGCATGAGGGCACAGGTGCAAGTCCGTGAACAGGTCAGTACTTTCGTACAGCAGAGAGACGAACTTGACACCCGGATAAATGTGATATTTTTATCACTTATTTGATATGGACATGTGATTGTTTATCACTTATTGAGGTCGAATGCAGTATGTAATATGTACACGTATGTATAGTATCATGGAAGATCTAGACTTGCGTCCCCGTTATTTTTCGGTAAAAGATACAACCATGATACCCAGATGATAAGCAGCATAAAGACCGAATATCTCAGAACCTCGGCAATCTATCAAACGAAATTTCGGTACTAAGACCATATGCCAATGAATGGTTCCCACCTGATCTTCAGTCGATTAAGATTTATATCACCCTGCACACTTTAAAATGATTGTGAGCCTACCGATACATCTTATATAGAGCTGCTTATCGTTTTGCATTTAAGGTTTAAAGAGGTTAGGATAGACCACTGATGTACTATCATTTTCTCTTTTGCTCGCCAGGAAACTCATTTTTGATTTTCTATTGTTTTTGTGTTTTTGAAATTTTTCGATGTTTTTGGATTTTCAGATTTTTGGATTTACTCCCCCTAAAATCAATAAACTAAGACAAATTTAAAACACAAAGGTATTTACAAAAATGATTTTCCGATGTTGGTTTTACTCTTGCTTGACCTTAATGCCGTTTACCAATAATAAAAAGTCAAATCTTGATTTGTCAAAAGCTTTGGTAAATAAGTCGGCACGTTGGTCATCGGTGTGGACCTTAACAACATCGATTAGCCTTTTCTCAAAGCAATCACGTATGAAGTGATATTTGATTTCGATGTGTTTGGTCTTTGAATGCTGCACAGGATTTCTAGTCATATCTAACGCAGCAGAATTATCAACGTAAATAGGAGTAGTTAGGAATTCAAAACCGTAGTCCCGCATTTGTTGTTGGATCCAAAGAACTTGGGAGCAACAACTTGAGGCAGCAATGTATTCAGCTTCGCATGTTGATGTAGCGACACACGTCTGCTTCTTGCACTGCCATGTGACTAGGCGATTTCCTAAGAACTGACATCCAGCCGTTGTGGATTTGCCGTCGATTTTGCATCCGCCAAAATCAGAATCACTGAAAGCTACCAATTCAAAGTTATTATCCTTAGGGTACCACAGACCGGTGTCAGGGTACGCCTTCAAATAACGAAAAATCCTTTTAACAGCAGCAAGATGTGAGGCCTTCGGGTTAACTTGATATCTGGCAAGCAGGCACGTTGGGTACATTATGTCTGGCCTTGATGCTGTGAGGTACATAAGAGATCCAATCATAGCGCGGTAGTTTGAAGGGCTAACAGCTTCTCCCTTCAAGTCAGGAGTAATTCCGTGATTGGTTGGCAATGGGGTACCAATGGGCGTTGCATCAGACATCTGGAACCGGCTCAAGATGTCACCAACATATTTAGTCTGATGGATGAATATCCCAGACTCTGTTTGTTGAACTTGTAGGCCCAAGAAGAAGGTCATTTCCCCCATAGCACTCATCTCGAATTTATCCTGCATAATGCGCTCGAATTCCCTACACAAGACATCATTAGTAGAACCAAAAATAATATCATCAACGTATACCTGTACCAGAAGAAGATCTCCATCTTGTTCTTTGATGAAGAGAGTACAGTCGATAAGACCTCTACGAAAACCGTTCTCCAGCAGATAGTGAGATAAGGTTGCATACCAAGCTCGTGGTGCTTGATGAAGACCATAAAGAGCTTTGTTGAGCAACCAAACCCGATCGGGATGGATAGGATCTTCAAAACCTGGAGGCTGTTCGACGTACACCTCTTCTTCAACCACACCATGTAAAAATGCACTTTTCACGTCCATCTGATAATCCTTGAATCCTTTGAAGGATGCATAGGCTAGAAAGATTCGAATTGCTTCGAGACGTGCCACTGGTGCATAGACTTCGTTGTAGTCGATTCCTTCAATCTGACGAAAACCTTGAACGACTAAACGAGCTTTGTTTCGGATAACAACTCCGCGGTCATCCTTTTTGCATTTGAAAACCCAACGGGTACCAATCTTCTTGTATCCAGCAGGTTTCTCTACGAGTTTCCAGACACCCAGCTTCTGGAATTGTTGCAGTTCTTCCTGCATTGCTTCAACCCAAGCGTTATCTTTCAAGGCTTCTTTCCACGTTCTTGGTTCTTCCTGTGAGACATAACACGCGAAAGACCAATCGTTTTGTTGCCCGGATTCTCGAATAGCTGCATACAGGCCTGCATTGTTGTTGTTTCGCAACATGTTTCTTGTTTGAACGCCACTTTGCACATTTCCAATGATGTTTTGTTGAGGATGGGTATTATGAATCCTTGTTTCTGGATTATCTGGAACTGGAACATTTATACCCAGATTGTTGAGGTTAAGATCAACAACCAAATCAAGACCCGGAATTGACGAAGAGGATGATGCAGTAGCCTCAGCTGTTCTATGTGTATCCACTGGAGGAGTACCCTCTGAAGTACCATGAACTGCTCTGATACCACTTGTAGGTCCCTATCCGGTGGATGACGAACCTCAAACCTTGTTATACTAACTCACTAGCGAGTGCGGAATCCAAGCTAGCAAGCAAACCGGGATTAAACAAGTATGAACACAAGCACACACGGGTTCACCGATTAACACAACTTGTATTAATGCAAATGAAGGTTTCGGTTACAAGCACAATGTTTACAAACCTAACTTGTAAACTCTCAAAGTGTGTGTGTGTTTTCTGGACAGAAAGCTCTCAACAATATCTCTCGGATGTGTGTGTTCTGTCTGTGTGCATCTCTGTATCTTTCACACTACACTGCATGGGTATATATATACCCAGCCTAGCATGCCTGATCGAAGGATCTGATAGATGGTCCGAAGGATCATCTATCGAAGACCAAGTATTCGAAAGATCATCAAGGACCTCGAAAGATAATCTTTCGAGGTCTATGATTCGAACCATATCTTTCGATGAGGTCGAAGGATCCACATTATCCTTCGACCTCTTATCCTTCGACACAGTACATCTTTCAACTGTTGACTAAGTCAAACCAGGAGGACGGTTGACTTTGTCAACTTACAGGACTGACAAGGACATCGTTTACATACAGACCGAATACAGACAAAGTACAGACACAAGTGCACCAACAAACTCCCCCTTGGCTGTAGCTTTGTCTTTATCTTCTATAGTTGTAGACTCGTCTCGAACTTCGACGGTCTTGGGTCTTCGAGTTCTCAAAACTCTGATGTCCTTTCAAGTCTTCAAAGTCGGAGGATCTTCAAAGTCTTCACGTCTTGAAAGCAGAGAGTGTATCAACAAACTACCCGTATCATGTAGGAAGTGTGTTGACAAACTCCCCCTTAACATAAGCTCCCCCTTGAGTTATGCTCGTGAAAAGACTTTATCTTTATGAAGTGAGATCCTTGTGATGTTGATGATGGCCAACGGCAACTCGATCATTTTCATCACTTGAGCGCCTTCTCGTCGTGTCTTCATTCCAGAGCTTGTCATCGACTATGTTCTCCCAGCCTTTAGAATCTGCACATGCAAGAAATCTAAACGCATAATGAGAACAACTGCTTGGAATATAGTTAACATACACACATGACACACGAATGACCATGTCATAATCAAACACCGTCCGACAGTTTGAAAGTTTAATAAATTTATCAATTTTAAATTCTAACTTTCAAAACATGCAAATTTTTGACCGTTTATGAAGATTTAGTCAGTTCGGTTTTCAGTCAGGTTTCAGGTAACGAAGACTTGAGCTCCAACATCGTACGATCGAAAATAAAGCAGAAATAAAATCTTTTTGGCTTTTATAAAGTTTATATTAAAACACACCTAAAATCTTTTTGGTATTTTTGAAATTAAA
This sequence comes from Helianthus annuus, assembly GCF_002127325.2. Lineage (NCBI taxonomy): Eukaryota > Viridiplantae > Streptophyta > Magnoliopsida > Asterales > Asteraceae > Helianthus > Helianthus annuus. The sequence continues at coordinate 70,795,214 of NC_035446.2, forward strand.
AGACAACAATTTAAAATCCTTTGAGTGTTATCAAACGACATCACCGCTAATGTCGTGCTGATATGCACCAAACGACGAAACTGTTTAAAAGAAATAATAAAAGTTAAGCAGTAAATAAATATATACAAACATTCTTTTTGTGAGTTTCGAGGGTAAGAGAATCATATCAGTGTACGGTCATGCCAAAACACTCTTGTTGTTCAGTCAGTTAACATTAAGATAAGCATCCTATAACAATTATCGGTATTGTTGTCCACTTAAGCTCAACTTATCAGATGTAATCATGGCGAGGGGATACGTTAAGGTATGATTTATACTTACGGACCGGTGTTCATCCACATCACGACACATTCCCGTATCAAGGTATGCACGAGAGTTCATCTTACCGGTGAGTATACCGATTATCATCTGTTTGACCGTATATGATGTGAGATACTCACTTATTTTGATTTGAAAACAAGCCCTTTGTGATAAAATCACTTATTGATGAGGAACTTGATTTTCGTATGCATGAGGGCACAGGTGCAAGTCCGTGAACAGGTCAGTACTTTCGTACAGCAGAGAGACGAACTTGACACCCGGATAAATGTGATATTTTATCACTTATTTGATTTGGACATGTGATTGTTTATCACTTATTGAGGTCGAATGCAGTATGTAATATGTACACGTATGTATAGTATCATGGAAGATCTAGACTTGCGTCCCCGTTATTTTTCGGTAAAAGATACAACCATGATACCCAGATGATAAGCAGCATAAAGACCGAATATCTCAGAACCTCGGCAATCTATCAAACGAAATTTCGGTACTAAGACCATATGCCAATGAATGGTTCCCACCTGGTCTTCAGTCGATTAAGATTTATATCACCCTGCACACTTTAAAATGATTGTGAGCCTACCGATACATCTTATATAGAGCTGCTTATCGTTTTGCATTTAAGGTTTAAAGAGGTTAGGATAGACCACTGATGTACTATCATTTTCTCTTTTACTCGCCAGGAAACTCATTTTTGATTTTCTATTGTTTTTGTGTTTTTGAAATTTTTCGATGTTTTTGGATTTTCAGATTTTTGGATTTACTCCCCCTAAAATCAATAAACTAAGACAAATTTAAAACACAAAGGTATTTACAAAAATGATTTTCCGATGTTGGTTTTACTCTTGCTTGACCTTAATGCCGTTTACCAATAATAAAAAGTCAAATCTTGATTTGTCAAAAGCTTTGGTAAATAAGTCGGCACGTTGGTCATCGGTGTGGACCTTAACAACATCGATTAGCCTTTTCTCAAAGCAATCACGTATGAAGTGATATTTGATTTCGATGTGTTTGGTCTTCGAATGCTGCACAGGATTTCTAGTGATATCTAAAGCAGCAGAATTATCAACGTAAATAGGAGTAGTTAGGAATTCAAAACCGTAGTCCCGCATTTGTTGTTGAATCCAAAGAACTTGGGAGCAACAACTTGAGGCAGCAATGTATTCAGCTTCGCATGTTGATGTAGCTACACACGTCTGCTTCTTGCACTGCCATGTGACTAGGCGATTTCCTAAGAACTGACATCCAGCCGTTGTGGATTTACCGTCGATTTTGCATCCGCCAAAATCAGAATCACTGAAAGCTACCAATTCAAAGTTATTATCCCTAGGGTACCACAGACCGGTGTCAGGGTACGCCTTCAAATAACGAAAAATCCTTTTAACAGCAGCAAGATGAGAGGCCTTTGGGTTAACTTGATATCTGGCAAGCAGGCACGTTGGGTACATTATGTCTGGCCTTGATGCTGTGAGGTACATAAGAGATCCAATCATAGCGCGGTAGTTTGAAGGGCTAACAGCTTCTCCCTTCAAGTCAGGAGTAATTCCGTGATTGGTTGGCAATGGGGTACCAATGGGCGTTGCATCAGACATCTGGAACCGGCTCAAGATGTCACCAACATATTTAGTCTGGTGGATGAATATCCCAGACTCTGTTTGTTGAACTTGTAGGCCCAAGAAGAAAGTCATTTCCCCCATAGCACTCATCTCGAATTTATCCTGCATGATGCGCTCGAATTCCCTACACAAGACATCATTAGTAGAACCAAAAATAATATCATCAACGTATACCTGTACCAGAAGAAGATCTCCATCTTGTTCTTTGATGAAAAGAGTACAGTCGATAAGACCTCTACGAAAACCGTTCTCCAGTAGATAGTGAGATAAGGTTGCATACCAAGCTCGCGGTGCTTGATGTAGACCATAGAGAGCTTTGTTGAGCAACCAAACCCGATCGGGATGGATAGGATCTTCAAAACCTGGAGGCTGCTCGACGTACACCTCTTCTTCAACCACACCATGTAAAAATGCACTTTTCACGTCCATCTGATAAACCTTGAATCCTTTGAAGGACGCATAGGCTAGAAAGATTCGAATTGCTTCGAGACGTGCCACTGGTGCATAGACTTCGTTGTAGTCGATCCCTTCAATCTGACGAAAACCCTGAACGACTAAACGTGCTTTGTTTCGGATAACAACTCCGCGGTCATCCTTTTTGCATTTGAAAACCCAACGGGTACCAATCTTCTTGTATCCAGCAGGTTTCTCTACGAGTTTCCAGACACCCAGCTTCTGGAATTGTTGCAGTTCTTCCTGCATTGCTTCAACCCAAGCGTTATCTTTCAAGGCTTCTTTCCACGTTCTTGGTTCTTCCTGTGAGACATAACACGCGAAAGACCAATCGTTTTGTTGCCCGGATTCTCGAATAGCTGCATACAAGCCTGCATTGTTGTTGTTTCGCAACATGTTTCTTGTTTGAACGCCACTTTGCACATTTCCAATGATGTTTTGTTGAGGATGGGTATTATGAATCCTTGTTTCTGGATTATCTGGAACTGGAACATTTATACCCAGATTGTTGAGGTTAAGATCAACAACCAATTCAAGGCCCGGAATTGACGAAGAGGATGATGCAGTAGCCTCAGCTGTTCTATGAGCATCCACTGGAGGAGTACCCTCTGAAGTACCATGAACTGCTGCTGTAGGAGCTTCCTGATCTGCATCTAGAAATTCATCATCCTCTGAAGATTCGTTCAATTCGTTTGCATCATGAAAATCCTCATTGATGAGAGTATTGTTGTTCACCGAAGAAGATGGTTCTTGATTAACAAGAATTGGACGAACCACCGGTGAAACTGTTGCATTGTCACTCTCGAAAAACATCCTAGCCGCAGCATTTTCTTCAACGGCTTCAACACTGATCGAATTGAAGAAGTCATCATACTCAAACATCCAAGGTTGACCCGGATTTTTGACTGGCAAGGTGTGCCTTTGTACTCTGACCTCAGACCATTCCTCGACCCTTTTAGTCTCTAGATTCCAGACTCGTAGGTTAGGGGTGGCATACCCAAGAAAGTATCCATCAATTGCTCTTGCCCCAAACTTTCCATTAGGATCGATGATTGTGCATGGAGCTCCAAACGGTTCTAGATAAGACAAATCTGGTTTCCGTTTTTGAAGAAGCTCAAAGCAGGTCTTGTTGTGCCTTTTGACTGTAAGGACTCTGTTCAGTGTGTAGCATGCAGAGGCCACAGCTTCAGTCCAGAATGGAATGGGTAACTGTGACTCCACTAACATTGTCCTAGCAGTCTCGATCAATGTGCGGTTCTTACGTTCAGCGACACCATTCTGTTGAGGAGTATAGGCTGCACTAAACTCATGAAGAATACCCTTTGAAGTGCAGAACTCCGCCATGGAATGATTTTTAAATTCAGTACCATTGTCGCTACGTATCCGCCTAACCTTCAACTTATACAAATTCTCAATTTGAATGATCAAGTTTTTGATAATGCCAAAGGTTTCACTCTTGTGTGCCATGAACGCAACCCAAGAAAATCTTGAATAATCATCAGTAACCACGAGGCAGTATTGATCACCCCGAATACTCTTGTGCTTGACAGGACCGAACAAATCCATGTGCAAGCGTTCAAGAGGAACTGCCACCGTGTTGATCTTCTTTGTAGGGTGCTTCTTCTTTGTTTGCTTTCCTTTCTGGCACGAAACACAGATGTCTTGAAGATGGAAATTTTTGAGGGGAACACCATTCACCAATTCATTTGATACCAAATGATTCATTTTGCGTAAGTGAATGTGACCCATTCGTCTGTGCCAAGAGATAGTGTCTTTTTCTGTGGCTTTGGAAACGAAACAAGTTGCTTGTGCAGACGTAGTAATAGCCTGGCTCATGTCAAGGACGTACAAATCATTTATCCTTGGAGCCGACAAGAGAATCCATTCTTTTGGAATTTTGAAGCCGGGTTTCAGCACATAACATCCATTAGCATCAAAGTGTACTGAAAATTTCTTGTCACAGATTTGAGAAACACTGAGAAGATTGTGATCAAGTTGTTGCACAAAATTGATCTTGTCAAAGCTGACAATCCCGTTAGATATCATTCCTTCACCCGTTATATATCCACCTTTATCTCCAGCAAAAGCAACATAACCTCCTCTAATAGATTTAACGTCGTAGAGAAGCTTCATGTCGCCTGTCATGTGCCTAGATGCCCCACTATCAACAATCCAATGACTACTGATAGTTCCTCCTGAAGCACCCTGCACATGAACTCAAATGAATTAGTTGGAGATGGGGACCCAAGCCATTGTGGTCTTGGGTCTTCCATTTTCATCAATGACAATAACTTCTTGTCTTTGATGGTTGGTGAATTGTGATGGTCCCCCTGATTCAACAACCGTTTTTGGTTTCCAAGTCTGTTTGGTTTCACCAGTGTTTTTCTTCAAAATCTTAACTTCTTGATGATTTGAAGTTTTAGAATTGTCTGGTTTTACAACAACAGATTGTTTTTGAACCACATCGGTTTTAATCGCTTTTTCAATCTTTTTGACCTGTTGGCGTTTCTGTTTCTTTTCCCTTTCTTTTACAAGGCGGGGATCTTGTTTTGTGGAAACAGTTGGCTTACGGTCAGTCTTTCCACGGGGATCATCAACCTTTTCCTTTTGCTTATGAAGATATGGACAATTACGAATAATATGTCCAATGGTTCCACATTCAAAACATGATCTTCGTTCTACAAACCCCGAAGTATCATGTGATCGCTTAGCCGATGATGTTGAACTTTGTGAGCCCGAGGTACTAGGTTTTGAGCTACTTGGTTCATTTCTTTTCTTGACAATAGCTTTCTTGACAAAATCTAAGTTAGATTGATTTTCAAACTTTTCAATTTTGTCTGTTCCCGTCGATTTCACAAAGTTAACATTTTTCTTCTTCTTTTGATTCGGCTTCTTGTCAACTTGAGCCGGTGTTTTACCTTTGGGTTTGGTGTGATTTTGCTGCTTTGGCACTGTTGGTAATTTCTTGTTACCAAATTGTTTTCGAATTTCAGCCTTTGGAATAGGAGGACACTGTGTAACTGTAACTTTAGGTCCTGCCTTTCCCAAGAACTTACTCGTCGAATTCTCAAAGACTTTGCAGATTAAGGATTGATTAACATTCTTAATGGGAAAATCTTTGTCTGAGTAAATTTTATCATCACCAACTAGAGTGTACAGCAAATTCACACTCTCCGGCTCTTCTGTAGATGAGGACTCAGTTGCAATAGTCTTAGCGGGTTGTACAGGGGGATCACATAGAATGTGATTCTCAAGAGGTATGTCCTCATTTTTGACTACCGCATCAGACTTTGCTGGGACAGTATCATCAGATTCATCATCAGACGAATCAGCATCCTCAATCACAACTGGAGGATCTTGATTCTGTTCAGCACTCACAAATGTATCTGCTGACACATCTGAATCTGAGGATACTTCCTTTTGGTATCCGAGTCCTGCAGCAAACTCCTTAACATCTAGAGGCACAGAAGGTTCAAAGAATACCCTGTCCTCTTCATCAGGCATGGCGTCATAATTATGTCTCACTGGTGGTGGACACTTCTTGTAGCCTATGCATGTGACATCTCTCTTTTCCTTCTGAACATCAATGATGTGATCTAACACATAGCTAGAGCTCAAATAACTGTCTAGCTTGAGTTGGATCGCATCACTTTCGGTTTTCACACAAGCCATCTCTTTTTGCATTGTTTCAAGACGAGAGATATACAAATTAATGTCCGTCTGTTTTCTTGAAACCATTTTTGTCAATTCAGTTTTATCTTTCTTTAATGTCTCAATCATTGACTTAAATTCTTTTTCATGGTTTTCATGAAACATGTTGGCTTCTGTGCATTTTGAGAGATCCACAGTCAATTTCTGATTGTGGAGAAAGGTCACATCATATTTTTCTTGCAAAGCGTCATGCTTACTTTGCAAGTCACTCAAATTCTCATTCACAGTAGTATGTTTGTCTTGCAAGTCAAACAAACTAGCTTGTAAAGCATCATGTTTGCCTTGCAACTCAGACATACTTTTCTCCAGATCAGCACATCTAGCATGCAACCTAGTACATTCATCACAATTAACAGCAATGGGTTCATCGACACATACCTGACTTGATGAACCGTCGACATTAGCCATAAAGGCTGAATGGAGAGAAGACGAAGTATAAGCAGCTTGATCCACCAGAATAGATCTTCTATGAGTTTCTGCTGCAGCTTCCTCCAAAAGCTCATCAAAGTCAGCATCATCCGAAACATTAGATGTCTCACCCACATGATCATCACCAGAATTTGATGATTCTTCATCAACACTTCTACTGTACCCAGAAGAGTCTTCATCTTCAGACGATTCACCACCACTGGCAGAAGATTCTCCACCACTGGTGTGAACTAGCTCCTTCACAATCTGAGCAAAACATGCTGTTCCATCGGGAGCATCACCACCCAACTGGATTGACCAGTCACAACCTTCATCCACCTGAACCGCAAGTGCCCGGTTGGTTTGGTTGTTGACGGGTACCATGGTACGATCATTGTTCCTGTTCTGCCGGTTGCCTTGGTTTCTGAAGGGGTTTTGATTCCCGTGCTGGGCTGGCTTTGTGCATTCCCGTTTAAAGTGACCCCGTTCACCACAGTTGAAGCACTTTACAGCTTGCTTATCGAACCCATACTTGGTGTCTCGCTTACTTTCCAAGCTGGTTCTTCCAGTACTCTCCATCCAATCCTTTGCTCTTCTCACAGCACTCGCAAAGGCCCACTTGATGTCCATCAAGTCCATCTCCTCTTTATCAATCTGCCTGTAATCTTCTTGTGTCAGATTAATGTTGCCAATCTGACCTTCTATCAACCCACAGTACGCGCTCACTACAGTGTTAAGCAGCTCCATGTGTTCCTTAGCTACTTCTACACTGATTTTAGAGAAGCTTGACGTGTCGAGCTGTACTGTACTTGAATTTGATTGTTGACTAGCAGATGATGTTCCTCCATAACATGCACGTTGTTGTTGTTGAGCAGGAGGAGGTGGAGGTGGTTGGATTGGATTTCCATACATGTCTGTGGTGGGAGGTGGCTTAACAGGAACTTGGATTGGGTTGCCAAAACAATCTGTGCTTGTGACAAACGCTGTTTGAAGTGGAGCATGTGAACCGGTTCTTGCAGCCGAAGAATTGGAAGTTCCACAGTACATTTCTGGATTCTGTGGCAATGGAACTCTCTTCGCCTTCAATGTTTCCTCCTGATCCTTGTTTTCCAAAAGTTGAACGAATTCGTTGATATTAGTGGTTCTCAACACTCCGTTGTACTTCAGGATTTCCAAGAAACTACTCCATTGAGGAGGCAAAGCATCAGCAAACTTCTTCACAACTTCAGCTTGAGTTGTCACTACACTATAATTATCCAATTCTGTAAGCAGATGATAAAATCGGCTTGTCATATCTCCCAAGGACTCCTTATCCATACAAGTGAAACCTTCAAATTCTTTCTTGAGAAGATCATGACGCATTTGACGTGTTGCTGCATTTCCCACTCCTCTGTTTTTCAATCCGTCCCACAACTTCTTTGTTGTCTTGAAGCTGACGAACTGATGGTAGATATCCTTGCTCAACGCCTGAGTGAGAATGGCATATGCCTTCTTTTCCAGATCATAGGTTTTCTTTTTATCTTCTGGAAGATCAGCAAATGTAGCAGAATCTGAAGCAGCAACCTCTATGGCTTGATCGAAATCTGTGGTGAAACGTATCCACAGTTCCGTATTTTGACCAAGAACATATGTTTTAAACCTCTCAACCCATCCTGGATATTCATTCAAATGCATCAACTTTGGAGGTCGATTCAAACTTCCTGTTTCACTTTCGCTTAGTAGAATACTTTGAATGCTTGGAGTTTGATTCGATACCAAAGCCCATTGATTTCCCTGAGAAGATGTCGATACCGGCGATTCAGCCCATAAAGGAGATGACCTTGTATTCGTGTATTTTCCATCGTCTGGAGCCGATGTACCCCACCATGAGGGAGTGACATTTGATCTTGTATATTCACCATTATCTGGAGCAGGATTCCACCAACTCGGATTCATGATAGATAAGCAAAATAAATGCTAAGTGAATAAACCGAAAGATATCACGGCCAAAAGATCCTGTTCCGAAAGATCTGAAATCACAGAAACTTGTTAACAATAAACTGTCCACAATCGAAAGATCAATCACTTGTTCGAAGGATCAACAGTACTCGAAAGATCACTGTTGAATCTCGAACAATGATGTCGAAAGATTCAAGAACTCGAAGGATTCTCCTTTGAAAGATCCTTATCTTTCGAGTTAAATATCCTTATCTTTCGTATAGCTGACTTTCGAAAGATCACACTTGTTCAAATGATCAACAGTGTTCGAAGGATCACTGTTGACTTTCGAGCACTGGCTTCGAAAGATTCAAAATCTCGAAAGATTCACACTTGAAAGATCCTTATCTTTCGAGATAAATCCCTATCTTTCGGACACTTATCTTTCGAAAAGATTCCTTTATCGAAAGATATGTTTCAGACTTCGAAGGATGGGTCGAAGGATGATGATCTTTCGAGCCTTCCTTGATCGAAAGATGGTCTTTCGAAGTCGAAAGATATCTTTCGAGAGATTCTGACACAACTGACGTTGATGTGATAGGTTGGTGAAAAAGGTGATGGGTTGGTGAAGTACTTTCGGCAGAAAGGTATGTTCTGCACACAGATCTTCACCAACTTTTTCACTTTCAAAAAGTTTACCCAAATAAGCAAACCTTATCCTCAACCAGTCACCGGAGATATGATCGGAAAAGTGGCCGGAAAATACAAAGTTTCACAAAACAAATTTTATGTTTACCCAAACCGACCCTGAACACTCCCGAAAGGTTTAGAAGCCGTTTTTATGCAGAAAACTACCAAAAACGGGTGCTAAACCAAGTGTCCAAACACACCAAAGAACTTGAAAAACCCGGTTTTAAACAAGGTAAAGAGCCAAGCTCTGATACCACTTGTAGGTCCCTATCCGGTGGATGACGAACCTCAAACCTTGTTATACTAACTCACTAGCGAGTGCGGAATCCAAGCTAGCAAGCAAACCGGGATTAAACAAGTATGAACACAAGCACACACGGGTTCACCGATTAACACAACTTGTATTAATGCAAATGAAGGTTTCGGTTACAAGCACAATGTTTACAAACCTAACTTGTAAACTCTCAAAGTGTGTGTGTGTTTTCTGGACAGAAAGCTCTCAACAATATCTCTCGGATGTGTGTGTTCTGTCTGTGTGCATCTCTATCTTTCACACTACACTGCATGGGTATATATATACCCAGCCTAGCATGCCTGATCGAAGGATCTGATAGATGGTCCGAAGGATCATCTATCGAAGACCAAGTATTCGAAAGATCATCAAGGACCTCGAAAGATAAACTTTCGAGGTCTATGATTCGAACCATATCTTTCGATGAGGTCGAAGGATCCACATTATCCTTCGACCTCTTATCCTTCGACACAGTACATCTTTCAACTGTTGACTAAGTCAAACCAGGAGGACGGTTGACTTTGTCAACTTACAGGACTGACAAGGACATCGTTTACATACAGACCGAATACAGACAAAGTACAGACACAAGTGCACCAACAATGATTAACTTGTCATATGCACATGTGCCTATGTATTTACAAGTATTTTACGTTTTTTATTAAACCACCTGTTTATCAATATAATATTGTTTAACATTATACATGTTACTAGTATGAATTTAAAACCATTTGTTAGCTATACCCAATTGTAATACATTATACAAACTTAACCTTTAATCTGTGTGTTTTATCACTTCATGCACATACTGTATGCACATGTGCATACGGGTCATTTAACTTACTAATCAACGTAACATGCCATATTTTAACAAACATATAAATTTATAACTAATAACACTATATGCACATGTGCATACGAGTCATTTAACTTATTAATCAACGTAACATGCCATATTTTAACAAACATATACATTTATAACTAATAACACTATATGTACATGTGCATACGGGTCATTTAACTTATTAATTAACGTAACATGCCATATTTTAACAAACATATAAATTTATAACTAATAACGTGCATTTATATCACTTTATGCACATGTGCATATTGTTATTTAACCATATTATTGCACATGTGCATAAACAACAAACAATACGAACTTGTTACTATAACCATATTAATTCACCATATTAATTCACGTGTGCATAAACAACAAACTATATGAACTATAAATCCAAACATTGATCACCATATCACCCATCCAACATAACAATTTCTACAATACACATTACCAATTTGCTAAAATTCTAACTTCTCAATACATCAACCAACAAATATTAGTGACATGATTATCTAATTCCAACCACAACTAACCAAACTGTAACATGCATCATAAATGTACCAACTTGTTACCTTCCCAACACAACCATCTGACATGCCTAACCAAACAAAACAATCCAAAGTACCAGTTTAATGTTCAAATATCACTAATTAACTAGAAATACTACCTACGTGTCATGAACTACTACCCTCAAACTTTATCCCCATTCTTCCATTTGCTAAGAGTGTTCCAGCATTTTTCTTGTTCTGCTCCCTCTTTTTTCCAACAATTTCCGCATTCTTTCATCTCCCAAATTTTGTGTTGCTTTTCTTGCAAGGTACATAACCGTTGCCTTGTACACGTTCGCCTCTGATAGTAACAGTTTTGTTGCAATCTTCATCCTCAGGTTTTGCAATTGCATGTCTTGAATATTTTTTGCGTACTAAAACCGCATTCAAACTCGAGTTATAACATTTGAAAAAAAAAACAAAACTGATAATGCACATGTGCATAAATGCATATTGCGTCATTAACAATACTAATATTAACAGTAAGTTCTCAACACTTTCTAACCTTTTTGCTTAACAACCGCATGCTCGTCTTCTGTCGCATCTAGCATTCTTTTCGACCCTTCATCTCTCGGCTTCAGGAGAAACGTAACTTTCTTTGTTTTGTTTTGTTTTCATTTTACTCTATACAATGAGAATGTATATTAACTTTAATTTGTATTACTCTGTTAGTATGTTATTTCAAACTACATATACAAAATCCATTATACGTTCCCAAAATCCGCTATACATCGGGCATATGCATCTATACAGCTATACCATGCAACATCAGATATGCACATGTGCATGCATACAACTATGACATATCTTATCAACAATATATATGAACCAACACACGCGCATAACTATAACTATGCAACTATAACTATGCACATGTGCATACATACAACTATGAAATAATTTATCAATATATACACATGTTAACACATTGACCCGAAAAAACAAATTCGGTTACAAATTATAAACATAATTTATCATGTTATGCACATGTGCATACCAATCAAACATAAATATGAACCAAAACCATAAGTAAAACCATAAGTTATCACATTATGCACATGTGCATTCCAACACGTTGTGCACATGTGCATACTAATCAAGCATAAATATGAACCAAAACCATAAGTACAACCATAAGTTATCACATTATGCACATGTGCATTCCAAATCAAACACAAACACATAATCGTATGATCTTACATAGGTTGTAATCTACTTACATCTGTAATCCTTACATCTGTAATCTACATAAACAATATTATGCACATGCATACCAATCAAGCATAAATATGAACCAAAAACCATAAGTACAACCATAAGTTATCACATTATGCACATGTGTATTCCAAATCAACCACAAGCACATAATCGTATGAACTTACATCGGCTGTAATCTACATGAACAATATTATGCACATGTGCATTCCAAATCAAACGCTAACCTATAATCGTATTAACCTTACATCATCTATTTTCCTTACATCATATGTAATCTAGATTACAAATATTATGCACATGTGCGTTCCAAATCAAACACAAACACATATGCACAACATCGGCTCATCTGTAATCTACATTACCAATATTATGCACATGTACATTCCAAACCAAACACCAACACATATGCACAACATTTGCTGTAATTTACACGAACAATATTATGCACATGTGCATTCCAAAATAAACACAAACACATAATCGTATTTACATACCAATATTATGCACATGTGCATTCCAAAACAAACACAAACACTGTGCATTCTAAAACAAACACAAACACGTAATCGTATTTACATGAACAATATTATGCACATGTGCATTCCAAATCAATCACAAACACGTAATCATATGCACATGTGCATTTACATACCAATGTTATGCATATGTGCATTCCAAAACAAACACAAACACGTAATCCTATCTACATGAACAATATTATGCACATGTGCATTCCAAATCAATCACAAGCATTCCATATCAATCACAAACACATAATCGTATGCACATGTGCATTCTAAATCAATCACAAACACATAATCATATTGACCTACCCTACATCGGCTGTAATCTACCAGAACAAGCACAGATTACAGAACAAGCACATAATTGGCTGTAATCTACATGAACAAGAATCTACATGAACAAGAATCTACATGAACAAGCACAAAGAACTTTGTACGAGCTTACATAGTATGATATCAACTTACAGAACTTACATCGGCTGTATATAGTATGATATGAACTTACAGAACTTACATCGGTTGTATGAACTTTCTACATCGGCTGTATGAACTTTCAACTGTATGAACTTTGAAGTTCGTAAATCGATGCAATGACGTATGCTCTTCGTAATATATAAACCTCGCCGAATATGCCGAGTATGACCGTTTTTTACCCTAAATCGATTCTTGCCCTAAATCGATTCGCTATGGCCGTTTTTTGCCCTAATTTCGAGCCGGCGATTAATGTGCTGACGGCGATTGAATAGCGACGATGATTGTATGGCGAATATTGCTGATGAACTGCTGGAATTTGGAGCGTCAGTGAGTATCGGACGATGATCGTATGGCGATTGAAACAATCGACTGATTTGGGGAGTTGTGTTGATTGTGATAGTTGTTGGACTTGAAACTGTTTTATCGATCATAATTTAATTAAACGCTGACGTCCATAGCGGGATTTTATAATTTTTTTATTATTTACAAAATTGCCATCCGTTCACATTGGTTCTTGCGGTTCTCGCAATAAAGGTGGTTCTCGCATGAACCCCACCCTATATATCTATACTACTTTAATAAGCATATAGGAAGGACATAATGGTAATTCGACAATGTGTTGAAAACACCCTCAATGCACAATGTACAAGATTTAAAGCACAAGAAAACACAAATTTTTTACCCTTCAACTGATTCATCATCAACCATCCATTTCTTTCAATTTTTCACACGGATCACAATCTGGACGGCTGATATTCACTTCACATGGATCGCCCTTTCTACTCCCTTCTCTCTCACAACTCACATCTCACAAACTTTATCAGACTCTTTCTCTCTCTTTCTCCCAGATCTAGATCGGAAGTGTTTGAACCACCGGTGGAGGAGACTAGGGTTTCGTCTTCCGTGATGAAAGATGTCTGGAGTGCTGATGGTTTGAGATGAAATCAGATGATGAACAACCTGTGATGAAGAACAAACATCAATGAAATCGAAAACACACAGGGTTGAACACGGATTTGAAGAAACCCTAACTGAAGGTTTTGTCCGGTCATCTCTGTTGTGGTTTCTTTCGGCTTTCTTCCACATCAACGATTAGCAAACACAAAGGTAATCAAACCCTAAAATGTCTAAATGGACTGGTTGTTTTCGTTCTCAGCTTTCTACCCTTTTGTTGTTCATCTAACTTGAAGGAGAAGTCCTGTTGAGTTAACATGTAATTTCATTATGGTTTTACACGATGTGGTTCACCAGCTTAACGAGAATTTTGAATTATTTCCTTCTTTGATTTTTAGGGTTTTTTTTTGCTGTGACATATTAGACAGGTATTGGGATCCTCAATCGATAAGATTAACAATTCGTGCGTTGCTGTGACATATTAACAATTTCATTAGGGTTTTACACGATGGGTTGATTGACCTAATGTGTTATTTGTTTAATTACACCAATTTGTAAGCGCTTATCGCATAAACAGCATTATGTGCAACTCAAGTGTTGATTTATTATTGCTAATTGTGATTAGTGTACTGTTCTTTTAGCAGGTTTAATGGTGGCATGTTTGTGCTGGTTCAACAAAGCTAGAAAGCGGAGGTGACGGCTAGGGTTTCGATTAGTGATCTCGGTCTGATGTTCTTCACGATAGAGATGCACTCGAGATGGTAAAGATGGAATTCCAGCATTGCTTGGGGTTACAGGTGTGCTTGATTTGGTGGGGTTGAAGTTGAACGTTTACTTGAATCCTTTATGTATTTTTCGTTTTTACTAATTGCGACTAATTTTTGTCTTATGGTATTGCAGGGATCCGCGTTTGAGTTTAGTTCTGGCTGGAATCCGAGTCGATCGTTTCACAACTACTATGGCGTCTTCTAGGGTTTCATCAAAAGTCCAAATCAAGAAAATCCGTTGGGTCCATCACTAAAGGTAAACTCTCTAACCTCAACTGACTATGTTCTTTTGAGTATTGTAGAATGACCATGTTTCGCTCCTTCAAATTAAGCACTTCGGCTAATAAAGGGGTCTGTTTGATGTTTAAAGGGGTCTGTTTGATGTTTAAAGTCAATTTTGAAGTGGGGTAGCTTCTTTCTTGTTTGTTTTCCCTGGATTTTGTTATTATATTTGTTTGTTGTTTTGGTAAATTTAAACTATAGGTCATG
The DNA here is from genome assembly GCF_002127325.2 of Helianthus annuus. NCBI lineage: Eukaryota > Viridiplantae > Streptophyta > Magnoliopsida > Asterales > Asteraceae > Helianthus > Helianthus annuus. Next base: position 70,810,383 of record NC_035446.2, read on the forward strand.
TAAGCTCTCTTTATTTGGTATTGTGTGAAATTTTGATCGACGATGGTTGTAAACTGTTATTTTTCTTTTAATCTTTTGTAGTTGTTTTGTGTAAATGTGATTTTTTATTTTGAATTTGTTGACATATCATAGTGTGAAGTTATTTTAGTTTGACAATGTTGAATGGGATCAACGTCCCTATGTTTTGGTTCACACTCTTGTTAAGAGTTGCTAAGATATATAAGCAATTTTATAACAAACTTTTTTGATGTATGATATTGATATTATTTGAAATTAGAAAGGAATTTAAAGTCGAATTAATGTTGTTGATTCATTTGGTGTTTTGGACTTCTTTTGATGCATGCGTGATCAAACTTCTCATATTTGTTACCATTTTTTTGGTGTACTCAGGGAGTATTGTGCGTTGAATGAACGTAAGCATGGATTTAAATGCATCGCCAGAACCTGAAGAAGATGAGTAAATTTTTGAACCAAATTTCAGTGAAGGTAGTGCACCAGAAGAAAAACAAAGCCATCATCTTTATCATCATGTAGAACATGGAGAGTCGGCGATGGATATTATGCGTCATGAACAGAAACCTGATAAGGTCACTTGCCCTCCGACTCCTGAGTGGAAACGATCTTCTGAATTTGATCTGAATGGAGAGGCGATACCAGATGAAGATGATGATGGAGAAACAACTTTTTGAAAAAGGTTACAGTGCTAAGTGGCACAAATGGTATATTTAGTGTGATTTTCATATGATTATTTAGCTAGATTGGGGCGCTGTTTGGTGAGTGGGTCAACTTGGTTAACTGGGCCAGACACGGTATAGTCAAACCATCAAACGTTTTGGGTATTTTTTCATTTGAATATGCTATTATACCATAAGTTAATGAAACCCATATAATATATATATGTACGATATCATGGATTCATGGGCCACCACAAGTAATATTCGCATACTTAAAATACCAATGGTCACTTGGGGAGGACCATAAGCCCAAGGAAGCTTTTGTTTATTTTTAAAAAAATATTTTAATAGAATTCTATAGTTCTTATTAAAGTCATAGAATTCAACGAATGTCATTTTTTTGCACACTTAAAAATTGCAGATAAGAGCCAGGGGTATTGAGAACATAGTAACCGTATGCCTCTTAGACCGGAGTTCAGCCCCGCACATGGTAAATCTGTAGCTTTCAGCTATTTCTCATGTTTCAGTCTGATATTGATTTACCCTTGCAGGAAGTTGATCCTTGTGAGGACTTGACTGTTAATGACATACTAAACTGTACGCCTTGAGGTTAAGGAGGTTAAAGGAAAGGTAACCCCTGAGCATACTGAAATGTTACCCATTCGGAATAAGACAAACAGGGAACAGGTCAATGGGACAGGTTAGTTACTCTTACTTAACTTTGTTTTTAATAAAGTCCTTGCTTCTTAGACCACGCGGTGTGGAGGGGCTTGAAGATGGGGCGTTATGCGACACATGGACGCCACGTAAGCACGCGTCAAAAAGTGGCGTGGTGGAAAAAATGGGGTGGGGAAGGGGCGTGGAAGAGGGGCGTTATTTGACACGTGGAGATATGCTCAAATGTTGGTACATTTTCAAGAACTTCCATATATTATTAGTATATTGTACACCGGGTCGGCAGGTAACAACATAATGGGTTCGGGTGATATTTCAACCAAACTAGAACGGGTCAAAACAAAGCGTTCTAGAAAATGGTCTTAGGGTTTCGACCAAAATGACTAAAACATAAATTATAGACGGCCGGCGAAATGGGTCGTAGCGGGTTTAGGTCGTTACGGTTCCAACCAAACTGGGTACGGGTCAAATGGAATGTTTTAGAAAGTGGTCATTTGCTTTGGCTCGGAATGGGTTCCCGACCTTTGGGTTGTAGCGAGTTCAAGTCTGAGCGTGCTCAGATCAACTCGATATGGGTTAGTATTTTATTTGTGTTTTTGATGTTTAAATGAATCTGATGCTGAAATTTAGTATTTTATTTTTTATAGAATATAATTTTTAGATTTTTTTTAATTTCGCGTCGAGGCATACGTCTTGTGAGGCGAAGGGAAAACGCCTCGAGGCAAGATTCCGTACTTTTAAACCTTTGCTTCTACTCCGTTTTGTTTTGGATTCTACATTTTTTACACATCAAGTTACTCGAGTTATCCCAGTTTTCATGGAGATTTTTTTTTTCAACGAAAAAGCAATCCTTACCATTGTTGATCCGAACAGGATTTGTTCTACACCAGTCTACTCAAGCTCAACCTAAGCAGGATTTGTTCTAGAAGTGTAAAATTTACTTTGTTTACAATTGTTTAGGAAAGAACAGTTGTTGTTGCTGCAGTTTCCTTGTTAGGAACATTACCAGCTCTAGCATCATTCAGCGATTCCACAAACACCACTAACAAATGGGTTACCAGAGCACTTGCGCTTCCTACTGCAGGTTCAAACTTTCAAGTTCCTATGAATTTATAATATTATTTTGTTTCATGATGGTTCAATGTTAATTTAGCGTTATGTTTTGTTTATTTTTTTTTGTAGGAACTGCCTCTAAGAAAGAGATTCGATTGAAACAGAATCTGCGGTAAATACTCTGAAGCATATATTTGACAAGCATGTAAGCTTAATTAGAGAAAGATGTTTTTCAAGTAAGTTATATATTAAAATTACTTTCTTTTTGTTTTCTCACCTTGCTCACGGATGGCTATATTTTTTCAAGTAAATTATATATTAAAATTACTTTCTTTTTGTTTTCTCACCTTGATCACGGATGGCTATATGTTTTTCAAGTAAATTATATATTAAAATTACTTTCTTTTTGTTTTCTCACTTTGATCACGGATGCCTGTTTATGTCATTGTTGTAGATGCTTGTGAAGCTGGAGAATTTGCTAAAGTGGCAACCAAGCCATTGAGGTTACACGTGTCAAACGTTTATGGCATTAGAGAAACCAGAAGGGGTCCCAATTCAGGTGTTGGCAGATTTTTTTTAACATGTTGGTTTTTTATGTGAAAGAGGTAATAACTTCTCATCTCATATTTTTTAAAGTATAGTTTGAACCATTTACTTTTGGATCCATCGATTCTGGTTACATTTTCCAAACAGGTCTCAAGTGTATTTTTATTAGTATGCGAATCATGTAAATCGTTTTTACAGAGGTTAGGGTATTATTGAGATGCTATATGTGTGTTTTAATCATTCTGACTCTTATTTATATAACAATAGAGGTCCTGGACAAAGTATTTCATGTCAACCCATCCTGATCTGTAATGGGTCAAAATGGACCCAAATGGGTTGGGCCAACTTACACTCTTTTTTTTATTAATTTTTTTCATTTTATAAAGTTATAAATATGCAAAGTATGACTCAATAGGTCTTTAAAAATTTGAGTTCAGTTTGTATGGGTTTTAATTTGTTCGGCCCTTTTGATCCATTTTCTTTTTAGTTAAACCATTTGACCTGAAAAATGTAAGACATTGAAACTGATATATGTGTAAGTTGATGGTCATAGGTTATTGCTTTTATTAATGACAGTCTGCCACAGTTCTGCATTTTTTTATTTGTTTATTTGCCAATATAGGAACCTACTGTACCCAATGAAGTCAAGTCTCTGCAGAGGAAAAAAATATGTTGGTAAACAGCCAAATCTGGCACAGTTGAAGCAGTACAGGAAGAATTTCCAGCTAATGGTTTTTCAAGGAACCTCAATGCTATACAAGACCGTCAAGAAGCCTTAAGGGTTAAGGGTTGGTTGATGATAGATAGTTAAGTTTTATCAGGCCCAGCATGACGGGTCAAACATGCGATTTTTTGGTTTTCATATATATTTGGAGAAAGGTAGTAACAGTCCTACCTGATATCTCTCCTGTTTTGGTACAAAATCTGGCATTTGGAAATTTTTTTTTAGTTTTGTTACTCCAAGTTTATACAGGTGACCCGTTGGGCGATTTGGGTTAGGAGATAGTTATAAGATATAAACTTTTGTTTTGGTTATTGCTAATGACAAATTGGATATAATTTTGGTTTTGTTTTTTCTGTATATATTTTCTCCTAAAATTTTCAATGTAGAGATAATGGGGCTTTTGCAGCCAACAATAGATATGCTAAGGTGTATTCACAATCCAGTTGACAAAGATTTCAGTCAACGAGAAAAAAAACTGACCGGGTTGAGTCTGTCAGCAAATTGGCAGAGGTTATGCTATTTTAACGGCTCGATTTTGATGAGTGTCGAACTCTTCTCAAACCCATCACCATTACTTGACCTCGAATACGAATATCATGTTTGACTTGGTGAGTTGACCGTGTGGCTATCAGTGTTGGTGGGGTATAACACAATTTACTAGAAACCACATTTTGTTATGTATTTACTTATAATTTTATTTTTTGAGTATAGTACACAAATCGAAAGTGGTTCTAACTATAAAAAAATAGTCTTAATTGAGTTTTAGATGATAAAGTTGTAATTTTCACCACCAACAAAATAAAGCAACAAAATTCGTAATCAGTTTGTAATTTCCCAATTTTGTTAATATATATTGTTGGCTTTTGGCTCTTGTGATTGTGGCTGATTTGATTAGTTGACTTAGACAATGTATGAAAGGGACTTTTATGTGATGTTTGTGTGTACTTGTTGGTAATTGAATAGGATAGAGAAAGGGAAGAAAGAATAGGCATGGAGGATATTCTGATTGAAGGAGTTACATGCTGCTACAAACAATTTCAACGATGACAACAAGGTTGGAGAAGGCAGGTCAGCTGGTTGCCTTAGCTGTCAAAATGTGTAGGATAGTCATATCATGATTTTCGTTTTGAATAGAGGTGTCGTTTCATTTACGTTTCTATTTAAATTTTTGTTAGAAATCGGCGTATCTCGCGCAAAGCACGGTGAACCCCCTAGAGTATTGATAAACTAACAGAAAACGAGGTCTGAGTTGTAAATTATCGGCGCTGCCCCATACATAGCCATAAACTTACCAACCTAAGTGATATGTTTCCCGCCGCATCGCGCGGGTAAACGACTAGTATATATATATATATATATTCAGCAAACAAAAAAAAAACATAACAGCGAGTCTTAAATTCCTTTAGTTGTTGACAAATGTTAAATGATTAGTAGAAAACATCCATACAACTTAAATAGGATCATATAACTCAGTCGAATGTTACTTCTGTTGACTTCATATGAAGAAGATGATGGCACAGATTACACCATAAGCTTTACATCACAAATCACAGCGTAGACTAGTGACTGGGATTTTTTTTAATGCATCGGAGGTCGCGGGTTCGATCCCGGCCTCCGACATATGCGGTGATATCATTTTTTTTAACAACTTCTCTTTCTTTATTTATTATTTTTTTTTATTTTTATTAAACTCTTACATTTTAATCCATTATCTTAATAAAACCATTAAATTTAAGGTTAACCTAAATACTTAACAAATTATGTTAATTCTTTTATAATATTGAATGTTAAAAAAACGAGGTAAATAATAACGTTAAACTAATCGATTCATAAATACTAGAAATTATATTTAACCTGCGAATATTAACGAGTTCGTTATGTATTTACTTAACTAAGATGTTCACGTATTTTAATATCTAGGATAAACATATCCTGTTCGTTCACTTGGATTATTCTCCATCTTTGCTCGTACGTTCTTACAAGAATCGCAACGCAACCAATGTGAGTATACTCGATCCCATTTTCGTTTTAAACACATTTGGGTGCAACATGTATTCCATATTCAAATTACACAACATTTGTGTCTTGTTTTAATCACACTCTATCCACATTTACACATGAAATAATTTGATGCTTGTTAATCTCTTATGCTATGCAAGTTGAACGTGTTAATCTCAATGCCCTTGAGTCTTGGGGTATTGCGATGTTGAACGATATTTGAACGATGTTGAACGATGTTGAACGATGTTAAACGATATTTGAACGATATTTGAACGATGTTGAACAATGTTGAACGATATTGAACAATATTGAACGATGTTGAATGATATTGAATGGCAAAGTAGTAAATTATATCATTTTATTCATGTTGGATATGAGCACATTTAAACATTTTATTCTACTATGCTATGTATCAAACTTGTATACTCGCCAGCGTTTTTGTTGATTGTACTTTAATACATGTCGCAGGTTGATAGATAAAGAATTCAAGAATCAAGTTAGGGTGGACTAGAAACTCACCGAGAAAATAAACTATGGTTGAAAGATGATTTATGTTTTAATCATGTTTGAAACAATGTATTATTCTTTAGTTTTAATAAAATGATTTAATCTATATTGTCACAATTAGTGTTATGTTGTTTTGAGCAATTTGTTCGTCTCATCCCGATGTTTCCACCATCGGTTGGGGTGTGACACAAAAATATTCCAAAAATTTTATTCATAAGTATATTTTGGTAAATAATATTTTGAACACCAAGAGAACAAAAATATGATTTTTACAATTATTACAAAATACATCACATTTTGACAAGGAGAAAATATGTTATTTTTGGCAAGTAAATATATATATATTTCTTGAAATTATTAGAAGATGTATTATTTTTGGAAGAAATATATATTTTCTCAAACAAACATGAAATACATTATTTTTGAGAGAAAATGTATTTTCTTAAATAAACTTGAAATATTTTATTTTTTATTGAAAAATAAGTTTATATATATTTTCTAAGTTATACTTAAAAATATATTATTTTTGAGACTTGTATGAGATTTGTAAATATTTTTGCCAAGAAAAAATATAAGTAATTTTTCTAAGTAATATTTCTTAAAAATATGTTTTGGAAATATATATTGATGTATTTTTACTAGAAATATTATTCCGGGAAAGTTAATACAAAAATTAAGTATAAGGATACTTAATAAACACAATAAAAATACGTATCTTCGTACATATATACACACTCCGGAATACGACACCAATACATGGCAAAAATATACAAGTATAAGAATACGAATACAAATACACCCATCCTTGGGAAGGATACACATGAATAAATACTTGAAAAGTAACAAGTTAAAATATATTATTTAAACAATTATTCCAAAATTTAACAAATATAATTTAAGTTAAAATATTTATTATTTTAACAAATAGTTATACAACTTGGAATAATATTAAAGACACAATGAAACGTAACTCAATGGCACCAATTAATACAAAGTCAAGGCATGACCCGCTCGTCTAATAGACCGTAATACGTTGTAGGTAGTCTGGTACACCAGGAGAAGCTTTGAGTTACAGTTGGTTTCGAAGAACGCAAAGCAGTGAGTCCATGTCCCCCTTTTCTTTTAACTATTTTCGGTTTTATAACTTCGGGGGTGAAATACATGTTACAAATGATACAATGATTATAAATGGTATGGTTAGCTAAGGAAACTACTGTTAGATCATGTGAATGGGTAGGCGTTATCTTGAGACCATTAATCCTTGTTAAGGACCGAGGGGCATGAGTGATAGATCTATTTGGGTGTTGCGAGCCCCACCCATGGGTCCGCGAGTTGACCGCATGTGGTGACTATGTCATTCCAGCCGGGAGGCCCGGTACGAAATACGCAAAGGATTGAGCCTTCCTACATCGTTGCACACATATTAATGACCTTGCAAATCAATAATCGATCTGTTCTTTGTTTTTTTTTTCATACCAGGGTTTTACAAATACATACTTACTTATGATGATTACAAAGACAGGGTGTGTCACTTACTCTGGAGATAGCGAGGATACTTGTTCTGAAGGTGGAGATGGTTTGAAGGGTTCAAGCCTTGAAGCTTCTGAGGCAGCGGCTGCAGCGGGGAGAAAAAGGAGGAAGGCCAAGAAAACTCAGGATGATGGAGGCAAGAAGGATGATGGAGGAAAGAAGGATGATGGAGGAAAGAAAGATGATGCAGTGAAACCCACTGTTTCTGGTGCTACAAAGTAAAGAAGGTACCTTGATTCGTAGCTTTCTTAGCGCATTTGAACAATGTTTGTGGTTGTGTATTTTGGACATCTTTTTATCCAAGGGAACCGTTTAGGTCCTTTGTTGCTTAAAGCCTTGAAGGCTTCTGAACAATCCTCTATGTTTTATGGTCTTGTGTGGCCTTTGATACTCTAACTTAGATTATGCTATGCTATGTTTAACTTTTTATGCTTTGAGTTGTTATATCTTGCATTGTTGTTTCGTCTATTCCTTTGTGTTGTTATTCTTTTTTGTTTGTTGTCTTTGTTGATGGTTTGTATATCTTACGTTACTTATACCTTGAAGGGTTCAGTGCTGCAGTCACTTAGCCTTAGGATATTTTTAACAAGAAGACATAACACCTATCCTATTTATGACTTTTATTTAGTCTGATTTTGGTCCGTAAGCTAGTGCTAAGGCTTAAGGAACATTTGTTGTAGGTTGTTCCGACCCGTCTATTAGACATGTTTTTTGAAAAAAATTTCTAAGTCTCATGGAGTCGTATTGATTTAGGAACTCACCCCTTATATAGGTCCATACAACCCTTGAACCTATTAAGCGATGTGGCCTGGGAGCTCATCTCCTTACATGACCCTTGTTATGGAGTTTTTTGCTAGGTTCTCAACTTGATTATAAGATAGAAAGACAAGTTTTGATAATAACTTCATCATTCATTCATCTCAAAGTGTGTGGGTTACAAAGGGAACAAAACAACATTTTACTATTTTTTATAACACATTTGACTAGAAATGGAACCTTTTAAGGTTTTTACCATTCCAATGTCGGGGAAGCTTTTTGCCTTGTGGATTTGCCAGCTTGTATTGTATGATCCCCCTTTGTGGGCTTCAAGGATGGTATACGGCCCTTCCCACTTAAGCCCAAGCTTTCCTTGGCTTTCTTTTTTGCTGGCCTCGTTGTTTCGAAGGACAAAATCACCAGGCTTGAACCGCTCATATTTTACCCGTGCATTGTAGTAAGATTCCATTTTTTTCTTGTATTTTGCTTTTTGTATGATTGCTTGGTCTCGGGCTTCCTCAAGGAGTTCCAAGTTCAACATCGTCTCTTGCTTGTTTGATTCTAGATCAATGTCAAATGTCCACTTCGTTGTTGTGAGTGCACAAATGTCTATCACCTCCGTCAATCCGAATCGTAGCAAGAAACTGAACAAGACGAGGTATTATATTGTAAAATCTAGGGGAGAGTCTAGTTTAATTGAGGAGTGGCAAACTTGTAATTAATAAGATCTTCTTTAGATCCTTGCCTATAAATAGGAGGCTTAGGTAGTTCATTGAGAACTTTTGCAACTTAAGGAACTTGAGAGAAGATCTAGAGAGAGAAAGTCAAAGTCAAAGTCAAAGTCCAAGTCAACTTTGACTTCTTTGACTATAATTAGTCTATTTTATGTTTTTATTTGTATTATGTGGAGTAAGTGTTGTTAATCAGAATAAATCGAAGTAATCGAATGTTTAATCGACGCGAACCGACTTACGACTGTGAATAGTAGGAAGTAACAATGCGATAAAGTTAATCAATCAATAATCAAGCTAATCCCATCATCAATCGAACTCGAATCTCGGATTATGCGAATTTGGTGTTATATTACTTGTGTGTGTGCCTTATGTGTTACCTGTGTGTGCTTACTTTATGTCCTGTGTGGTATTCAATTGAATCAATCGAAACTCGAATCGAAACGCGAATCTCAAATCGAATGCAAACGAAATCGAATTATGTCGAATGGTAACGTAAGGGTAGTGTGAAATATAGATGATTGTATGTTAGATATAGTGGTTGGGATTAAAAGTAATTTGAATAAGAAACTCTATCGTATTCGTATCATCTTCAATCGAAATCGAAATATCGAAAACCGTCGCATCGAATACTCGAACCAGGCTGTTGATCGATCAGGCTGTCAGCCGATCGAACAGCCCAGCCGATCGGACAGACTGTCCGATCGAGCAGGCTGTCCGATCGGGATGCCTGGCCAATCGGCCAGCCCTTTCCTCTTTCGGAGCCTATAGATAGGGCTGTCATTGTCATTCTTTCCACTTTTGGAAACTGTCTGACCGGCCAGCTCGTGCTCCTCACCTTTTCTCAGATTTCTTCCGATTTTGGTAAGTTTTCGTCCTAAATCTTGTACTTTCTTGATCAAAACATGCTCCTACACCTTTCTATCTTTCAAATCTTGATTTCTAACCGTGAAATCATCAAGATCTAAGCATTCTAGGATGATGTCATCATGGTGTTCTTCAAGAACCTCATGTTTTGGCCTCAATCCACCATGAATAGCTCAGATCTAACCGATTTCCACATAAACAAGCTAAGATCTATCACAGATCTGAACATTTACATGGTGTGAAGGATTGAAAGAAGGATTTCCAACTTTCTCTCAACTCTTTTACACTCAATGCCTTCAAACCGGTAGAAACGGAGCTTGAGCCAACTCACTAATCATTCTAACGGTTGTGTGGTTCAAGATTCGGGTTCTATCTACGAGGTTCACCGACTTCGGGTTAAACGTTAAACCGCCGTTCCGAACCGTTCACCGGCCGGACTTGGGTGATTCCTGTCTGAGCAGGAGAAACAAGTAAGGACGAAGGTTCCCTGCTTCAGCTCGTTGTCAAACTACCTTAATATAGCGTCAAATAATCAGAACAGCCAAGTGTTAGACGAACAGGCCGACCAGGTCAGGATAATGACCGAACGGTTAGGCTGTTCGAACGAACAGCCCAACCGATCGGACATGTCAGCCGATCGACCAGGCCAGCCGATCGGCTAGCATATGGCCCCACACTTTGACAATTTCATGAAGTATAGTATTGAATGAGGTGATGTTCGATCGAACGAGCCGTTTGATAACATTACTCATCGGATCATGAGATACTATGCTTCAACCCTTAATCGATTTTCAATTCGTTCGACGTATTGGAATGCCACCCGATTGAGCATGATGTTCGATCGAGCATGCTGTTCGATCGAGTGACATCCTGCTGAGGACTACTACTGATGTTCCTAACCGATCGGTTAAGCCGGTCGATCGAACAGACCGTTCGATCGATCGACTTGAAAGGTAAGAACACTTCAGTGTTCCCAAATACTACAACGAAAACTTCAAAAGGTCAAACCATCATACACAAACACATCTTACTCAAAGGAAGAAACAATCAACTCGAACAGTCCAGCCGATCGAGCCTTCCGGCCGATCGAACAGACTGTCCGAACGGACTGTCTAGCCGAACGAACAACTCGTTCGATCGAACCTACTGTTTGATCGACCAGGCTATTCGACCCATCATCCCTTGTTTCCATTTTGCGTGTTGCTCATTGTTATGCTATCGAACTATCCAGGCTAACCCTACTCTCAAGCGCTCCCATCAATCCATCAATCAATCGCAGTGAGTATACTCGATCCCTTTTTGCTTATAGCACTTTTGGGTGTTACATACGTTACTTATCAAAATCACAATCGAACACACTACTCAATTATTTGAACGCTAACCGATTATGCATGTATTACATGACTAAATGAATGCTTGTTTATTGTGTTTACACATGGAATGCTGTCTACCTGCCTTAACGACGTAGTACTATAGTTTGGACTCAGCACCCGTTCACACGGGGGTTGTTAAGGACAATTACTTGCATGGATTACGGTGGTAATCATGTATTGCGAACTGTCTCGGACAGTGAACCCGCAGTCATTGGTATCGATAGATCCATGTCAATAATTAACATGCTTTGTTTTCCTCTGTGTACGTGCTGGTTATGCCTAAACTATTTCGAACTCTATATGCTATTTTTATCAAACTTGTATGCTCACGTTTACATTATATGTATTGACTTTATTTTAACGAATGTGACAGGTGTTTAAGATGTTTGCCTGCTAGGAAAGCGAGGCTAGAATAAAGCTCTAGAGGCCCCCAACAAATAGTTGTCTGTTACGATCAAGCGCCTAGAGCATAGTTGTCTGTATATCTTGTCCGACCGGGTCTTTAGGAGCGTTTGAACAATATTTATGTTATTAATTTAAATCTGAGTTGTCGGAACAGAACATTTGCCTGGTTTTTATCTGTAATAATATATTGTATTATTTGGATACGGTATGGGACGTATCATTTAACTGAATAGTATTAATAGTTGTTGTGGAAACTTCTGGACAATCTGTTTCGCTCAGTGCCATGCCCCGATGATTCCGCCATCAGTTGGGGTGTGACAGATTGGTATCAGAGCCATAACTATAGGGAATTAGGCTAGACACGACCTAGTCCGGGTCGCTGTCTTAGAGACCTAGACTATAGTAAGGAACCAACAGACCAAGCGTATATGCTAAATTCTGCTATTCTACACTATCACTGCACTCGAATTTTCAAATAGGATCAAGCGATTCGGTCGGGATTATGTGTGAAAACCGCAAACTCTCGACCAAATTGCTTGGTCAATACTGATCTTATCAATTTATCGACGATTTCCTCATTATTTTCAATAGCGAATGAGGAGAATTATACCAAATCAGGAGTGAAATCCATATTTTGATGAATAATCTCCTCAATTTTATTAAAACAAGGAAGAAGTTGCTAAGCTAGGGGTGAAACCTTAACCTTGACAACTTGATCCGGATTTTATTTACCTCACCAAAGCCTCGACGGACTCCAACGACCTGAACTCACAAGTATGACCTAGGGAGTACGTGTTGAATGCCCAAGAATCGAGGCAGCAACGCAAGCCCGAAAGTTAAAAAGTGACGACAAGTCTATTGTAAATAGTCGAATTGCTTTGGGTAGTCAATGTCTAGTAGCCGCAGACAATCTATCTCTCGATTTTTATGAGTTTTGATTCTGAGCCTGCAACTGCCTACTCTGATTGTTAGTTAATTTTATGAGTTTTATGTGTATATATTTGTTTACGTGTTTAAATTTTTGAAGCATTATTCGATTTTTGCTATCACTTCGATCGACACACACGACTCGCATTGTTATTCTATCTCAATACGCTAACAAGTCGCTGCAATTCTAGACGATACTATGCTACGATATACGCTATACTATACTATACTCGACATGCTATACGATTATACTATACTACTCGATATGCTACATACGAACGACACGCGAGCTTTGAATGATAGGACCTTGAGGCAGTCAGAATACTCTATGTGCTTATAGGGGAATTACGTGACATTAACTGCTTCTGTGATTAAATGTGTACGTGCTTCTGTGTTTATGTGTCTTTGTGCTCTACGTGCCTACGTGCTTATGTGTTTCTTTGATTACGTGAATATGTGGTTATGTGTCTATGTGTTATGTGATAAGTATTTCGACGTGTTCCTGGGCTTTAGTTAGTAGTAGACGTGTGAGGTGAGATTCAATCATGTTGTGTTGAGTCCTGTGACGATGTTTGTTGCAGACAATGTCGTCCGGATCCCGACACCATCTTACTCGCCAAGAGAAGAGAGACAGACGTCTCGCTGCTATCATCGCCAAGAGTGTGGCAAAAGCTGTAAGCGATGTATATGAGAACGTCAGCAAGTCATCCGAGGAGTCGTGAATTGAAACTCCTAAGGATGCCAACAAGACTGGTTTCAGCTTCAAACAGTTTAAAGCATGCGGACCCAAAGAATTCACCGGAGAAGATGGCCCTACCGCCATGTTTCAATGGTTTGATTCGGTTGAAGTCACTCTGCGCCAAAGCGGCTGTACTGAGAATCTCCGCACCCTCAATGCTACAGGCGTCTTCCAGTCTCGAGCTCTAGACTGGTGGACGGCCGAACGAAACAAGCGCAGAAATGATGCAGCTTATGAGCTGACTTGGGAGGAGTTGAAGGCCATTATGATGGACGAATTCTGCCCTCCCCATGAACGCCAAAAGCTGGAGGACGAGTCTTGGAACATCAAGCAGAAGGACGGAGACAACGCTGCTTTAACTGCTCGCTTCAAGCAGCTTAGCATCATCTGTCCCGACCAAGTCAAGACGCCAGACATGGCCATCAAGAAGTATATTCGAGCTCTACCCGACTGTGTTGCCGACTTTGTTCACGCTGCCAAGACTTCATCGATTGAGGAGACCTACCTACTTGCCGCTGAGATCAATGACAAGCGGGTAAAGTCAGGTTTCTGGGATAAACACACCAAGTCTCTGCACCAAGCCACCGCCACATCGACCGTCGACACCACCACAGCTCAACCCTCCAAGTCATCAAGAAGAAAGAAGAAGCACAACAACAACAGCAGCTCCAGCAACAAGAATTGTGCTGTGACCACGACTGCTGCCCCTCTGCAAGCCGTACAGGCTCAGCAGCAGTCTCACCACCGACAAGCTCCAGTGATCAATGCGCCGCCAGCCAAGCGCGCTTACACAGGTCCCCACCCGCTCTGCCCGACATGTTCATACCATCATCCGGTGGGAATCGCCTGTCGTTTCTGCGCCCACTACAACCTCTACGGGCATTTCACTGCGAATTGTCGCTATGGTCCCCGTCAAGCCCCAGTTCAAGCCGTCGCTCATCAAGCTCTACTTCCAGCCCCTCAAGGCCAACCCGCAGCTCAAGCACCCGCGGTCAATGCTCGAGTCTGCTTTGCATGTGGTGACCCTAATCACTTTGCAAACATGTGCCCAAACCGGGTTGTGAAACAAGAACCCCAATAGCAGCAGCAACAGTAGCAGCCTCAGCAGCAACAGCAAGCAGCCCATGCCAGAACCTTTAACATCAACGCCCGTCAAGCCCAAGCTAACAACAACGTGGTTAATGGTACGTTCCTTGTGAATGGTATTTATGCATCATGTTTGTTTAATACTAGAGCCGATAACTGCTTTGTGTCGTTTGAATTCGAGAAGCTCCTTAGTCGTAAGCGCTCTGATCTCCCCTCGTCATTCGAAGTCGAAGTTGCTACTGGAAGAACCGTCGCCGTTAACTCTGTTCTCCGTGATTGTACCCTCGAGCTCAACAATCACATCTTCCCAATCGACCTTATTCCGATGCAACTCGGAAGTTTTGACGTCATAGTAGGCATGGACCTTCTTCGTGAAAACCATGCTGAAGTTGTGTGCTTTGAAAAGATGATTCGATTCTCGCTCGCGAATGGTGATCTATTATGTGTGTACGGTGAAACAGCTTCGAAAGGTCTGAAGCTCATGTCATGTATCCATGCTAGCAAGTATCTCCGCAAGGAATACAGCACTTTCTTGGCCAACATTGTAGTAGCGGAGAAGGAAAAGAAAAAGAAGGTTGAAGTCAAAGACGTTCCCATGGTTCGTGAATTTCCTCAGGTATTCCCTGATGATCTTCACGGACTGCCGCCAAGTCGTGATATCGACTTTCGTATCGACCTTATTCCTGGAGCTAACCCTGTTGCCAAAGCCCCTTATCGACTTGCGCCATCCGAAATGAGAGAACGCTCAAACCAACTCCAGGAGTTACTTGAAAAAGGCTTTATTCGCCCGAGCACCTCTCCTTGGGGCGCACCAGTCCTTTTCGTCAAAAAGAAGGATGGGTCGTTCAGGATGTGCATCGACTATCGGGAATTGAATAAGTTAACCATCAAGAACCGTTACCCTTTGCCTCGGATCAACGACTTATTTGACCAACTGCAAGGTGCCAAGTGTTTCTCGAAGATCGATCTACGTTCAGCCTATCATCAATTGCGCATTCAAGAGGAAGATATACCCAAAATAGCCTTTCGCACGCGATACGGCCACTATGAGTTCGTTGTTATGCCATTTGGTCTAACCAACGCGCCCGCAGTTTTCATGGATCTGATGAATCGCGTGTGTAAACCTTATCTTGACCATTTCGTCATCGTGTTCATCGACGATGTCTTGATTTATTCCAAGTCGAAAGCCGAACACGCGCAACATCTACGTTTGGTTCTCGAGTTACTCCAGGGGAACCAACTCTACGCCAAGTTCTCCAAGTGCGAATTCTGGTTGGAGGAGGTTCAGTTTCTGGGTCAAATCGTGAATAGTCAGGGTATTCATGTCGATCCCGTGAAGATTGAAGCAGTCAAGAGCTGGATTACGCCAAAGAACCCGTCAGAAGTCCGATCTTTTCTCGGACTAGCGGGCTATTATCGACGATTTATCGAAGGATTCTCTAAGATCGCTGTGCCGCTCACCGCTCTTACTCATAAAGACAGGTCTTTTGTTTGGGGAACCGAACAAGAGTCTGCTTTTCAAACCCTTAAGCGCAAGCTCTGCAATGCTCCTGTTCTCACATTGCCGGACGGAAACAACGATTTCATTGTCTACTGTGATGCTTCCAACCTTGGTCTTGGTTGTGTTCTCATGCAACGAGACAAGATTATAGCTTACACATCTCGTCAGCCTAAAATCCACGAGAAGAACTATACAACCCATGATCTCGAGCTAGGCGCAGTTGTTTTTGCATTGAAGATTTGGCGACACTACCTGTATGGTACCAAGTGTACGATCTTCACCGATCACAGGAGTTTACAACACATCTTTAATCAGAAAGAACTTAACATGCGTCAACGCCGATGGGTAGAACTTCTTAACGATTACGACTGTGAGATTCGTTATCACCCGCGCAAGGAAAATGTTGTAGCCGACGCACTCAGCAGACGGAGTTATTTGCTCAGTGTTCGCAATACCCAAACCCAGCATAATCTCGAAGAAGGAGAGAATCTATCACGATGGAGCTCAGCTTGTAAAGCAGATGGGATTTTATATTATCTGGACCGAATTTGGATCCCTAAGTGGACCGATTTGCGAAAGATTATAATGAACGAAGCCCACAAATCCCGATACTCTATTCATCCCGGTGCCGATAAAATGTACCAGGATCTTCGTTACAAGTACTGGTGGCCGGGTATGAAACGAGATATCGCCCTCTATGTTGGAAGTTGCCTGACTTGTGCGAGAGTTAAGGCTGAACATCAACGACCTTCTGGCTTACTCGAACAACCTCCAATCCCCATATGGAAGTGGGAGAGTATAGCTATGGATTTCATAACCAAACTTCCGCCCACGCCATCAGGTCACGACAGCATTTGGGTTATAGTTGATCGTCTGACCAAATCAGCCCACTTTTTACCAATACGGGAAGACTAAAAGGTAGAACGACTAGCCCGAATCTACACCGACGAGATCATTTGTAATCATGGTACGCCTCGTGACATTATTTCAGACCGTGATGCTCGGTTTACTTCGCGATTGTGGGAAACGTTTCAAGCGGCCCTTGGTACGTTGCTTAACCTGAGTACTGCATTCCATACTCAAACTGACGGACAGACTGAAAGAACGATCCGTACTCTTGAAGACATGCTCCGCGCATGTGTCATGGACTTCGGTGGTAGTTGGAACAAATACCTACCATTAGTCGAATTCTCGTACAACAACAGCTATCATGCCAGCATACAAATGGCACCATTCGAGGCTTTATATGGAAGAAGATGTCGTTCGCCTATTGTATGGCACGAGATCGGTCACTCGCAATTAACCGGTCCCGAGTTACTACAAGAAACGACTGACAAAATCCTCCAGATTCGAGACAACTTGTCGAAAGCCAGGGATAGACAGAAAAGTTACGCCGATAGAAAACGCAAGCCCCTTGAATTTGACGTTGGCGACTACGTACTCCTAAAGGTATCACCTTGGAAGGGTGTGGTCCGATTCGGAAAGAAAGGGAAACTAGCGCCTCCATATGTTGGACCTTTTAAGATTCTGGAAAGGATCGGAAAAGTCGCCTACAGATTCGAACTACCGGAGGAACTTAGTAACGTCCACCCGACTTTCCATGTGTCAAACCTCCGAAAATGCCTAGCTGATCATGATCTGATTGTACCCCTCGACGATCTTCAGGTCAACGAAACGCTACACTTCATGGAAAAGCCTGTCGAAATCATGGATCGCCAAACCAAGCAACTCAGGCGCTCGCGCATCCCTATCGTGAAAGTCCGATGGGAAGGAAAACGAGGGGCGGAGTTCACTTGGGAACTCGAAAGCGACATGAAGGCCAAGTACCCGCAGTTGTTCAAATGACGATCTGAAGCGAGAAATTGGTAAAATCATTCACGGTGATGTACAGCTTCAATCCTAATTTCGGGACGAAATTCCCTAAACAAGGGGAGGCTGTAACACTCCGTGTTTTCAAATGTCAAAGTCAAAGTCAAGTCCAAGTCAACTTTGATTTCTTTGACTATAATTAGTCTATTTTATGTTTTTATTTGTATTATGTGGAGTAAGTGTTGTTAATCAGAATAAATCAAAGTAATCGAATGTTTAATCGACGCGAACCGACTTACGACTGTGAATAGTAGGAAGTAACAATGCGATAAAGTTAATCAATCAATAATCAAGCTAATCCCATCATCAATCGAACTCGAATCTCGAATTATGCGAATTTGGTGTTATATTACTTGTGTGTGTGCCTTATGTGTTACCTGTGCGTGCTTACTTTATGTCCTGTGTGGTATTCAATCGAATCAATCGAAACTCGAATCTCAAATCGAATGCAAACGAAATCGAATTATGTCGAATGGTAACGTAAGGGTGGTGTGAAATATAGATGATTGTATGTTAGATATAGTGGTTGGGATTAAAAGTAATTTGAATAGGAAACTCTATCGTATGCGTATCATCTTCAATCGAAATCGAAATATCGAAAACCGTCGCATCGAATACTCGAACCAGGCTGTTGATCGATCAGGCGGTCAGCTGATCGAACAGACTGTCCGATCGAGTAGGTTATCCGATCGGGATGCCTAGCCGATCGGCCAGCCCTTTCCTCTTTTGGTGCCTATAAATAGGGTTGTCATTGTCATTCTTTCCACTTTTGGAAACTCTCTGACCGGCCAGCTCGTGCCTCACCTTTTCTCAGATTTCTTCCGATTTTGGTAAGTTGGGGGGGGGGATAGTGCACGGTCCTCCCAACCGCCGGAGTGATCTCACTCCGGGAGCCGCTACCCGACCAAGCTAGCTCCGCGGTGACTTCCCCATGCCGAGTTCTTACCCTGGGCGGCATATGCCACTCCCAAGACTCGAACCCGGTACCTCTGGGAAGAGGTGGGTGTCGGTGGCCAACTGGGCTACCCCAGTTGGTTCGATTTTGGTAAGTTTTCATCCTAAATCTTGTACTTTCTTGATCAAAACATGCTCCTACACCTTTCTATCTTTTAAATCTTGATTTCTAACCGTGAAATCATCAAGATCTAAGCATTCAAGGATGATGTCATCATGGTGTTCTTCAAGAACCTCATGTTTTGGCCTCAATCCACCATGAATAGCTCGGATCTAACCGATTTCCACATAAACAAGCTAAGATCTATCACAGATCTGAACATTTACATGGTGTGAAGGATTGAAAGAAGGATTTCCAACTTTCTCTCAACTCTTTTACACTCAATGCCTTCAAACCGGTTGAAACGGAGCTTGAGCCAACTCACTAATCATTCTGATGGTTGTGTGGTTCAAGATTCGGGTTCTATCTACGAGGTTCACCGACTTCGGGTTAAACGTTAAACCGCCGTTCCGAACCGTTCACCGGCCGGACTTGGGTGAATCTTGTCCGAGCAGGAGAAACAAGTAAGGACGAAGGTTCCCTAGTTCAGCTCATTGTCAAACTACCTCAATATAGCGTCAAATAATCAGAACAACCAAGTGTTAGACGAACAGGCCAACCAGGTCAGGATGCTGACCGAACGGTTAGGCTGTTCGAATGAACAGCCCAACCGATCGGACATGTCAGCCGTTCGACCAGGCCAGCCGATCGGCTAGCATATGGCCCCACACTTTGACAATTTCATGAATTATAGTATTGAACGAGGTGATGTTCGATCGAACGAGCCGTTTGATAACATTACTCATCGGATCATGAGATACTATGCTTCAACCCTTAATAGATTTTCAATTCGTTCGACGTATTGGAATGCCACCCGATCGAGCATGCTGTTCGATCTAGCATGCTGTTCGATTGAGTGACATCCTGCTGAGGACTGCTACTGAAGTTTCTAACCAATCGGTTAAGCCGGCCGATCGAACAGACCGTTCGATCGATCGACCTGAAAGGTAAGAACACTTCAGTGTTCCCAAATACTACAACGAAAACTTCAAAAGGTCAAACCATCATACACAAACACATCTTACTCAAAGGAAGAAACAATCCACTCGAACAGTCAAGCCAATCGAGCCTACCGGCCGATCGAACAGACTGTCCGAACGGACTGTCTAGCCGAACGAACAACCCGTTCGATCGACCAGGCTGTTCGAACCATCATCCCTTGTTTCCATTTTGCGTGTTGCCCATCGTTATGCTATCGAACTATCCAGACTAACCCTACTCTCAAGCGCTCCCTTCAATCCATCAATCAATCGTAGTGAGTATACTCGATCCCTTTTTGCTTATAGCACTTTTGGGTGTTACATACGTTACTTATCAAAATCACAATCGAACACACTACTCAATTATTTGAACGGTAACCGATTATGCATGTATTACGTGACTAAATGAATGCTTGTTTATTGTGTTTACACGTGGAATGCTGTCTACCTGCCTTAACGACGTAGTACTATAGTTTGGACTCAGCACCCGTTCACACGGGGGTTGTTAAGGACAATTACTTGCATGGATTACGGTGGTAATCATGTATTGCGAACTGTCTCGGACAGTCAACCCGCAGTCATTGGTATCGATAGATCCTTGTCGATAACTAACATGCTTCGTTTTCCTCTGTGTACATGCTGGTTATGCGTAAACTATTTCGAACTCTATATGCTATTTTTATCAAACTTGTATGCTCACCTTTACATTATATGTATTGACTTTATTTTAACGTATGTGACAGGTGTTTAAGATGTTTGCCTGCTAGGAAAGCGAGGCTAGAATAAAGCTCAAGAGGCCCCCAACAAATAGTTGCCTGTCAGGATCAAGCACCTAGAGCATAGTTGTCTGTAGATCTTGTCCGACCGGGTCTTTAGGAGCGTTTGAACAATATTTATGTTATTAATTTAAATCTGAGTTGTCGGAACCGAACATTTGCCTGGTTGCTATCTGTAATAATATATTGTATTATTTGGGATACGGTATGGGACGTATCATTTAACTGAATAGTATTAATAGTTGTTGTGGAAACTTCTGGACAATCTGTTTCGCTCAGTGCCATGCCCCGATGATTCCGCCATCGGTTGGGGTGTGACATTCAAGGTCTTGTATCTTGTCATATTATGAATCGAATCATTGGTTTATTACGTTCTTGTGTTCGATCTACACACGTGCACGGATTCCGCACGCTGTACGTGTCGTTTGCAATCGTTCGGAGTTAAATCCGATCCTACAAGTGGTATCAGAGCAGGAGATCGATTGCTCGGATCAGATACGCAAGGATTCTACAAAATTTCATCAGATTCAGAGTAAAATTGTAATGCCCCTAAATTTAAAATCATTAACCACTAAGAAAACCCTAATTAAGACACCCAAGTAATTCTGCACTAACACTAATCCAATCTCTGGTGGTGAAACTCGTGAGAATACCACTAACAATATTACTTATAGTATAGACATATGGATTAGTAAATTCCAAAAACAAAAGCCGAAATCCTTTAGTCACGCTACTAATCCAGTCGAAGCAAGAAACTGGATAGCTCATGTTGAAAAGATCTTCGGAGTTCTTGGAGTTCCGGAGCAATACAAAGTTAGACTGGCTACCTACAAATTTGAAGATGACGCACAAACTTGGTGGGAAGGATATAAGCAAGTCAAAGGAGGGGATGATTTTGACGCTAATCTTTCATGGGTCGACTTTCGTAATATCTTTTACGATAAGTATTTTTCGACCGCTGATAAAGAAGCTTATATCAGGGAGTATGCAATAATTCGACAGGGGAGTGATGAACCAGCCTCTGAGTTCATTACTCGATTTTCAAGGTTGGCTAGTATTGTAGGAGATGTTGCAGGATTAGCAGAATAAGACCATTTGTACTCTGATACCCTGAGTATCGCTTCTCGTGGAGTGTCCCACGAGCATGTTGTTGTGGCATCAACATCATGTGCTCCATCCATGACGGAGAGATCAGTTCACGGCGTCTCTTAAGTACAAGTGTGATACATAAGGCTATTAGGAGGCGTATGGATCGATCCTAGGATTTAAGTATAAGGAGGTGGATAACGGGTATGCCAATTCGCCATCTCATGTGATAATTATGCAGGAGTAGCTACCTGTGTATTGTCACGTTTTAAGTTTGCTCATGGGTACATCCGTAAGATATGATTATGAAATTATGTTCTTGCATCGTATCATTTTCGCATAAGGTTCCATCCGGATAAGATTTCATATGAAGCATTATTTGTTATTTGAGCCTAAAATTCCGTACTGAGCATTCGACTCATTCCGTAAACTTTTTGTATATACAGGTTACTTTGGGAGGGGAAAAGAGAGAAGAATAAAGCTTAGAAATAAATCTGAAGATGTTAGTTAATTAAGATGAATATCTCCGCTTGTATATTAATCTTAATTTTAATAGTCGTGTAGTTGTATCCTTATCAAATAAATAAATGGAATTATGACTTTTGTTTATGTTACCGTTATTGTGACACGTCAGCCCTTCCGGGTTGGGGTGTTACAGCTATGGTATCAGAGCCAGGTTCAGTTGTATGCAGAACCTATTAGAGCTCAACCACTGAATCAACAAGTAAACCCGAATCAGATTACATATCCTCTATGTAATACTTGTGGTAAGAGACATCAGGGCGTATGTCACCGAAGTACAGGAGCATGCTTTAGATGTGGCCAAACTGGACACATGATCAAGGAATGTCCTAAGAAAGATACTAAGAAGAATAATCAACCCAATGTTGGAGGAAGAATTTTCGCACTTTCTGCTACTGACGCTGCTAATATTCCAGGTACTGTATCTAGAACCCTTCAGATTGGTGAACGTAGTATCTATGTGTTATTCGATACAGGAGCGACCCATTCTTTAGTATCCCACTCGTTTACTAAGTATCTTCCGATAAGACCAACTTTCTTAGATCACACTTTCACCATTTCCACTCCCATAGGAACTTCATCCGAAATCACTTACGTATATAAAGATTGTCCGATCCGTATTGAATCTATTGTGTGTAAGGCAGACCTATTTCCAATACATATGTGTGACTTTGATGTTATTCTAGGAATAGATTGGTTGTCTAGACATCGTGTAACTATAGATTGTCATTCTCGCCGAGTTATTTTCGGTGATCTTCATCATCCTGTATATATCAGGGAACTCAAGCCCATAAATCTCTTAAAATTATCTCTGCACTTAAGGCTCGAAAATCCATATCAAACGGCTATGCTGGATTCCTAGCATCGATTAAGGATACTTCTGCTAGTATTAAGAGTATCGATAGCCACTCCGTTGTTCGTGAATATCCTGATGTATTTCCGGATGAACTCCCGGGATTACCACCCGACCGTCAGTTAGAATTCACCATCGACTTGATCCCTGGTGCCGAGCCTATTTCTAAAGCTCCATACCGTATGGCTCCGATGGAACTAAAGGAGTTGAAGGAACAATTGCAAGAATTGTTAGATCTAGGATTCATAAGACCCAGTGTGTCACCTTGGGGTGCTCCGGTCTTATTTGTAAAGAAGAAAGACGGTAGTATGCGTTTATGTATTGACTACCGAGAGCTGAACAAGATTACTATTCGTAATCAGTATCCTCTGCCTCGCATTGATGATCTCTTTGATCAACTTCAGGGGGCTCAGTTCTTCTCAAAAATCGACCTGAGGTCTGGGTACCATCAGCTAAAAGTCAAGAATGATGATGTTTCCAAGACTGCTTTTCGTACTCGATATGGTCATTACGAATTTTTGGTTATGCCCTTTGGGCTAACTAATGCACCCGCAGTCTTCATGGATTTGATGAATCGCGTATTTCACAAATTCCTAGACAAATTCGTTATTGTCTTTATCGATGACATTCTGGTGTATTCTAAGAGTCGCGAAGAGCATGAAGCACATCTACATGAAGTACTTGGAACCTTGCGGCATGAGAAGTTGTACGCGAAGTTCTCCAAATGTGACTTTTGGCTTAGCCAAGTGTCATTTCTAGGTCATGTCATATCAGCAGAGGGATTATGGTAGACCCAACAAAGGTTGAAGCTATTACAAAATGGCCAAGACCCACTTCTGTTACCGAAATACGAAGTTTCTTGGGTCTTGCTGGCTATTACTGAAGATTTGTTGAAAGATTCTCGGTAATTGCTTTACCACTCACAAAACTCCTAAGGAAAGGGGTGAAGTACTCATGGAATGAGGAACAAGAGAAAAGCTTTGAAGAATTAAAGAAACGACTCGTATCCTCTCCGATACTCGCTCTCCCTTCTGGATCAGGAGGTTACCAAGTCTACAGTGGTGCCTCAAAGAAAGGATTAGGTTGTGTGCTAATGCAACATGGGAAGGTTATCGCTTATGCCTCCCGTCAGTTGAAGCCTTATGAAGTTAACTATCCTACACATGATTTAGAACTAGCCGCAGTCGTCTTTGCACTTAAGATTTGGCGACATTATCTGTATGGTGAAAGTTGTGACATCTTTACCGACCACAAGAGCCTCAAGTATATATTTACGCAGAAGGAGCTAAATATGAGGCAAAGAAGGTGGTTAGAACTTTTAAAAGATTATGACGCAAATATTCAATACCATCCAGGCAAAGCCAATGTTGTAGCTGACGCATTAAGCCGAAAGAACTCCGGGACTATATCTTGCCTACAAATTCAACCTCATGTTAGGAGAGATCTCGAAAGGATGGACATTTGGCTTCAGATTAGTAAATCTGATGGATATCTAGCTAGAATGCAGATTGAACCCAACCTCATATCTCGAATCAAAGAAGCACAAAAGCAAGATGGAGAACTTTGGGCAATTGTGCAAAATCTCGAGGTGGGTAAGCAATCTGAATTTAGTATAGACCATCAGGGGGTGATTTGGTGCGGCAAAAGACTTTGTGTACCCGATGACTCCACCCTTCGTGAGTCATTGTTAGCCGAAGCTCACAGCTCACCATTTTCGATTCACCCAGGATCTACCAAGATGTATAGAGATTTAAGACAGAACTTCTGGTGGAATGGCATGAAGGAAGACGTTGCTCGATACGTAAGTAAATGTCTCACTTGCCAACAAGTGAAAATTGAACACAAACGAGCAAGCGGTCTGTTGCAACCATTGGATATTCCCATATGGAAGTGGGATGAGATCACAATGGATTTTGTTATTGGTCTACCTAAGACATTCAAGAAGAATGATGTTGTATGGGTTGTTGTTGATAGATTATCAAAGTCAGCACATTTTCTACCAATGCAGCAAGGATTTTCGGTTAATAAGTTATCCGAAATATTTCTTCAAGAAATTATTCGACTCCATGGCACACCATCTTCCATTGTTTCCGATAGAGACCCACGTTTCACCTCACGATTTTGGAAAGGTTTTCAGGCAGCTTGGGGGACACGACTAAAGTTTAGTACGGCTTTCCATCCACAAACAGATGGGCAGTCAGAACGCACGATTCAGACCTTGGAAGACATGCTCCGAGCATGCGCACTTGAATGGTCTGGAAATTGGGATGAATATTTATGTCTTGTTGAGTTCGCTTAGAACAATAGTTGGGAAGCAAGTATTGGCATGGCACCTTTTGAGCTTTTGTACGGTCGGAAATGTCGCGCACCATTATGCTGGGATGAAGTCGGAGAAAAGATTATTGAAGGGCCAGAATTAGTTCAGATTACAAATGAAAAAGTCACTATGGCCCGAGAAAAACTGAAAGAAGCTCAGAGTAGACAAAAGAGCTATGCAGATCAAGATAGACGACCCCTCGAATTTAAAATTGGTGACCACGTATTCTTAAAGGTATCACCTTGGCGTGGTGTTCGAAGATTTGGAATTAAAGGGAAACTTAGTCCCCGTTTCATCGGTCCATTTGAAATCCTTGAAAGAATTGGAGAAGTGTCATATCGACTGGCTTTACCGCCTCAACTCTCTCACGTTCATAACGTTTTTCATGTATCCTCTTTAAGAGGATATAATTATCATCTACTCCACGTCATTAGTTATCCGTTACTTACGATTCACGAAGATTTGTCCTACGAAGAGGAACCAGAAGCCATCTTAGATCGACAAGAAAGGGTTTTGCGTAGGAAAGTAATTCCGTTTGTTAAAGTCCTTTGGAAAAATCACTCTGAACACGAAGCAACATGGGAATCTGAAGAATCAATTCGTTCTCTATACCCTAATCTATTCTCGCAATAGAATTTTAGTCGAGTAATGGTAAATCTTGCTATTTGATATATGTTCATTTGTTTCTGTTTACGGTCATTTATGCTTTACCTTATGAGAAGATATTTTAGCTATGACTAAGTATATCTATGTAGGAAATGTCAGTACTAATAGTCACTCTAAGTATCTGTAAGTCTCTATTAACTTTTCATACGAAAAGAATATTTTAAGAAGGACCATTAGGGCACATATATAGGATAATTGACAAGTATAGTCATGACCTTAGTTATAAATTTCAGATACACATGTGTGGTTAGGAGGTTCTAGTTATATAAGTTAGTAACTCTGCTATAAAATTTTCATTTCTGGTACTTATGCGATAGGTTATATGCTTATTTGCAAAAATTTCGAGGACGAAATTTCTTTTAAGGGGGTAATAGTTGTAATGCCCCTAAATTTAAAATCATTAACCACTAAGAAAACCCTAATTAAGACACCCAAGTAATTCTGCACTAACCCTAAAATTTTCAGAATCATCAGAATCAGGATCAGGGCCCCTAAAACTCAGGGGGGTAAAACCCTAGTTACGATTATCCTCATAACTATCTGTCAAATTCGAAATTTAAGAAACTGTCAACACAGCAAGCCTAGTTACACACGTAGCTACCCTATAAACATAGGTTACCCCTCGCGTAGCGCGACGCCCATGGGGGTACCCCTCGCGCTACGCGACAGGGTCAAATTTCGGGTATAAATAGAGGAGTTTGGGACTTGAAATTGGGCACTTAAACGACGAAAAAACTCACAGTATACGCTGAGTTATAGCAGAAATCGTTCACAACACACACAATTCACGAATCGCTGCCGCAATCAGGGTAATAACTCGATCGCTATTACGATTCAACATCCGATCGATTATAACTATCCGACGATTGTCCGAGTGCTGCTCAAAATTGAGCTTATACTTTATTGTTCATCGTGATTTCGACTTGAATATTTGAGTGCTGTTCGAATTCGGACTATGCTCTGTTATTCGTTGTGAATCCGATCGAATTATTAAGTATTATACTTTGTCGTTTGTCGATAATTTGATAAATGAGTTGAAGTATTGCACTTGTTAATTGTTGTGAAGGTTTAATCTCGTGAATTGACGTAAATGCTGTATTAAGTTACTAACCTAGTTTGTGTGCATGTTATTTAAATTAGGTTAAAAGATTAATCCGTAGTCTAAACTCTGCCCGTATAAATCTAAAACATTAGCACAAGGTAGCTTCACTTTGGAGTTATTAAGGTACGGATCCTTACCCCACTCTTTATTGCTTCATATTCAAATTGTTATAAACCACTAAATTACTATATCTGTTAAAAACTCATCACGTCTTTGATTATCGATTCATTTGACAGTCCGTTCGATTCCTATCATTTGATTTAACTTTCATGTCATGCGATAGTATTATGTTGTTATACTCATTATCGCATGTTCCAATATATGTTCCGTTTTGTTATGAAAATAAGTTTTATAAGTTATGTGAATAAGACCATTTGTACTCTGATACCCTGAGTATCGCTTCTCGTGGAGTGTCCCACGAGCATGTTGTTGTGGCATCAACATCATGTGCTCCATCCGTGACGGAGAGATCAGTTCACGGCGTCTCTTAAGTACAAGTGTGGTACATAAGGCTATTAGGAGGCGTATGGATCGATCCTAGGATTTAAGTATAAGGAGGTGGATAACGGGTATGCCAATTCGCCATCTCATGTGATAATTATGCAGGAGTAGCTACCTGTGTATTGTCACGTTTTAAGTTTGCTCATGGGTACATCCGTAAGATATGATTATGAAATTATGTTCTTGCATCGTATCATTTTCGCATAAGGTTCCATCCGGATAAGATTTTATATGAAGCATTATTTGTTATTTGAGCCTAAAATTCCGTACTGAGCATTCGGCTCATTCCGTAAACTTTTTGTATATACAGGTTACTTTGGGAGGGGAAAAGAGAGAAGAATAAAGCTTAGGAATAAATCTGAAGATGTTAGTTAATTAAGATGAATATCTCCGCTTGTATATTAATCTTAATTTTAATAGTCGTGTAGTTGTATCCTTATCAAATAAATAAATGGAATTAAGACTTTTGTTTATGTTACCGTTATTGTGACACGTCAGCCCTTCCGGGTTGGGGTGTTACGAAAATTCGGATCAGATTTGTCACATTTCTTCCTCATCTCATTTTCTTCACTTTTTGAACCAAAATCTCAAAATTAACAACGATTTTACGGTTAAAATTGGCTGAATTTTTTATATGTAATGCGCAAAACATGGTTTTATAATCCTACAAAGTTTCGTAACAACATTCAAAGTTTTCGAGGTCAAATTGATAAAAATCTGATCGTTTCCGTTGCTGTGTTCATCATTTTTTGAGCCCATCCGCCCAGATGGGTAATTTTTAGGCCATCCGGACCGTTACTCAGTTCATTCGGACCTGATTGTATCCATTCGGAGATTGTATTTTAGCCATCCGCTCGGATGGATAGTTGAACAGGCCCATTCGGAGATAATATTTGTCCATCCGGACTGAAAAGAATATTGTACATCCATCCGGACCAATTAAGAAAAATACCCATCCGGACATCTTATAATCAGCGGCCCATTAATGATATTCATAGAAATTTGATAAAAGAGGTCCAATCAAGTTCAATCCCATTTAATGAAAAGTCAGTTATATAAAGTTCTCGAGAGATGATTTTGTTTGGATCAATAACATTGAATGCTTGTCACATGTATCATCTTAAAAAGTGTCTGCACAAGAATTGTTAAAAGTCCAAATTATAAACTTTTTGCTTGGTCCACTAATATCCATTGTCATCAACGGTCCAATAGTTGTCGAGTTCATTAAATGAAAAAGTAGCCCAGCCGACAAAATGTATATTCAGTGAGTGGGAATCAAATTTTGAAGGCCCAATTATATTTCAATTAGTGTTAATTGTTGTCGGTTCAATAAAACAAAAGCATGGTTCATTAGTATGCACTGAAGTGATTTGTGTGTTCGATAAGTTTCAATTCATTGTCAGATGTCACATATAAACCGAGGAATTTGAGAAGCTTATTGGTTATATTTTTGGTCCAATAACATTGTAGTGTTCATCCGGACTCTTTAGACCATTCGGAGATTTGATTAAATTTATAAAAGCCCATCCGGAGCTTATCAATTTTATGCATCCGAACAGTTTAATGGAAAATTGATAAAAAAAGATAGGTCCATCCGCTAAATTAGCCATCCGGATCAGACTAAAAGAAAAGCCCATCAGTTGAATTTGTGGAGGTCCAATAATAGTTAACTTTTGTCAGGAATCTTCACGAGTGAATTAATTTTGTAAAGAGTTGGTGGATTTTTTATTCCAATCAAAATAACATTCATTCATTACAGTTTTAGTACATTTGAATATATTATATTATATTTCAATATTATAAGTTGTCCATCCGCTTGCATTTGACAAGATGTCCATCCGTTTATTGGACTATCTAAACAACTTCAGGCCCATCCGAATATCAAGTTTAATTTGGCCATCCGCTTGAATAGCTCACCCGAAAACAAGTAAATCCATTCAACATAACAAGTTCATCCGAACAATATTTTAAGCAGTTGAAGTGTTATCTGGCCCATCCGTATACAATTGTACATCTGGTGAAGTGTTTGTTTTAAAAGATTCATTCGAGTGAATTGGTAGTTCATCTGAGCCCAATTTGGTCCATCCATGTAACATCTCGAAATTTTGTGTCCAATGATATGATAACACGTGTCATTTGTTCACACGTGGCATCTATAATAAATAAAGGACTAATTTTGACAAACCTTGAAAGTATATAAATTCGAGGGTTATAAATGTCAACAAGGGTAAATATACTGTATAGTATCCCTAAATAATGCTTAAACCTTCAAACGAATAAATTATAGATCGTACAAATATAAAACGCGGAAGAAAGTGAGAGATTACAAACTACAGGGGTTAACTGTGTCAACATGTTTAATAATACCTCTGAGTGACCCTTTAACGTTCCCAAGACTTTGTAACGGTATTATACCCTCACTAAAATAATATATATGAATTTCGCGAAGTTTCGATATGAAACGAGAAAGATACGATCGAATTCGTAGAAGAAGGGTTAAAAGCGTCAACAATGAAAGCTAAGGCTTTCCAATATAAATAATAAATAAACCGGGGACTTAATAATGCGGGTAATTAACACGAGGCCCCTATCGGTAAATAACCGAGGGCCAAACCGCAAAGTTACCCCTTCAAATCCGAAAGGTCAGGCAAATCATTACGAAAGATTTCGTTATTAATGGCCCGATTCTGATAATCATGACAAAAGATTTAAAAATCCTGAAATATTAACCTTAGGCGACCCGCGTGAAGTTTCAACATAAGTTGAGGCGGGCCGCGAGCCTCCTCTATTTCGCGTCTGATTTTTGAACTTTAGGCGACCCGCGTTAAAATGGCATGGAACTCCCATGCGGGCCGCGTAAAGTGCCCAGATGCAGAAAAATGGTAACTACTTGGCTTTTGGAACTTGTGAACGATTATGCATGTAATTATGGGGCATGGGCACCCTACAAATGACCCATACATTTAGGGGACAACTACCCATCAGCTCTGGACTGATAGTAGAGCTTGTAATGATCATAAGTGGCCTTCTTTGGCTATAAATAGCCACTTCTTGTGCATTACCAATCACACAACTCAAAAACACTTATAACTGATCATTCAAGGGCTCTCTAGCTTTCCCTTCTGTTCTCTCATCAAGAGTTAACTTCTGTAAGTCGTTCATGACCATTTTGGTTTCACATTTCCATAGTTATAGCCTATAAACGCAACCGTCGTAACTAACGGTTGTCATTGCAATATCTTGCAAACGGTTCAGTCTTATGACGAATCAAAGGTGGTTATGAGTTGGTATTTATGCGGGTATTAAACCTCTAAAAGGGTTCCCCCTGATCACCACTCTAACTATGTCAATTATCGAGTCAAACGCGCGGTTAAAAAGTCAACAGAAAGCTATTTTAGCGATTTATGCATAATCTGTAATATATATGTTATGGAACCTGTTTTGATAGTCATAAAACATGATAATAAGTATATAAACATGTTTGCGCTCGTTTGAATCGATCATTTACCATATAGAACCGTTTCGGAGCCGAATGTCGCAAAAGTTTGACTTTTGCTTTGACTTCAGTTCTGACCCATTTTAGTGAGGTATAAATATACCTTAGGACTCTCTTAGGACCAGGTCACATATTGGTAATAACCTCTGTGGTCGGTTCATGAGTTATCCGAGTCTTTTGCGCAATTCCGTCATTCACCTAAAAGTTGACCGTAACGACCTTTTAAAATTAAAACGAGTATTTCGGACACGTGAACGGACCAAAACCTTGCTTGTTAAATTATAAGCATGTCCCTGAAGTTTCACGTCAATCCGAGGTCTAGAATGAGAGTTATGCTAAAAGGCGCACTTTTAAGAAAGTTTTGTAATTAACGGCGCAATTAGCATAACGCCCATCTAACCCAAGTTTTCGTCACCAAAACTTTTACCCACTGTGGTGAAATAATATTTTGGGAATTTTAAAGATTTTTAATAATTTTTACCTTGCTCATAACCTGCGGTTATGGCTACGGTTCGGTTAATACCGAATATGCCCTTTTTGGCCAAAACGGGAGTTCTACAAGGTCTTTTGACCCGATTCCAGTTGCCACTGGTTTTAAATAATAAATAAAGTATTTTAAGCTTTATAAGCTGTTCGGGAAACTCAGATTTCCTGTAGAACTCGAAAATCCCTTTTAAAGTCTTTAAAATGACCGAAAAGCCCCTACGGGGCATAATATAAACTTAAACTCGTTACGGGCATTACGGAAGGTATCCTACTGATACCAAAATACTTTTAAGGCATATTGACTTAGGAAATAAGCGTACGACTCTTATGGTTAACCGTTTCGCCTATTTGCGCACACGGTACGGCCCACGGAACTAGTTTTCGTGCAATAGCCGATATGGGTCAAATTATACTATTTGAACCCCAAAATCCAGGGTATGAACTATAAACCCATATAAAACAAGTCTCTGAACTTGTTGGGTCCAAATCATACTCCATTCCCGGTTTTCGCCTTTTCGTGCGAATTAACCATATCTAAATATCGGAATCAACCGGTTTAAGCTACGGCTAATACAAGGACCGTTAGGATTCTAAGAGGTTAATTAAAACCTTCGTTCCAGATTAGGAGCCCCAGTAAAAGCTATCGGTGACTTGATCTAAATTAAGGATTAATACTTGCAAAGGTAAATACTTTAACTTATTTCCCCTATATGGGCTTGGGTTACGGTATATTAATACCGCTTGATTGAGCATTATATAATTCCATCGCTTAGGTGGTTAATTGATTACATATGATCGGCTCATTTAAACAGTTTTGTTGCTTATAAGCCTTTGGGGGGTTTAATGACCGTTGTCCCGGATATCCTCGGCATCATTTTACGAAATGGCCACGACCATCGACATCCCGGTGTAGGCGTACACCCGGTATAAAGTGTCGACATTAAAAACTAAAAGACGTAGCCGTTGGTTTCTGTACTACGGTTTTACGCAAACGTGGTGTGTCTATAAATCTTTAACCCGGCACGACCCGGGCTACTGAACGCATAAAAGAACATGTAAAACGTTCACAAGATCATTATGAATTTTCCCAAGTTATAAAAGAGTTTGTGCCTTGTGCATTCAAATCAATTTTAATAAACATTTTCAAATGTGTCAGTTGAATGTATTTACCAGTGTAAACTGACGTATTTTCCCCAAAAAGATTAAGTGCAGGTACCTAAACGTAATTGGCTGGTATTAGCTCCCTAGCGTCGGGATAAGCCTCGCAAGCTTGATTGCAGTATCTAATGGAACAATATTTTATATTTACTTACGATCCGCTGTGGATATATCCAACCCCTGTAATACATTTTGATATTACAATCAGAGGTTGAAATTTATATTTATCTTATGCTTCCGCTGTGCATTATATAATTGTGTGGTTTAACTATATTGTTGCCAACATCGTCACGGTAATCCCCCACCGGGCCCACCGGTGAGACACGTGGAAATCGGGGTGTGACAGGTTGGTATCAGAGCCAACATTGAGTGAATTAAACACTATCCTAATGTGTTTAATCTCAGTGACACAATTGCACATACTAGAGTCTAGACAAGAACTTAGGACAAATTCGGATTAATACTCCTTTTTGTCTTTATTTTTCGATTTGATTTTTAATAAGTTTTGGAGCAGGATAATGCCACCTGTTATATTCCGAGGAAGAGGAAGGGGACGAAGAGGCCGAGGAGAAATCGTGACACATCACGATCAAGAAGCTGGACCATCTGGTACAAGACATCCTTCGATGACAAGGAGCGAAGAGCCACAACGACGAAGAGATCTTTACGAACCCGCGAGGCATTCCACTTCGCACAGCTCAACGCCATCCTACCGGCACTCCTTTGGGCCAGATTCAGAAAATAATCCCAACAACCCACAACCTTCCTTTATACCTCTACAACGTTCGGTATCGCACCGAAACTATGACGACCCTACTCCATACTACGTAGCTCAGTTTAATCCGGCTGACTACATACAGGAACCTTCAGGTTTTGTTCCACTAGGGCCACAAGACCATTTTTCTGAAGATCCCATGGAGGAAGATGAGGATCCAACTGAACCAGCTCGTGGTACGCCCACGCATCCGATAGAAGTATCTGATGGATCTTCATATCATGGTCCACAATATCAAGGCCCAGACAGCTTTATGGCCTTGTTTGACCGACATGAGTGGTACAACACACCATCTCATCAGACACAACAACCGAGACATCCACAGGATCCCTCTGAGGATTCACGCTTTGAGGCAGTTACGCCACCACCTCCGCCACCGGCACAACCAGTAATACCTGATCCGCCGAGGCGTAGGAGGACCAATGCTCGTATGTCTACACGAGGAGGAGGGGGTAACCACTTCAGCACTCCTCGACATTCTAGTAGTAGCCACTATCCGCCACTACATGAAGAAGGACCTTCAAGTCCTATACAAGAAGCGAACTCCGCACCTACTGCACGAAATTCGCCACCATTTGGGTATGACCAACCCATACCAGCTTACACAGGTCCAACGGCTTACAACCCGTTTGAACCATCACAACCCCAGTACAACTACGGCTATGAGCGCGACCCATATGTGGTGTCGGCTAGATATAATGCGCGCTACCCTGACGGAGCACATGGAAACATGGGACCACCGGACTACTCAGCTCATGGGTATCCAATACCTCCCAGACCTCCAGTTCCGCATCAAGCGCCACAACCACGATTTTCTCCTCCTGAACAGGAAGAAATACTCCATCGACTAGATCGTGTGGAGAGAGAGTTCGAGGAAGAAAAGAAAAGCCATCGAGGATTTCTCAAGGGCTTGGCGAACCTACTAAAGGGCAAAAAGAAGAAACGTGACCACTAGCCCTTAATAGTAGTACTACTGTAATTTCTACTTTGAAATAAGTCCCTGCGTGGACAACTTATCGTATTTCAGTCCCTACGTGGACTTATCTTTAGTCCTTGCATGGACACTTATCCTGTATTAGTCCCTGCGTGGACTTGTCACTTATTTTAAAACCTCTCTGGAGGTATGTATTATTTGAAAGACCCGTTTAGGGCAATATGTAATTGTATTTGAAATTTCGGAATGTATGTTATGAGTTTTGTTTTAATATATATAAAAATAAATTAAAACCATTTCCTTTTATATTGATCTGCCTAATAAAGAATCTTAAAGGGGTGAAACCTAGCTTGGGGTCTTTTAAGATCAGTCAAGATGGTACGACCTAGCTGAAAAGATTCTGACTTCCCTGTTAACCTCTGTACGCATGTTAACATTCATGGCAGATGTGATTCGTTAAAATCACGCACGTCATTCCTATACAATAATCCTTTGAGGATTTCTAAACCCAACTAAATGATATATAGATCGTGGGTTAAATCACCAATGAAAGTGGTCAATATTATAAAGACATCCATTTAGCGATGCAATGCCTACGGGCCAGTACTACAAAGACATCCATTTAGCGATGCAATGCCTACGGGCCAGTACTATAAAGACATCCATTTAGCGATGCAATGCCTACGGGCCAGTACTATAAAGACATCCATTTAGCGATGCAATGCCTACGGGCCAGTACTATAAAAACATCCATTAGTGATGCAGTGCCTACGGGCCAGTATTATTAAAACATCCATTAGTGATGCAGTGCCTACGGGCCAGAATTATTAAAACATCCATTAGTGATGTAGTGCCTACGGGCCAATATTATCAAAACATCCATTAGAGGTGTAGAGCCTATGGGCCATAATAATTGTCTTATAAGACAAAAGGCAGTAGTAGTCTATGACTCTCTGTCAGAAAGAGATAAAAGAACTACGGTTCAACTCTCTATGCCTTTGATTCTCTGGAATCTCGGCTAATATTATAAAACATCATCGTGATTAGGCTTGATGCCGCCAATACTATTTATATAGTTAAAATAGGATATATTCAAATCCTAATAATAAATGAAATAAAAAGTTAACCAAATATGGTCTGTGTACCATGGTTGACAAATTGTCATAAAAGACAATCATGTAATAATCTCCTAAATTAAAATTTTGTTATCTTCTGTAACAGATTCAAGTTACAAATGGCGGATCCCAATGGTGAGAACAGCCACACGAATGAAGATGACTATGACAATGCGTCAGTACATTTGACAGGCGCGCAACTAAAGGCTCTGATCAACAATGCTGTCCAGGCAGCGATTGATCGTCAAAATACTGAGTCTCAAGGCAGATCTGTGTCAAAACCACACTCTAAACCAAAGACACACTCCAAACCACCCTCTGAACCCAAGAAAGATGACGACAAGCATTCGTCTACTGAGCACAGCGTTCACCGTGATAGAGAATATACGGATGCGTCTGGTGCTAAGGGTTGCACCTACAAATACTTTGTATCATGTAAGCCCCGAGAATTTACAGGGGAGAAAGGTGCGGTTGACTGTATAACCTGGCTGGACGAGATGGACACGATTGTGGACATCAGCGGGTGCGCTGAGAGGGACGTGGTTAAGTTTGTGTCTCAGTCATTCAAGGGCGAGGCCCTGGCGTGGTGGAGAGCTCTGGTGCAGGCTTCAGGTAAGTCTGCCTTGTACAAAATGTCATGGGGGGAGTTTATTACCCTCATAAAAGAAAACTACTGCCCTCAGCACGAGGTTGAGAAGATTGAGGCGGATTTTGTCTCACTGGTGATGACAAACCTGGATTGTCAAGCATACCTGACAAGTTTTAACACTATGTCACGACTGGTGCCATATCTTGTGACACCAGAACCACGAAGAATTGCCCGATTCATTGGGGGCTTAGAGCCGGCGATCAAGGCCAGCGTAAAGGCTTCTAGGCCAACGACCTTCAGGTCAGTTACTGACCTCTCCTTGTCTCTTACACTTGATGCTGTCCGTCTGAGGGCACAAAGGAGCAAGGAGGCTGAAAAGCGAAAACGTGAGGATGATACCTCACGAAAGTCCGGTAAAAAGCACCGTGGAAACGGTGAGGGCAAGAGAGGGTCGGAGGCAAGGAAAGAGGGGCAATCTGATGGAAGACCTTACTGCAAGGTCTGCAAGAAACCACACTCCGGGAAGTGTAGGTTTGCGTCGGGTTCGCAGTCGCAACAAAGGACTCCACCCTGTGGGCTATGCAAGTCCAAGGATCACAAGACAGTGGAGTGTAAAAAGATAAAGGACGCAACCTGCTATAATTGTAATGAAAAGGGGCACATAAAGAGTAATTGCCCGAAGTATGCCAAGAAGGCAGAAGAGACTAAGAAGACAAATGCGAGAATTTTTCGCTTAGATGCAAAGGAAGCGGTTAAGGACGACACTGTGCTTACAGGTACTTTTCTCGTAAATAATATATTTGCTAGAGTACTGTTCGATTCTGGCGCTGACAAGTCCTTTGTAGACCAGAAATTTTGCCAACTACTGAATATGCCAATCAAAACCCTTGACGTAAAATACGAAGTAGAGTTAGCAGACGGCACGATAGAAACCGTCTCTACCGTTCTAGAAGGATGTGAAATATCCATTAGGAACCATTCTTTTCCTTTATCTCTACTTCCTTTCAAACTTGCGGGTTTTGACATCGTGCTAGGCATGGACTGGTTATCCCATAACCAGGCCCAAATCATTTGCGGCAAGAGGCAAATAGTCTTAAAGACTCCGAGTGGTGAATCTCTTACCATTCGAGGGGATACGCATTACGGATTGCCCGAAGACGTATCTATGCTGAAAGCTTCAAGGTGTTTGAACAGAGGCTGTGTAATTTACATGGCTCAGGTGATTATAGAAGAACCAAAGCCGAAGATCGAGGATCTTCCTGTCATTTCTGAATACCCCGAAGTTTTTCCTGAAGAACTACCTGGTTTGCCACCAGATAGACAAGTGGAGTTCAGAATTGACATCATTCCTGGAGCAGCTCCGATAGCAAGAGCACCTTACAGACTAGCGCCAACGGAAATGAAAGAACTGAGGACCCAGTTGGATGAACTGCTGGCGAAAGGTTTTATCAGACCTAGTTCATCTCCCTGGGGAGCTCCTGTCCTATTTGTAAAGAAGAAGGACGGATCAATGCGGCTGTGCATCGACTATAGAGAGCTGAATAAAGTTACCATAAAGAATAGATATCCTTTACCAAGGATCGATGATCTGTTCGACCAGCTGCAAGGAGCAAGCTACTTCTCCAAGATCGACTTAAGGTCGGGTTATCATCAACTAAGGGTCAGAGATGAAGATGTACACAAGACTGCATTTAGGACTCGCTATGGTCATTACGAGTTCCTAGTGATGCCTTTTGGGCTCACAAATGCACCGGCTGCGTTCATGGATCTCATGAATCGCGTTTGCAAGCCATATCTAGATAAATTCGTCATAGTCTTCATCGACGATATCCTTATCTATTCCAAG
Source organism: Helianthus annuus (assembly GCF_002127325.2). Classification (NCBI taxonomy): domain Eukaryota; kingdom Viridiplantae; phylum Streptophyta; class Magnoliopsida; order Asterales; family Asteraceae; genus Helianthus; species Helianthus annuus. Next base: position 70,848,603 of record NC_035446.2, read on the forward strand.
AATCAAGATGACCACGAGAAGCACCTCCGTTGCATTCTCGAATTACTACAACGTGAGAAACTCTACGCCAAATTCTCGAAATGTGAATTCTGGCTACGAGAAGTTCAGTTTTTAGGACACGTTGTGAGCGAGCGTGGTATCCAAGTGGATCCCGCTAAGGTAGAGGCGGTCATGAACTGGCAAGAGCCAAAGACGCCTACCGAGATTCGTAGCTTCCTGGGTTTAGCAGGATACTACAGAAGGTTTATTGAAAATTTTTCAAGGATTGCTGCGCCCTTGACTTCCTTGACCAAGAAGAAAGAAAAATACATTTGGGGCCCGAAGCAGCAAGAGTCCTTTGAAATACTGAAGCAGAAGCTAAGTAACGCACCTGTGTTGACCTTACCTGAGGGTACAGATGAATTCGTAGTTTACTGCGATGCATCACACACGGGCATGGGGTGTGTGCTTATGCAGAAGGGCAAGGTGATTGCCTATGCTTCAAGGCAATTAAAGGTGCATGAAAAGAATTACACCACCCATGATTTGGAGTTGGGTGCCGTTGTATTTGCACTTAAGTTGTGGAGGCACTACCTTTATGGTATTAAATTTGTGATTTATTCTGATCACAAAAGCCTCCAGCACCTGTTCAACCAGAAGGAATTGAACATGAGACAACGCCGTTGGATGGAAACCCTGAATGATTATGACTGCGAAATCAGGTACCATCCCGGCAAGGCGAATGTAGTCGCCGATGCATTGAGCAGAAAAGAAAGGGTAAAACCCATTCGAATCAATGCCAAGAGCATTGAAGTTAAAAATAATTTGATTGAAAGGATTTTGGCTGCACAGCGAGAGGCTGTGTTGGAAGCTAATTATCCTAATGAAAAGCTGGGGGTAACTGCGGAGCAGTTGACTCTTAGCAAGGATGGAATTCTTAGGCTGAATGGACGTATATGGGTTCCGATTTATGGGGGACTACGAGATGTTGTTCTCCAGGAAGCCCATAGTTCCAAATACTCAGTCCATCCTGGTGCTGATAAAATGTACCAAGACTTAAAGGCAAATTATTGGTGGATAGGCTTGAAAAAGTCTGTAGCCGCCCATGTAGCAAAGTGCTTGACTTGTGCTCAAGTCAAAGCCGAGCACCAAAAGCCGTCTGGCTTGCTACAACAGCCTGAACTTCCCGAGTGGAAGTGGGAATGCGTAACTATGGACTTCATAACCAAGTTACCCAAAACCAGGAAAGGAAACGATACAATATGGGTCATAGTCGATAGGCTGACTAAATCAGCTCATTTTCTACCCATTAAGGAGACGTATAGCTCCGATATGTTAGCCCAACTTTATGTTGACAAGATTGTAGCCTTACACGGCATACCTGTGTCTATTATTTCCGACAGGGATACTAGATACACATCTCACTTCTGGAAGAGTTTCCAGCAATCTTTGGGCACGCGTTTAAATTTTAGTACGGCTTACCATCCACAGACGGACGGTCAAAGTGAGCGTACTATCCAAACGCTAGAAGACATGCTTCGTGCATGTGCGATCGATCTAGGTGGTAACTGGGATAAGAACCTACCCCTGATCGAATTCTCCTACAATAATAGCTACCACACCAGCATAAAGGCTGCGCCTTTTGAGGCATTATATGGTAGGAAATGTAGATCGCCTGTTTGTTGGGCGGAAGTAGGAGAGGTCCAATTGTCGGGACCAGAGATTGTTTTCCAGACAACGGACAAGATTGTCCAGATACGGGAACGTCTCAAGGCTGCCCGCGATAGGCAGAAGAGCTACGCTGATCCAAAGCGTAAGGATTTTCACTTCGAAGTAGGTGAAAAGGTATTACTTAAGGTGTCACCCTGGAAGGGGGTGATGCGTTTCGGCAAGAAGGGCAAGCTGAGTCCGAGATACATAGGGCCTTTTGAGGTCATTGAACGAGTCGGATCAGTTGCCTATAAACTGAACTTGCCTGAAGAGCTCAATGGAATTCACAATGTGTTCCACATCTGCAATCTCAAAAAGTGCTTCGCCGACGAATCGTTGGTGATACCACACACAGATGTGCATATAGATGAGAGCTTAAAGTTCATAGAAAAACCCTTGTCGATTGAAGATCGACAGGTGAAGAAGCTTCGCAGAAAGCACGTACCGATTGTAAAAGTCAAATGGGATGCTCGTAGAGGTCCTGAATATACGTGGGAAGTCGAAGCTACAATGAAAGAAAAATACCCTTACTTATTTGAGTAAATCTCGGGTCGAGATTTATTTTAAGGGGGTGAGGATGTAACACCTCGAAATTTTGTGTCCAATGATATGATAACACGTGTCATTTGTTCACACGTGGCATCTATAATAAATAAAGGACTAATTTTGACAAACCTTGAAAGTATATAAATTCGAGGGTTATAAATGTCAACAAGGGTAAATATACTGTATAGTATCCCTAAATAATGCTTAAACCTTCAAACGAATAAATTATAGATCGTACAAATATAAAACGCGGAAGAAAGTGAGAGATTACAAACTACAGGGGTTAACTGTGTCAACATGTTTAATAATACCTCTGAGTGACCCTTTAACGTTCCCAAGACTTTGTAACGGTATTATACCCTCACTAAAATAATATATATGAATTTCGCGAAGTTTCGATATGAAACGAGAAAGATACGATCGAATTCGTAGAAGAAGGGTTAAAAGCGTCAACAATGAAAGCTAAGGCTTTCCAATATAAATAATAAATAAACCGGGGACTTAATAATGCGGGTAATTAACACGAGGCCCCTATCGGTAAATAACCGAGGGCCAAACCGCAAAGTTACCCCTTCAAATCCGAAAGGTCAGGCAAATCATTACGAAAGATTTCGTTATTAATGGCCCGATTCTGATAATCATGACAAAAGATTTAAAAATCCTGAAATATTAACCTTAGGCGACCCGCGTGAAGTTTCAACATAAGTTGAGGCGGGCCGCGAGCCTCCTCTATTTCGCGTCTGATTTTTGAACTTTAGGCGACCCGCGTTAAAATGGCATGGAACTCCCATGCGGGCCGCGTAAAGTGCCCAGATGCAGAAAAATGGTAACTACTTGGCTTTTGGAACTTGTGAACGATTATGCATGTAATTATGGGGCATGGGCACCCTACAAATGACCCATACATTTAGGGGACAACTACCCATCAGCTCTGGACTGATAGTAGAGCTTGTAATGATCATAAGTGGCCTTCTTTGGCTATAAATAGCCACTTCTTGTGCATTACCAATCACACAACTCAAAAACACTTATAACTGATCATTCAAGGGCTCTCTAGCTTTCCCTTCTGTTCTCTCATCAAGAGTTAACTTCTGTAAGTCGTTCATGACCATTTTGGTTTCACATTTCCATAGTTATAGCCTATAAACGCAACCGTCGTAACTAACGGTTGTCATTGCAATATCTTGCAAACGGTTCAGTCTTATGACGAATCAAAGGTGGTTATGAGTTGGTATTTATGCGGGTATTAAACCTCTAAAAGGGTTCCCCCTGATCACCACTCTAACTATGTCAATTATCGAGTCAAACGCGCGGTTAAAAAGTCAACAGAAAGCTATTTTAGCGATTTATGCATAATCTGTAATATATATGTTATGGAACCTGTTTTGATAGTCATAAAACATGATAATAAGTATATAAACATGTTTGCGCTCGTTTGAATCGATCATTTACCATATAGAACCGTTTCGGAGCCGAATGTCGCAAAAGTTTGACTTTTGCTTTGACTTCAGTTCTGACCCATTTTAGTGAGGTATAAATATACCTTAGGACTCTCTTAGGACCAGGTCACATATTGGTAATAACCTCTGTGGTCGGTTCATGAGTTATCCGAGTCTTTTGCGCAATTCCGTCATTCACCTAAAAGTTGACCGTAACGACCTTTTAAAATTAAAACGAGTATTTCGGACACGTGAACGGACCAAAACCTTGCTTGTTAAATTATAAGCATGTCCCTGAAGTTTCACGTCAATCCGAGGTCTAGAATGAGAGTTATGCTAAAAGGCGCACTTTTAAGAAAGTTTTGTAATTAACGGCGCAATTAGCATAACGCCCATCTAACCCAAGTTTTCGTCACCAAAACTTTTACCCACTGTGGTGAAATAATATTTTGGGAATTTTAAAGATTTTTAATAATTTTTACCTTGCTCATAACCTGCGGTTATGGCTACGGTTCGGTTAATACCGAATATGCCCTTTTTGGCCAAAACGGGAGTTCTACAAGGTCTTTTGACCCGATTCCAGTTGCCACTGGTTTTAAATAATAAATAAAGTATTTTAAGCTTTATAAGCTGTTCGGGAAACTCAGATTTCCTGTAGAACTCGAAAATCCCTTTTAAAGTCTTTAAAATGACCGAAAAGCCCCTACGGGGCATAATATAAACTTAAACTCGTTACGGGCATTACGGAAGGTATCCTACTGATACCAAAATACTTTTAAGGCATATTGACTTAGGAAATAAGCGTACGACTCTTATGGTTAACCGTTTCGCCTATTTGCGCACACGGTACGGCCCACGGAACTAGTTTTCGTGCAATAGCCGATATGGGTCAAATTATACTATTTGAACCCCAAAATCCAGGGTATGAACTATAAATCCATATAAAACAAGTCTCTGAACTTGTTGGGTCCAAATCATACTCCATTCCCGGTTTTCGCCTTTTCGTGCGAATTAACCATATCTAAATATCGGAATCAACCGGTTTAAGCTACGGCTAATACAAGGACCGTTAGGATTCTAAGAGGTTAATTAAAACCTTCGTTCCAGATTAGGAGCCCCAGTAAAAGCTATCGGTGACTTGATCTAAATTAAGGATTAATACTTGCAAAGGTAAATACTTTAACTTATTTCCCCTATATGGGCTTGGGTTACGGTATATTAATACCGCTTGATTGAGCATTATATAATTCCATCGCTTAGGTGGTTAATTGATTAAATATGATCGGCTCATTTAAACAGTTTTGTTGCTTATAAGCCTTTGGGGGGTTTAATGACCGTTGTCCCGGATATCCTCGGCATCATTTTACGAAATGGCCACGACCATCGACATCCCGGTGTAGGCGTACACCCGGTATAAAGTGTCGACATTAAAAACTAAAAGACGTAGCCGTTGGTTTCTGTACTACGGTTTTACGCAAACGTGGTGTGTCTATAAATCTTTAACCCGGCACGACCCGGGCTACTGAACGCATAAAAGAACATGTAAAACGTTCACAAGATCATTATGAATTTTCCCAAGTTATAAAAGAGTTTGTGCCTTGTGCATTCAAATCAATTTTAATAAACATTTTCAAATGTGTCAGTTGAATGTATTTACCAGTGTAAACTGACGTATTTTCCCCAAAAAGATTAAGTGCAGGTACCTAAACGTAATTGGCTGGTATTAGCTCCCTAGCGTCGGGATAAGCCTCGCAAGCTTGATTGCAGTATCTAATGGAACAATATTTTATATTTACTTACGATCCGCTGTGGATATATCCAACCCCTGTAATACATTTTGATATTACAATCAGAGGTTGAAATTTATATTTATCTTATGCTTCCGCTGTGCATTATATAATTGTGTGGTTTAACTATATTGTTGCCAACATCGTCACGGTAATCCCCCACCGGGCCCACCGGTGAGACACGTGGAAATCGGGGTGTGACAATCCACTGAGTGAAACTTTGGCCCATTCGGACATCAGATCAAACAAGTCCATCCAGACTATAGACATTGTTCATCCGTCACATTCATCCATCCAGATATAACAGTTTATTTGATAATTGCTCGAGTCTATTCGTCAAATTGAGTGTGAAGATTTATTCAGATTCTTGAGAATTCACAATTGTCCATCATTCATACGCTTCGAGTGGTTTAAGTGTTTGATTTAAAAAGAGTTGCTAAATAGTTTGTTTGAATTGTTTGAAGGTAAAAATACAAGGTGCAAAAATCAAGAAGTGATTCGAAGATGTCAAACATAAGATATGGAGTTAAATAGAGTCGAGAGGAACGTGAGGCGAGAATGTATTTGAGTGATGTGTACGATGCTTACAAGGAAGCAAAGTGGGCAAACAGGTAGAGTGTTGAGAAAGAATGCTTCGTTGATCCTCAAGGAAAGCCGACAGTTGATCCAGATAAAGTTGATTTTGAAGCATTAGTTGCTACAATACCGACTATGGGGGTTTGGTGTAAAGGTCTTGAAGAGATTCCGAACTACAAGAAAAAGGTAGACGAAGGAATCAAGAAGGTGATTTATGCCAGTCTAGAGAAGAAGAAGAAGACGGTTGAGGAAATCGTAGATGAAAGTAAGAAGATGGTAGATGAGGTAAAGAAAGCTGATGAGAGAGCTGAAGAAGCTGTTGCTGAGAAAAAGCAGGTGATTGAGAAAGATCAGATTCAAAAGGCGAAAGAAGCCACGGTGCCAAACATTGAGGTAACAACTCAAACTGAATCTTCTGAAATGTTAAATAAAACTGATCATAAAAACTGCTGAACAGTGTAAGAAATGCATGGAAACGTGCAAAGCTTGTACTGAAAAGGATAACAATCTAAGATCCAGAAACATTGAATTCACTAAAATAGAAAAGATTTTCAAAGAAAAGGGTAATGAAATGATTGAAAATGAAAGGGTTTTGAAACAAAAAGAAGAAGAGCTGATACTGAAATGTGAAAATCTTGAAAAAGAAAACAAACAGGTGAAAGAAAAGTGTTCAGCTGCTTGCAACGAATGTGTTCCAAAAGATAAAACTATTCAAGGATTACAAAAAGAATATAATGTAATGAAATTTTCATATCACACTGTAAAAGAGGCTTATGAAACTTTGAAAAGTAGAGTCAAAAGTCTGGATGACAGATTGTTTGCATGCCTGAAAACAACCAAATTTCTTGAAGCAAGATATGAAGGAAAACAAATAGTTTAAATAACTACATTGATGAAGTTGCTAAACTTAAATAAGAACTGGCTGATAAAGAAAAATTGGTTAACAAACTTCAAAGTTATCATGCTTCTTCATACATTTTAGAAAGAATTTTCAACATCACACCCGATGGGAAAGAGTCAGAAAAGAACAAAAAGGGAATTGGGTCAGAATAACATCAGGTTCCACCACCGTTGGAGAATAATTATACATTCTATGATGGCGAGAAGGTGGAAAAAGCAATGAACATGGTTGACCAATTACCTGACAACATCGATTTGACTTACACCAAATCTGATGATCTTGATGATTCAGAGGTTGTAGGTAAGGTTGTTGAAAGTGTTCTAGCAGATGAGTCTACCAAAACAGATAAGTCTGAATCACTAGATGAAAATGAGGGAAGTTTTCATGACAGTTATCTTAAAAATTCAAAATCTGAGAATGTTGTGAATGATGATTCAAAAGGATTGGTTTATACCATGATTGGATCGGACAAATTATTCTCAGATATTGAAGTCCCGATTCAGAATGTGATTTCGGATAAAATTGATAAAATTTTCAAATTGGTAGAAATTGAAAAGTCCGAAATTTCAAAATTTGTTAGGAAGAGCAAGAAAACTTTTTATAACAAACCGAGCTACAAAAAGAAGAACATGAGGGCTGGGTTGGGTTATAAGAAGAAACAAAACCAAAAGAAACAATTTGGAAAGACATGTCTTCATAAAACGATGAACTTTGTTCATGGAACAAGTTCTAAGGAAGAGAAAGAACTCCAATTTAGACGACAGTCTAATGAAGAGTTCTATGCTCAAAAGAAAAAGTAACAACAACAGGTGAAAGATGTTTGAAAGAGAACATGCTTTAAATGTGATCAAACTGGACATCTTGTTCGCTAGTGTCCAAATCTGAAGTCTGTTGGTGTTGAGAAGAAAAAGAAGTCTGATGTTGTGAATCAGAATTCAACCAAGTTTGAAACTAAACAAACTTGGAAACCAAAGAGTTCAAATACTGAATCATAACAAACTTTGAAACCAGTGACACCCAGATTGCGGACAACACAAAGTTGGAAAACAACTCTTGATATGACAAAACCACACCAGTTTTGGAAACCAAAAGATCTTCAAAATCAAAATAGTCAAAATGAATCAAGATTTTATAAAAGAAATGTTTCAAAAGGTCAAATCTGGGCGGTCAAACAACAAAAAGTTTCAGTTGATGAGAAAATTAAAGATAATGTTTTGAAAAGAATAAACAAAACTATCCAATTCTACCTGGAAAGACTCATGTTCAGTTATGTAACGCCCTGCGTCCCTAAACTTTCACCTTTTTAACAAGTTTAGTCCCTATACTATGTGAAACTTTACACTATGTGAAACTATGTGAAACTATGTGAAACTAGAGACTTGATACTTGAATCTTGAAACTTTGAATCTAGACTCTTGACTCTTGATGCTTGATACTTATTAAACACTATTAATCTTGAATCTTGAAACTTGATACTTGATACTTAATACTAGATACCTGATTCTTGAAACTAGAGACTTGATACTTGATTCGTGAAACTAGAGGCTTGATACTCTTGATACTTATGGAACGAGAAACTTTGAAACATCGTAGACTTGAAACATAGAAACTTTTGTGTTAATTATATAATCTTGTCATGTAATGATAGTACACAATAATACGCAACGCAATGCTTAATCTAACACGCAAAACGACCCAAAGTCGGAAAAGTAGCCAAACAGATTGGACTGTCTGAATGGACATCCGATCGGAAGGCCATTCGACCGGCACACTTGCACCGCCTTAGCTTCTCTACACTATAAATACCCCTGTCACATCACTTGATATGACAGCCTCCTCCGACCTAGATGCACACTCTCGTTCTAAGGCACTTTTCTTCCATTTTCAAGCGATTCTTGTAAGTTTTCTTCATTATTCTTGTACAACTATCATCAATATACACTTTCTTACTTGATTCTTCACCAAAATCTCACTTTTCACTGTAAAATCACTAAGATTTGGGCTCTTGAGGGTGACGTCATCATGGCAGTTGTATAATCTGATGTGTGATGTCATTCCGTCAAGATTTAGTCCAGATCTAAGAGGTTTCTACGTGTTTTACTACAAATCTTTACTTAATCTAAATGTTTTCGATTAAATTCATGTTTTTCTTCAAACCTTCTTAACTTTATACTCAAATCGGTGGAACCTAGACTCAAAACAGGCCTTAGGATTTGTTTCTTACTCTGGAGTCGGCTCAATAACAGATCTCCACCGGAGAAGATGACCGGGTTACGGGTAAGACATGAAACTCCGTCAAGAACAGTCATCCGATCGGACGGGGTGATTCCCGTCCGATCAGACAAGCTGAAGCTTGGTGGGTTTCGTTGTCTTGATACGTTACCACGTCGTCTTCGCTAACTCAAACTTAGAATTTTTCGAAGGTTGCAAAGGAACCAGATAACAACAGTCGAACGACTGTCCGATCGAACGGTCATTCGACCGCACGATATGTTTCCCATAACCTTTGACGCTTAAACTATTTGAATCAAGCTTTTAAACCATTAAACTTTCACTCGAACAGTCCTCCGATCCAACGGTCATCTATCCGGATGACCATCCGATCGAACGACTTGAATCTTTACTAAAACGAAGACTTCAAAGTTTGAATCTAATTACAAAACTCACCTATTGATCAAATGACCATTCGATCGAATGGTCATCTGTCCGGATGACCATCCGATCGGATGGGGGTCTATCTAATCCAAAAGGTCATCCGACCGGATGACCATCCGTCTGGATGGCCATCCGATCAGAGAACCTGTCTGACACTTTGCACAATTCGACATTCTGTTCAACGCTTACGCTGTTAAAGCTATAATCAGGCTAACTCCAGCGCTCCCTTCAATCCATTAGTCGGTGTCGATACTTAGCAGTCACTGTGAGTATACTCGATCCCTTTATGTTTTAAACACTTTTGGGATGCAACATGTATTCTATAAACTTGACACTTGACACTTGAAACTATTTGAAACTTACTCTATCCGCTGTAAACATGGAAACTTGATACTTGGAAACTTGAGACTTTTATGCTATGTGAACGTTTAATCCTTGTGTGTAGTTTCACCTTAACAATGGTAGCGCTATAGGGGTAATGCACCTCCCCGTTAGTCTTTGGGGTATTGTTAGGAGGAGACATTCTTTTGCTTTCCTTGAGTCTTGGGAAAGCGGTTAACGCATTGGAAACTTGGGCTATCACTTGGACTGCGTTTAATAGCATGGTGAAACTTTTTATATGTTAACATGCTGGATATGAGGCTTTTAAACTATTATACTACTATGTACTCAAACTTGTATACTCGCCAACATTTTGTTGATATATTTTAATACATGTTGCAGGTTGATAGCAGCCGAGGAACAAGAATCAAGCTAGGATTGATGCTTAGAAACTCACCTAGTTAAATTTCAAAAAGACTTGAACAATATTTTGGATTATTTTGTAATTGATACTATTGTGGTTTGGTGCTTAGACTATTTATTTCATGAAACTTGATTAATCTATATTGAAGTTTTAGTGTTATGGAAACTCATGAGCAATCTGAACGCTTAGTGCCGCGCCCCGATGTTTCCGCCATCGGTTGGGGTGTGACAGATTGGTATCAGAGCCATAACTATAGGGAATTAGGAAAAGTAGGAATGCTTTGCCTAGTCTATAGTTCTAGGAAACTTGACTCTTATCAGTTGTTTAAGACTTATGCATTCTACTGTATTTGCTTCCTAGCAACACATTTCCTGTTAAACTTACATGCCTTTCCTAAGGCTGACACAATATACACTTGGATACTTTGAAAATGCTACTATGCAATGTTTTTTTGTTTTGCACAAGATTTACCCTCAAGTCAGGAGTGACGTCCGAACCTTGACGGGAAATTTCCATAATATATTCTAGTAGGTCTTATCTTTTGATAAGTACCGACACTATTAGGGCACGAAGTTGTCAAGATAGAGGTGAAACTCACACCTTGATAACTAGTCCCACTCCTTGATTTTTCTGTCTCGCCAAGGTCTCGAAATTCTCAGTCTATTAGTCTCAGTCTATTAGGAACGTGTAATGATCGAAAGGACAAATATCATAGGCCTAACATCGATGACGTATTTGTCCAAGTAAGTCAAGGCACATTGCCTCAATTTGACAGGGGTTCGATTCACTTTGGTTAGTCAACGTTCCTCTACCCGGAACAATCCTATGTTTTATGAGCCTATCTTTTATGATGGTTTTAAACTTGATTCTTTGTTCATTTCGAGACTTTTATACAAATTGCACGTATCTCCGCAATCTAAAACATTAATCATAATCTCTCAGGATCGAACTAAATTAATAAAGCTTTATTCATCATGTTAAGCTATGTGGGGATCTTGATTAAACTGTGTGGAAACATGATTGGATGTGATGCTATGTGAAACTACTTGTGTAATCTATGTGTAATGTGTTGTTGTGGGTAGCAAAACACTATATGTAACATGGCACCGAATGACGAGACGAAAGTAACATGGATGAAACATGGGGGATACACCGCTGGTACTTCCTATATATAAGTGTTTCCGACATGTTACCAACTTTTGTACCATGTGCCATGCGAAATTTGGTGTTTTGCAGACCGGTGATGAGAATGTTGAAACGTTGAGCTATGTGAAACTACTTGCTTAATCTATGTGTACCCTAATGCATATGTGTTTTTGTGAGTGGCAAAATACAATACGTAGCCTAGCACCGAAGACGAGACGGACGTGACATGCCCGAAACATGGTGGATACGCCGCTGGTACTTCCTATATATAAGTGTTTCTGACATGTTACCGAACTTTCGTACAACGTTTATGCGAAAACTCTTTGTATTTTCATTGATTTTGGTACTTATTTGAGTTGTTTGTGAAAATACAGGTCCGGGCTTCGGCCCGGTGATGAAACTGAAGCTTTTGGAGCAAAATAGAGCTAAAATGGTGCATTCCAGCAAACTGCCAGATATGGCACTACCGTGCCAAACAGTGGCACGACCGTGCCAAGCCTCCCGACGTCGGCACTCTCGATCAGCACTAGCACCCAGCAGCCAAATCTTCAAAATCAAGGGAAGCACGACCGTGCCAATCAGTGGCATGACCGTGCCAAGTCAATCTTAGCCTCTGATCAGCCTGTTTCCGAGAACGAGGTGACTGTTACCGAGCACTACCGGCTCGCACGACCAGAGGATCTCCGAGCACGGTCGTGCGACCTCGGGAACATTTGAGCGCGATTTTTCCGAAAATGGTAGCTTGCTTGGTCAACACTCAAGAAAGTGGCTCTGACACTTGCCAAGCACGACCGTGCCAAAAGGTGGCATGGTAGTGCCAAACGCCCAGCAGTTTAAATACGAGTTTCTAGCTCATTTGCAAGGGAGTTGGAGCATTTTGGTGACTTTTTCTCTCAAGAATCTGGTCTTGGAAGCTTGTTGGAGCCAAGAAGGAGCCTTGAAGAAGATTAAACCACTTGAAGATCTACTCAAACACCATTTAATTCTTGTCTTTGACTTGGTTAGCTTACTACATTATGAACAATTTATGTTTATTTATGCTTGATTTGGTAGTTATGAGCCTTGTAGGCTAAACATTTGTGTTGTCTAAACTATGTTGAAGCTTATGAACATGTGATAATATGGAAGTAGATGTGATGATTGTTCTTGTTAATCTTCATGTTGTCATTTGATTTTGTTCTTGGAGTTCATATGCATGCTTAAAGTTCTTGTTCTTGAATGTTTGCTCATAAGTATTTACATGTTGTGTTGGAAAGCCCATGTAGAGATTATGATTATTGAATCTTGTTAACTTGTTAGTATGATTCATAGCATGAAACTAGGAATGGTGAGTGCTAATATGATATGAACAATGATTTGAGCTTGTGTGTGAATTCTTGCATCTAGATTTGGAAAGATCAAAAGTATGTTTATATGAATTCTATAGTTTGTGTTCATGTTTGGTTGATGATTTAGGCCAAGGTTGTTAGCTAGCATGACCATGCTTGTGGTTCATATCAAGAACATGGTGATAGTGCCAACTACTTAAAACCAAGTTAGGGTGATTAGTGTGTTTCTCATATAGTTTTCCCTAATTTGTAGAGTTAGGAGTTTTGACAAATGAATAACTCATCATTAAAGATTAACATCAACTTAGCAAGTGAGCTTAAAGGAATAATTTTTAGGTGATTAGAATGTTAATTCATTTTTAATTTTCCTAAGAATTATAAACTAGGAAGCCTTGATTGGGGACTTAGTTAAAATTGGAGCTTGCATCATCACAATCCCTTCCTCCTTGTTGTCACATGTGAATAAGTGGATACTTAGTTTAGGCAACCTTTCTTAGTTATTGTTATTTGTTAGAAATTTTAGTAGTTTATTTATTCTGCATGATAAGTTAGAAAAACCAATCCAATCATTTGAAAAGGCTTTGAAGTAACAAAAGTTTAGTATCGAGACACCGCATCCACGGATTGATATCCGGTTCTTACCGATTAGCTATATTACCACCCGACGGGTACACTTGCCCTTTGTGTGTGTAGTTAGTTTCTAGGTGAAAAACCATTTTAAAACTAAATTTGTGTGAAGAAAAACTCAATTAAAAATATATATAATTCACGCACATCAAGTTTTTGGCGCCGTTGCCGGGGATGCGGTCTTCTTGAAAACGATTCGAGTTACTTATTTAGCCATTGTGAAAAGTGTACAAAGTTTTTGTCTACTTGTTTTATTTGCCTTTGCTTGATTATTTGAAAAAAAAAATTGATTATTTGCTAGTTGTTTTTATTTTTGTATATATTTTTTGTGCATTGTGCTCCTTATTCCCTACAGGTTGTGCATGTCCTCAACCCCTGCTACTGATATCGTTGAGCCTTCAGCGAAGCCGGAGCGTGATCTTCACCGGAGACTGCGGGAGCGGTTTCGCGTAGTAGCCGAGGCGATTGATACAGAGCAGCGGACGACGACACCTTCTACGAGGTTCGGGTAGACATGGCGGACGCGGAGGAGAATAGGATCTTGAATGAAATTGGAAAACCGTCACTCGATGGTTTGCCTGCGAGCATCAATGCACCGACAATCGACAATAATAATTTCGAGATCAAGGCTGGCACCATATCGATGTTGCAGAATGCGGTGCAGTTTTATGGCAAGGATCACGAGGATCCTAGTGTTCACATCGCGGGTTTTCTAGAGGTTTGTGCCACATTTAGGATTCGTGATGCATCAGCGGATGCTATCCGCCTTCGGCTCTTTCCGTTTTCCTTACGGGATGGAGCCAAGGAGTGGCTTCTTTCACTTCCAGCTGGATCTATCACTACATGGAATCAATTAGCTGAGAAGTTCCTTCAGAAATATTTCCCTCCAGAGAAAACTGTTCGGTTGAGAACCAAGATTCTGAACTTTCGTCAGGACGAGGACGAGTCCCTATACGAGGCATGGGAGCGTTTCAAAGAGCTTATGAGAAAGGTCCCACATCACGGGTTGCCCAAGTGGCAACAGTGTCAGATCTTCTACCATGGTTTGGACAGTCAGGGACAGATGATGATTGATACATACTCGGGTGGTGATATCGGCACGAAAAATGCCACCGAGGCATTTGAGATTCTTGAAAAGTGTGCCGCGAAAAACCGGATGCAACAGCCCCCGAGGGGAAAGAGTTCTCGGCAGGGAGTTCATCATGTGGACGACTACACAGCCATGACAGCACGTATGGATGCCTTGTCTTTGAAATTTGATCGAGTGATGGAAATGCACTCGAGAGGTTCTTCGAGTGGGGGAGCATATCAGGTAGGTGATTTTCCGACGGGAGATATGTCACACGAGCATGTTGATTTCATGGGAAACCAATATCGTCCTCAAAACAATCCCTACAGCAATACTTATAATCCGGGGTGGAAGAATCATCCAAACTTTAGTTGGAAGCCCGATGCTTCTAACCAGCATCCACCCGGATTCGCTCCACGTCCCACAGCTCCGACCCATGGAGCATATGGTCCACCTCGTCCTCAGCAGCCGCCTCCTTCTAGTGATCCTAGTGTGCATGATATGCTTAGTCAAATCTTAGCTGGTCAAAACACTCAAAAAGCGGAGAATGAGAAGCGTTTTAGGGAGTATGACGGGCGTTTCACGAGGCACGAGGGTGAGTTGAGAAGCCAAAAGGCTTCCATGCAGGCCATTGAGAACCAAGTTGGCCAGATTGCCAAGATGTTGTCTGAGAGACAACAGGGGGGCCTTCCGAGCAACACAGAGCAAAATCCAAATGCTACAGCAAAGGCCATCACGTTGAGGAGCGGCAAGACCGCTCAAGCCATCCCTCCGGCTGTTTCAGAAAAGCCAGTCGATGACGAGGAGGTTGATGAGGAGATTGAGGCTGAGTCTCCGGGTGAGGTGCAACAGAGGCGAGTCCCAGCAAGTACCGCACGACCCAAGGAGCCAGTGAGAGAGTATGTCCCTCCCATTCCATATCCGGGGAGGTTGAAGAAGCAGAAAATGGAAGAACACTATGGTAAATTCCTCGAGCTTTTTAAGCAACTTCATATAAATTTACCATTTGTCGAGGCACTTGCTCAAATGCCTAAGTATGCCAAGTTTCTGAAGGATATCCTATCCAACAAAAAGAAACTTGAGGAGCTTTCGCAAGTGACCTTGAATGAGGAGTGTTCAGCGGTTCTTCAGAACAAACTACCGAAGAAGATGAATGATCCTGGGAGTTTCACTATCCCGTGTTTGATCGGTAGTTTGTCGGTCAGCAATGCGTTGGCTGATCTTGGAGCTAGCATAAACCTCATGCCATATGCGGTTTTTGCTAAGCTAGACTTGGGAGAGCCCAAGCCGACTCGTATGAGCATTCAGCTAGCCGACCGTTCAATGAAGTACCCTCGAGGCATAGTTGAGAATATGCTGGTGAAAATCGACAAGTTTGTCTTTCCTGTCGATTTCGTGATTCTGGACATGGATGAGGATAAAAACGTTCCCCTTATCTTAGGTCGCCCATTCCTAGCCACTGCGAGAGCCTTGATTGATGTCTGCACTGGTAGACTTACTCTCAGAGTTGATGATGAGGAGGTTACCTTTGATATAGGGAAATCCATGCAACACTCACAGAGTCAGGATGATACACTCTACTTCATTGAGACTATCGATACTTATGTGAGTGATCATCTTCATGCTACATTCGAGGAGGATGTTATGGACACACAGCTGCTTGGAGGGGAGACTTTTGGTTCACCTAGTGTGGACCGAATGGTTGAGGAGGTGACCTGTCTGATAGGTCACGCATCTCCCCCGTGTCCCGAGGTATTTGAGGTTGTGGATCGCGTGACTGAGCCTAAAGCACGCCCTTCTATTGAGGATCCACCTTCGGTTGAGCTTAAGGAGCTCCCAGATCATTTGGAGTATGCTTTCTTGGAGGGTGAGACTCATCTGCCCGTTATCATTTCTGCTGGGTTGTCGAAGGAAGAAAAGGATCGATTGCTTGAAATCCTGAAGCAGCACAAGAAGGCGATTGCTTGGAAGATTATGGATATAAAAGGGATCAATCCATCCTTTTGTACCCATAAGATCTTGATGGAGGAGGACTTTAGACCTGTAGTACAGCATCAGAGGCGTTTGAACCCCAACATGCAGGAGGTTGTGAAGAAAGAGGTCATCAAACTACTTGATGCAGGTTTGATATACCCGATCTCTGATTCACCGTGGGTTAGCCCTGTACAGGTAGTCCCGAAGAAAGGAGGCATGACAGTGGTGACTAATGAGAAAAACGAGTTGATTCCTACTCGTACTGTCACCGGATGGAGAGTTTGCATTGGCTACCGCAAACTCAATGATGCCACGAGGAAGGATCATTTCCCACTCCCTTTCATTGATCAGATGTTGGAGAGGTTGTCGGGAAGGATGTACTACTGCTTCCTTGATGGTTTTTCAGGATATTTTCAGATTCCCATCTCTCCTGAGGATCAGGAGAAGACGACATTCACATGTCCCTATGGCACATTCGCCTACCGGCGGATGCCCTTTGGACTGTGCAATGCCCCGGCCACATTTCAGAGATGTATGGTGGCCATTTTTCACGACATGATCGAGGACTCCATGGAGGTTTTCATGGATGATTTTTCTGTGTTTGGAAGTTCTTTTGATCAGTGTCTCGGGAATCTGAAAAGGATGTTGGCTAGATGTGAAGAAGCCAACCTTGTGTTAAACTGGGAGAAATGCCACTTCATGGTGAAGGAGGGCATTGTGCTTGGGCACAAGATTTCACAGGCGGGGCTCGAGGTTGACCGAGCCAAACTCGAGACTATTTCAAAGCTCCCGCCTCCCACATCCGTGAAATCTATTAGGAGTTTTCTGGGTCATGCAGGTTTCTACCGGCGATTCATAAAGGACTTTTCCCAAATCGCCCGTCCCATGACTCAACTCCTCGAGAAGGATGCCCAGTTTGTTTTCTCCGATGAATGCCTTCGGGCATTTGAGTTGTTGAAGGAGAAGTTAGTGAAAGCCCCGATCATGGTTGCCCCCGACTGGGAGCTGCCATTTGAGTTGATGTGTGATGCGAGTGATTTCGTAGTCGGGGCTGTCTTGGGTCAAAGGAAAGATAAACACTTTCACCCGATTTACTATGCGAGCAAGACCTTGAATGACGCTCAGGAGCACTACACCACGACAGAGAAAGAGCTCCTAGCTGTGGTCTTTGCTTTCGATAAGTTTCGGTCATATCTTGTCCTTTCCAAGACCATTGTGTACACGGATCATGCAGCTCTTCGGTACCTTTTTAGCAAGCAGGATGCTAAACCGAGACTGATACGTTGGATTTTGCTGCTGCAAGAGTTTGACATCGAAATCCGTGATAAAAAAGGGGCTGAGAATTTAGCAGCCGATCATCTGTCTCGACTTGAGCATTCCGAGGAAAAGGAAACTCGTGGGCCTAGCATCAATGACAATTTCCCCCACGAGTTCCTCATGAGGATCGAGACTAGTGATGATTCCCCATGGTTTGCTGACTTTGCAAACTACTTAGCTAGTGGCATCCTGATCAAGGGGATGACCCACCAGCAGAAGCGAAAGTTCTTTGCGGATGTCAAGCATTACTTCTGGGATGACCCTTACTTATTTAGGGTAGGAGCGGATCGGATGATCCGGCGATGCGTGTATGGTGACGAGGCGAGGGACATTTTACGCCACTGTCACGAGGGACCCACGGGAGGCCACCACGGAGCGAACAACACGGCGAGGAAAGTGTTTGATGCCGGATTCTTTTGGCCGACTATTTTCCGTGATGCCCATGAGTGGGTGAGGTCCTGTGATGCTTGCCAGAGGGCGAGCAACATTTCTGCACGCCATGAGATGCCACAAAACGGCATCCAAGTTTGTGAGGTTTTTGACGTATGGGGGCTAGACTTCATGGGCCCCTTTCCGACCTCTTTTGGCAACCGCTACATCCTAGTCGCTGTTGATTACGTTTCAAAGTGGGCTGAAGCACAAGCTTTGCCCACTAACGATGCGAGGGTAGTGGTGCGGTTTTTGAAAAAGCTGTTTGCTCGCTTTGGTGCCCCGAAGGCATTGATTAGTGACCGTGGGACGCATTTCTGTAATGCGCAGCTTGAGAAAGCATTGTCCCGATATGGTGTACAACATCGATTCTCCACACCATATCATCCGCAGACGAGCGGACAGGTCGAGGTTACTAATCGGGGTATCAAGCGGATTCTAGAGAAGACGGTTAATTCTAGCCATAAGGATTGGTCCGAGAAATTGGACGATGCACTGTGGGCTTTTCGGACAGCCTACAAGACTCCTATAGGCACCACACCGTTTAAATTGGTCTATGGGAAGTCTTGTCATTTGCCTGTTGAACTCGAGCACAAAGCATACTGGGCTTTGAAGACAGTTAATCTTGACATGGCTGCTGCGGGTGAAAACAGGTTTGTGCAGATTCATGAGGTTGAGGAGCTTCGCCACGATGCGTATGAAAGCTCCAAGCTGTACAAGGAACGTACGAAGACGCTCCATGATGCCCGCTTGAAGGACAAGAAAGAATTCCGAGTGGGCGATCGTGTGTTGTTGTACAATTCGCGTCTCAAGTTGTTTCCTGGCAAGCATAAATCTCGATGGTCGGGTCCCTACACTGTGCGGTCAGTGTTTCCTTACGGGACCGTGGAGATAGGCCATGAAGATGGCCGGTTGTTTAAAGTCAACGGGCATAGGTTAAAGGCTTATGTTGGAGGGCCCGTTGACCCGAGTGAGGAGGTTGTTACCCTCCACCCCAGGAACAAATGAATTCGGGGTGGTGAGTCTAGCTAAAGACTCGTAAATAAACTTAGCATGTTTGTGTATATTATCTTGTTATTATTTTTTGTGTGTGGTTGTCTTTTTATTTTTTTTTCAGGTTGCGGTTCGTTCTGGTCGCGAGGGATGTTAGAGCTTGTTGCCGGCTCTCAGGTATGTTAGTTCGGTTCTTTTTCTTGGTAGGAGATGCTTCGTGAGTGCCCCGGGTTCAAGGAGTTTGTCTATAAAGATGTCCATTTTCTATACCCTTAAAAAAAAAAAAATTTAAATCCGAAAATTAAAGCACTACCATTAAAATTCTGGCACTACCAGAAAGTGTCAGCCCCTTTTGCAGGCCAATAATAGAACACTTTGAATAAAATCAACCAACCACCACCAATTCTTCATAACTTCATCTTCCTCACTTGAACCCATTCAAAGCACTCACGAATCCTCTGCATCTCCTAGCTTCCTCCAAGAAATTCTTTCATCCCAACATCATTCCAGGTACGGATTCATCCTTTTCTAGTTAGATTCAAGTGTTTTGTTGATATGTTCTTCTTGTTCTTCATAGTTAGTTTCTTTAGGTTTTTAGGGCTTGGTCTAAATCACCCGATTCAAGCCCGTTTTTAGTGTTTTTTGTGATGATTTGAACCACAAGTGACCGATCTATAAAACCCCTAAGCAAATCTGTGAAAAAAATGGAGTTTCGGGGCCGATTTGAGGCTGTCGTTTTTCTGGGTTCCGTGTAGCACGGTCGTGCTCCACCAGGGCACCGTCGTGATCTTCATAACTTCATACGGATCTTCATAAATCAGCCCAGAAATCCGACGCGCACGATAGTGCCTTCATATGGCACGGTCGTGCTCTTCATAAATTCAGTCAAATCGCCCAGAAATTCTTAACAGATTGCTAGTTCTTCATAAGTTGTTCCGGAAACCCAGGTGGCACGAGGGTGCTGTTTTACGGCACGATCGTGCTGTACGTTAAATCGCTGAACCTGTTCCCGGAGATCGGTCAGGCACGAGGGTGCCAATGGGTGGCACTACCGTGCTTCTCACAAAATTGGTTCAAATCCGAGCCGTTTACGGCCGAGCACGATGGTGCCGTGGGATGGCATGGTCGTGCTCCTAGGGAATAAAAACCCAGACTTCATAAAATTCCCAGAAAACTTCATAAACTCACTGATTTGCAGGTCCCGCACGGTAGTGCCATATGGTGGCACGACCGTGCCATTTTGTCCAGTCCCGAAATTTTTGCCTGTTTGTTTTGGTTGCTGATTAATCTTGTTTCAATCTTGCAGATGGATCACCCCTACTTGCGGTTCGAAAACAATGCCAGGGAAGGGTATTGCATTCCGAAAGTGGAGCGATTGTGGGCCCGGCGACATCTTATCGAGCCTATGAGGAAGCTGCAGTTGGTGGATTTGGACCTGCTCGGACAGGCCGAGAGGTTCGACGATCTGATGACTCCCCCGTGGTCTCGTCTCTTTGAGATCGCGGAACCGCAATATGTGGAGCTTGTTATCGAGTTTTTCGCGTCATTCCGATTCACCTTTCCATGTCCGGATGTCTACGACAAAAAACTTGGTGTTAAATTCCGGTTGGGGAGGAAATGGCACCACCAGTCAATAAGTCGATTCGGGACGGTGTTGGGGTTGTATGAAGATGATGAAATTGACTCGGAACTGTTTCATGGGAGCCTGCAGGATTGGGAGCCTGATGCAAACAAGGCAGCCTTTTGGGAGCAGATTACGGTGCCGGGTCGGATTTGGGACCCTCGCAGAGCCAAAGCTACATGGATACTTGACCCGCTTCATAGAGTCATCGAGCGCGCCATCTTTCATGTGATTGGTGGTCGGGGTGATAGCACAGGGAACATCACCACCCGCGACCTATTTCACCTGTACTGCATCATCTCGGGCTCAAACTGCAACTTAGCGGTCAGCGTTGCAGAGTCGATATTTCGAGGCGTTGGTTCGACGCCCACGTCACGGATTTGCGGAGGAGCCTTTGCAACCAAGCTTGCAAAATTTTATCGGGTTCGGTTAGACCATCTGACCGAAGCCTGTGACTACGGCCTTCTCGACTTGCAACAGCTGAACTCGATGCATCTTACCAGGAAAGTGAACGGGATTCCGAAGCTCGTTGACCGACATGGAAGGATTTGGGACCCGCTACCTGTAGTTGAGGAGGGTGGTGGTGATGGTGGTGATGATGGTGATGGCGGCGATCATGATGTGCACATGCACGATATCCCGGTTCAGGGCCAGCATGGGGGCGCTGGGGGAGCGGACCCCCACATGCAGGTTGGACATGTGATTCACGGGTTTGATAGCCCGAATTGGGATAACATGTATGGTGGCTTTGGTGGTGGAGGTTATGCACAGGGTGGCTATGGCGCCTACGGTCCTTCCGAGCCGTCATCATTGGACCTCTGGAGGCGGATGGACGGACTGGCATTGGACCAAGAAGAAGTGAGGCGAGATGTGGGTCTCATACGCGCGGAGCAACATCGGCAGGGCAACTATTTGGAGGAGTTGCACGAGCAGCATCGACGAAGCATGGATTGGTTGTTCGGTTCGCAGCAGCATATCGCGAACTCACTCAACCATCCATACACACAGCCGCCTCCGCATTTTGCGCGTAGATCCAGGTTTGATCGCAGGGACGACACCGGTCCTTCGGGATCCGGTGGGAGGTTTTAGTCCCGCCCTCATCTCGTATTTGTATTACTATTTCGTGTTTGAGGGATGTGCCATTTTCCATCGTACGTACATCCCTCCGTTTTAGGTGTTAGTTTTTATCGCTTTATTAGTGGGTTAAATTAATAAACAAAGGCAAGGGAAGAAATGGGTTGGGTAAACTTCCTATGTGTTTGATCTTGTTTGCTACATGTGCAGTGTTGGGTTAAATGAGGTGTTGGCTTGGTGGAAGGGTTGGTAGTTCGTTGTGGATGCTCCTAGTTGCTTCATCTTGTTCCGCTTCTAGCTTCATGTTTCAGGGGAGTTTTCGTGTTCCCGCCTTCCTTTAGTTGTATTGAATTCGCAATTCTTTTGCTTATTCAATTTTTTGTTGTACATCGAGGGCGATGTACAATTCAAGTGTGGGGAGGTGGTCTATCGCTTGAGCTTTGTCGTTGTCATATATATAAAAAAAAAATAATAATAATAAATAAAATAAAATAACAATGCAAAGCTCTCTTTTAACAATTTTTGTGGCATATAAATCAAATCAACATAAGTATCTAAATAAGCACCAAAATTTTTGATAAATAAAATTGGGTTGACACAAAAAGGGGGTTCACTCGTGTAAGGAAAAACAAAGACCGTTAAGTAACTTGTTTTTTGTACAAAATTGAGCATGAGAAATCAAGCGATTGACCTACTTGTTTGCCTTGCATATTTACCCAATACGCCCGTTTCCGTGAGTTATTTTTGAGCCTTATAGCTTTAGATTATTTTTGCTCATGTTTTTGCGGGCAAAGATTGAGTGAGCCGGATAACTTTTGCGATTTAGAACTTGTGTTAGGCATGCATTTCGAGGCCACAAAGCGAGAATACAAGCATAGAAGTGATTGAGGCATTAGGAAACCTTTTCATTTTAGCCATTTTCATTCACCTCCCTACCCGAATTATTCCCCTAGTTAAACCAATTTGAGCCTTTCCCGTTCGTTTCTTAAAAAAACCCCAAAACATTAGCCACTTAGCCAAATTAGCCTTTTATATTTTTTAGCCCATTTTTGGTTGGAAGCCCGGTTCGGTTTTGATTAACTTGTAGCTTTTGTATAGTTCTTCTTAGTTGTTATATCCCTCATGTTCAAGAGTTTTTAGCTAGGTAGACGTACTTAGTTCTCTCCAAAGCATGGGTTAGTTCTTGTAAAGTTAAAAAAAAAAAAACAAAAAAAAACAAAAAAAAAAACAAAAAAAAACAAAAAAAAAAAAAAAAAAAAAAAAAAACAAAAACAAAAAACGAAAGAAATATAGTTGAAAGAGCCTTATCAAATGGCTTTGTTAGAGCGATTTTGGGAGCAAAAAGAAATACTTGTTGGTGAGCTCTCGGTTAGTTACTATTTAGTTGTATAGTTTTATTTTTCTTATGCTTTAAGTTAGTCAAACCGTCGGGTTACAACCGTTTTAGCCACTTTTCAAAATCCACTTCCATACCCCTAGCCCAAGCCAAGTTACAACCCAACCAAGACCTCATGATTTATGCTATATTTTTGTCTAGTGATTAGATTTGATCCTTCCACAAGCTTATGATATCGCATAGTTATCGTCTTGGCATCGAGTGTTCTAAACACACTCCATGAGTTGTATGTGTTCCTATATTAAGCCGAGTGTGTGTGAACATTGTGAGGATGCTTGGTGAATTGGTAGGGATTTCTAAGATGGACCATTGCTCATAAACTTATTTTACATATCTCTTTTCGGTTGTTTCTTTATATTGAGCACTCCTTGATTGTTTTGACCCAAGTTATTTGTTTGTGCTTATGAAATGCTAGTTGAGATGATTGCCATTTAGAGAGTTTCGTTGATTTTAGTTTGCTTGAGGACAAGCAAAGTTCAAGTGTGGGGATGTTTGATGTATAAGAATTTATACATCTTTTAAACGTCAAATACGCCCCGTTTATGCGAAAACTCTTTGTATTTTCATTGATTTTGGTACTTATTTGAGTTGTTTGTGAAAATACAGGTCCGGGCTTCGGCCCGGTGATGAAACGGAAGCTTTTGGAGCAAAATAGAGCTAAAATGGTGCATTCCAGCAAACTGCCAGATATGGCACTACCGTGCCAAACAGTGGCACGACCGTGCCAAGCCTCCCGACGTCGGCACTCTCGATCAGCACTAGCACCCAGCAGCCAAATCTTCAAAATCAAGGGAAGCACGACCGTGCCAATCAGTGGCACGACCGTGCCAAGTCAATCTTAGCCTCTGATCAGCCTGTTTCCGAGAACGAGGTGACTGTTACCGAGCACTACCGGCTCGCACGACCAGAGGATCTCCGAGCACGGTCGTGCGACCTCGGGAACATTTGAGCGCGATTTTTCCGAAAATGGTAGCTTGCTTGGTCAACACTCAAGAAAGTGGCTCTGACACTTGCCAAGCACGACCGTGCCAAAAGGTGGCATGGTAGTGCCAAACGCCCAACAGTTTAAATACGAGTTTCTAGCTCATTTGCAAGGGAGTTGGAGCATTTTGGTGACTTTTTCTCTCAAGAATCTGGTCTTGGAAGCTTGTTGGAGCCAAGAAGGAGCCTTGAAGAAGATTAAACCACTTGAAGATCTACTCAAACACCATTTAATTCTTGTCTTTGACTTGGTTAGCTTACTACATTATGAACAATTTATGTTTATTTATGCTTGATTTGGTAGTTATGAGCCTTGTAGGCTAAACATTTGTGTTGTCTAAACTATGTTGAAGCTTATGAACATGTGATAATATGGAAGTAGATGTGATGATTGTTCTTGTTAATCTTCATGTTGTCATTTGATTTTGTTCTTGGAGTTCATATGCATGCTTAAAGTTCTTGTTCTTGAATGTTTGCTCATAAGTATTTACATGTTGTGTTGGAAAGCCCATGTAGAGATTATGATTATTGAATCTTGTTAACTTGTTAGTATGATTCATAGCATGAAACTAGGAATGGTGAGTGCTAATATGATATGAACAATGATTTGAGCTTGTGTGTGAATTCTTGCATCTAGATTTGGAAAGATCAAAAGTATGTTTATATGAATTCTATAGTTTGTGTTCATGTTTGGTTGATGATTTAGGCCAAGGTTGTTAGCTAGCATGACCATGCTTGTGGTTCATATCAAGAACATGGTGATAGTGCCAACTACTTAAAACCAAGTTAGGGTGATTAGTGTGTTTCTCATATAGTTTTCCCTAATTTGTAGAGTTAGGAGTTTTGACAAATGAATAACTCATCATTAAAGATTAACATCAACTTAGCAAGTGAGCTTAAAGGAATAATTTTTAGGTGATTAGAATGTTAATTCATTTTTAATTTTCCTAAGAATTATAAACTAGGAAGCCTTGATTGGGGACTTAGTTAAAATTGGAGCTTGCATCATCACAATCCCTTCCTCCTTGTTGTCACATGTGAATAAGTGGATACTTAGTTTAGGCAACCTTTCTTAGTTATTGTTATTTGTTAGAAATTTTAGTAGTTTATTTATTCTGCATGATAAGTTAGAAAAACCAATCCAATCATTTGAAAAGGCTTTGAAGTAACAAAAGTTTAGTATCGAGACACCGCATCCACGGATTGATATCCGGTTCTTACCGATTAGCTATATTACCACCCGACGGGTACACTTGCCCTTTGTGTGTGTAGTTAGTTTCTAGGTGAAAAACCATTTTAAAACTAAATTTGTGTGAAGAAAAACTCAATTAAAAATATATATAATTCACGCACATCAAGTTTTTGGCGCCGTTGTCGGGGATGCGGTCTTCTTGAAAACGATTCGAGTTACTTATTTAGCCATTGTGAAAAGTGTACAAAGTTTTTGTCTACTTGTTTTATTTGCCTTTGCTTGATTATTTGAAAAAAAAATTGATTATTTGCTAGTTGTTTTTATTTTTGTATATATTTTTTGTGCATTGTGCTCCTTATTCCCTACAGGTTGTGCATGTCCTCAACCCCTGCTACTGATATCGTTGAGCCTTCAGCGGAGCCGGAGCGTGATCTTCACCGGAGACTGCGGGAGCGGTTTCGCGTAGTAGCCGAGGCGATTGATACAGACGCAGCGGACGACGACACTTTCTACGAGGTTCGGGTAGACATGGCGGACGCGGACGAGAATAGGATCTTGAATGAAATTGGAAAACCGTCACTCGATGGTTTGCTTGCGAGCATCAATGCACCGACAATCGACAATAATAATTTCGAGATCAAGGCTGGCACCATATCGATGTTGCAGAATGCGGTGCAGTTTTATGGCAAGGATCACGAGGATCCTAGTGTTCACATCGCGGGTTTTCTAGAGGTTTGTGCCACATTTAGGATTCGTGATGCATCAGCGGATGCTATCCGCCTTCGGCTCTTTCCGTTTTCCTTACGGGATGGAGCCAAGGAGTGGCTTCTTTCACTTCCAGCTGGATCTATCACTACATGGAATCAATTAGCTGAGAAGTTCCTTCAGAAATATTTCCCTCCAGAGAAAACTGTTCGGTTGAGAACCAAGATTCTGAACTTTCGTCAGGACGAGGACGAGTCCCTATACGAGGCATGGGAGCGTTTCAAAGAGCTTATGAGAAAGGTCCCACATCACGGGTTGCCCAAGTGGCAACAGTGTCAGATCTTCTACCATGGTTTGGACAGTCAGGGACAGATGATGATTGATACATACTCGGGTGGTGATATCGGCACGAAAAATGCCACCGAGGCATTTGAGATTCTTGAAAAGTGTGCCGCGAAAAACCGGACGCAACAGCCCCCGAGGGGAAAGAGTTCTCGGCAGGGAGTTCATCATGTGGACGACTACACAGCCATGACAGCACGTATGGATGCCTTGTCTTCGAAATTTGATCGAGTGATGGGTTTCGTTGTCTTGATACGTTACCACGTCGTCTTCGCTAACTCAAACTTAGAATTTTACGAAGGTTGCAAAGGAACCAGATAACAACAGTCGAAAGACTGTCCGATCGAACGGTCATCCGACCGGACGATCTGTTTCCCATAACCTTTGACACTTAAACTATTTGAATCAAGCTTTTAAACCATTAAACTTTCACTCGAACAGTCCTCCGATCCAACGGTCATCTATCCGGATGACCATCCGATCGAACGACTTGAATCTTTACTAAAACGAAGACTTCAAAGTTTGAATCTAATTACAAAACTCACCTATTGATCAAATGACCATTCGATCGAATGGTCATCTGTCCGGATGACCATCCGATCGGATGGGGGTCTATCTAATCCAAAAGGTCATCCGACCGGATGACCATCCGTCTGGATGGCCATCCGATCAGAGAACCTGTCTGACACTTTGCACAATTCGACATTCTGTTCGACGCTTACGCTGTTAAAGCTATAATCAGGCTAACTCCAGCGCTCCCTTCAATCCATTAGTCGGTGTCGATACTTAGCAGTCACTGTGAGTATACTCGATCCCTTTATGTTTTAAACACTTTTGGGATGCAACATGTATTCTATAAACTTGACACTTGACACTTGAAACTATTTGAAACTTACTCTATCCGCTGTAAACATGGAAACTTGATACTTGGAAACTTGAGACTTTTATGCTATGTGAACGTTTAATCCTTGTGTGTAGTTTCACCTTAACAATGGTAGCGCTATAGGGGTAATGCACCTCCCCGTTAGTCTTTGGGGTATTGTTAGGAGGAGACATTCTTTTGCTTTCCTTGAGTCTTGGGAAAGCGGTTAACGCATTGGAAACTTGGGCTATCACTTGGACTGCGTTTAATAGCATGGTGAAACTTTTTATATGTTAACATGCTGGATATGAGGCTTTTAAACTATTATACTACTATGTACTCAAACTTGTATACTCGCCAACATTTTGTTGATATATTTTAATACATGTTGCAGGTTGATAGCAGCCGAGGAACAAGAATCAAGCTAGGATTGATGCTTAGAAACTCACCTAGTTAAATTTCAAAAAGACTTGAACAATATTTTGGATTATTTTGTAATTGATACTATTGTGGTTTGGTGCTTAGACTATTTATTTCATGAAACTTGATTAATCTATATTGAAGTTTTAGTGTTATGGAAACTCATGAGCAATCTGAACGCTTAGTGCCGCGCCCCGATGTTTCCGCCATCGGTTGGGGTGTGACAGATTGGTATCAGAGCCATAACTATAGGGAATTAGGAAAAGTAGGAATGCTTTGCCTAGTCTATAGTTCTAGGAAACTTGACTCTTATCAGTTGTTTAAGACTTATGCATTCTACTGTATTTGCTTCCTAGCAACACATTTCCTGTTAAACTTACATGCCTTTCCTAAGGCTGACACAATATACACTTGGATACTTTGAAAATGCTACTATGCAATGTTTTTTTGTTTTGCACAAGATTTACCCTCAAGTCAGGAGTGACGTCCGAACCTTGACGGGAAATTTCCATAATATATTCTAGTAGGTCTTATCTTTTGATAAGTACCGACACTATTAGGGCACGAAGTTGTCAAGATAGAGGTGAAACTCACACCTTGATAACTAGTCCCACTCCTTGATTTTTCTGTCTCGCCAAGGTCTCGAAATTCTCAGTCTATTAGGAACGTGTAATGATCGAAAGGACAAATATCATAGGCCTAACATCGATGACGTATTTGTCCAAGTAAGTCAAGGCACATTGCCTCAATTTGACAGGGGTTCGATTCACTTTGGTTAGTCAACGTTCCTCTACCCGGAACAATCCTATGTTTTATGAGCCTATCTTTTATGATGGTTTTAAACTTGATTCTTTGTTCTTCGAGACTTTTATACAAATTGCACGTATCTCCGCAATCTAAAACATTGATCATAATCTCTCAGGATCGAACTAAATTAATAAAGCTTTATTCATCATGTTAAGCTATGTGGGGATCTTGATTAAACTGTGTGGAAACATGATTGGATGTGATGCTATGTGAAACTACTTGTGTAATCTATGTGTAATGTGTTGTTGTGGGTAGCAAAACACTATATGTAACATGGCACCGAATGACGAGACGAAAGTAACATGGATGAAACATGGGGGATACACCGCTGGTACTTCCTATATATAAGTGTTTCCGACATGTTACCAACTTTTGTACCATGTGCCATGCGAAATTTGGTGTTTTGCAGACCGGTGATGAGAATGTTGAAACGTTGAGCTATGTGAAACTACTTGCTTAATCTATGTGTACCCTAATGCATATGTGTTTTTGTGAGTGGCAAAATACAATACGTAGCCTAGCACCGAAGACGAGACGGACGTGACATGCCCGAAACATGGTGGATACGCCGCTGGTACTTCCTATATATAAGTGTTTCTGACATGTTACCGAACTTTCGTACAACGTGCTATGTGAAATTCGTGGTTTTGCAGACTCGTGGTGGAAATGTTGAAACTACTTGATTGATCTATGTGAAAATGATGGAGTCTAATGTTATGGTTGGCGAAACATGACACCGGCGACGAGACGGACGTGGCATGATCGAAACATGGTGGATACGCCACTGGTACTTCCTATATATAAGTGTTTCTATCATGTTGCCAAACTTTTGTAACACGTGCCATGTGGAGTTCGTTTTTTTGTGGACTGTGGTGAGGATGTAGAACGTTGAGCTATGTGAAACTACTTGATTGACCTATGTGAAGATGACACTTTGCACAATTCGACATTCTGTTCGACGCTTACGCTGTTAAAGCTATAATCAGGCTAACTCCAGCGCTCCCTTCAATCCATTAGTCGGTGTCGATACTTAGCAGTCACTGTGAGTATACTCGATCCCTTTATGTTTTAAACACTTTTGGGATGCAACATGTATTCTATAAACTTGACACTTGACACTTGAAACTATTTGAAACTTACTCTATCCGCTGTAAACATGGAAACTTGATACTTGGAAACTTGAGACTTTTATGCTATGTGAACGTTTAATCCTTGTGTGTAGTTTCACCTTAACAATGGTAGCGCTATAGGGGTAATGCACCTCCCCGTTAGTCTTTGGGGTATTGTTAGGAGGAGACATTCTTTTGCTTTCCTTGAGTCTTGGGAAAGCGGTTAACGCATTGGAAACTTGGGCTATCACTTGGACTGCGTTTAATAGCATGGTGAAACTTTTTATATGTTAACATGCTGGATATGAGGCTTTTAAACTATTATACTACTATGTACTCAAACTTGTATACTCGCCAACATTTTGTTGATATATTTTAATACATGTTGCAGGTTGATAGCAGCCGAGGAACAAGAATCAAGCTAGGATTGATGCTTAGAAACTCACCTAGTTAAATTTCAAAAAGACTTGAACAATATTTTGGATTATTTTGTAATTGATACTATTGTGGTTTGGTGCTTAGACTATTTATTTCATGAAACTTGATTAATCTATATTGAAGTTTTAGTGTTATGGAAACTCATGAGCAATCTGAACGCTTAGTGCCGCGCCCCGATGTTTCCGCCATCGGTTGGGGTGTGACAGATTGGTATCAGAGCCATAACTATAGGGAATTAGGAAAAGTAGGAATGCTTTGCCTAGTCTATAGTTCTAGGAAACTTGACTCTTATCAGTTGTTTAAGACTTATGCATTCTACTGTATTTGCTTCCTAGCAACACATTTCCTGTTAAACTTACATGCCTTTCCTAAGGCTGACACAATATACACTTGGATACTTTGAAAATGCTACTATGCAATGTTTTTTTGTTTTGCACAAGATTTACCATCAAGTCAGGAGTGACGTCCGAACCTTGACGGGAAATTTCCATAATATATTCTAGTAGGTCTTATCTTTTGATAAGTACCGACACTATTAGGGCACGAAGTTGTCAAGATAGAGGTGAAACTCACACCTTGATAACTAGTCCCACTCCTTGATTTTTCTGTCTCGCCAAGGTCTCGAAATTCTCAGTCTATTAGGAACGTGTAATGATCGAAAGGACAAATATCATAGGCCTAACATCGATGACGTATTTGTCCAAGTAAGTCAAGGCACATTGCCTCAATTTGACAGGGGTTCGATTCACTTTGGTTAGTCAACGTTCCTCTACCCGGAACAATCCTATGTTTTATGAGCCTATCTTTTATGATGGTTTTAAACTTGATTCTTTGTTCTTCGAGACTTTTATACAAATTGCACGTATCTCCGCAATCTAAAACATTGATCATAATCTCTCAGGATCGAACTAAATTAATAAAGCTTTATTCATCATGTTAAGCTATGTGGGGATCTTGATTAAACTGTGTGGAAACATGATTGGATGTGATGCTATGTGAAACTACTTGTGTAATCTATGTGTAATGTGTTGTTGTGGGTAGCAAAACACTATATGTAACATGGCACCGAATGACGAGACGAAAGTAACATGGATGAAACATGGGGGATACACCGCTGGTACTTCCTATATATAAGTGTTTCCGACATGTTACCAACTTTTGTACCATGTGCCATGCGAAATTTGGTGTTTTGCAGACCGGTGATGAGAATGTTGAAACGTTGAGCTATGTGAAACTACTTGCTTAATCTATGTGTACCCTAATGCATATGTGTTTTTGTGAGTGGCAAAATACAATACGTAGCCTAGCACCGAAGACGAGACGGACGTGACATGCCCGAAACATGGTGGATACGCCGCTGGTACTTCCTATATATAAGTGTTTCTGACATGTTACCGAACTTTCGTACAATGTGCTATGTGAAATTCGTGGTTTTGCAGACTCGTGGTGGAAATGTTGAAACTACTTGATTGATCTATGTGAAAATGATGGAGTCTAATGTTATGGTTGGCGAAACATGACACCGGCGACGAGACGGACGTGGCATGATCGAAACATGGTGGATACGCCACTGGTACTTCCTATATATAAGTGTTTCTATCATGTTGCCAAACTTTTGTAACACGTGCCATGTGGAGTTCGTTTTTTTGTGGACTGTGGTGAGGATGTAGAACGTTGAGCTATGTGAAACTACTTGATTGACCTATGTGAAGATGATAGAGTGATATGGTTGGCAAAACACGACACGTAACATGACACTGAACAACGGGACGGACGTGACATGGTCGAAACATGGTGTATACTCTGTTGGGACTTCCTATATATAAGTGTTTCCAGCATGTTACCGAACTTTCATACCATGTGCCATGCGAAAATTGTGGGTTTGCGAACTTGTGGTGAGAATGTGGAATCTATGTGAAACATGTTGAACATTTGAAACTTGAGTCTTCATGCGATCATGTGTGAAACTATATACTACGAGGCTTTATAATCTAGACTTATACGATCCTTTTCTTGGATCTTTAGATGTCTTCCCGTAAACTATCCGACTCTCTCAAGAGATCCAGGGAAAACTCTCAGAAAAAGATGATGTTATTCATGGCCGATCAGATTGCTCGCATCGTGCCAAAGATCATCTCTGAGATCCAGGGATCAAACACTCCTCCTTCCTCTGTGGATTCTAAAGCAGAGAAGCCAAAGCCTACAAAGTTCAGCTGCAAACACTTTGTCTCTTGCAACTCTAAGCCTTTCACGGGCAGTGATGGGGTGATAGCTATGCTGGAATGGTTCAACAGCATCGAGGTTACCTTCATTAATAGCGAATGCCCAGAGCACTTAAAGACAAGGAGTGCAACTGACATGTTTCAAGGCAGAGCTCTGGAGTAGTGGTCGAACGAGAGAAACATCTGCTCTAACGAAAAAGCTTATGCTCTTCCATGGCCTGAGGTGCAAGAATTGATGATGCTTGAATTCTGCCCTCCCCGTGAACAGCTAATGCTTGAGGAAGAGTTTTGGCATCTCAAGCAGATTGGAGATGACAACCTAGCCTACACTACCCGTTTTAAGCAACTCAGCATAGTCATGCCTCACTTGGTTTCTACTCAGAAACGCATGATAACCAAGTATATTAATGGGTTACCTCCTGCCATGCGTGATTCGATTGAAGCAGCTCAGCTCGAGACTATTGAAGAAGTTTACCGTCTTGCAGCCAGTTTGAACAACAACCGCATCTGTGACAAACAGTTCGCTACTCCTCCTCCCTCAAAGTCAGCGAACCAAGTTACCCAGCAGCCTATTGGAAGCAGAAACAAGAAGCGAAAGTCTTAGGGTTCTGGCTGCAATGCCATTATCCCTGCTGCAAACGCAAACGCCGCGAGCAAAGCTATTGTGCCTGCTACGACCGCTGCTGATGCTAACCCTCCTACACCGGAAAACAAGAAGTCGTGTACTAGGATTCATCCTAAGTGCACAACTTGTAACTTTCATCATCCTGTCACCTCTACTTGCCGACTATGTACCAATTGCAATCGCTATGGTCACACAACTCCCTACAGCCGTCAAATCAACCCGGCCCAACAAGCCCAGCAAGCGCCAGCTCAGGCAGCTCTCCCAGCTCCTCTGCAGAATCCTAGACCAGTCAACGCCATTCGTACATGCTACAAGTGTGGAGACACTACTCATCTTCGTAACCATCCGATCGAACAACTTGAATCTTTACTACAACGAAGACTTCAAAAGTTTGAATCTAATTACAAAACTCACCTATTGATCGAATGACCATTCGATCGAATGGCCATCTGTCTGGACAACCATTTGATCGGATGGGGGTCTATCTAATCCAAAAGGTCATCCGACCGGATGACCATCGGTCCGGATGGCCATCCGATCAGAGAACCTGTCCGACACTTTGCACGATTCGACATTTTGTTTGACGCTGTTAGGCCGTTTGATCAGGATCTGTTCATGTGGAACGTGGCTGGATCGATCAGAATCAATGTGCGGAATCCATTGATTATGTCACAGAATCAACAACTGTTAGTGCATGCATCTGTCGACTTCGTCTTGTATCGAGTCTTGTTCTAGATAGGATAGATCAGGGCACATTGTACGAGAAAATAGAATGTTTAAGGTTGTATAGAAGGTGATTTCGCTTGAACATGCTATTCCGCTTAAAATGACTTAGGTCACTTTCCAGCGGAATCACCAATATTGCTATTCCGCTCGAACTGTTTCATGCGTGTTTCAAGCGGAATCATGATAGTATATATAGGTGATTGGAGCGAAATCATTGTAACAGTTTCTGAATTCCATACCGAGGTGCTGCTGGTGTGAAGTTTGATTATATTCAGCGTTAAATCAATCAAATAGTTGTTAAAAGTGAAAAACAAGCTGTTTCTAAGTCTGTTTCTTGTTTTCCGCACCTGAAACAGATCAAAACTCCTCTGAACGACTCGTTTGGGTCAGATACACGATCCTACAACTGGTATCAGAGCTCAGGAGGAGGAGTTCTGTAGATTACAGCTGGAATTCATTGCATTCTCTATCTTCTACACTTTCTTTCTTCAACAGAACAAGTTTTAACGGTCAAAATCAGATCAATTTCTCACAGATTGTGTAAAAGTGTATATTGATAAACCCTTGAAAGTTTCACAGCTAAATTCAACCTAAAAGTGACAGAAATGGACCTTAGACCATATTTCGCTTGAACGAACCATTCGTGATTCCGCTCGAATCTGAGATATTGCTTGACTGATTCCGCTCAAGAGTGTTATTCCGCTTGAGATTTCCAAGCGAGACCTGTTATTCCGCTCCAAAGTGTTGATTCTACTTCAAAGTTTTTACTGATTCCGCTTCACGCTGCGAAATCGAGTATTCCACTTCAAATAGTATCAGTTATTCCGCTTCAACTTGCAAACTGGTGTTTCCGCTTGAAGGTATTCTGGTTATTCCGCTTGAAGTTTGATTTCTGGTTATTTCGCTTGAAAATTTTATGAGTTTGAAAAACGTGATACCGAATCATGAGTGAAGAGTTTTACAACGCATTCGCCACATCCCCGACTACTCCAGCTTCCATTGCTCAAAACATGAATCTGGAAAACGAAACCGGAACTTTACAAAAACCCCCAAAGCTAATGACCATAGAGGAGTATTACGACTGGAAAGACAGATTCGAGAACTGGGTTCAAGCTAATCAGCTTAGATCTTGGGAGTGCATTCTGAAGAAGTATGTGTTGCCACGTACTGATCTGCAAGTTGAGAAAGCAATATCTGAGTTAACTGACCAAGAAAGAGATATGTACAGAGTTGAAAAGATGATGATTAGTCTACTTCAGCAAGCTATCAAAGAAGACATCTTTGTGTTGCTTCAGCACGATAAAACTTCAAAATCAATTTGGGATGCTCTTCGAATCAAGTTTGAGGGTAGTGAGAACATGATCAAGAGTAAAAAGGCATTACTAAAGAAAGAATTTGATCTATTCACGAGTTTGCCCGGGGAAGATACTAAGAAGCTAATTGAAAGATACTGCCACTTAGTTCGATCTATGTCGATGTTGAGTATAACAAAAGATCGTGAAGAGTGGGTAGACAAGTTAGCTGACGCCTTACCGCAAAAGGAATGGGGTACTTAGTTTATGATCCTGAAGAACACTGGGGTGTATGATGGGTTGACGATTTCTCAGTTTATCGAGAAAATTGAGGGTCAAGATCTAGAACACTAGAAGATTGCGAGGATGAATAGTCCAAGTGGTCAACAGGATGTGAAAATGTACTATAAGGCAGTGTTCCAGAAGTTGAACAAAGCCCGAAAATTCAAACTGCATTTAGTGCTGGAGATTCATCAGAAAAAGTTGATCAGAGTACAAACAAAAGCAGTGGTTTCTCTTCGTACCCGAGTGTCAATCCAAAGGATTCATCTTCAAGTTTTCATTCTCAAAGCACAAAAACTGGAAATGGTTATGTGATACAGTGCAACATTGCATTGAATCTTCCAGACGGTCAAAGTTTTTCTAAAGAGGTTGCGAAAGATCACATGGCTTTACTTGGTTCTGTGCTTCTATCCTATGAGGGCTTGGTTGCAGGAAGGATCGGAAATCCTATGCTCACAAAAGAGGATTATGATCAGATAGACGCTGAAGAAATGGAACTAATGGACATCAAATGGTGTCTAACTAGTGTCCTCAGAAGAGCAGAGAAGTTTAAGCTGATTACTGGAAGAAATGACTTTCTTGATGCACATGTGTCTACTTTAGGTTTTGATAAATCTAAAGTTACTTGTTTTCGATGCAGGGAGAAAGGTCATTTCAAGAGGGAATGCAAGAACAGAGAAGCTAGTGATGTGAAGAATCCATTCGGAAAAGATGACTACTACCGGAAAGCCAACTATCAACAAGTCGGTCAACAGCAACAGCAAGAACCACAAGTAGCTCATGGTAGAAAAGTAATAGAGGATTCAAAGAGAGCATGTCTGGGGAATCAAGAAAACTTTAACTGGAACTTTTAGGATGATGAAAGATTGCCTGAAGGTCTTAGCTAGGATATGTTTACAGATGAGAAAGGAGACTTCAAAGCTTTCATTGCTAAAATTTGGAAAGAACCAGATATGTTTACTGAATGGATTAAGTCTATTGGTGAAATTGTGAAGAATGAAGAGGAAAAATCTGTTTCATCAGAAGAAAGCTCACAATGTTCAGATGAAAGTTCTGAAAGAGAAGCTGTCTTTGATCAAACACCATCTGATTCTGGTTCTTCAGATGATAAATCTGAAAAGTCAATCGAGTTTGATCAATCACCAACTGATGACAGCAGTGATGATGAGGAAGAAAACATATTAATATAGCAAAATCTCATCTCTCTCCTGAAAGTTTTCATTTCTATTTTGCAGATCGCTTGGAAAAACTGAAGGTGAGACAAGCTGCGAAAGAATAAATGAAAAAGGAGTCTGAAAGTGGTGATCAAAGAAAGGAAGCTATTCAAAATGAAGAAGTTAAAAGTATTGCTGAGGAAATTGTTGAAACTGAGCAGGTAACTGAAGTAGAAAAGGTGATTGAAGCAAATAAAGTGATTGAAATTGAGAAAATCATCGAAGTAGAAAAGATTGTTGAGGTTATCAAGCCATGCCAAAAGTGTTTGGAGACTTGCAAAGAATGTATAGCTAAAGATGAGAAGCTGGTTGAATTCGAGAAGATGAAAGAGCAATTACTGTTCAACCTCAATTATGTGAAGGAATCTTATGATGTTTTGAACAGAACTGTAACTGGTCTTCAAAAGACTAATTCTGAGAGAGAAAACGCTTTGACGATGATGAATGCTACAATGATGTCGAAGCAAAAAGCTATAAATCACTACATTGATGAATGTGCTACACTGAAACAAGAGTTGGAAAAGGAGAAAATTGAGAATGAGAGAATCAGACGCTTATTACAAAGTTATTCTAGTTCTGATTATCTTATTGATCGAATTTATCCGACTGTTGCAGGTTTCAAAGCATTCAAGGATGAGAAGTCAAAGAAGAAGGATACTGGTAAGAAACCGACTGTTAGCTATAACAAGTGTCCGCCTCCGATCTGGGAAGGTTATTCTCCCAGAAAACCAAATGAGGAGCAAGTCGAAAAAGCAGTCAATATAAAGCTAAAAACCGATACAACTGATGAATTACCAGAAAACATTGACGTCACGTTCACCTCATCTGACACTGATCATGAGTCTGAGTTAATCAAAAAAGTGGTCGATTAGGTGTTGGATACGGATGAGGAGTCTGAGTCAAAGTCTGAGTCTGGAGTATCAAGTTCGTCAGTCAACAGTCCAAAACCGATGGTTAAAAGGGCTTACAGTAAAGAGTTTTTGTTATCAAAATCAAATTTGGATGATGAAACATTTGAAGTAGCATATACTTTAAATGATTCAGACAAATTATATTCTGACAAAGAGTTTCCAATAAGAAGTGTTAGATTTGAAATGATCAAAAAGGTTTTCAAAATGACAGAAATTAATATTTCTGAAATAAAAGATTTAAATCTTACTGGAAAACCTAAAAAATACACTTCAAGAGTTCAATAGCGTTTAACAAGAAAAAGGGTTACAATTTTTGTTCTGGTTTTCAAAAGAAACCAAACCATAATGGTAGCTACAAAAAGAAAGGATTAGGTTTTATTCCACCAGAAAATTATAAAAATGGGAAAAATTCTAAAACAAAAACAGAATTTGTTTCAGGTGGAAGTGCTGAGGAGGAACAGAAGAAACCGTTCTGGAAACAATCAAACAAGGAGTTTCTTGCTGAACAAAAAAGAAAAGGAACTGGAGTTTTTCACAGGAAGGATACTCGAACCTGTTTCAAATGCAATGAAGCTGGTCACATTGCATCAACTTGTTCTCAAATAACAAAATCAAAACAGGGAGTATCTGAAAAACTGAAAGAAAAAGTTGTCGATGATGAACCACCAACTGAAAATTTCAAAACTTTTGAAAATTCGACTTATGAAGTTGGTGAGAGTTCAAAGAAAAATTTTTATAAAAAAAAGCCAAAGACAACCAAGTGTGGGTTGTTAAGAAAGTTGGCGATGAACCTGATTCCATAAAATCAGAGGAGCCACAGGTTGAGGCAAAAGAAGGAAAATCTGTGATTTCAGCAGATGATGTTAAAATTCCATCTTTGAAGTTTGAAAATATTAAGCAAAAAGTTGGTAAAGTTGAGATCTCAAATCAATTCTTTTCTGATAAGAAAGAGTTTGATGTCGAGAAAACATTCAATGGGAATGTTAAGAAAATTTTTGAGAAAATGATTGATGGAAAGTAAAAGGGGTTAAAGATTTTTATGCTACAAAGAAAGCAACTTATAACCCGACTGAACAAGAACTGAAAACACCCAAGGCTGGTAAGACTTGGGTGGAAATTCTCTTTCCCTGAAAATCTGGACTTACCGGAGATCCCAAGTTTGTAATCGTGGATCAGGAATCGGCATCTTTCTTGTTGTGATTGTTTTTGTGAAAGATTTAAAATTGTTTAAATTTTTACAGGTGAAGAATTATGCCGGAGCTTCCAGGTTGGTAAGTGCGAAGCAGGAATCGGCATCTTGATTGGTAAAATGGTTTGTGTAGATGTTTTATTCCTACATGTAGTTAATTGATTTGGATATTTTTACAAGTGGTACAGAGGTTGCGTACTTGCAAGTGGTAAATCAGGGACATTAAGTTGTACCTGATTTACTACAAGTGGTTAAAATTGAACAAGATGATGAACCAATCCCTACAAGTGGTTTTAATCAAACCTACAAGTGGTAAAAACAAACTTATTTTCCGGAAAAATCATTTTGATTGAAACAAACTTAAGTGTTTTGAAATCTTAATGAGAAAACGGTTTGTTGAAAAAGGGAGTTCTGATTGTTTATGCCAAGTGGATGGCGAATTGAAGCAATTTGATAACAGTTGTCATTTTACTTGTACAGTTTGTTTTCAAAATTTGTTTCTACAAAGTGGGTCAAGAGCTTAGTTTTGTTTTCAATTTTATTAATGTGTTTGTATTTTAGGGGGAGTAAAAGTTTCAGATAATCCAAAAACATTAGAAAATTTGAAAAAGCCAAAAACATGATAAAATTCAAAAATGAGTTTTGTTATAAAAGAGGAAATGATAGTACATCAGTGGACTATCACAACATGCTAAAGAAATGGAAAGTAAAAACGTGATAAACAATCTCACTGCGGATATGCCAGTAGGTTTTTACACATTTAGTAAATTGTGACGAGATATAAACCTATATTTTCAAACTTGATTATATCGTGGGGAACAACTTCTTGGATATATGGGTAACCCCTGAAATCTTGTTTGAAAGGTCCCTCTTTCTGAGATACTAGGTCTTTATACTCAGTGATATCTGGGGTATTATTCCGTGA
The DNA here is from genome assembly GCF_002127325.2 of Helianthus annuus. Taxonomy (NCBI): domain Eukaryota; kingdom Viridiplantae; phylum Streptophyta; class Magnoliopsida; order Asterales; family Asteraceae; genus Helianthus; species Helianthus annuus. Next base: position 70,888,157 of record NC_035446.2, read on the forward strand.
CTTCTGTTGAATGGAAATTCTAACCTAGTCCCCGCATAATACTTTCTGCAAATGCTTGAAAAAGCGCCGCCCTCAGCAAAATGATGAAACAATAAAATTGATAATCATTGTTCTTGAAGAAAAGATCCTCTAAAGGGGACACACCAAAAGTCGAACCGTCATCTCTCTGCTGAACGGAAGTTCTGACCTGAGCTCTCACGGTTCCGCATCTAACCCCTATACAGATATCATCTGTGGTATACTCACCTGTAAGACTGAATATTGGGATCTGGATACGGGAGTATATTCAAGTAGTGGGACACGCGATTAAGTTTAAGTTTCTAAGACATTAATCTCGTATCTCGGAACAGTTGAACTTTGTGTGAAAATTTAAGAGGACAAGAATACTGACAATCTAGGTGAATTGTTTAGAACTTAAAATGAATTGAAGCTTAACAGCGTTGGTGATATGTCTCAAAACTGATATGATCCTCTTACACAATCTCACAAAAATATTGTTTGTAAATATTTTTTTACTGCATTTCTTTATTATTCAAAAATCAAAAAAAAAATTTCAGTGAGTTTTAGCGTAAACTTTTGAAAAATCCAAAAAGATTTTTGACAACTAGTGTTGGAAAGCTGATTCTCAAAATCCCGAGTGCTAAACATGATGAAATTTTTGTGAGGGGTAATCTGTGTTTAAAATCAAAATGTGTTGATCTAATCTACAACTGGTTCATCAAGATTATCGAGTTAATGTTGAGGGAGAGTTTGAGTTGGTACATACATCTATATTCTTAAATGTTTAAATTTGAATATTTACTTTGAGGTAGAGATTGTGCAGGTGTAAGTCTGAGCCAGGTGACAATCCTGAGCAGAACGAGAGTTGGGTTACTATCTTGGAACAACATTAGTAGAGCCAGGCTGATCGATCCTGAGAAGCTTGTGTTTAGAGAGCCAGGTTCCGATACCTGAGAATTCTCTGGATAGAGCATGAGCCAGGATTCGATTCTGTGGACAAAGGTTGAGCCTGGAAACGATCTTGAAGTTAAGAGAGCCAGATTGCGATCCTAAAGCGGATGATGCTGATGAACTTAAAGAATGCCAACACATAGTAAGGGGGAGTCTGAAGATATTCAAGAGAAGATAGAGAGAGTATTGCCCAGAGACTGATAAAGACTAAAGTTGCAAAGACTCGACACATACGACTCGTCAACATCTGAGGGGGAGTCTGTTAGTGCATGCATCTGTCGACTTCGTCTTGTATCGAGTCTTGTTCTAGATAGGATAGATCAGGGCACATTGTACGAGAAAATAGAATTTTAAGGTTGTATAGAAGGTGATTTCGCTTGAACATGCTATTCCGCTTGAAATGACTTAGGTCACTTTCAAGCGGAATCACCAATATTGCTATTCCGCTCGAACTGTTTCATGCGTGTTTCAAGCAGAATCATGATAGTATATATAGGTGATTGGAGCGAAATCATTGTAACAGTTTCCGAATTCCATACCGAGGTGCTGCCGGTGTGAAGTTTGATTGTATTCAGAGTTAAATCAATCAAATAGTTGTTAAAAGTGAAAAACAAGCTGTTTCTAAGTCTGTTTCTTGTTTTCCGCACCTGAAACAGATCAAAACTCCTCTGAAAGACTCGTTCGGGTCAGATATACGATCCTACAACAACAACTCATTCAACGTTTAAATCCGTCTGCTTTCTATTGAAGATTGTGAAAGTACAACTGTTCCAGTAGAAACACAGACTAGCAGAGCTTCGCTATCAAGTTCAGCAAAAAGTTCTCAATCTCTAACACAAGCTAGCTATTTATAGGCAAACATCAGGGAGGGTTATAAGTGTCACCCGATAGGATGGTGATCCGATGGGATGGTGATCCGATCGGATGGCCATCCGATCGGATGACATTCGTTGTCCGTTGGAAACACTTTTACATTATCGCACCGATCCCTGAGTTTCTTTAACACAAACATACATACAAATACACACATATACACAAAAGTCATACACAGTACAAAATAAGACTCAATGTTAACGGAAGCTACAGACATATGAACTAACAGACTCCCCCTTGGATGTAGCTGTAGTTCCTTCCAGCATAGTCTTCAATCTTTCCTGCTGCGTCTTCATTCTTTGGCCCTCTGCCTCCTCTTTTCTACTTTCTCTTCCAACATCTTTCGTCTCAGAGGCCTTCCAACTTCATTCCAATACTTTCTATATTCAGGATCACCATCGCGCTTTCTATCCCACCTTGGGATCTTGTTTTCTTCCTTCTCGATTGGTGTCTGGTCAGTTGGAGGTGGTCTCATCAACTTGTACCTTCCGAGCCTTGCAGCATTATCAGCTATCTCTTTAAATCTCTGACTGCGTTTGTATCTCTTCAAGAACTCATTAATCTCTAGATCTCTCTATTTAGACTTCCAGTACCTCCCAGAGTTGATGTCTTTAGCAAAACATACATCCACAATCTTCTGATACTACATCAATTGAACTTTGTCTCGCTTCTCGTACACAATCTTGTTATAGAATAAGCAGTCGATATCCTTTTTCGAGCAATTCACAACCTACATAGGATCCAATATGCTGATCCTTCTTGATCCACCCTTTGATTTGTCAAACAGAGATGTCACCGCTTCCGCTGTGCTTTCATTGTACAACCATCCTTGAAAATCCTCATAGGAGTCTTGTTCCATTGCACGTAGCGGCATATTCTTTAAACACCTCGGTGGCTTGATATCCAAAGTAATATCCTTTTCTCCATTCTCTAAGATAGTAACAATCTGCTTTGGATACAGAGGCTTCCAATCTGGAAACCTTGCTTTTGCTTGCAGCTTTATGTATTTCCACAAGTGTTGATTGTGCTGCTTTACATCCATGCCATGATAGAACTTCTTAATATTCTTTGTCTGTACTAACTCTTCAACATCCCACCATGGGAGAGTTTGAATATCTGACAAGAATTCGAAATACTGAACCCCTTGCTCCCGTCTTATAGCATATACTTGAAGATCTTCCAGATAGCCCCAAGACAAGATATCACCCCATGAGATATTAGCATCATGCGTGAAGTACTCTAGAGGTCTTATGAAATTTCTTTCTTTAGGTATCACTTTGAACCACTTCTTCCTCTCTTCTGCAAGATTTTCTCTTGGGATGGTTCTCGGAACACCTTCAGTTGTTATCTTTTCCACAATCTTCCTTCTGACTTTGTCTTCATTTTGCTCTTTAAACATTTCAGCGAGAGACGGAAATGTATTATCAACACCAGCATAGTGAAACACAGTCTCTTCATCAGACGAATCAGAAGCTTCTTCAACAATGACATCATTATACTTATCAGCTTCTTGGACATACTTAAACTCATACTCTTTTTCAGGTGACGAAGGTATTTCATCTTCAATATCAAACTTAAACTTGCCATCGTCTAAACCCAACTCTTCTAACATCTCTGCCCTAGACCTAGGCACCTCTATCTCCCCCTCAAATCTAGCATGTAAGTAAATAAGAGTTGGTTGCGTGAGGAATACCTGGTCGGCATGTTGTTTGCCTGATGAAGAAGACTCCTGTTGATGATCCTCCTCTTGTTCATTAATCTCATCATTCATAAAGTCTTCAATCCTTTGTTGAACTGAAGGATTCACAATTAACAACCCTGACAAGCCCTGATCATCATCATCATCATCATCTTCATTACCTTCTGGATAGTTATCTATATATTCAAACAGATCATCATCTATCTTTTCTTCTTCCTCTTCTTCCTCTTCTTTCCATTGTAATAATAACATTTCAGGTTCTTTTGCCTTTCGTCTTCTTTGCTCTATTTGTATACGACGTATAATGTCATCAAAACTGTAAGACAGAGAAGTAGCTTTACCAACAAGTATGAAGCTTTGAGCCTGATCAGCTTCAACATCAATCATCTCAACGTCAACTTGACTCGAATATCCTCCAGCTTCTTGAGTCTCAGTGATTACAACTTTTTTTTTTATTTCAATTTTGTTGTAGACAGAATAAACGTCGATACCCAAATGACTTTCCATCAGTGTATATAACATTGTAAGTTGTTCATCTTTCATTGCTTTATCAGCCTTCATGGCTTCCATCTCTAGCTTCATCGCCTTGAACTCATTTGCCGATGCTTCATGTAGTTCACTTATCATCTGATTCAGCGTCTTGTTTATATCATTCAGCTTCACATTCTTCACATGTAGTTCAGAGATTTCTCCAGATAGTAGATCAAATAGCTTTGCGTTGTCATCAACATCACCTTCCATTTTCTTTAACTTATTTTCTTGTTTAAT